>NC_090443.1:767918130-768532356 GCF_031143425.1 Pleurodeles waltl | reverse complement strand
TATCGCGGGCGCTAGGCCTACCCACACAAGTGAGGTATCATTTTTATCGGCAGACTTGGGCGAACGCTGGGTGGGAGGAAATTTGTGGCTCCTCTCAGATTCCAGAACTATCTGTCACCGAAATGTGAGGAAAATTTGTTTTTTTAGCCAGATTTTGAGGTTTGCAATGGATTCTGGGTAACAGAACCTGGTCAGAGCCCCACAAGTCACCCCATCTTGGATTCCCCTATGTCTCTAGTTGTCACAAATGCACAGGTTTGGTAGGTTTCCCTAGGTGTCGGATGAGTTAGAGGCCAAAATCTACAGGTAGGCACTTTGCAAAAAACACCTCTGTTTTCTGTCAAAAATTGTGATGCGTCCACGTTGTGTTTTAGGCCATTTCCTTTCGTGGGCGCTAGGCCTACCCACACAAGTGAGGTACCATTTTTATCAGGAGACTTGGCGGAACGCTAGGTGGAAGGAAATTTGTGGCTCCTCTCAGATTACAGAACTTTCTGTCACCGAAATGAGAGGAAAAAGTGTTTTTTTGGCCACATTTTGAGGTTTGCAAAGGATTCTGGGTAACAGAACCTGGTCAGAGCCCCACAAGTCTCCCCATCTTGGATTCCCCTTGGTTTCTAGTTTTAAAAAATGCACTGGTTTGCTAGGTTTCCCCAGGTGCCGGCTGAGCTAGAGGCCAAAATCCACAGTTAGGCACTGATTTCTGTGAAAACATGTGATGTGTTCAAGTTGTGTTTTGGGGCATTTCCTGTCACGGGCGCTAGGCCTACCCACACAAGTGAGGTATCATTTTTAGCGGGAGACTTGGGGGAACGCTGGGTAGAAGGAAATTTGTGGCTCCTCTCCGATTCCAGAACTTTCTGTCACCGAAATGCGAGGAAAACGTGTTTTTTTAGCCAAATTTTGAAGTTTGCTAAGGATTCTGGGTAACAGAACCTGGTCAGAGCCCCACAAGCACCCCGTCTTGGATTCCCCTAGGTCTCTAGTTGTCACAAATGCACAGGTTGGTAGGTTTCCCTAGGTGTCGGATGAGCTAGAGGCCAAAATCTACAGGTAGGCACTTTGCAAAAAACACCTCTTTTCTGTCAAAAATTGTGATGTGTCCACGTTGTGTTTTGGGGCATTTTCTATCGCGGGCGCCAGGCCTACCCACACAAGTGAGGTATCATTTTTATCGGCAGACTTGGGCGAACGCTGGGTGGGAGGAAATTTGTGGCTCCTCTCAGATTCCAGAACTATCTGTCACCGAAATGTGAGGAAAATGTGTTTTTTTAGCCAGATTTTGAGGTTTGCAATGGATTCTGGATAACAGAACCTGGTCAGAGCCCCACAAGTCACCCCATCTTGGATTCCCCTATGTCTCTAGTTTTCAAAAATGCACAGGTTTGGTAGGTTTCCCTAGGTGCCGGCTGAGTTAGAGGCCAAAATCTACAGGTAGGCACTTTGCAAAAAACACCTCTGTTTTCTGTCAAAAATTGTGATGCGTCCACGTTGTGTTTTAGGCCATTTCCTTTCGTGGGCGCTAGGCCTACCCACACAAGTGAGGTACCATTTTTATCAGGAGACTTGGCGGAACGCTAGGTGGAAGGAATTTGTGGCTCCTCTCAGATTACAGAACTTTCTGTCACCGAAATGAGAGGAAAAAGTTTTTTTTTTGGCCACATTTTGAGGTTTGCAAAGGATTCTGGGTAACAGAACCTGGTCAGAGCCCCACAAGTCTGCCCATCTTGGATTCCCCTTGGTTTCTAGTTTTAAAAAATGCACTGGTTTGCTAGGTTTCCCCAGTGCCGGCTGAGCTAGAGGCCAAAATCCACAGGTAGGCACTGTTTTCTGTGAAAAAATGTGATGTGTTCAAGTTGTGTTTTGGGGCATTTCCTGTCACAGGCGCTAGGCCTACCCACACAAGTGAGGTATCATTTTTATCGGGAGACATGGGAGAACGGTGGGTGGAAGGAAATTTGTGGCTCCTCTCAGATTCCAGAACTTTATGTCACCGAAATGTGAGGAAAACGTGTTGTTTTAGCCAAATTTTGAAGTTTGCAAAGGATTCTGGGTAACAGAACCTGGTCAGAGCCCCACAAGTCACCCCATCTTGGATTCCCCTAGGTCTCTAGTTTTCAAAAATGCACAGGTTTGGTAGGTTTCCCTAGGTGCCGGCTGAGCTAGAGGCCAAAATCTACAGGTAGGCACTTTGCAAAAAACACCTCTGTTTTCTGTCAAAAATTGTGATGTGTCCACGTTGTGTTTTAGGCCATTTCCTTTCGTGGGCGCTAGGCCTACCCACACAAGTGAGGTACCATTTTATCGGGAGACTTGGCGGAACGCTAGGTGGAAGGAAATTTGTGGCTCCTCTCAGATTCCAGAACTTTCTGTCACCGAAATGAGAGGAAAAAGTGTTTTTCTGGCCACATTTTGAGGTTTGCAAAGGATTCTAGGTAAGAGAACCTGGTCAGAGCCCCACAAGTCACCCCATCTTGGATTCCCCTAGGTGTCTAGTTTTAAAAAATGCACTGGTTTGCTAGGTTTCCCCAGGTGCCGGCTGAGCTAGAGGCCAAAATCCACAGGTAGGCACTGATTTCTGTGAAAAAATGTGACGTGTCCAAGTTGTGTTTTGGGGCATTTCCTGTCACAGGCGCTAGGCCTACCCACACAAGTGAGGTATCATTTTTAGCGGGAGACTTGGGGGAACGCTGGGTAGAAGGAAATTTGTGGCTCCTCTCCGATTCCAGAACTTTCTGTCACCGAAATGTGAGGGAAACGTGTTTTTTTTAGCCAAATTTTGAAGTTTGCTAAGGATTCTGGGTAACAGAACCTGGTCAGAGCCCCACAAGCACCCCGTCTTGGATTCCCCTAGGTCTCTAGTTGTCACAAATGCACAGGTTTGGTAGGTTTCCCTAGGTGTCGGATGAGTTAGAGGCCAAATCTACAGGTAGGCACTTTGCAAAAAACACTTCTTTTCTGTCAAAAATTGTGATGTGTCCACGTTGTGTTTTGGGGCATTTTCTATCGCGGGCGCTAGGCCTACCCACACAAGTGAGGAATCATTTTTATCGGCAGACTTGGGGGAACGCTGGGTGGAAGGAAATTTGTGGCTCCTCTCAGATTCCAGAACTTTCTGTCACCGAAATGTGAGGAAAATGTGTTTTTTTAGCCAGATTTTGAGGTTTGCAATGGATTCTGGGTAACAGAACCTGGTCAGAGCCCCACAAGTCACCCCACCTTGGATTCCCCTATGTCTCTAGTTTTCAAAAATGCACAGGTTTGGTAGGTTTCCCTAGGTGCCGGCTGAGTTAGAGGCCAAAATCTACAGGTAGGCACTTTGCAAAAAACACCTCTGTTTTCTGTCAAAAATTGTGATGCGTCCACGTTGTGTTTTAGGCCATTTCCTTTTGTGGGCGCTAGGCCTACCCACACAAGTGAGGTACCATTTTCATCAGGAGACTTGGCGGAACGCTAGGTGGAAGGAAATTTGTGGCTCCTCTCAGATTACAGAACTTTCTGTCACCGAAATGAGAGGAAAAAGTATTTTTTTGGCCACATTTTGAGGTTTGCAAAGGATTCTGGGTAACAGAACCTGGTCAGAGCCCCACAAGTCTCCCCATCTTGGATTCCCCTTGGTTTCTAGTTTTAAAAAATGCACTGGTTTGCTAGGTTTCCCCAGGTGCCGGCTGAGCTAGAGGCCAAAATCACAGGTAGGCACTGTTTTCTGTGAAAAAATGTGATGTGTTCAAGTTGTGTTTTGGGGCATTTCCTGTCACAGGCGCTAGGCCTACCCACACAAGTGAGGTATCATTTTTATCGGGAGACTTGAGGGAACGCTGGGTAGAAGGAAATTTGTGGCTCCTCTCCGATTCCAGAACTTTATGTCACCGAAATGTGAGGAAAACTTGTTTTTTTAGCCAAATTTTGAAGTTTGCAAAGGATTCTGGGTAACAGAACCTGGTCAGAGCCCCACAAGTCACCCCATCTTGGATTCCCCTAGGTCTCTAGTTTTCAAAAATGCACAGGTTTGGTAGGTTTCCCTAGGTGCCGGCTGAGCTAGAGGCCAAAATCTACAGGTAGGCACTTTGCAAAAACACCTCTGTTTTCTGTCAAAAATTGTGATGTGTCCACGTTGTGTTTTAGGCCATTTCCTTTCGTGGGCGCTAGGCCTACCCACACAAGTGAGGTACCATTTTATCGGGAGACTTGGCGGAACGCTAGGTGGAAGGAAATTTGTGGCTCCTCTCAGATTCCAGAACTTTCTGTCACCGAAATGAGAGGAAAAAGTGTTTTTCTGGCCACATTTTGAGGTTTGCAAAGGATTCTAGGTAACAGAACCTGGTCAGAGCCCCACAAGTCACCCCATCTTGGATTCCCCTAGGTGTCTAGTTTTCACAAATGCACTGGTTTGCTAGGTTTCCCCAGGTGCCGGCTGAGCTAGAGGCCAAAATCCACAGTTAGGCACTGATTTCTGTGAAAACATGTGATGTGTTCAAGTTGTGTTTTGGGGCATTTCCTGTCACGGGCGCTAGGCCTACCCACACAAGTGAGGTATCATTTTTAGCGGGAGACTTGGGGGAACGCTGGGTAGAAGGAAATTTGTGGCTCCTCTCCATTCCAGAACTTTCTGTCACCGAAATGCGAGGAAAACGTGTTTTTTTAGCCAAATTTTGAAGTTTGCTAAGGATTCTGGGTAACAGAACCTGGTCAGAGCCCCACAAGCACCCCGTCTTGGATTCCCCTAGGTCTCTAGTTGTCACAAATGCACAGGTTTGGTAGGTTTCCCTAGGTGTCGGATGAGCTAGAGGCCAAAATCTACAGGTAGGCACTTTGCAAAAAACACCTCTTTTCTGTCAAAAATTGTGATGGGTCCACGTTGTGTTTTGGGGCATTTTCTATCGCGGGCGCTAGGCCTACCCACACAAGTGAGGTATCATTTTTATCGGCAGACTTGGGCGAACGCTGGGTGGGAGGAAATTTGTGGCTCCTCTCAGATTCCAGAACTATCTGTCACCGAAATGTGAGGAAATTTTGTTTTTTTAGCCAGATTTTGAGGTTTGCAATGGATTCTGGGTAACAGAACCTGGTCAGAGCCCCACAAGTCACCCCATCTTGGATTCCCCTATGTCTCTAGTTTTCAAAAATGCACAGGTTTGGTAGGTTTCCCTAGGTGCCGGCTGAGTTAGAGGCCAAAATCTACAGGTAGGCACTTTGCAAAAAACACCTCTGTTTTCTGTCAAAATTGTGATGCGTCCACGTTGTGTTTTAGGCCATTTCCTTTCGTGGGCGCTAGGCCTACCCACACAAGTGAGGTACCATTTTTATCAGGAGACTTGGCGGAACGCTAGGTGGAAGGAAATTTGTGGCTCCTCTCAGATTACAGAACTTTCTGTCACCGAAATGAGAGGAAAAAGTGTTTTTTTGGCCACATTTTGAGGTTTGCAAAGGATTCTGGGTAACATAACCTGGTCAGAGCCCCACAAGTCTCCCCATCTTGGATTCCCCTTGGTTTCTAGTTTTAAAAAATGCACTGGTTTGCTAGGTTTCCCCAGGTGCCGGCTGAGCTAGAGGCCAAAATCCACAGTTAGGCACTGATTTCTGTGAAAACATGTGATGTGTTCAAGTTGTGTTTTGGGGCATTTCCTGTCACGGGCGCTAGGCCTACCCACACAAGTGAGGTTTAATTTTTAGCGGGAGACTTGGGGGAACGCTGGGTAGAAGGAAATTTGTGGCTCCTCTCCGATTCCAGAACTTTCTGTCACCAAAATGCGAGGAAAACGTGTTTTTTTTAGCCAAATTTTGAAGTTTGCTAAGGATTCTGGGTAACAGAACCTGGTCAGAGCCCCACAAGCACCCCGTCTTGGATTCCCCTAGGTCTCTAGTTGTCACAAATGCACAGGTTTGGTAGGTTTCCCTAGGTGTCGGATGAGCTAGAGGCCAAAATCTACAGGTAGGCACTTTGCAAAAAACACCTCTTTTCTGTCAAAAATTGTGATGTGTCCACGTTGTGTTTTGGGGCATTTTCTATCGCGGGCGCTAGGCCTACCCACACAAGTGAGGTATCATTTTTATCGGCAGACTTGGCGAACGCTGGGTGGGAGGAAATTTGTGGCTCCTCTCAGATTCCAGAACTATCTGTCACCGAAATATGAGGAAAATGTGTTTTTTTTAGCCAGATTTGAGGTTTGCAATGGATTCTGGATAACAGAACCTGGTCAGAGCCCCACAAGTCACCCCATCTTGGATTCCCCTATGTCTCTAGTTTTCAAAAATGCACAGGTTTGGTAGTTTCCCTAGGTGCCGGCTGAGTTAGAGGCCAAAATCTACAGGTAGGCACTTTGCAAAAAAACACCTCTGTTTTCTGTCAAAAATTGTGATGCGTCCACGTTGTGTTTTAGGCCATTTCCTTTCGTGGGCGCTAGGCCTACCCACACAAGTGAGGTACCATTTTTATCAGGAGACTTGGCGGAACGCTAGGTGGAAGGAAATTTGTGGCTCCTCTCAGATTACAGAACTTTCTGTCACCGAAATGAGAGGAAAAAGTTTTTTTTTTGGCCACATTTTGAGGTTTGCAAAGGATTCTGGGTAACAGAACCTGGTCAGAGCCCCACAAGTCTCCCCATTCTTGGATTCCCCTTGGTTTCTAGTTTTAAAAAATGCACTGGTTTGCTAGGTTTCCCCAGGTGCCGGCTGAGCTAGAGGCCAAAATCCACAGGTAGGCACTGTTTTCTGTGAAAAAATGTGATGTGTTCAAGTTGTGTTTTGGGGCATTTCCTGTCACAGGCGCTAGGCCTACCCACACAAGTGAGGTATCATTTTTATCGGGAGACATGGGAGAACGGTGGGTGGAAGGAAATTTGTGGCTCCACTCAGATTCCAGAACTTTATGTCACCGAAATGTGAGGAAAACGTGTTTTTTTTAGCCAAATTTTGAAGTTTGCAAAGGATTCTGGGTAACAGAACCTGGTCAGAGCCCCACAAGTCACCCCATCTTGGATTCCCCTAGGTCTCTAGTTTTCAAAAATGCACAGGTTTGGTAGGTTTCCCTAGGTGCCGGCTGAGCTAGAGGCCAAAATCTACAGGTAGGCACTTTGCAAAAAACACCTCTGTTTTCTGTCAAAAATTGTGATGTGTCCCACGTTGTGTTTTAGGCCATTTCCTTTCGTGGGCGCTAGGCCTACCCACACAAGTGAGGTACCATTTTTATCGGAGACTTGGCGGAACGCTAGGTGGAAGGAAATTTGTGGCTCCTCTCAGATTCCAGAACTTTCTGTCACCGAAATGAGAGGAAAAAGTGTTTTTCTGGCCACATTTTGAGGTTTGCAAAGGATTCTAGGTAACAGAACCTGGTCAGAGCCCACAAGTCACCCCATCTTGGATTCCCCTAGGTGTCTAGTTTTCACAAATGCACTGGTTTGCTAGGTTTCCCCAGGTGCCGGCTGAGCTAGAGGCCAAAATCCACAGTTAGGCACTGATTTCTGTGAAAACATGTGATGTGTTCAAGTTGTGTTTTGGGGCATTTCCTGTCACGGGCGCTAGGCCTACCCACACAAGTGAGGTATCATTTTTAGCGGGAGACTTGGGGGAACGCTGGGTAGAAGGAAATTTGGGGCTCCTCTCCGATTCCAGAACTTTCTGTCACCGAAATGCGAGGAAAACGTGTTTTTTTAGCCACATTTTGAAGTTTGCTAAGGATTCTGGTTAACAGAACCTGGTCAGAGCCCCACAAGCACCCCGTCTTGGATTCCCCTAGGTCTCTAGTTGTCACAAATGCACAGGTTTGGTAGGTTTCCCTAGGTGTCGGATGAGCTAGAGGCCAAAATCTACAGGTAGGCACATTGCAAAAAACACCTCTTTTCTGTCAAAAATTGTGATGTGTCCACGTTGTGTTTAGGGGCATTTTCTATCGCGGGCGCTAGGCCTACCCACACAAGTGAGGTATCATTTTTATCGGCAGACTTGGGCGAACGCTGGGTGGGAGGAAATTTGTGGCTCCTCTCAGATTCCAGAACTATCTGTCACCGAAATGTGAGGAAAATTTGTTTTTTTAGCCAGATTTTGAGGTTTGCAATGGATTCTGGGTAACAGAACCTGGTCAGAGCCCCACAAGTCACCCCATCTTGGATTCCCCTATGTCTCTAGTTGTCACAAATGCACAGGTTTGGTAGGTTTCCCTAGGTGTCGGATGAGTTAGAGGCCAAAATCTACAGGTAGGCACTTTGCAAAAAACACTTCTTTTCTGTCAAAAATTGTGATGTGTCCACGTTGTGTTTTGGGGCATTTTCTATCGCGGGCGCTAGGCCTACCCACACAAGTGAGGTATCATTTTTATCGGCAGACTTGGGCGAACGCTGGGTGGGAGGAAATTTGTGGCTCCTCTCAGATTCCAGAACTATCTGTCACCGAAATGTGAGGAAAATTTGTTTTTTTAGCCAGATTTTGAGGTTTGCAATGGATTCTGGGTAACAGAACCTGGTCAGAGCCCCACAAGTCACCCCATCTTGGATTCCCCTATGTCTCTAGTTGTCACAAATGCACAGGTTTGGTAGGTTTCCCTAGGTGTCGGATGAGTTAGAGGCCAAAATCTACAGGTAGGCACTTTGCAAAAAACACCTCTGTTTTCTGTCAAAAATTGTGATGCGTCCACGTTGTGTTTTAGGCCATTTCCTTTCGTGGGCGCTAGGCCTACCCACACAAGTGAGGTACCATTTTTATCAGGAGACTTGGCGGAACGCTAGGTGGAAGGAAATTTGTGGCTCCTCTCAGATTACAGAACTTTCTGTCACCGAAATGAGAGGAAAAAGTGTTTTTTTGGCCACATTTTGAGGTTTGCAAAGGATTCTGGGTAACAGAACCTGGTCAGAGCCCCACAAGTCTCCCCATCTTGGATTCCCCTTGGTTTCTAGTTTTAAAAAATGCACTGGTTTGCTAGGTTTCCCCAGGTGCCGGCTGAGCTAGAGGCCAAAATCCACAGTTAGGCACTGATTTCTGTGAAAACATGTGATGTGTTCAAGTTGTGTTTTGGGGCATTTCCTGTCACGGGCGCTAGGCCTACCCACACAAGTGAGGTATCATTTTTAGCGGGAGACTTGGGGGAACGCTGGGTAGAAGGAAATTTGTGGCTCCTCTCCGATTCCAGAACTTTCTGTCACCGAAATGCGAGGAAAACGTGTTTTTTTAGCCAAATTTTGAAGTTTGCTAAGGATTCTGGGTAACAGAACCTGGTCAGAGCCCCACAAGCACCCCGTCTTGGATTCCCCTAGGTCTCTAGTTGTCACAAATGCACAGGTTTGGTAGGTTTCCCTAGGTGTCGGATGAGCTAGAGGCCAAAATCTACAGGTAGGCACTTTGCAAAAAACACCTCTTTTCTGTCAAAAATTGTGATGTGTCCACGTTGTGTTTTGGGGCATTTTCTATCGCGGGCGCCAGGCCTACCCACACAAGTGAGGTATCATTTTTATCGGCAGACTTGGGCGAACGCTGGGTGGGAGGAAATTTGTGGCTCCTCTCAGATTCCAGAACTATCTGTCACCGAAATGTGAGGAAAATGTGTTTTTTTAGCCAGATTTTGAGGTTTGCAATGGATTCTGGATAACAGAACCTGGTCAGAGCCCCACAAGTCACCCCATCTTGGATTCCCCTATGTCTCTAGTTTTCAAAAATGCACAGGTTTGGTAGGTTTCCCTAGGTGCCGGCTGAGTTAGAGGCCAAAATCTACAGGTAGGCACTTTGCAAAAAACACCTCTGTTTTCTGTCAAAAATTGTGATGCGTCCACGTTGTGTTTTAGGCCATTTCCTTTCGTGGGCGCTAGGCCTACCCACACAAGTGAGGTACCATTTTTATCAGGAGACTTGGCGGAACGCTAGGTGGAAGGAAATTTGTGGCTCCTCTCAGATTACAGAACTTTCTGTCACCGAAATGAGAGGAAAAAGTTTTTTTTTGGCCACATTTTGAGGTTTGCAAAGGATTCTGGGTAACAGAACCTGGTCAGAGCCCCACAAGTCTGCCCATCTTGGATTCCCCTTGGTTTCTAGTTTTAAAAAATGCACTGGTTTGCTAGGTTTCCCCAGGTGCCGGCTGAGCTAGAGGCCAAAATCCACAGGTAGGCACTGTTTTCTGTGAAAAAATGTGATGTGTTCAAGTTGTGTTTTGGGGCATTTCCTGTCACAGGCGCTAGGCCTACCCACACAAGTGAGGTATCATTTTTATCGGGAGACATGGGAGAACGGTGGGTGGAAGGAAATTTGTGGCTCCTCTCAGATTCCAGAACTTTATGTCACCGAAATGTGAGGAAAACGTGTTGTTTTAGCCAAATTTTGAAGTTTGCAAAGGATTCTGGGTAACAGAACCTGGTCAGAGCCCCACAAGTCACCCCATCTTGGATTCCCCTAGGTCTCTAGTTTTCAAAAATGCACAGGTTTGGTAGGTTTCCCTAGGTGCCGGCTGAGCTAGAGGCCAAAATCTACAGGTAGGCACTTTGCAAAAAACACCTCTGTTTTCTGTCAAAAATTGTGATGTGTCCACGTTGTGTTTTAGGCCATTTCCTTTCGTGGGCGCTAGGCCTACCCACACAAGTGAGGTACCATTTTTATCGGGAGACTTGGCGGAACGCTAGGTGGAAGGAAATTTGTGGCTCCTCTCAGATTCCAGAACTTTCTGTCACCGAAATGAGAGGAAAAAGTGTTTTTCTGGCCACATTTTGAGGTTTGCAAAGGATTCTAGGTAAGAGAACCTGGTCAGAGCCCCACAAGTCACCCCATCTTGGATTCCCCTAGGTGTCTAGTTTTAAAAAATGCACTGGTTTGCTAGGTTTCCCCAGGTGCCGGCTGAGCTAGAGGCCAAAATCCACAGGTAGGCACTGATTTCTGTGAAAAAATGTGACGTGTCCAAGTTGTGTTTTGGGGCATTTCCTGTCACAGGCGCTAGGCCTACCCACACAAGTGAGGTATCATTTTTAGCGGGAGACTTGGGGGAACGCTGGGTAGAAGGAAATTTGTGGCTCCTCTCCGATTCCAGAACTTTCTGTCACCGAAATGTGAGGAAAACGTGTTTTTTTAGCCAAATTTTGAAGTTTGCTAAGGATTCTGGGTAACAGAACCTGGTCAGAGCCCCACAAGCACCCCGTCTTGGATTCCCCTAGGTCTCTAGTTGTCACAAATGCACAGGTTTGGTAGGTTTCCCTAGGTGTCGGATGAGTTAGAGGCCAAAATCTACAGGTAGGCACTTTGCAAAAAACACTTCTTTTCTGTCAAAAATTGTGATGTGTCCACGTTGTGTTTTGGGGCATTTTCTATCGCGGGCGCTAGGCCTACCCACACAAGTGAGGAATCATTTTTATCGGCAGACTTGGGGGAACGCTGGGTGGAAGGAAATTTGTGGCTCCTCTCAGATTCCAGAACTTTCTGTCACCGAAATGTGAGGAAAATGTGTTTTTTTAGCCAGATTTTGAGGTTTGCAATGGATTCTGGGTAACAGAACCTGGTCAGAGCCCCACAAGTCACCCCACCTTGGATTCCCCTATGTCTCTAGTTTTCAAAAATGCACAGGTTTGGTAGGTTTCCCTAGGTGCCGGCTGAGTTAGAGGCCAAAATCTACAGGTAGGCACTTTGCAAAAAACACCTCTGTTTTCTGTCAAAAATTGTGATGCGTCCACGTTGTGTTTTAGGCCATTTCCTTTTGTGGGCGCTAGGCCTACCCACACAAGTGAGGTACCATTTTCATCAGGAGACTTGGCGGAACGCTAGGTGGAAGGAAATTTGTGGCTCCTCTCAGATTACAGAACTTTCTGTCACCGAAATGAGAGGAAAAAGTATTTTTTTGGCCACATTTTGAGGTTTGCAAAGGATTCTGGGTAACAGAACCTGGTCAGAGCCCCACAAGTCTCCCCATCTTGGATTCCCCTTGGTTTCTAGTTTTAAAAAATGCACTGGTTTGCTAGGTTTCCCCAGGTGCCGGCTGAGCTAGAGGCCAAAATCCACAGGTAGGCACTGTTTTCTGTGAAAAAATGTGATGTGTTCAAGTTGTGTTTTGGGGCATTTCCTGTCACAGGCGCTAGGCCTACCCACACAAGTGAGGTATCATTTTTATCGGGAGACTTGAGGGAACGCTGGGTAGAAGGAAATTTGTGGCTCCTCTCCGATTCCAGAACTTTATGTCACCGAAATGTGAGGAAAACTTGTTTTTTTAGCCAAATTTTGAAGTTTGCAAAGGATTCTGGGTAACAGAACCTGGTCAGAGCCCCACAAGTCACCCCATCTTGGATTCCCCTAGGTCTCTAGTTTTCAAAAATGCACAGGTTTGGTAGGTTTCCCTAGGTGCCGGCTGAGCTAGAGGCCAAAATCTACAGGTAGGCACTTTGCAAAAAACACCTCTGTTTTCTGTCAAAAATTGTGATGTGTCCACGTTGTGTTTTAGGCCATTTCCTTTCGTGGGCGCTAGGCCTACCCACACAAGTGAGGTACCATTTTTATCGGGAGACTTGGCGGAACGCTAGGTGGAAGGAAATTTGTGGCTCCTCTCAGATTCCAGAACTTTCTGTCACCGAAATGAGAGGAAAAAGTGTTTTTCTGGCCACATTTTGAGGTTTGCAAAGGATTCTAGGTAACAGAACCTGGTCAGAGCCCCACAAGTCACCCCATCTTGGATTCCCCTAGGTGTCTAGTTTTCACAAATGCACTGGTTTGCTAGGTTTCCCCAGGTGCCGGCTGAGCTAGAGGCCAAAATCCACAGTTAGGCACTGATTTCTGTGAAAACATGTGATGTGTTCAAGTTGTGTTTTGGGGCATTTCCTGTCACGGGCGCTAGGCCTACCCACACAAGTGAGGTATCATTTTTAGCGGGAGACTTGGGGGAACGCTGGGTAGAAGGAAATTTGTGGCTCCTCTCCAATTCCAGAACTTTCTGTCACCGAAATGCGAGGAAAACGTGTTTTTTTAGCCAAATTTTGAAGTTTGCTAAGGATTCTGGGTAACAGAACCTGGTCAGACCCCCACAAGCACCCCGTCTTGGATTCCCCTAGGTCTCTAGTTGTCACAAATGCACAGGTTTGGTAGGTTTCCCTAGGTGTCGGATGAGCTAGAGGCCAAAATCTACAGGTAGGCACTTTGCAAAAAACACCTCTTTTCTGTCAAAAATTGTGATGGGTCCACGTTGTGTTTTGGGGCATTTTCTATCGCGGGCGCTAGGCCTACCCACACAAGTGAGGTATCATTTTTATCGGCAGACTTGGGCGAACGCTGGGTGGGAGGAAATTTGTGGCTCCTCTCAGATTCCAGAACTATCTGTCACCGAAATGTGAGGAAATTTTGTTTTTTTAGCCAGATTTTGAGGTTTGCAATGGATTCTGGGTAACAGAACCTGGTCAGAGCCCCACAAGTCACCCCATCTTGGATTCCCCTATGTCTCTAGTTTTCAAAAATGCACAGGTTTGGTAGGTTTCCCTAGGTGCCGGCTGAGTTAGAGGCCAAAATCTACAGGTAGGCACTTTGCAAAAAACACCTCTGTTTTCTGTCAAAAATTGTGATGCGTCCACGTTGTGTTTTAGGCCATTTCCTTTCGTGGGCGCTAGGCCTACCCACACAAGTGAGGTACCATTTTTATCAGGAGACTTGGCGGAACGCTAGGTGGAAGGAAATTTGTGGCTCCTCTCAGATTACAGAACTTTCTGTCACCGAAATGAGAGGAAAAAGTGTTTTTTTGGCCACATTTTGAGGTTTGCAAAGGATTCTGGGTAACAGAACCTGGTCAGAGCCCCACAAGTCTCCCCATCTTGGATTCCCCTTGGTTTCTAGTTTTAAAAAATGCACTGGTTTGCTAGGTTTCCCCAGGTGCCGGCTGAGCTAGAGGCCAAAATCCACAGTTAGGCACTGATTTCTGTGAAAACATGTGATGTGTTCAAGTTGTGTTTTGGGGCATTTCCTGTCACGGGCGCTAGGCCTACCCACACAAGTGAGGTTTAATTTTTAGCGGGAGACTTGGGGGAACGCTGGGTAGAAGGAAATTTGTGGCTCCTCTCCGATTCCAGAACTTTCTGTCACCAAAATGCGAGGAAAACGTGTTTTTTTAGCCAAATTTTGAAGTTTGCTAAGGATTCTGGGTAACAGAACCTGGTCAGAGCCCCACAAGCACCCCGTCTTGGATTCCCCTAGGTCTCTAGTTGTCACAAATGCACAGGTTTGGTAGGTTTCCCTAGGTGTCGGATGAGCTAGAGGCCAAAATCTACAGGTAGGCACTTTGCAAAAAACACCTCTTTTCTGTCAAAAATTGTGATGTGTCCACGTTGTGTTTTGGGGCATTTTCTATCGCGGGCGCTAGGCCTACCCACACAAGTGAGGTATCATTTTTATCGGCAGACTTGGGCGAACGCTGGGTGGGAGGAAATTTGTGGCTCCTCTCAGATTCCAGAACTATCTGTCACCGAAATATGAGGAAAATGTGTTTTTTTAGCCAGATTTTGAGGTTTGCAATGGATTCTGGATAACAGAACCTGGTCAGAGCCCCACAAGTCACCCCATCTTGGATTCCCCTATGTCTCTAGTTTTCAAAAATGCACAGGTTTGGTAGGTTTCCCTAGGTGCCGGCTGAGTTAGAGGCCAAAATCTACAGGTAGGCACTTTGCAAAAAACACCTCTGTTTTCTGTCAAAAATTGTGATGCGTCCACGTTGTGTTTTAGGCCATTTCCTTTCGTGGGCGCTAGGCCTACCCACACAAGTGAGGTACCATTTTTATCAGGAGACTTGGCGGAACGCTAGGTGGAAGGAAATTTGTGGCTCCTCTCAGATTACAGAACTTTCTGTCACCGAAATGAGAGGAAAAAGTTTTTTTTTGGCCACATTTTGAGGTTTGCAAAGGATTCTGGGTAACAGAACCTGGTCAGAGCCCCACAAGTCTCCCCATCTTGGATTCCCCTTGGTTTCTAGTTTTAAAAAATGCACTGGTTTGCTAGGTTTCCCCAGGTGCCGGCTGAGCTAGAGGCCAAAATCCACAGGTAGGCACTGTTTTCTGTGAAAAAATGTGATGTGTTCAAGTTGTGTTTTGGGGCATTTCCTGTCACAGGCGCTAGGCCTACCCACACAAGTGAGGTATCATTTTTATCGGGAGACATGGGAGAACGGTGGGTGGAAGGAAATTTGTGGCTCCACTCAGATTCCAGAACTTTATGTCACCGAAATGTGAGGAAAACGTGTTTTTTTAGCCAAATTTTGAAGTTTGCAAAGGATTCTGGGTAACAGAACCTGGTCAGAGCCCCACAAGTCACCCCATCTTGGATTCCCCTAGGTCTCTAGTTTTCAAAAATGCACAGGTTTGGTAGGTTTCCCTAGGTGCCGGCTGAGCTAGAGGCCAAAATCTACAGGTAGGCACTTTGCAAAAAACACCTCTGTTTTCTGTCAAAAATTGTGATGTGTCCACGTTGTGTTTTAGGCCATTTCCTTTCGTGGGCGCTAGGCCTACCCACACAAGTGAGGTACCATTTTTATCGGGAGACTTGGCGGAACGCTAGGTGGAAGGAAATTTGTGGCTCCTCTCAGATTCCAGAACTTTCTGTCACCGAAATGAGAGGAAAAAGTGTTTTTCTGGCCACATTTTGAGGTTTGCAAAGGATTCTAGGTAACAGAACCTGGTCAGAGCCCCACAAGTCACCCCATCTTGGATTCCCCTAGGTGTCTAGTTTTCACAAATGCACTGGTTTGCTAGGTTTCCCCAGGTGCCGGCTGAGCTAGAGGCCAAAATCCACAGTTAGGCACTGATTTCTGTGAAAACATGTGATGTGTTCAAGTTGTGTTTTGGGGCATTTCCTGTCACGGGCGCTAGGCCTACCCACACAAGTGAGGTATCATTTTTAGCGGGAGACTTGGGGGAACGCTGGGTAGAAGGAAATTTGGGGCTCCTCTCCGATTCCAGAACTTTCTGTCACCGAAATGCGAGGAAAACGTGTTTTTTTAGCCACATTTTGAAGTTTGCTAAGGATTCTGGTTAACAGAACCTGGTCAGAGCCCCACAAGCACCCCGTCTTGGATTCCCCTAGGTCTCTAGTTGTCACAAATGCACAGGTTTGGTAGGTTTCCCTAGGTGTCGGATGAGCTAGAGGCCAAAATCTACAGGTAGGCACATTGCAAAAAACACCTCTTTTCTGTCAAAAATTGTGATGTGTCCACGTTGTGTTTAGGGGCATTTTCTATCGCGGGCGCTAGGCCTACCCACACAAGTGAGGTATCATTTTTATCGGCAGACTTGGGCGAACGCTGGGTGGGAGGAAATTTGTGGCTCCTCTCAGATTCCAGAACTATCTGTCACCGAAATGTGAGGAAAATTTGTTTTTTTAGCCAGATTTTGAGGTTTGCAATGGATTCTGGGTAACAGAACCTGGTCAGAGCCCCACAAGTCACCCCATCTTGGATTCCCCTATGTCTCTAGTTGTCACAAATGCACAGGTTTGGTAGGTTTCCCTAGGTGTCGGATGAGTTAGAGGCCAAAATCTACAGGTAGGCACTTTGCAAAAAACACTTCTTTTCTGTCAAAAATTGTGATGTGTCCACGTTGTGTTTTGGGGCATTTTCTATCGCGGGCGCTAGGCCTACCCACACAAGTGAGGTATCATTTTTATCGGCAGACTTGGGCGAACGCTGGGTGGGAGGAAATTTGTGGCTCCTCTCAGATTCCAGAACTATCTGTCACCGAAATGTGAGGAAAATTTGTTTTTTTAGCCAGATTTTGAGGTTTGCAATGGATTCTGGGTAACAGAACCTGGTCAGAGCCCCACAAGTCACCCCATCTTGGATTCCCCTATGTCTCTAGTTGTCACAAATGCACAGGTTTGGTAGGTTTCCCTAGGTGTCGGATGAGTTAGAGGCCAAAATCTACAGGTAGGCACTTTGCAAAAAACACCTCTGTTTTCTGTCAAAAATTGTGATGCGTCCACGTTGTGTTTTAGGCCATTTCCTTTCGTGGGCGCTAGGCCTACCCACACAAGTGAGGTACCATTTTTATCAGGAGACTTGGCGGAACGCTAGGTGGAAGGAAATTTGTGGCTCCTCTCAGATTACAGAACTTTCTGTCACCGAAATGAGAGGAAAAAGTTTTTTTTTGGCCACATTTTGAGGTTTGCAAAGGATTCTGGGTAACAGAACCTGGTCAGAGCCCCACAAGTCTCCCCATCTTGGATTCCCCTTGGTTTCTAGTTTTAAAAAATGCACTGGTTTGCTAGGTTTCCCCAGGTGCCGGCTGAGCTAGAGGCCAAAATCCACAGGTAGGCACTGTTTTCTGTGAAAAAATGTGATGTGTTCAAGTTGTGTTTTGGGGCATTTCCTGTCACAGGCGCTAGGCCTACCCACACAAGTGAGGTATCATTTTTATCGGGAGACATGGGAGAACGGTGGGTGGAAGGAAATTTGTGGCTCCACTCAGATTCCAGAACTTTATGTCACCGAAATGTGAGGAAAACGTGTTTTTTTAGCCAAATTTTGAAGTTTGCAAAGGATTCTGGGTAACAGAACCTGGTCAGAGCCCCACAAGTCACCCCATCTTGGATTCCCCTAGGTCTCTAGTTTTCAAAAATGCACAGGTTTGGTAGGTTTCCCTAGGTGCCGGCTGAGCTAGAGGCCAAAATCTACAGGTAGGCACTTTGCAAAAAACACCTCTGTTTTCTGTCAAAAATTGTGATGTGTCCACGTTGTGTTTTAGGCCATTTCCTTTCGTGGGCGCTAGGCCTACCCACACAAGTGAGGTACCATTTTTATCGGGAGACTTGGCGGAACGCTAGGTGGAAGGAAATTTGTGGCTCCTCTCAGATTCCAGAACTTTCTGTCACCGAAATGAGAGGAAAAAGTGTTTTTCTGGCCACATTTTGAGGTTTGCAAAGGATTCTAGGTAACAGAACCTGGTCAGAGCCCCACAAGTCACCCCATCTTGGATTCCCCTAGGTGTCTAGTTTTCACAAATGCACTGGTTTGCTAGGTTTCCCCAGGTGCCGGCTGAGCTAGAGGCCAAAATCCACAGTTAGGCACTGATTTCTGTGAAAACATGTGATGTGTTCAAGTTGTGTTTTGGGGCATTTCCTGTCACGGGCGCTAGGCCTACCCACACAAGTGAGGTATCATTTTTAGCGGGAGACTTGGGGGAACGCTGGGTAGAAGGAAATTTGGGGCTCCTCTCCGATTCCAGAACTTTCTGTCACCGAAATGCGAGGAAAACGTGTTTTTTTAGCCACATTTTGAAGTTTGCTAAGGATTCTGGTTAACAGAACCTGGTCAGAGCCCCACAAGCACCCCGTCTTGGATTCCCCTAGGTCTCTAGTTGTCACAAATGCACAGGTTTGGTAGGTTTCCCTAGGTGTCGGATGAGCTAGAGGCCAAAATCTACAGGTAGGCACATTGCAAAAAACACCTCTTTTCTGTCAAAAATTGTGATGTGTCCACGTTGTGTTTAGGGGCATTTTCTATCGCGGGCGCTAGGCCTACCCACACAAGTGAGGTATCATTTTTATCGGCAGACTTGGGCGAACGCTGGGTGGGAGGAAATTTGTGGCTCCTCTCAGATTCCAGAACTATCTGTCACCGAAATGTGAGGAAAATTTGTTTTTTTAGCCAGATTTTGAGGTTTGCAATGGATTCTGGGTAACAGAACCTGGTCAGAGCCCCACAAGTCACCCCATCTTGGATTCCCCTATGTCTCTAGTTGTCACAAATGCACAGGTTTGGTAGGTTTCCCTAGGTGTCGGATGAGTTAGAGGCCAAAATCTACAGGTAGGCACTTTGCAAAAAACACTTCTTTTCTGTCAAAAATTGTGATGTGTCCACGTTGTGTTTTGGGGCATTTTCTATCGCGGGCGCTAGGCCTACCCACACAAGTGAGGTATCATTTTTATCGGCAGACTTGGGCGAACGCTGGGTGGGAGGAAATTTGTGGCTCCTCTCAGATTCCAGAACTATCTGTCACCGAAATGTGAGGAAAATTTGTTTTTTTAGCCAGATTTTGAGGTTTGCAATGGATTCTGGGTAACAGAACCTGGTCAGAGCCCCACAAGTCACCCCATCTTGGATTCCCCTATGTCTCTAGTTGTCACAAATGCACAGGTTTGGTAGGTTTCCCTAGGTGTCGGATGAGTTAGAGGCCAAAATCTACAGGTAGGCACTTTGCAAAAAACACCTCTGTTTTCTGTCAAAAATTGTGATGCGTCCACGTTGTGTTTTAGGCCATTTCCTTTCGTGGGCGCTAGGCCTACCCACACAAGTGAGGTACCATTTTTATCAGGAGACTTGGCGGAACGCTAGGTGGAAGGAAATTTGTGGCTCCTCTCAGATTACAGAACTTTCTGTCACCGAAATGAGAGGAAAAAGTGTTTTTTTGGCCACATTTTGAGGTTTGCAAAGGATTCTGGGTAACAGAACCTGGTCAGAGCCCCACAAGTCTCCCCATCTTGGATTCCCCTTGGTTTCTAGTTTTAAAAAATGCACTGGTTTGCTAGGTTTCCCCAGGTGCCGGCTGAGCTAGAGGCCAAAATCCACAGTTAGGCACTGATTTCTGTGAAAACATGTGATGTGTTCAAGTTGTGTTTTGGGGCATTTCCTGTCACGGGCGCTAGGCCTACCCACACAAGTGAGGTATCATTTTTAGCGGGAGACTTGGGGGAACGCTGGGTAGAAGGAAATTTGTGGCTCCTCTCCGATTCCAGAACTTTCTGTCACCGAAATGCGAGGAAAACGTGTTTTTTTAGCCAAATTTTGAAGTTTGCTAAGGATTCTGGGTAACAGAACCTGGTCAGAGCCCCACAAGCACCCCGTCTTGGATTCCCCTAGGTCTCTAGTTGTCACAAATGCACAGGTTTGGTAGGTTTCCCTAGGTGTCGGATGAGCTAGAGGCCAAAATCTACAGGTAGGCACTTTGCAAAAAACACCTCTTTTCTGTCAAAAATTGTGATGTGTCCACGTTGTGTTTTGGGGCATTTTCTATCGCGGGCGCCAGGCCTACCCACACAAGTGAGGTATCATTTTTATCGGCAGACTTGGGCGAACGCTGGGTGGGAGGAAATTTGTGGCTCCTCTCAGATTCCAGAACTATCTGTCACCGAAATGTGAGGAAAATGTGTTTTTTTAGCCAGATTTTGAGGTTTGCAATGGATTCTGGATAACAGAACCTGGTCAGAGCCCCACAAGTCACCCCATCTTGGATTCCCCTATGTCTCTAGTTTTCAAAAATGCACAGGTTTGGTAGGTTTCCCTAGGTGCCGGCTGAGTTAGAGGCCAAAATCTACAGGTAGGCACTTTGCAAAAAACACCTCTGTTTTCTGTCAAAAATTGTGATGCGTCCACGTTGTGTTTTAGGCCATTTCCTTTCGTGGGCGCTAGGCCTACCCACACAAGTGAGGTACCATTTTTATCAGGAGACTTGGCGGAACGCTAGGTGGAAGGAAATTTGTGGCTCCTCTCAGATTACAGAACTTTCTGTCACCGAAATGAGAGGAAAAAGTTTTTTTTTGGCCACATTTTGAGGTTTGCAAAGGATTCTGGGTAACAGAACCTGGTCAGAGCCCCACAAGTCTGCCCATCTTGGATTCCCCTTGGTTTCTAGTTTTAAAAAATGCACTGGTTTGCTAGGTTTCCCCAGGTGCCGGCTGAGCTAGAGGCCAAAATCCACAGGTAGGCACTGTTTTCTGTGAAAAAATGTGATGTGTTCAAGTTGTGTTTTGGGGCATTTCCTGTCACAGGCGCTAGGCCTACCCACACAAGTGAGGTATCATTTTTATCGGGAGACATGGGAGAACGGTGGGTGGAAGGAAATTTGTGGCTCCTCTCAGATTCCAGAACTTTATGTCACCGAAATGTGAGGAAAACGTGTTGTTTTAGCCAAATTTTGAAGTTTGCAAAGGATTCTGGGTAACAGAACCTGGTCAGAGCCCCACAAGTCACCCCATCTTGGATTCCCCTAGGTCTCTAGTTTTCAAAAATGCACAGGTTTGGTAGGTTTCCCTAGGTGCCGGCTGAGCTAGAGGCCAAAATCTACAGGTAGGCACTTTGCAAAAAACACCTCTGTTTTCTGTCAAAAATTGTGATGTGTCCACGTTGTGTTTTAGGCCATTTCCTTTCGTGGGCGCTAGGCCTACCCACACAAGTGAGGTACCATTTTTATCGGGAGACTTGGCGGAACGCTAGGTGGAAGGAAATTTGTGGCTCCTCTCAGATTCCAGAACTTTCTGTCACCGAAATGAGAGGAAAAAGTGTTTTTCTGGCCACATTTTGAGGTTTGCAAAGGATTCTAGGTAACAGAACCTGGTCAGAGCCCCACAAGTCACCCCATCTTGGATTCCCCTAGGTGTCTAGTTTTAAAAAATGCACTGGTTTGCTAGGTTTCCCCAGGTGCCGGCTGAGCTAGAGGCCAAAATCCACAGGTAGGCACTGATTTCTGTGAAAAAATGTGACGTGTCCAAGTTGTGTTTTGGGGCATTTCCTGTCACAGGCGCTAGGCCTACCCACACAAGTGAGGTATCATTTTTAGCGGGAGACTTGGGGGAACGCTGGGTAGAAGGAAATTTGTGGCTCCTCTCCGATTCCAGAACTTTCTGTCACCGAAATGTGAGGAAAACGTGTTTTTTTAGCCAAATTTTGAAGTTTGCTAAGGATTCTGGGTAACAGAACCTGGTCAGAGCCCCACAAGCACCCCGTCTTGGATTCCCCTAGGTCTCTAGTTGTCACAAATGCACAGGTTTGGTAGGTTTCCCTAGGTGTCGGATGAGTTAGAGGCCAAAATCTACAGGTAGGCACTTTGCAAAAAACACTTCTTTTCTGTCAAAAATTGTGATGTGTCCACGTTGTGTTTTGGGGCATTTTCTATCGCGGGCGCTAGGCCTACCCACACAAGTGAGGAATCATTTTTATCGGCAGACTTGGGGGAACGCTGGGTGGAAGGAAATTTGTGGCTCCTCTCAGATTCCAGAACTTTCTGTCACCGAAATGTGAGGAAAATGTGTTTTTTTAGCCAGATTTTGAGGTTTGCAATGGATTCTGGGTAACAGAACCTGGTCAGAGCCCCACAAGTCACCCCACCTTGGATTCCCCTATGTCTCTAGTTTTCAAAAATGCACAGGTTTGGTAGGTTTCCCTAGGTGCCGGCTGAGTTAGAGGCCAAAATCTACAGGTAGGCACTTTGCAAAAAACACCTCTGTTTTCTGTCAAAAATTGTGATGCGTCCACGTTGTGTTTTAGGCCATTTCCTTTTGTGGGCGCTAGGCCTACCCACACAAGTGAGGTACCATTTTCATCAGGAGACTTGGCGGAACGCTAGGTGGAAGGAAATTTGTGGCTCCTCTCAGATTACAGAACTTTCTGTCACCGAAATGAGAGGAAAAAGTGTTTTTTTGGCCACATTTTGAGGTTTGCAAAGGATTCTGGGTAACAGAACCTGGTCAGAGCCCCACAAGTCTCCCCATCTTGGATTCCCCTTGGTTTCTAGTTTTAAAAAATGCACTGGTTTGCTAGGTTTCCCCAGGTGCCGGCTGAGCTAGAGGCCAAAATCCACAGGTAGGCACTGTTTTCTGTGAAAAAATGTGATGTGTTCAAGTTGTGTTTTGGGGCATTTCCTGTCACAGGCGCTAGGCCTACCCACACAAGTGAGGTATCATTTTTATCGGGAGACTTGAGGGAACGCTGGGTAGAAGGAAATTTGTGGCTCCTCTCCGATTCCAGAACTTTATGTCACCGAAATGTGAGGAAAACTTGTTTTTTTAGCCAAATTTTGAAGTTTGCAAAGGATTCTGGGTAACAGAACCTGGTCAGAGCCCCACAAGTCACCCCATCTTGGATTCCCCTAGGTCTCTAGTTTTCAAAAATGCACAGGTTTGGTAGGTTTCCCTAGGTGCCGGCTGAGCTAGAGGCCAAAATCTACAGGTAGGCACTTTGCAAAAAACACCTCTGTTTTCTGTCAAAAATTGTGATGTGTCCACGTTGTGTTTTAGGCCATTTCCTTTCGTGGGCGCTAGGCCTACCCACACAAGTGAGGTACCATTTTTATCGGGAGACTTGGCGGAACGCTAGGTGGAAGGAAATTTGTGGCTCCTCTCAGATTCCAGAACTTTCTGTCACCGAAATGAGAGGAAAAAGTGTTTTTCTGGCCACATTTTGAGGTTTGCAAAGGATTCTAGGTAACAGAACCTGGTCAGAGCCCCACAAGTCACCCCATCTTGGATTCCCCTAGGTGTCTAGTTTTCACAAATGCACTGGTTTGCTAGGTTTCCCCAGGTGCCGGCTGAGCTAGAGGCCAAAATCCACAGTTAGGCACTGATTTCTGTGAAAACATGTGATGTGTTCAAGTTGTGTTTTGGGGCATTTCCTGTCACGGGCGCTAGGCCTACCCACACAAGTGAGGTATCATTTTTAGCGGGAGACTTGGGGGAACGCTGGGTAGAAGGAAATTTGTGGCTCCTCTCCAATTCCAGAACTTTCTGTCACCGAAATGCGAGGAAAACGTGTTTTTTTAGCCAAATTTTGAAGTTTGCTAAGGATTCTGGGTAACAGAACCTGGTCAGAGCCCCACAAGCACCCCGTCTTGGATTCCCCTAGGTCTCTAGTTGTCACAAATGCACAGGTTTGGTAGGTTTCCCTAGGTGTCGGATGAGCTAGAGGCCAAAATCTACAGGTAGGCACTTTGCAAAAAACACCTCTTTTCTGTCAAAAATTGTGATGTGTCCACGTTGTGTTTTGGGGCATTTTCTATCGCGGGCGCTAGGCCTACCCACACAAGTGAGGTATCATTTTTATCGGCAGACTTGGGCGAACGCTGGGTGGGAGGAAATTTGTGGCTCCTCTCAGATTCCAGAACTATCTGTCACCGAAATGTGAGGAAATTTTGTTTTTTTAGCCAGATTTTGAGGTTTGCAATGGATTCTGGGTAACAGAACCTGGTCAGAGCCCCACAAGTCACCCCATCTTGGATTCCCCTATGTCTCTAGTTTTCAAAAATGCACAGGTTTGGTAGGTTTCCCTAGGTGCCGGCTGAGTTAGAGGCCAAAATCTACAGGTAGGCACTTTGCAAAAAACACCTCTGTTTTCTGTCAAAAATTGTGATGCGTCCACGTTGTGTTTTAGGCCATTTCCTTTCGTGGGCGCTAGGCCTACCCACACAAGTGAGGTACCATTTTTATCAGGAGACTTGGCGGAACGCTAGGTGGAAGGAAATTTGTGGCTCCTCTCAGATTACAGAACTTTCTGTCACCGAAATGAGAGGAAAAAGTGTTTTTTTGGCCACATTTTGAGGTTTGCAAAGGATTCTGGGTAACAGAACCTGGTCAGAGCCCCACAAGTCTCCCCATCTTGGATTCCCCTTGGTTTCTAGTTTTAAAAAATGCACTGGTTTGCTAGGTTTCCCCAGGTGCCGGCTGAGCTAGAGGCCAAAATCCACAGTTAGGCACTGATTTCTGTGAAAACATGTGATGTGTTCAAGTTGTGTTTTGGGGCATTTCCTGTCACGGGCGCTAGGCCTACCCACACAAGTGAGGTATCATTTTTAGCGGGAGACTTGGGGGAACGCTGGGTAGAAGGAAATTTGTGGCTCCTCTCCGATTCCAGAACTTTCTGTCACCGAAATGCGAGGAAAACGTGTTTTTTTAGCCAAATTTTGAAGTTTGCTAAGGATTCTGGGTAACAGAACCTGGTCAGAGCCCCACAAGCACCCCGTCTTGGATTCCCCTAGGTCTCTAGTTGTCACAAATGCACAGGTTTGGTAGGTTTCCCTAGGTGTCGGATGAGCTAGAGGCCAAAATCTACAGGTAGGCACTTTGCAAAAAACACCTCTTTTCTGTCAAAAATTGTGATGTGTCCACGTTGTGTTTTGGGGCATTTTCTATCGCGGGCGCTAGGCCTACCCACACAAGTGAGGTATCATTTTTATCGGCAGACTTGGGCGAACGCTGGGTGGGAGGAAATTTGTGGCTCCTCTCAGATTCCAGAACTATCTGTCACCGAAATGTGAGGAAAATGTGTTTTTTTAGCCAGATTTTGAGGTTTGCAATGGATTCTGGATAACAGAACCTGGTCAGAGCCCCACAAGTCACCCCATCTTGGATTCCCCTATGTCTCTAGTTTTCAAAAATGCACAGGTTTGGTAGGTTTCCCTAGGTGCCGGCTGAGTTAGAGGCCAAAATCTACAGGTAGGCACTTTGCAAAAAACACCTCTGTTTTCTGTCAAAAATTGTGATGCGTCCACGTTGTGTTTTAGGCCATTTCCTTTCGTGGGCGCTAGGCCTACCCACACAAGTGAGGTACCATTTTTATCAGGAGACTTGGCGGAACGCTAGGTGGAAGGAAATTTGTGGCTCCTCTCAGATTACAGAACTTTCTGTCACCGAAATGAGAGGAAAAAGTTTTTTTTTGGCCACATTTTGAGGTTTGCAAAGGATTCTGGGTAACAGAACCTGGTCAGAGCCCCACAAGTCTCCCCATCTTGGATTCCCCTTGGTTACTAGTTTTAAAAAATGTACTGGTTTGCTAGGTTTCCCCAGGTGCCGGCTGAGCTAGAGGCCAAAATCCACAGGTAGGCACTGTTTTCTGTGAAAAAATGTGATGTGTTCAAGTTGTGTTTTGGGGCATTTCCTGTCACAGGCGCTAGGCCTACCCACACAAGTGAGGTATCATTTTTATCGGGAGACTTGAGGGAACGCTGGGTAGAAGGAAATTAGTGGCTCCTCTCCGATTCCAGAACTTTATGTCACCGAAATGTGAGGAAAACGTGTTTTTTTAGCCAAATTTTGAAGTTTGCAAAGGATTCTGGGTAACAGAACCTGGTCAGAGCCCCACAAGTCACCCCATCTTGGATTCCCCTAGGTCTCTAGTTTTCAAAAATGCACAGGTTTGGTAGGTTTCCCTAGGTGCCGGCTGAGCTAGAGGCCAAAATCTACAGGTAGGCACTTTGCAAAAAACACCTCTGTTTTCTGTCAAAAATTGTGATGTGTCCACGTTGTGTTTTAGGCCATTTCCTTTTGTGGGCGCTAGGCCTACCCACACAAGTGAGGTACCATTTTTATCGGGAGACTTGGCGGAACGCTAGGTGGAAGGAAATTTGTGGCTCCTCTCAGATTCCAGAACTTTCTGTCACCGAAATGAGAGGAAAAAGTGTTTTTCTGGCCACATTTTGAGGTTTGCAAAGGATTCTAGGTAACAGAACCTGGTCAGAGCCCCACAAGTCACCCCATCTTGGATTCCCCTAGGTGTCTAGTTTTCACAAATGCACTGGTTTGCTAGGTTTCCCCAGGTGCCGGCTGAGCTAGAGGCCAAAATCCACAGTTAGGCACTGATTTCTGTGAAAACATGTGATGTGTTCAAGTTGTGTTTTGGGGCATTTCCTGTCACGGGCGCTAGGCCTACCCACACAAGTGAGGTATCATTTTTAGCGGGAGACTTGGGGGAACGCTGGGTAGAAGGAAATTTGTGGCTCCTCTCCGATTCCAGAACTTTCTGTCACCGAAATGCGAGGAAAACGTGTTTTTTTAGCCAAATTTTGAAGTTTGCTAAGGATTCTGGGTAACAGAACCTGGTCAGAGCCCCACAAGCACCCCGTCTTGGATTCCCCTAGGTCTCTAGTTGTCACAAATGCACAGGTTTGGTAGGTTTCCCTAGGTGTCGGATGAGCTAGAGGCCAAAATCTACAGGTAGGCACTTTGCAAAAAACACCTCTTTTCTGTCAAAAATTGTGATGTGTCCACGTTGTGTTTTGGGGCATTTTCTATCGCGGGCGCTAGGCCTACCCACACAAGTGAGGTATCATTTTTATCGGCAGACTTGGGCGAACGCTGGGTGGGAGGAAATTTGTGGCTCCTCTCAGATTCCAGAACTTTCTGTCACCGAAATGTGAGGAAAATTTGTTTTTTTAGCCAGATTTTGAGGTTTGCAATGGATTCTGGGTAACAGAACCTGGTCAGAGCCCCACAAGTCACCCCATCTTGGATTCCCCTATGTCTCTAGTTTTCAAAAATGCACAGGTTTGGTAGGTTTCCCTAGGTGCCGGCTGAGTTAGAGGCCAAAATCTACAGGTAGGCACTTTGCAAAAAACACCTCTGTTTTCTGTCAAAAATTGTGATGCGTCCACGTTGTGTTTTAGGCCATTTCCTTTCGTGGGCGCTAGGCCTACCCACACAAGTGAGGTACCATTTTTATCAGGAGACTTGGCGGAACGCTAGGTGGAAGGAAATTTGTGGCTCCTCTCAGATTACAGAACTTTCTGTCACCGAAATGAGAGGAAAAAGTTTTTTGTTGGCCACATTTTGAGGTTTGCAAAGGATTCTGGGTAACAGAACCTGGTCAGAGCCCCACAAGTCTCCCCATCTTGGATTCCCCTTGGTTTCTAGTTTTAAAAAATGCACTGGTTTGCTAGGTTTCCCCAGGTGCCGGCTGAGCTAGAGGCCAAAATCCACAGGTAGGCACTGTTTTCTGTGAAAAAATGTGATGTGTTCAAGTTGTGTTTTGGGGCATTTCCTGTCACAGGCGCTAGGCCTACCCACACAAGTGAGGTATCATTTTTATCGGGAGACATGGGAGAACGGTGGGTGGAAGGAAATTTGTGGCTCCTCTCAGATTCCAGAACTTTATGTCACCGAAATGTGAGGAAAACGTGTTTTTTTAGCCAAATTTTGAAGTTTGCAAAGGATTCTGGGTAACAGAACCTGGTCAGAGCCCCACAAGTCACCCCATCTTGGATTCCCCTAGGTCTCTAGTTTTAAAAAATGCACAGGTTTGGTAGGTTTCCCTAGGTGCCGGCTGAGCTAGAGGCCAAAATCTAGAGGTAGGCACTTTGCAAAAAACACCTCTGTTTTCTGTCAAAAATTGTGATGTGTCCACGTTGTGTTTTAGGCCATTTCCTTTCGTGGGCGCTAGGCCTACCCACACAAGTGAGGTACCATTTTTATCGGGAGACTTGGCGGAACGCTAGGTGGAAGGAAATTTGTGGCTCCTCTCAGATTCCAGATCTTTCTGTCACCGAAATGAGAGGAAAAAGTGTTTTTCTGGCCACATTTTGAGGTTTGCAAAGGATTCTAGGTAACAGAACCTGGTCAGAGCCCCACAAGTCACCCCATCTTGGATTCCCCTAGGTGTCTAGTTTTAAAAAATGCACTGGTTTGCTAGGTTTCCCCAGGTGCCGGCTGAGCTAGAGGCCAAAATCCACAGGTAGGCACTGATTTCTGTGAAAAAATGTGATGTGTCCAAGTTGTGTTTTGGGGCATTTCCTGTCACAGGCGCTAGGCCTACCCACACAAGTGAGGTATCATTTTTAGCGGGAGACTTGGGGGAACGCTGGGTAGAAGGAAATTTGTGGCTCCTCTCCGATTCCAGAACTTTCTGTCACCGAAATGTGAGGAAAACGTGTTTTTTTAGCCAAATTTTGAAGTTTGCTAAGGATTCTGGGTAACAGAACCTGGTCAGAGCCCCACAAGCACCCCGTCTTGGATTCCCCTAGGTCTCTAGTTGTCACAAATGCACAGGTTTGGTAGGTTTCCCTAGGTGTCGGATGAGTTAGAGGCCAAAATCTACAGGTAGGCACTTTGCAAAAAACACTTCTTTTCTGTCAAAAATTGTGATGTGTCCACGTTGTGTTTTGGGGCATTTTCTATCGCGGGCGCTAGGCCTACCCACACAAGTGAGGAATCATTTTTATCGGCAGACTTGGGGGAACGCTGGGTGGAAGGAAATTTGTGGCTCCTCTCAGATTCCAGAACTTTCTGTCACCGAAATGTGAGGAAAATGTGTTTTTTTAGCCAGATTTTGAGGTTTGCAATGGATTCTGGGTAACAGAACCTGGTCAGAGCCCCACAAGTCACCCCACCTTGGATTCCCCTATGTCTCTAGTTTTCAAAAATGCACAGGTTTGGTAGGTTTCCCTAGGTGCCGGCTGAGTTAGAGGCCAAAATCTACAGGTAGGCACTTTGCAAAAAACACCTCTGTTTTCTGTCAAAAATTGTGATGCGTCCACGTTGTGTTTTAGGCCATTTCCTTTTGTGGGCGCTAGGCCTACCCACACAAGTGAGGTACCATTTTTATCAGGAGACTTGGCGGAACGCTAGGTGGAAGGAAATTTGTGGCTCCTCTCAGATTACAGAACTTTCTGTCACCGAAATGAGAGGAAAAAGTGTTTTTTTGTTCACATTTTGAGGTTTGCAAAGGATTCTGGGTAACAGAACCTGGTCAGAGCCCCACAAGTCTCCCCATCTTGGATTCCCCTTGGTTTCTAGTTTTAAAAAATGCACTGGTTTGCTAGGTTTCCCCAGGTGCCGGCTGAGCTAGAGGCCAAAATCCACAGGTAGGCACTGTTTTCTGTGAAAAAATGTGATGTGTTCAAGTTGTGTTTTGGGGCATTTCCTGTCACAGGCGCTAGGCCTACCCACACAAGTGAGGTATCATTTTTATCGGGAGACTTGAGGGAACGCTGGGTAGAAGGAAATTTGTGGCTCCTCTCCGATTCCAGAACTTTATGTCACCGAAATGTGAGGAAAACTTGTTTTTTTAGCCAAATTTTGAAGTTTGCAAAGGATTCTGGGTAACAGAACCTGGTCAGAGCCCCACAAGTCACCCCATCTTGGATTCCCCTAGGTCTCTAGTTTTCAAAAATGCACAGGTTTGGTAGGTTTCCCTAGGTGCCGGCTGAGCTAGAGGCCAAAATTTACAGGTAGGCACTTTGCAAAAAACACCTCTGTTTTCTGTCAAAAATTGTGATGTGTCCACGTTGTGTTTTAGGCCATTTCCTTTCGTGGGCGCTAGGCCTACCCACACAAGTGAGGTACCATTTTTATCGGGAGACTTGACGGAACGCTAGGTGGAAGGAAATTTGTGGCTCCTCTCAGATTCCAGAACTTTCTGTCACCGAAATGAGAGGAAAAAGTGTTTTTCTGGCCACATTTTGAGGTTTGCAAAGGATTCTAGGTAACAGAACCTGGTCAGAGCCCCACAAGTCACCCCATCTTGGATTCCCCTAGGTGTCTAGTTTTCACAAATGCACTGGTTTGCTAGGTTTCCCCAGGTGCCGGCTGAGCTAGAGGCCAAAATCCACAGTTAGGCACTGATTTCTGTGAAAACATGTGATGTGTTCAAGTTGTGTTTTGGGGCATTTCCTGTCACGGGCGCTAGGCCTACCCACACAAGTGAGGTATCATTTTTAGCGGGAGACTTGGGGGAACGCTGGGTAGAAGGAAATTTGGGGCTCCTCTCCGATTCCAGAACTTTCTGTCACCGAAATGCGAGGAAAACGTGTTTTTTTAGCCAAATTTTGAAGTTTGCTAAGGATTCTGGTTAACAGAACCTGGTCAGAGCCCCACAAGCACCCCGTCTTGGATTCCCCTAGGTCTCTAGTTGTCACAAATGCACAGGTTTGGTAGGTTTCCCTAGGTGTCGGATGAGCTAGAGGCCAAAATCTACAGGTAGGCACTTTGCAAAAAACACCTCTTTTCTGTCAAAAATTGTGATGTGTCCACGTTGTGTTTAGGGGCATTTTCTATCGCGGGCGCTAGGCCTACCCACACAAGTGAGGTATCATTTTTATCGGCAGACTTGGGCGAACGCTGGGTGGGAGGAAATGTGTGGCTCCTCTCAGATTCCAGAACTATCTGTCACCGAAATGTGAGGAAAATTTGTTTTTTTAGCCAGATTTTGAGGTTTGCAATGGATTCTGGGTAACAGAACCTGGTCAGAGCCCCACAAGTCACCCCATCTTGGATTCCCCTATGTCTCTAGTTGTCACAAATGCACAGGTTTGGTAGGTTTCCCTAGGTGTCGGATGAGTTAGAGGCCAAAATCTACAGGTAGGCACTTTGCAAAAAACACTTCTTTTCTGTCAAAAATTGTGATGTGTCCACGTTGTGTTTTGGGGCATTTTCTATCGCGGGCGCTAGGCCTACCCACACAAGTGAGGTATCATTTTTATCGGCAGACTTGGGCGAACGCTGGGTGGGAGGAAATTTGTGGCTCCTCTCAGATTCCAGAACTATCTGTCACCGAAATGTGAGGAAAATTTGTTTTTTTAGCCAGATTTTGAGGTTTGCAATGGATTCTGGGTAACAGAACCTGGTCAGAGCCCCACAAGTCACCCCATCTTGGATTCCCCTATGTCTCTAGTTGTCACAAATGCACAGGTTTGGTAGGTTTCCCTAGGTGTCGGATGAGTTAGAGGCCAAAATCTACAGGTAGGCACTTTGCAAAAAACACCTCTGTTTTCTGTCAAAAATTGTGATGCGTCCACGTTGTGTTTTAGGCCATTTCCTTTCGTGGGCGCTAGGCCTACCCACACAAGTGAGGTACCATTTTTATCAGGAGACTTGGCGGAACGCTAGGTGGAAGGAAATTTGTGGCTCCTCTCAGATTACAGAACTTTCTGTCACCGAAATGAGAGGAAAAAGTGTTTTTTTGGCCACATTTTGAGGTTTGCAAAGGATTCTGGGTAACAGAACCTGGTCAGAGCCCCACAAGTCTCCCCATCTTGGATTCCCCTTGGTTTCTAGTTTTAAAAAATGCACTGGTTTGCTAGGTTTCCCCAGGTGCCGGCTGAGCTAGAGGCCAAAATCCACAGTTAGGCACTGATTTCTGTGAAAACATGTGATGTGTTCAAGTTGTGTTTTGGGGCATTTCCTGTCACGGGCGCTAGGCCTACCCACACAAGTGAGGTATCATTTTTAGCGGGAGACTTGGGGGAACGCTGGGTAGAAGGAAATTTGTGGCTCCTCTCCGATTCCAGAACTTTCTGTCACCGAAATGCGAGGAAAATGTGTTTTTTTAGCCAAATTTTGAAGTTTGCTAAGGATTCTGGGTAACAGAACCTGGTCAGAGCCCCACAAGCACCCCGTCTTGGATTCCCCTAGGTCTCTAGTTGTCACAAATGCACAGGTTTGGTAGGTTTCCCTAGGTGTCGGATGAGCTAGAGGCCAAAATCTACAGGTAGGCACTTTGCAAAAAACACCTCTTTTCTGTCAAAAATTGTGATGTGTCCACGTTGTGTTTTGGGGCATTTTCTATCGCGGGCGCTAGGCCTACCCACACAAGTGAGGTATCATTTTTATCGGCAGACTTGGGCGAACGCTGGGTGGGAGGAAATTTGTGGCTCCTCTCAGATTCCAGAACTATCTGTCACCGAAATGTGAGGAAAATGTGTTTTTTTAGCCAGATTTTGAGGTTTGCAATGGATTCTGGATAACAGAACCTGGTCAGAGCCCCACAAGTCACCCCATCTTGGATTCCCCTATGTCTCTAGTTTTAAAAAATGCACTGGTTTGCTAGGTTTCCCCAGGTGCCGGCTGAGCTAGAGGCCAAAATCCACAGGTAGGCACTGTTTTCTGTGAAAAAATGTGATGTGTTCAAGTTGTGTTTTGGGGCATTTCCTGTCACAGGCGCTAGGCCTACCCACACAAGTGAGGTATCATTTTTATCGGGAGACATGGGAGAACGGTGGGTGGAAGGAAATTTGTGGCTCCTCTCAGATTCCAGAACTTTATGTCACCGAAATGTGAGGAAAACGTGTTGTTTTAGCCAAATTTTGAAGTTTGCAAAGGATTCTGGGTAACAGAACCTGGTCAGAGCCCCACAAGTCACCCCATCTTGGATTCCCCTAGGTCTCTAGTTTTCAAAAATGCACAGGTTTGGTAGGTTTCCCTAGGTGCCGGCTGAGCTAGAGGCCAAAATCTACAGGTAGGCACTTTGCAAAAAACACCTCTGTTTTCTGTCAAAAATTGTGATGTGTCCACGTTGTGTTTTAGGCCATTTCCTTTCGTGGGCGCTAGGCCTACCCACACAAGTGAGGTACCATTTTTATCGGGAGACTTGGCGGAACGCTAGGTGGAAGGAAATTTGTGGCTCCTCTCAGATTCCAGAACTTTCTGTCACCGAAATGAGAGGAAAAAGTGTTTTTCTGGCCACATTTTGAGGTTTGCAAAGGATTCTAGGTAACAGAACCTGGTCAGAGCCCCACAAGTCACCCCATCTTGGATTCCCCTAGGTGTCTAGTTTTAAAAAATGCACTGGTTTGCTAGGTTTCCCCAGGTGCCGGCTGAGCTAGAGGCCAAAATCCACAGGTAGGCACTGATTTCTGTGAAAAAATGTGACGTGTCCAAGTTGTGTTTTGGGGCATTTCCTGTCACAGGCGCTAGGCCTACCCACACAAGTGAGGTATCATTTTTAGCGGGAGACTTGGGGGAACGCTGGGTAGAAGGAAATTTGTGGCTCCTCTCCGATTCCAGAACTTTCTGTCACCGAAATGTGAGGAAAACGTGTTTTTTTAGCCAAATTTTGAAGTTTGCTAAGGATTCTGGGTAACAGAACCTGGTCAGAGCCCCACAAGCACCCCGTCTTGGATTCCCCTAGGTCTCTAGTTGTCACAAATGCACAGGTTTGGTAGGTTTCCCTAGGTGTCGGATGAGTTAGAGGCCAAAATCTACAGGTAGGCACTTTGCAAAAAACACTTCTTTTCTGTCAAAAATTGTGATGTGTCCACGTTGTGTTTTGGGGCATTTTCTATCGCGGGCGCTAGGCCTACCCACACAAGTGAGGAATCATTTTTATCGGCAGACGTGGGGGAACGCTGGGTGGAAGGAAATTTGTGGCTCCTCTCACATTCCAGAACTTTCTGTCACCGAAATGTGAGGAAAATGTGTTTTTTTAGCCAGATTTTGAGGTTTGCAATGGATTCTGGGTAACAGAACCTGGTCAGAGCCCCACAAGTCACCCCACCTTGGATTCCCCTATGTCTCTAGTTTTAAAAAATGCACAGGTTTGGTAGGTTTCCCTAGGTGCCGGCTGAGTTAGAGGCCAAAATCTACAGGTAGGCACTTTGCAAAAAACACCTCTGTTTTCTGTCAAAAATTGTGATGCGTCCACGTTGTGTTTTAGGCCATTTCCTTTTGTGGGCGCTAGGCCTACCCACACAAGTGAGGTACCATTTTCATCAGGAGACTTGGCGGAACGCTAGGTGGAAGGAAATTTGTGGCTCCTCTCAGATTACAGAACTTTCTGTCACCGAAATGAGAGGAAAAAGTGTTTTTTTGGCCACATTTTGAGGTTTGCAAAGGATTCTGGGTAACAGAACCTGGTCAGAGCCCCACAAGTCTCCCCATCTTGGATTCCCCTTGGTTTCTAGTTTTAAAAAATGCACTGGTTTGCTAGGTTTCCCCAGGTGCCGGCTGAGCTAGAGGCCAAAATCCACAGGTAGGCACTGTTTTCTGTGAAAAAATGTGATGTGTTCAAGTTGTGTTTTGGGGCATTTCCTGTCACAGGCGCTAGGCCTACCCACACAAGTGAGGTATCATTTTTATCGGGAGACTTGAGGGAACGCTGGGTAGAAGGAAATTTGTGGCTCCTCTCCGATTCCAGAACTTTATGTCACCGAAATGTGAGGAAAACTTGTTTTTTTAGCCAAATTTTGAAGTTTGCAAAGGATTCTGGGTAACAGAACCTGGTCAGAGCCCCACAAGTCACCCCATCTTGGATTCCCCTAGGTCTCTAGTTTTAAAAAATGCACAGGTTTGGTAGGTTTCCCTAGGTGCCGGCTGAGCTAGAGGCCAAAATCTACAGGTAGGCACTTTGCAAAAAACACCTCTGTTTTCTGTCAAAAATTGTGATGTGTCCACGTTGTGTTTTAGGCCATTTCCTTTCGTGGGCGCTAGGCCTACCCACACAAGTGAGGTACCATTTTTATCGGGAGACATGGCGGAACGCTAGGTGGAAGGAAATTTGTGGCTCCTCTCAGATTCCAGAACTTTCTGTCACCGAAATGAGAGGAAAAAGTGTTTTTCTGGCCACATTTTGAGGTTTGCAAAGGATTCTAGGTAACAGAACCTGGTCAGAGCCCCACAAGTCACCCCATCTTGGATTCCCCTAGGTGTCTAGTTTTCACAAATGCACTGGTTTGCTAGGTTTCCCCAGGTGCCGGCTGAGCTAGAGGCCAAAATCCACAGTTAGGCACTGATTTCTGTGAAAACATGTGATGTGTTCAAGTTGTGTTTTGGGGCATTTCCTGTCACGGGCGCTAGGCCTACCCACACAAGTGAGGTATCATTTTTAGCGGGAGACTTGGGGGAACGCTGGGTAGAAGGAAATTTGTGGCTCCTCTCCAATTCCAGAACTTTCTGTCACCGAAATGCGAGGAAAACGTGTTTTTTTAGCCAAATTTTGAAGTTTGCTAAGGATTCTGGGTAACAGAACCTGGTCAGAGCCCCACAAGCACCCCGTCTTGGATTCCCCTAGGTCTCTAGTTGTCACAAATGCACAGGTTTGGTAGGTTTCCCTAGGTGTCGGATGAGCTAGAGGCCAAAATCTACAGGTAGGCACTTTGCAAAAAACACCTCTTTTCTGTCAAAAATTTTGATGTGTCCACGTTGTGTTTTGGGGCATTTTCTATCGCGGGCGCTAGGCCTACCCACACAAGTGAGGTATCATTTTTATCGGCAGACTTGGGCGAACGCTGGGTGGGAGGAAATTTGTGGCTCCTCTCAGATTCCAGAACTATCTGTCACCGAAATGTGAGGAAATTTTGTTTTTTTAGCCAGATTTTGAGGTTTGCAATGGATTCTGGGTAACAGAACCTGGTCAGAGCCCCACAAGTCATCCCATCTTGGATTCCCCTATGTCTCTAGTTTTCAAAAATGCACAGGTTTGGTAGGTTTCCCTAGGTGCCGGCTGAGTTAGAGGCCAAAATCTACAGGTAGGCACTTTGCAAAAAACACCTCTGTTTTCTGTCAAAAATTGTGATGCGTCCACGTTGTGTTTTAGGCCATTTCCTTTCGTGGGCGCTAGGCCTACCCACACAAGTGAGGTACCATTTTTATCAGGAGACTTGGCGGAACGCTAGGTGGAAGGAAATTTGTGGCTCCTCTCAGATTACAGAACTTTCTGTCACCGAAATGAGAGGAAAAAGTGTTTTTTTGGCCACATTTTTAGGTTTGCAAAGGATTCTGGGTAACAGAACCTGGTCAGAGCCCCACAAGTCTCCCCATCTTGGATTCCCCTTGGTTTCTAGTTTTAAAAAATGCACTGGTTTGCTAGGTTTCCCCAGGTGCCGGCTGAGCTAGAGGCCAAAATCCAGAGTTAGGCACTGATTTCTGTGAAAACATGTGATGTGTTCAAGTTGTGTTTTGGGGCATTTCCTGTCACGGGCGCTAGGCCTACCCACACAAGTGAGGTATCATTTTTAGCGGGAGACTTGGGGGAACGCTGGGTAGAAGGAAATTTGTGGCTCCTCTCCGATTCCAGAACTTTCTGTCACCGAAATGCGAGGAAAACGTGTTTTTTTAGCCAAATTTTGAAGTTTGCTAAGGATTCTGGGTAACAGAACCTGGTCAGAGCCCCACAAGCACCCCGTCTTGGATTCCCCTAGGTCTCTAGTTGTCACAAATGCACAGGTTTGGTAGGTTTCCCTAGGTGTCGGATGAGCTAGAGGCCAAAATCTACAGGTAGGCACTTAGCAAAAAACACCTCTTTTCTGTCAAAAATTGTGATGTGTCCACGTTGTGTTTTGGGGCATTTTCTATCGCGGGCGCTAGGCCTACCCACACAAGTGAGGTATCATTTTTATCGGCAGACTTGGGCGAACGCTGGGTGGGAGGAAATTTGTGGCTCCTCTCAGATTCCAGAACTATCTGTCACCGAAATGTGAGGAAAATGTGTTTTTTTAGCCAGATTTTGAGGTTTGCAATGGATTCTGGATAACAGAACCTGGTCAGAGCCCCACAAGTCACCCCATCTTGGATTCCCCTATGTCTCTAGTTTTCAAAAATGCACAGGTTTGGTAGGTTTCCATAGGTGCCGGCTGAGTTAGAGGCCAAAATCTACAGGTAGGCACTTTGCAAAAAACACCTCTGTTTTCTGTCAAAAATTGTGATGCGTCCACGTTGTGTTTTAGGCCATTTCCTTTCGTGGGCGCTAGGCCTACCCACACAAGTGAGGTACCATTTTTATCAGGAGACTTGGCGGAACGCTAGGTGGAAGGAAATTTGTGGCTCCTCTCAGATTACAGAACTTTCTGTCACCGAAATGAGAGGAAAAAGTTTTTTTTTGGCCACATTTTGAGGTTTGCAAAGGATTCTGGGTAACAGAACCTGGTCAGAGCCCCACAAGTCTCCCCATTTGGATTCCCCTTGGTTACTAGTTTTAAAAAATGCACTGGTTTGCTAGGTTTCCCCAGGTGCCGGCTGAGCTAGAGGCCAAAATCCACAGGTAGGCACTGTTTTCTGTGAAAAAATGTGATGTGTTCAAGTTGTGTTTTGGGGCATTTCCTGTCACAGGCGCTAGGCCTACCCACACAAGTGAGGTATCATTTTTATCGGGAGACATGGGAGAACGGTGGGTGGAAGGAAATTTGTGGCTCCACTCAGATTCCAGAACTTTATGTCACCGAAATGTGAGGAAAACGTGTTTTTTTAGCCAAATTTTGAAGTTTGCAAAGGATTCTGGGTAACAGAACCTGGTCAGAGCCCCACAAGTCACCCCATCTTGGATTCCCCTAGGTCTCTAGTTTTCAAAAATGCACAGGTTTGGTAGGTTTCCCTAGGTGCCGGCTGAGCTAGAGGCCAAAATCTACAGGTAGGCACTTTGCAAAAAACACCTCTGTTTTCTGTCAAAAATTGTGATGTGTCCACGTTGTGTTTTAGGCCATTTCCTTTCGTGGGCGCTAGGCCTACCCACACAAGTGAGGTACCATTTTTATCGGGAGACTTGGCGGAACGCTAGGTGGAAGGAAATTTGTGGCTCCTCTCAGATTCCAGAACTTTCTGTCACCGAAATGAGAGGAAAAAGTGTTTTTCTGGCCACATTTTGAGGTTTGCAAAGGATTCTAGGTAACAGAACCTGGTCAGAGCCCCACAAGTCACCCCATCTTGGATTCCCCTAGGTGTCTAGTTTTAAAAAATGCACTGGTTTGCTAGGTTTCCCCAGGTGCCGGCTGAGCTAGAGGCCAAAATCCACAGGTAGGCACTGATTTCTGTGAAAAAATGTGATGTGTCCAAGTTGTGTTTTGGGGCATTTCCTGTCACAGGCGCTAGGCCTACCCACACAAGTGAGGTATCATTTTTAGCGGGAGACTTGGGGGAACGCTGGGTAGAAGGAAATTTGTGGCTCCTCTCCGATTCCAGAACTTTCTGTCACCGAAATGTGAGGAAAACGTGTTTTTTTAGCCAAATTTTGAAGTTTGCTAAGGATTCTGGGTAACAGAACCTGGTCAGAGCCCCACAAGCACCCCGTCTTGGATTCCCCTAGGTCTCTAGTTGGCACAAATGCACAGGTTTGGTAGGTTTCCCTAGGTGTCGGATGAGTTAGAGGCCAAAATCTACAGGTAGGCACTTTGCAAAAAACACTTCTTTTCTGTCAAAAATTGTGATGTGTCCACGTTGTGTTTTGGGGCATTTTCTATCGCGGGCGCTAGGCCTACCCACACAAGTGAGGTATCATTTTTATCGGCAGACTTGGGGGAACGCTGGGTGGAAGGAAATTTGTGGCTCCTCTCAGATTCCAGAACTTTCTGTCACCGAAATGTGAGGAAAATGTGTTTTTTTAGCCAGATTTTGAGGTTTGCAATGGATTCTGGGTAACAGAACCTGGTCAGAGCCCCACAAGTCACCCCACCTTGGATTCCCCTATGTCTCTAGTTTTCAAAAATGCACAGGTTTGGTAGGTTTCCCTAGGTGCCGGCTGAGTTAGAGGCCAAAATCTACAGGTAGGCACTTTGCAAAAAACACCTCTGTTTTCTGTCAAAAATTGTGATGCGTCCACGTTGTGTTTTAGGCCATTTCCTTTTGTGGGCGCTAGGCCTACCCACACAAGTGAGGTACCATTTTTATCAGGAGACTTGGCGGAACGCTAGGTGGAAGGAAATTTGTGGCTCCTCTCAGATTACAGAACTTTCTGTCACCGAAATGAGAGGAAAAAGTGTTTTTTTGGCCACATTTTGAGGTTTGCAAAGGATTCTGGGTAACAGAACCTGGTCAGAGCCCCACAAGTCTCCCCATCTTGGAATCCCCTTGGTTTCTAGTTTTAAAAAATGCACTGGTTTGCTAGGTTTCCCCAGGTGCCGGCTGAGCTAGAGGCCAAAATCCACAGGTAGGCACTGTTTTCTGTGAAAAAATGTGATGTGTTCAAGTTGTGTTTTGGGGCATTTCCTGTCACAGGCGCTAGGCCTACCCACACAAGTGAGGTATCATTTTTATCGGGAGACTTGAGGGAACGCTGGGTAGAAGGAAATTAGTGGCTCCTCTCCGATTCCAGAACTTTATGTCACCGAAATGTGAGGAAAACGTGTTTTTTTAGCCAAATTTTGAAGTTTGCAAAGGATTCTGGGTAACAGAACCTGGTCAGAGCCCCACAAGTCACCCCATCTTGGATTCCCCTAGGTCTCTAGTTTTCAAAAATGCACAGGTTTGGTAGGTTTCCCTAGGTGCCGGCTGAGCTAGAGGCCAAAATCTACAGGTAGGCACTGCAAAAAACACCTCTGTTTTCTGTCAAAAATTGTGATGTGTCCACGTTGTGTTTTAGGCCATTTCCTTTCGTGGGCGCTAGGCCTACCCACACAAGTGAGGTACCATTTTTATCGGGAGACTTGGCGGAACGCTAGGTGGAAGGAAATTTGTGGCTCCTCTCAGATTCCAGAACTTTCTGTCACCGAAATGAGAGGAAAAAGTGTTTTTCTGGCCACATTTTGAGGTTTGCAAAGGATTCTAGGTAACAGAACCTGGTCAGAGCCCCACAAGTCACCCCATCTTGGATTCCCCTAGGTGTCTAGTTTTCACAAATGCACTGGTTTGCTAGGTTTCCCCAGGTGCCGGCTGAGCTAGAGGCCAAAATCCACAGTTAGGCACTGATTTCTGTGAAAACATGTGATGTGTTCAAGTTGTGTTTTGGGGCATTTCCTGTCACGGGCGCTAGGCCTACCCACACAAGTGAGGTATCATTTTTAGCGGGAGACTTGGGGGAACGCTGGGTAGAAGGAAATTTGTGGCTCCTCTCCGATTCCAGAACTTTCTGTCACCGAAATGCGAGGAAAACGTGTTTTTTTAGCCAAATTTTGAAGTTTGCTAAGGATTCTGGGTAACAGAACCTGGTCAGAGCCCCACAAGCACCCCGTCTTGGATTCCCCTAGGTCTCTAGTTGTCACAAATGCACAGGTTTGGTAGGTTTCCCTAGGTGTCGGATGAGCTAGAGGCCAAAATCTACAGGTAGGCACTTTGCAAAAAACACCTCTTTTCTGTCAAAAATTGTGATGTGTCCACGTTGTGTTTTGGGGCATTTTCTATCGCGGGCGCTAGGCCTACCCACACAAGTGAGGTATCATTTTTATCGGCAGACTTGGGCGAACGCTGGGTGGGAGGAAATTTGTGGCTCCTCCCAGATTCCAGAACTTTCTGTCACCGAAATGTGAGGAAAATTTGTTTTTTTAGCCAGATTTTGAGGTTTGCAATGGATTCTGGGTAACAGAACCTGGTCAGAGCCCCACAAGTCACCCCATCTTGGATTCCCCTATGTCTCTAGTTTTCAAAAATGCACAGGTTTGGTAGGTTTCCCTAGGTGCCGGCTGAGTTAGAGGCCAAAATCTACAGGTAGGCACTTTGCAAAAAACACCTCTGTTTTCTGTCAAAAATTGTGATGCGTCCACGTTGTGTTTTAGGCCATTTCCTTTCGTGGGCGCTAGGCCTACCCACACAAGTGAGGTACCATTTTTATCAGGAGACTTGGCGGAACGCTAGGTGGAAGGAAATTTGTGGCTCCTCTCAGATTACAGAACTTTCTGTCACCGAAATGAGAGGAAAAAGTTTTTTGTTGGCCACATTTTGAGGTTTGCAAAGGATTCTGGGTAACAGAACCTGGTCAGAGCCCCACAAGTCTCCCCATCTTGGATTCCCCTTGGTTTCTAGTTTTAAAAAATGCACTGGTTTGCTAGGTTTCCCCAGGTGCCGGCTGAGCTAGAGGCCAAAATCCACTGGTAGGCACTGTTTTCTGTGAAAAAATGTGATGTGTTCAAGTTGTGTTTTGGGGCATTTCCTGTCACAGGCGCTAGGCCTACCCACACAAGTGAGGTATCATTTTTATCGGGAGACATGGGAGAACGGTGGGTGGAAGGAAATTTGTGGCTCCTCTCAGATTCCAGAACTTTATGTCACCGAAATGTGAGGAAAACGTGTTTTTTTAGCCAAATTTTGAAGTTTGCAAAGGATTCTGGGTAACAGAACCTGGTCAGAGCCCCACAAGTCACCCCATCTTGGATTCCCCTAGGTCTCTAGTTTTCAAAAATGCACAGGTTTGGTAGGTTTCCCTAGGTGCCGGCTGAGCTAGAGGCCAAAATCTACAGGTAGGCACTTTGCAAAAAACACCTCTGTTTTCTGTCAAAAATTGTGATGTGTCCACGTTGTGTTTTAGGCCATTTCCTTTCGTGGGCGCTAGGCCTACCCACACAAGTGAGGTACCATTTTTATCGGGAGACTTGGCGGAACGCTAGGTGGAAGGAAATTTGTGGCTCCTCTCAGATTCCAGAACTTTCTGTCACCGAAATGAGAGGAAAAAGTGTTTTTCTGGCCACATTTTGAGGTTTGCAAAGGATTCTAGGTAACAGAACCTGGTCAGAGCCCCACAAGTCACCCCATCTTGGATTCCCCTAGGTGTCTAGTTTTAAAAAATGCACTGGTTTGCTAGGTTTCCCCAGGTGCCGGCTGAGCTAGAGGCCAAAATCCACAGGTAGGCACTGATTTCTGTGAAAAAATGTGATGTGTCCAAGTTGTGTTTTGGGGCATTTCCTGTCACAGGCGCTAGGCCTACCCACACAAGTGAGGTATCATTTTTAGCGGGAGACTTGGGGGAACGCTGGGTAGAAGGAAATTTGTGGCTCCTCTCCGATTCCAGAACTTTCTGTCACCGAAATGTGAGGAAAACGTGTTTTTTTAGCCAAATTTTGAAGTTTGCTAAGGATTCTGGGTAACAGAACCTGGTCAGAGCCCCACAAGCACCCCGTCTTGGATTCCCCTAGGTCTCTAGTTGTCACAAATGCACAGGTTTGGTAGGTTTCCCTAGGTGTCGGATGAGTTAGAGGCCAAAATCTACAGGTAGGCACTTTGCAAAAAACACTTCTTTTCTGTCAAAAATTGTGATGTGTCCACGTTGTGTTTTGGGGCATTTTCTATCGCGGGCGCTAGGCCTACCCACACAAGTGAGGAATCATTTTTATCGGCAGACTTGGGGGAACGCTGGGTGGAAGGAAATTTGTGGCTCCTCTCAGATTCCAGAACTTTCTGTCACCGAAATGTGAGGAAAATGTGTTTTTTTAGCCAGATTTTGAGGTTTGCAATGGATTCTGGGTAACAGAACCTGGTCAGAGCCCCACAAGTCACCCCACCTTGGATTCCCCTATGTCTCTAGTTTTCAAAAATGCACAGGTTTGGTAGGTTTCCCTAGGTGCCGGCTGAGTTAGAGGCCAAAATCTACAGGTAGGCACTTTGCAAAAAACACCTCTGTTTTCTGTCAAAAATTGTGATGCGTCCACGTTGTGTTTTAGGCCATTTCCTTTTGTGGGCGCTAGGCCTACCCACACAAGTGAGGTACCATTTTTATCAGGAGACTTGGCGGAACGCTAGGTGGAAGGAAATTTGTGGCTCCTCTCAGATTACAGAACTTTCTGTCACCGAAATGAGAGGAAAAAGTGTTTTTTTGGCCACATTTTGAGGTTTGCAAAGGATTCTGGGTAACAGAACCTGGTCAGAGCCCCACAAGTCTCCCCATCTTGGATTCCCCTTGGTTTCTAGTTTTAAAAAATGCACTGGTTTGCTAGGTTTCCCCAGGTGCCGGCTGAGCTAGAGGCCAAAATCCACAGGTAGGCACTGTTTTCTGTGAAAAAATGTGATGTGTTCAAGTTGTGTTTTGGGGCATTTCCTGTCACAGGCGCTAGGCCTACCCACACAAGTGAGGTATCATTTTTATCGGGAGACTTGAGGGAACGCTGGGTAGAAGGAAATTTGTGGCTCCTCTCCGATTCCAGAACTTTATGTCACCGAAATGTGAGGAAAACTTGTTTTTTTAGCCAAATTTTGAAGTTTGCAAAGGATTCTGGGTAACAGAACCTGGTCAGAGCCCCACAAGTCACCCCATCTTGGATTCCCCTAGGTCTCTAGTTTTCAAAAATGCACAGGTTTGGTAGGTTTCCCTAGGTGCCGGCTGAGCTAGAGGCCAAAATCTACAGGTAGGCACTTTGCAAAAAACACCTCTGTTTTCTGTCAAAAATTGTGATGTGTCCACGTTGTGTTTTAGGCCATTTCCTTTCGTGGGCGCTAGGCCTACCCACACAAGTGAGGTACCATTTTTATCGGGAGACTTGGCGGAACGCTAGGTGGAAGGAAATTTGTGGCTCCTCTCAGATTCCAGAACTTTCTGTCACCGAAATGAGAGGAAAAAGTGTTTTTCTGGCCACATTTTGAGGTCTGCAAAGGATTCTAGGTAACAGAACCTGGTCAGAGCCCCACAAGTCACCCCATCTTGGATTCCCCTAGGTGTCTAGTTTTCACAAATGCACTGGTTTGCTAGGTTTCCCCAGGTGCCGGCTGAGCTAGAGGCCAAAATCCACAGTTAGGCACTGATTTCTGTGAAAACATGTGATGTGTTCAAGTTGTGTTTTGGGGCATTTCCTGTCACGGGCGCTAGGCCTACCCACACAAGTGAGGTATCATTTTTAGCGGGAGACTTGGGGGAACGCTGGGTAGAAGGAAATTTGGGGCTCCTCTCCGATTCCAGAACTTTCTGTCACCGAAATGCGAGGAAAACGTGTTTTTTTAGCCAAATTTTGAAGTTTGCTAAGGATTCTGGTTAACAGAACCTGGTCAGAGCCCCACAAGCACCCCGTCTTGGATTCCCCTAGGTCTCTAGTTGTCACAAATGCACAGGTTTGGTAGGTTTCCCTAGGTGTCGGATGAGCTAGAGGCCAAAATCTACAGGTAGGCACTTTGCAAAAAACACCTCTTTTCTGTCAAAAATTGTGATGTGTCCACGTTGTGTTTTGGGGCATTTTCTATCGCGGGCGCTAGGCCTACCCACACAAGTGAGGTATCATTTTTATCGGCAGACTTGGGCGAACGCTGGGTGGGAGGAAATTTGTGGCTCCTCTCAGATTCCAGAACTATCTGTCACCGAAATGTGAGGAAAATTTGTTTTTTTAGCCAGATTTTGAGGTTTGCAATGGATTCTGGGTAACAGAACCTGGTCAGAGCCCCACAAGTCACCCCATCTTGGATTCCCCTATGTCTCTAGTTGTCACAAATGCACAGGTTTGGTAGGTTTCCCTAGGTGTCGGATGAGTTAGAGGCCAAAATCTACAGGTAGGCACTTTGCAAAAAACACTTCTTTTCTGTCAAAAATTGTGATGTGTCCACGTTGTGTTTTGGGGCATTTTCTATCGCGGGCGCTAGGCCTACCCACACAAGTGAGGTATCATTTTTATCGGCAGACTTGGGCGAACGCTGGGTGGGAGGAAATTTGTGGCTCCTCTCAGATTCCAGAACTATCTGTCACCGAAATGTGAGGAAAATTTGTTTTTTTAGCCAGATTTTGAGGTTTGCAATGGATTCTGGGTAACAGAACCTGGTCAGAGCCCCACAAGTCACCCCATCTTGGATTCCCCTATGTCTCTAGTTGTCACAAATGCACAGGTTTGGTAGGTTTCCCTAGGTGTCGGATGAGTTAGAGGCCAAAATCTACAGGTAGGCACTTTGCAAAAAACACCTCTGTTTTCTGTCAAAAATTGTGATGCGTCCACGTTGTGTTTTAGGCCATTTCCTTTCGTGGGCGCTAGGCCTACCCACACAAGTGAGGTACCATTTTTATCAGGAGACTTGGCGGAACGCTAGGTGGAAGGAAATTTGTGGCTCCTCTCAGATTACAGAACTTTCTGTCACCGAAATGAGAGGAAAAAGTGTTTTTTTGGCCACATTTTGAGGTTTGCAAAGGATTCTGGGTAACAGAACCTGGTCAGAGCCCCACAAGTCTCCCCATCTTGGATTCCCCTTGGTTTCTAGTTTTAAAAAATGCACTGGTTTGCTAGGTTTCCCCAGGTGCCGGCTGAGCTAGAGGCCAAAATCCACAGTTAGGCACTGATTTCTGTGAAAACATGTGATGTGTTCAAGTTGTGTTTTGGGGCATTTCCTGTCACGGGCGCTAGGCCTACCCACACAAGTGAGGTATCATTTTTAGCGGGAGACTTGGGGGAACGCTGGGTAGAAGGAAATTTGTGGCTCCTCTCCGATTCCAGAACTTTCTGTCACCGAAATGCGAGGAAAACGTGTTTTTTTAGCCAAATTTTGAAGTTTGCTAAGGATTCTGGGTAACAGAACCTGGTCAGAGCCCCACAAGCACCCCGTCTTGGATTCCCCTAGGTCTCTAGTTGTCACAAATGCACAGGTTTGGTAGGTTTCCCTAGGTGTCGGATGAGCTAGAGGACAAAATCTACAGGCAGCACTTTGCAAAAAACACCTCTTTTCTGTCAAAAATTGTGATGTGTTCACGTTGTGTTTTGGGGCATTTTCTATCGCGGGCGCTAGGCCTACCCACACAAGTGAGGTATCATTTTTATCGGCAGACTTGGGCGAACGCTGGGTGGGAGGAAATTTGTGGCTCCTCTCAGATTCCAGAACTATCTGTCACCGAAATGTGAGGAAAATGTGTTTTTTTAGCCAGATTTTGAGGTTTGCAATGGATTCTGGATAACAGAACCTGGTCAGAGCCCCACAAGTCACCCCATCTTGGATTCCCCTATGTCTCTAGTTTTCAAAAATGCACAGGTTTGGTAGGTTTCCCTAGGTGCCGGCTGAGTTAGAGGCCAAAATCTACAGGTAGGCACTTTGCAAAAAACACCTCTGTTTTCTGTCAAAAATTGTGATGCGTCCACGTTGTGTTTTAGGCCATTTCCTTTCGTGGGCGCTAGGCCTACCCACACAAGTGAGGTACCATTTTTATCAGGAGACTTGGCGGAACGCTAGGTGGCAGGAAATTTGTGGCTCCTCTCAGATTACAGAACTTTCTGTCACCGAAATGAGAGGAAAAAGTTTTTTTTTGGCCACATTTTGAGGTTTGCTAAGGATTCTGGGTAACAGAACCTGGTCAGAGCCCCACAAGTCTGCCCATCTTGGATTCCCCTTGGTTTCTAGTTTTAAAAAATGCACTGGTTTGCTAGGTTTCCCCAGGTGCCGGCTGAGCTAGAGGCCAAAATCCACAGGTAGGCACTGTTTTCTGTGAAAAAATGTGATGTGTTCAAGTTGTGTTTTGGGGCATTTCCTGTCACAGGCGCTAGGCCTACCCACACAAGTGAGGTATAATTTTTATCGGGAGACATGGGAGAACGGTGGGTGGAAGGAAATTTGTGGCTCCTCTCAGATTCCAGAACTTTATGTCACCGAAATGTGAGGAAAACGTGTTGTTTTAGCCAAATTTTGAAGTTTGCAAAGGATTCTGGGTAACAGAACCTGGTCAGAGCCCCACAAGTCACCCCATCTTGGATTCCCCTAGGTCTCTAGTTTTCAAAAATGCACAGGTTTGGTAGGTTTCCGTAGGTGCCGGCTGAGCTAGAGGCCAAAATCTACAGGTAGGCACTTTGCAAAAAACACCTCTGTTTTCTGTCAAAAATTGTGATGTGTCCACGTTGTGTTTTAGGCCATTTCCTTTCGTGGGCGCTAGGCCTACCCACACAAGTGAGGTACCATTTTTATCGGGAGACTTGGCGGAACGCTAGGTGGAAGGAAATTTGTGGCTCCTCTCAGATTCCAGAACTTTCTGTCACCGAAATGAGAGGAAAAAGTGTTTTTCTGGCCACATTTTGAGGTTTGCAAAGGATTCTAGGTAACAGAACCTGGTCAGAGCCCCACAAGTCACCCCATCTTGGATTCCCCTAGGTGTCTAGTTTTAAAAAATGCACTGGTTTGCTAGGTTTCCCCAGGTGCCGGCTGAGCTAGAGGCCAAAATCCACAGGTAGGCACTGATTTCTGTGAAAAAATGTGACGTGTCCAAGTTGTGTTTTGGGGCATTTCCTGTCACAGGCGCTAGGCCTACCCACACAAGTGAGGTATCATTTTTAGCGGGAGACTTGGGGGAACGCTGGGTAGAAGGAAATTTGTGGCTCCTCTCCGATTCCAGAACTTTCTGTCACCGAAATGTGAGGAAAACGTGTTTTTTTAGCCAAATTTTGAAGTTTGCTAAGGATTCTGGGTAACAGAACCTGGTCAGAGCCCCACAAGCACCCCGTCTTGGATTCCCCTAGGTCTCTAGTTGTCACAAATGCACAGGTTTGGTAGGTTTCCCTAGGTGTCGGATGAGTTAGAGGCCAAAATCTACAGGTAGGCACTTTGCAAAAAACACTTCTTTTCTGTCAAAAATTGTGATGTGTCCACGTTGTGTTTTGGGGCATTTTCTATCGCGGGCGCTAGGCCTACCCACACAAGTGAGGTATCATTTTTATCGGCAGACTTGGGGGAACGCTGGGTGGAAGGAAATTTGTGGCTCCTCTCAGATTCCAGAACTTTCTGTCACCGAAATGTGAGGAAAATTTGTTTTTTTAGCCAGATTTTGAGGTTTGCAATGGATTCTGGGTAACAGAACCTGGTCAGAGCCCCACAAGTCACCCCACCTTGGATTCCCCTATGTCTCTAGTTTTAAAAAATGCACAGGTTTGGTAGGTTTCCCTAGGTGCCGGCTGAGTTAGAGGCCAAAATCTACAGGTAGGCACTTTGCAAAAAACACCTCTGTTTTCTGTCAAAAATTGTGATGCGTCCACGTTGTGTTTTAGGCCATTTCCTTTTGTGGGCGCTAGGCCTACCCACACAAGTGAGGTACCATTTTTATCAGGAGACTTGGCGGAACGCTAGGTGGAAGGAAATTTGTGGCTCCTCTCAGATTACAGAACTTTCTGTCACCGAAATGAGAGGAAAAAGTGTTTTTTTGGCCACATTTTGAGGTTTGCAAAGGATTCTGGGTAACAGAACCTGGTCAGAGCCCCACAAGTCTCCCCATCTTGGATTCCCCTTGGTTTCTAGTTTTAAAAAATGCACTGGTTTGCTAGGTTTCCCCAGGTGCCGGCTGAGCTAGAGGCCAAAATCCACAGGTAGGCACTGTTTTCTGTGAAAAAATGTGATGTGTTCAAGTTGTGTTTTGGGGCATTTCCTGTCACAGGCGCTAGGCCTACCCACACAAGTGAGGTATCATTTTTATCGGGAGACTTGAGGGAACGCTGGGTAGAAGGAAATTTGTGGCTCCTCTCCGATTCCAGAACTTTATGTCACCGAAATGTGAGGAAAACTTGTTTTTTTAGCCAAATTTTGAAGTTTGCAAAGGATTCTGGGTAACAGAACCTGGTCAGAGCCCCACAAGTCACCCCATCTTGGATTCCCCTAGGTCTCTAGTTTTAAAAAATGCACAGGTTTGGTAGGTTTCCGTAGGTGCCGGCTGAGCTAGAGGCCAAAATCTACAGGTAGGCACTTTGCAAAAAACACCTCTGTTTTCTGTCAAAAATTGTGATGTGTCCACGTTGTGTTTTAGGCCATTTCCTTTCGTGGGCGCTAGGCCTACCCACACAAGTGAGGTACCATTTTTATCGGGAGACTTGGCGGAACGCTAGGTGGAAGGAAATTTGTGGCTCCTCTCAGATTCCAGAACTTTCTGTCACCGAAATGAGAGGAAAAAGTGTTTTTCTGGCCACATTTTGAGGTTTGCAAAGGATTCTAGGTAACAGAACCTGGTCAGAGCCCCACAAGTCACCCCATCTTGGATTCCCCTAGGTGTCTAGTTTTAAAAAATGCACTGGTTTGCTAGGTTTCCCCAGGTGCCGGCTGAGCTAGAGGCCAAAATCCACAGGTAGGCACTGATTTCTGTGAAAAAATGTGACGTGTCCAAGTTGTGTTTTGGGGCATTTCCTGTCACAGGCGCTAGGCCTACCCACACAAGTGAGGTATCATTTTTAGCGGGAGACTTGGGGGAACGCTGGGTAGAAGGAAATTTGTGGCTCCTCTCCGATTCCAGAACTTTCTGTCACCGAAATGTGAGGAAAACGTGTTTTTTTAGCCAAATTTTGAAGTTTGCTAAGGATTCTGGGTAACAGAACCTGGTCAGAGCCCCACAAGCACCCCGTCTTGGATTCCCCTAGGTCTCTAGTTGTCACAAATGCACAGGTTTGGTAGGTTTCCCTAGGTGTCGGATGAGTTAGAGGCCAAAATCTACAGGTAGGCACTTTGCAAAAAACACTTCTTTTCTGTCAAAAATTGTGATGTGTCCACGTTGTGTTTTGGGGCATTTTCTATCGCGGGCGCTAGGCCTACCCACACAAGTGAGGTATCATTTTTATCGGCAGACTTGGGGGAACGCTGGGTGGAAGGAAATTTGTGGCTCCTCTCAGATTCCAGAACTTTCTGTCACCGAAATGTGAGGAAAATTTGTTTTTTTAGCCAGATTTTGAGGTTTGCAATGGATTCTGGGTAACAGAACCTGGTCAGAGCCCCACAAGTCACCCCACCTTGGATTCCCCTATGTCTCTAGTTTTCAAAAATGCACAGGTTTGGTAGGTTTCCCTAGGTGCCGGCTGAGTTAGAGGCCAAAATCTACAGGTAGGCACTTTGCAAAAAACACCTCTGTTTTCTGTCAAAAATTGTGATGCGTCCACGTTGTGTTTTAGGCCATTTCCTTTTGTGGGCGCTATGCCTACCCACACAAGTGAGGTACCATTTTTATCAGGAGACTTGGCGGAACGCTAGGTGGAAGGAAATTTGTGGCTCCTCTCAGATTACAGAACTTTCTGTCACCGAAATGAGAGGAAAAAGTGTTTTTTTGGCCACATTTTGAGGTTTGCAAAGGATTCTGGGTAACAGAACCTGGTCAGAGCCCCACAAGTCTCCCCATCTTGGATTCCCCTTGGTTTCTAGTTTTAAAAAATGCACTGGTTTGCTAGGTTTCCCCAGGTGCCGGCTGAGCTAGAGGCCAAAATCCACAGGTAGGCACTGTTTTCTGTGAAAAAATGTGATGTGTTCAAGTTGTGTTTTGGGGCATTTCCTGTCACAGGCGCTAGGCCTACCCACACAAGTGAGGTATCATTTTTATCGGGAGACTTGAGGGAACGCTGGGTAGAAGGAAATTTGTGGCTCCTCTCCGATTCCAGAACTTTATGTCACCGAAATGTGAGGAAAACTTGTTTTTTTAGCCAAATTTTGAAGTTTGCAAAGGATTCTGGGTAACAGAACCTGGTCAGAGCCCCACAAGTCACCCCATCTTGGATTCCCCTAGGTCTCTAGTTTTCAAAAATGCACAGGTTTGGTAGGTTTCCCTAGGTGCCGGCTGAGCTAGAGGCCAAAATCTACAGGTAGGCACTTTGCAAAAAACACCTCTGTTTTCTGTCAAAAATTGTGATGTGTCCACGTTGTGTTTTAGGCCATTTCCTTTCGTGGGCGCTAGGCCTACCCACACAAGTGAGGTACCATTTTTATCGGGAGACTTGGCGGAACGCTAGGTGGAAGGAAATTTGTGGCTCCTCTCAGATTCCAGAACTTTCTGTCACCGAAATGAGAGGAAAAAGTGTTTTTCTGGCCACATTTTGAGGTTTGCAAAGGATTCTAGGTAACAGAACCTGGTCAGAGCCCCACAAGTCACCCCATCTTGGATTCCCCTAGGTGTCTAGTTTTCACAAATGCACTGGTTTGCTAGGTTTCCCCAGGTGCCGGCTGAGCTAGAGGCCAAAATCCACAGTTAGGCACTGATTTCTGTGAAAACATGTGATGTGTTCAAGTTGTGTTTTGGGGCATTTCCTGTCACGGGCGCTAGGCCTACCCACACAAGTGAGGTATCATTTTTAGCGGGAGACTTGGGGGAACGCTGGGTAGAAGGAAATTTGTGGCTCCTCTCCGATTCCAGAACTTTCTGTCACCGAAATGCGAGGAAAACGTGTTTTTTTAGCCAAATTTTGAAGTTTGCTAAGGATTCTGGGTAACAGAACCTGGTCAGAGCCCCACAAGCACCCCGTCTTGGATTCCCCTAGGTCTCTAGTTGTCACAAATGCACAGGTTTGGTAGGTTTCCCTAGGTGTCGGATGAGCTAGAGGCCAAAATCTACAGGTAGGCACTTTGCAAAAAACACCTCTTTTCTGTCAAAAATTGTGATGTGTCCACGTTGTGTTTTGGGGCATTTTCTATCGCGGGCGCTAGGCCTACCCACACAAGTGAGGTATCATTTTTATCGGCAGACTTGGGCGAACGCTGGGTGGGAGGAAATTTGTGGCTCCTCTCAGATTCCAGAACTATCTGTCACCGAAATGTGAGGAAAATTTGTTTTTTTAGCCAGATTTTGAGGTTTGCAATGGATTCTGGGTAACAGAACCTGGTCAGAGCCCCACAAGTCACCCCATCTTGGATTCCCCTATGTCTCTAGTTTTCAAAAATGCACAGGTTTGGTAGGTTTCCCTAGGTGCCGGCTGAGTTAGAGGCCAAAATCTACAGGTAGGCACTTTGCAAAAAACACCTCTGTTTTCTGTCAAAAATTGTGATGCGTCCACGTTGTGTTTTAGGCCATTTCCTTTCGTGGGCGCTAGGCCTACCCACACAAGTGAGGTACCATTTTTATCAGGAGACTTGGCGGAACGCTAGGTGGAAGGAAATTTGTGGCTCCTCTCAGATTACAGAACTTTCTGTCACCGAAATGAGAGGAAAAAGTGTTTTTTTGGCCACATTTTGAGGTTTGCAAAGGATTCTGGGTAACAGAACCTGGTCAGAGCCCCACAAGTCTCCCCATCTTGGATTCCCCTTGGTTTCTAGTTTTAAAAAATGCACTGGTTTGCTAGGTTTCCCCAGGTGCCGGCTGAGCTAGAGGCCAAAATCCACAGTTAGGCACTGATTTCTGTGAAAACATGTGATGTGTTCAAGTTGTGTTTTGGGGCATTTCCTGACACGGGCGCTAGGCCTACCCACACAAGTGAGGTATCATTTTTAGCGGGAGACTTGGGGGAACGCTGGGTAGAAGGAAATTTGTGGCTCCTCTCCGATTCCAGAACTTTCTGTCACCGAAATGCGAGGAAAACGTGTTTTTTTAGCCAAATTTTGAAGTTTGCTAAGGCTTCTGGGTAACAGAACCTGGTCAGAGCCCCACAAGCACCCCGTCTTGGATTCCCCTAGGTCTCTAGTTGTCACAAATGCACAGGTTTGGTAGGTTTCCCTAGGTGTCGGATGAGCTAGAGGCCAAAATCTACAGGTAGGCACTTTGCAAAAAACACCTCTTTTCTGTCAAAAATTGTGATGTGTCCACGTTGTGTTTTGGGTCATTTTCTATCGCGGGCGCTAGGCCTACCCACACAAGTGAGGTATCATTTTTATCGGCAGACTTGGGCGAACGCTGGGTGGGAGGAAATTTGTGGCTCCTCTCAGATTCCAGAACTATCTGTCACCGAAATGTGAGGAAAATGTGTTTTTTTAGCCAGATTTTGAGGTTTGCAATGGATTCTGGATAACAGAACCTGGTCAGAGCCCCACAAGTCACCCCATCTTGGATTCCCCTATGTCTCTAGTTTTCAAAAATGCACAGGTTTGGTAGGTTTCCCTAGGTGCCGGCTGAGTTAGAGGCCAAAATCTACAGGTAGGCACTTTGCAAAAAACACCTCTGTTTTCTGTCAAAAATTGTGATTCGTCCACGTTGTGTTTTAGGCCATTTCCTTTCGTGGGCCCTAGGCCTACCCACACAAGTGAGGTACCATTTTTATCAGGAGACTTGGCGGAACGCTAGGTGGAAGGAAATTTGTGGCTCCTCTCAGATTACAGAACTTTCTGTCACCGAAATGAGAGGAAAAAGTGTTTTTTTGGCCACATTTTGAGGTTTGCAAAGGATTCTGGGTAACAGAACCTGGTCAGAGCCCCACAAGTCTCCCCATCTTGGATTCCCCTTGGTTTCTAGTTTTAAAAAATGCACTGGTTTGCTAGGTTTCCCCAGGTGCCGGCTGAGCTAGAGGCCAAAATCCACAGGTAGGCACTGTTTTCTGTGAAAAAATGTGATGTGTTCAAGTTGTGTTTTGGGGCATTTCCTGTCACAGGCGCTAGGCCTACCCACACAAGTGAGGTATCATTTTTATCGGGAGACTTGAGGGAACGCTGGGTAGAAGGAAATTTGTGGCTCCTCTCCGATTCCAGAACTTTATGTCACCGAAATGTGAGGAAAACTTGTTTTTTTAGCCAAATTTTGAAGTTTGCAAAGGATTCTGGGTAACAGAACCTGGTCAGAGCCCCACAAGTCACCCCATCTTGGATTCCCCTAGGTCTCTAGTTTTCAAAAATGCACAGGTTTGGTAGGTTTCCCTAGGTGCCGGCTGAGCTAGAGGCCAAAATCTACAGGTAGGCACTTTGCAAAAAACACCTCTGTTTTCTGTCAAAAATTGTGATGTGTCCACGTTGTGTTTTAGGCCATTTCCTTTCGTGGGCGCTAGGCCTACCCACACAAGTGAGGTACCATTTTTATCGGGAGACTTGGCGGAACGCTAGGTGGAAGGAAATTTGTGGCTCCTCTCAGATTCCAGAACTTTCTGTCACCGAAATGAGAGGAAAAAGTGTTTTTCTGGCCACATTTTGAGGTTTGCAAAGGATTCTAGGTAACAGAACCTGGTCAGAGCCCCACAAGTCACCCCATCTTGGATTCCCCTAGGTGTCTAGTTTTAAAAAATGCACTGGTTTGCTAGGTTTCCCCAGGTGCCGGCTGAGCTAGAGGCCAAAATCCACAGGTAGGCACTGATTTCTGTGAAAAAATGTGACGTGTCCAAGTTGTGTTTTGGGGCATTTCCTGTCACAGGCGCTAGGCCTACCCACACAAGTGAGGTATCATTTTTAGCGGGAGACTTGGGGGAACGCTGGGTAGAAGGAAATTTGTGGCTCCTCTCCGATTCCAGAACTTTCTGTCACCGAAATGTGAGGAAAACGTGTTTTTTTAGCCAAATTTTGAAGTTTGCTAAGGATTCTGGGTAACAGAACCTGGTCAGACCCCACAAGCACCCCGTCTTGGATTCCCCTAGGTCTCTAGTTGTCACAAATGCACAGGTTTGGTAGGTTTCCCTAGGTGTCGGATGAGTTAGAGGCCAAAATCTACAGGTAGGCACTTTGCAAAAAACACTTCTTTTCTGTCAAAAATTGTGATGTGTCCACGTTGTGTTTTGGGGCATTTTCTATCGCGGGCGCTAGGCCTACCCACACAAGTGAGGTATCATTTTTATCGGCAGACTTGGGGGAACGCTGGGTGGAAGGAAATTTGTGGCTCCTCTCAGATTCCAGAACTTTCTGTCACCGAAATGTGAGGAAAATGTGTTTTTTTAGCCAGATTTTGAGGTTTGCAATGGATTCTGGGTAACAGAACCTGGTCAGAGCCCCACAAGTCACCCCACCTTGGATTCCCCTATGTCTCTAGTTTTCAAAAATGCACAGGTTTGGTAGGTTTCCCTAGGTGCCGGCTGAGTTAGAGGCCAAAATCTACAGGTAGGCACTTTGCAAAAAACACCTCTGTTTTCTGTCAAAAATTGTGATGCGTCCACGTTGTGTTTTAGGCCATTTCCTTTTGTGGGCGCTAGGCCTACCCACACAAGTGAGGTACCATTTTTATCAGGAGACTTGGCGGAACGCTAGGTGGAAGGAAATTTGTGGCTCCTCTCAGATTACAGAACTTTCTGTCACCGAAATGAGAGGAAAAAGTGTTTTTTTGGCCACATTTTGAGGTTTGCAAAGGATTCTGGGTAACAGAACCTGGTCAGAGCCCCACAAGTCTCCCCATCTTGGATTCCCCTTGGTTTCTAGTTTTAAAAAATGCACTGGTTTGCTAGGTTTCCCCAGGTGCCGGCTGAGCTAGAGGCCAAAATCCACAGGTAGGCACTGTTTTCTGTGAAAAAATGTGATGTGTTCAAGTTGTGTTTTGGGGCATTTCCTGTCACAGGCGCTAGGCCTACCCACACAAGTGAGGTATCATTTTTATCGGGAGACTTGAGGGAACGCTGGGTAGAAGGAAATTAGTGGCTCCTCTCCGATTCCAGAACTTTATGTCACCGAAATGTGAGGAAAACTTGTTTTTTTAGCCAAATTTTGAAGTTTGCAAAGGATTCTGGGTAACAGAACCTGGTCAGAGCCCCACAAGTCACCCCATCTTGGATTCCCCTAGGTCTCTAGTTTTCAAAAATGCACAGGTTTGGTAGGTTTCCCTAGGTGCCGGCTGAGCTAGAGGCCAAAATCTACAGGTAGGCACTTTGCAAAAAACACCTCTGTTTTCTGTCAAAAATTGTGATGTGTCCACGTTGTGTTTTAGGCCATTTCCTTTCGTGGGCGCTAGGCCTACCCACACAAGTGAGGTACCATTTTTATCGGGAGACTTGGCGGAACGCTAGGTGGAAGGAAATTTGTGGCTCCTCTCAGATTCCAGAACTTTCTGTCACCGAAATGAGAGGAAAAAGTGTTTTTCTGGCCACATTTTGAGGTTTGCAAAGGATTCTAGGTAACAGAACCTGGTCAGAGCCCCACAAGTCACCCCATCTTGGATTCCCCTAGGTGTCTAGTTTTCACAAATGCACTGGTTTGCTAGGTTTCCCCAGGTGCTGGCTGAGCTAGAGGCCAAAATCCACAGTTAGGCACTGATTTCTGTGAAAACATGTGATGTGTTCAAGTTGTGTTTTGGGGCATTTCCTGTCACGGGCGCTAGGCCTACCCACACAAGTGAGGTATCATTTTTAGCGGGAGACTTGGGGGAACGCTGGGTAGAAGGCAATTTGTGGCTCCTCTCCGATTCCAGAACTTTCTGTCACCGAAATGCGAGAAAAACGTGTTTTTTTAGCCAAATTTTGAAGTTTGCTAAGGATTCTGGGTAACAGAACCTGGTCAGAGCCCCACAAGCACCCCGTCTTGGATTCCCCTAGGTCTCTAGTTGTCACAAATGCACAGGTTTGGTAGGTTTCCCTAGGTGTCGGATGAGCTAGAGGCCAAAATCTACAGGTAGGCACTTTGCAAAAAACACCTCTTTTCTGTCAAAAATTGTGATGTGTCCACGTTGTGTTTTGGGGCATTTTCTATCGCGGGCGCTAGGCCTACCCACACAAGTGAGGTATCATTTTTATCGGCAGACTTGGGCGAACGCTGGGTGGGAGGAAATTTGTGGCTCCTCTCAGATTCCAGAACTATCTGTCACCGAAATGTGAGGAAATTTTGTTTTTTTAGCCAGATTTTGAGGTTTGCAATGGATTCTGGGTAACAGAACCTGGTCAGAGCCCCACAAGTCACCCCATCTTGGATTCCCCTATGTCTCTAGTTTTCAAAAATGCACAGGTTTGGTAGGTTTCCCTAGGTGCCGGCTGAGTTAGAGGCCAAAATCTACAGGTAGGCACTTTGCAAAAAACACCTCTGTTTTCTGTCAAAAATTGTGATGCGTCCACGTTGTGTTTTAGGCCATTTCCTTTCGTGGGCGCTAGGCCTACCCACACAAGTGAGGTACCATTTTTATCAGGAGACTTGGCGGAACGCTAGGTGGAAGGAAATTTGTGGCTCCTCTCAGATTACAGAACTTTCTGTCACCGAAATGAGAGGAAAAAGTGTTTTTTTGGCCACATTTTGAGGTTTGCAAAGGATTCTGGGTAACAGAACCTGGTCAGAGCCCCACAAGTCTCCCCATCTTGGATTCCCCTTGGTTTCTAGTTTTAAAAAATGCACTGGTTTGCTAGGTTTCCCCAGGTGCCGGCTGAGCTAGAGGCCAAAATCCACAGTTAGGCACTGATTTCTGTGAAAACATGTGATGTGTTCAAGTTGTGTTTTGGGGCATTTCCTGTCACGGGCGCTAGGCCTACCCACACAAGTGAGGTATCATTTTTAGCGGGAGACTTGGGGGAACGCTGGGTAGAAGGACATTTGTGGCTCCTCTCCGATTCCAGAACTTTCTGTCACCGAAATGCGAGGAAAACGTGTTTTTTTAGCCAAATTTTGAAGTTTGCTAAGGATTCTGGGTAACAGAACCTGGTCAGAGCCCCACAAGCACCCCGTCTTGGATTCCCCTAGGTCTCTAGTTGTCACAAATGCACATGTTTGGTAGGTTTCCCTAGGTGTCGGATGAGCTAGAGGCCAAAATCTACAGGTAGGCACTTTGCAAAAAACACCTCTTTTCTGTCAAAAATTGTGATGTGTCCACGTTGTGTTTTGGGTCATTTTCTATCGCGGGCGCTAGGCCTACCCACACAAGTGAGGTATCATTTTTATCGGCAGACTTGGGCGAACGCTGGGTGGGAGGAAATTTGTGGCTCCTCTCAGATTCCAGAACTATCTGTCACCGAAATGTGAGGAAAATTTGTTTTTTTAGCCAGATTTTGAGGTTTGCAATGGATTCTGGGTAACAGAACCTGGTCAGAGCCCCACAAGTCACCCCATCTTGGATTCCCCTATGTCTCTAGTTTTCAAAAATGCACAGGTTTGGTAGGTTTCCCTAGGTGCCGGCTGAGTTAGAGGCCAAAATCTACAGGTAGGCACTTTGCAAAAAACACCTCTGTTTTCTGTCAAAAATTGTGATGCGTCCACGTTGTGTTTTAGGCCATTTCCTTTCGTGGGCGCTAGGCCTACCCACACAAGTGAGGTACCATTTTTATCAGGAGACTTGGCGGAACGCTAGGTGGAAGGAAATTTGTGGCTCCTCTCAGATTACAGAACTTTCTGTCACCGAAATGAGAGGAAAAAGTGTTTTTTTGGCCACATTTTGAGGTTTGCAAAGGATTCTGGGTAACAGAACCTGGTCAGAGCCCCACAAGTCTCCCCATCTTGGATTCCCCTTGGTTTCTAGTTTTAAAAAATGCACTGGTTTGCTAGGTTTCCCCAGGTGCCGGCTGAGCTAGAGGCCAAAATCCACAGGTAGGCACTGTTTTCTGTGAAAAAATGTGATGTGTTCAAGTTGTGTTTTGGGGCATTTCCTGTCACAGGCGCTAGGCCTACCCACACAAGTGAGGTATCATTTTTATCGGGAGACATGGGAGAACGCTGGGTGGAAGGAAATTTGTGGCTCCTCTCAGATTCCAGAACTTTATGTCACCGAAATGTGAGGAAAGCGTGTTTTTTTAGCCAAATTTTGAAGTTTGCAAAGGATTCTGGGTAACAGAACCTGGTCAGAGCCCCACAAGTCACCCCATCTTGGATTCCCCTAGGTCTCTAGTTTTTAAAAATGCACAGGTTTGGTAGGTTTCCCTAGGTGCCGGCTGAGCTAGAGGCCAAAATCTACAGGTAGGCACTTTGCAAAAAACACCTTTTTTTTCTGTCAAAAATTGTGATGTGTCCACGTTGTGTTTTAGGCCATTTCCTTTCGTGGGCGCTAGGCCTACCCACACAATTGAGGTACCATTTTTATCTGGAGACTTGGCGGAACGCTAGGTGGAAGGAAATTTGTGGCTCCTCTCAGATTCCAGAACTTTCTGTCACCGAAATGAGAGGAAAAAGTGTTTTTCTGGCCACATTTTGAGGTTTGCAAAGGATTCTAGGTAACAGAACCTGGTCAGAGCCCCACAAGTCACCCCATCTTGGATTCCCCTAGGTGTCTAGTTTTCAAAAATGCACTGGTTTGCTAGGTTTCCCCAGGTGCCGGCTGAGCTAGAGGCCAAAATCCACAGGTAGGCACTGATTTCTGTGAAAAAATGTGATGTGTCCAAGTTGTGTTTTGGGGCATTTCCTGTCACAGACGCTAGGCCTACCCACACAAGTGAGGTATCATTTTTAGCGGGAGACTTGGGGGAACGCTGGGTGGAAGGAAATTTGTGGCTCCTCTCAGATTCCAGAACTTTCTGTCACCGAAATGTGAGGAAAACGTGTTGTTTTAGGCAAATTTTGAGGTTTGCAAAGGATTCTGGGTAACAGAACCTGGTCAGAGCCCCACAAGTCACCCCATCTTGGATTCCCCTAAGTCTCTAGTTTTCAAAAATGCACAGGTTTGGTAAGTTTCCCTAGGTGCCGGCTGAGCTAGAGGCCAAAATCTACAGGTAGGCACTTTGCAAAAAACACCTCTGTTTTCTGTCAAAAATTGTGATGTGTCCACGTTGTGTTTTAGGCCATTTCCTTTCGTGGGCGCTAGGCCTACCCACACAAGTGAAGTATAATTTTTATTGGGAGACTTGGGGGAACATAGAATAGCAAAACAAGTGTTATTGCCCCTTGTCTTTCTCTACATTTTTTCCTTCCAAATATAATAGTGTGTGTAAAAAAGACGTCTATTTGAGAAATGCCCTGTAATTCACATGCTAGTATGGTCACCCCGGAATTCATAGATGTGCAAGTAACCACTGCTCCTCAACACCTTATCTTGTGCCCATTTTGGAAATACAAAGGTTTTCTTGATAGCTATTTTTCACTCTTTATATTTCAGCAAATGAATTGCTGTATACCCGGTATAGAATGAAAACGCACTGCAGGGTGCAGCTCATGTATTGGCTCTGGGTACCTAGGGTTCTTGATGAACCTACAAGCCCTATATATCCCCGCAACCAGAGGAGTCCAGCAGACGTAACGGTATATTGCTTTCAAAAATCTGACATTGCAGGAAAAAGTTACAGAGTAAAACGTAGAGAAAAATTGCTGTTTTTTTCACCTCAAATTCAATATTTTTCTCTTTCACTTGGTATTTTCTGAAGGAAACCCTTGTAGGATCTACACAAATGACCCCTTGCTGAATTCAGAATTTTGTCTACTTTTCAGAAATGTTTAGGTTTCTGAGATCCAGCATTGGTTTCATGCCCATTTCTGTCACTGACTAGAAGGAGGCTGAAAGCACAAAAAATCGTAAAAATGGGGTATGTCCCAGTAAAATGCCAAATTTGTGTTGAAAGATTGGGTTTTCTGATTCAAGTCTGCCTGTTCCTGAAATCTGGGAAGCTGGTGATTTTAGCACCGCAAACCCTTTGTTGATGCCATTTTCAGGGAAAAAACCACAAGCCTTCTTCTGCAGCCACTTTTTCCCCTTTTTAAAAAAAAAAAATGAAATTTCCTCTAGGATGTTGGGAAAAAGGACGCAAATTTGGCTTGGCTAGCTTATGTGGACAAAAAGATATGAGGGCCTAAGCGCAAACTGACCCAAATAGCCAAAAAAAGGCCTGGCACAGGAGGGGGAAAAGGCCTGGCAGCGAAGGGGTTAATGTCACCCCCCTCCTTGTAAGGGGGGGCTATCTTATGCAGGTTTTTGAATCTTGCTCTCTAACAGGATTGCTATCAAAAACACTGCTGCTGCCACCATGGAGAACTAACCCCAATCGTTGCCTTTCCCTCTCTACATCCAGAGATTCCCTGTCTAAGGCCAGCTTCTGCTGTTTAAGCTTCAGCCTGGCCTCTTCCAACCTCAGCTTTCTGAGTTCCCTTTCCATTAAGTTATCTTCAGGGTGGGAGGCTTGGGAATTGTGAGACACAGAGGAAATATGGGAATTGGCAGAGAGAGACCTGTCCCTAACTGGCTGGACCCTAGTAACCTGGCCTTTAGGAGTGAAAGGTGCCCTACTAATGTGTGACCCCCTCCCACTACCAGTGTCACTAGGTGGCCTGCTAGCTGGCAGGTCTTTGGAAGAACCCTCCCCAGCATCCCCAGGGGACTCCTCTGAGTCTGGCTGGATACCCCCCACTTCTACCTCCTGTTCCTGGGATGGGCCAGACTGGTTCTGGTCATTTTCTAGGAGAAGGCTAAAGAGAAAGGGGGTCATTCTGACCTCGGCGGTAAAAGGCCTTAACCGCCGGTCAGAAGTCCGCCATTCTACCGCCGCGGCCGCGGTAAACCGCCACGGTCATTCTGACCTCCAACTGTCAAACCGCCAAAAACCCGACATCCACGGAAGGCCGCCTCATCAGCGGGCAACGATAAACTGGAGATGACCAAACCTCCACCGTCACGCCAACACAAACACGCCCATGCCATTACGACCCACGAATCCACGCGGCGGTCTTTCAACCGCGGTATTCCATTGGCGGTACACACCGCCGCGCTCAAAATACACACACAGCTCCAAAACACAGCCACATTGGACAATTACAAATACACACACCTGATACACATACAAACAACACTCCCACACACCCATCACCATATAAAACACACACCCACATCATCCACAAACCCCTACGACAACAATTTCTGAGAGAAGGCGCAATACACTGAGAGAGAGCACAGGGAACGCAAAGCACAACACACACAGGAACCCAACATCATCACCCACACCACATCTACGCACACATCACCACACATCACCACGCACATCACCACAAACACCACCCCACACCTCATCCACACCACCCCATGGCACCCCCAAGACACCCCAGGTTCTCGGACCAAGAACTCAGGGTCATGGTGGAGGAAATAATAAGGGTAGAGCCCCAGCTCTTCGGCACACAGGTGCAGCACACCACAATAGCCAGGAAGGCAGAGCTATGGCAAAGGATCGTAGACAGGGTCAACGCTGTGGGACAGCATCCCAGAAATCGGGAAGACATCCGAAAGCGATGGAACAACCTACGGGGGAAGGTGCGCTCGATGGTGTCAAGACACAACATCGCTGTGCAGAAGACTGGCGGCGGACCCCCACCCACTCCACCCCAATTCACAGCATGTGAGCAAGAGGTCTTCAACATCCTGCATCCTGATGGCCTCGCTGGAGTAGCCGGAGGAATGGACTCTGGTAAGTCGAATCTCAACTACTGCCCCCCCCCTCAGCATGGCAACCCACACCCCCACCCTCACCCCCAATCCCAACCCCCCAGCACACATCCTCCCTGCCAATGTCTCACTAGCACAACCCACCCTAAACAACACCAACCCCTGAATGCCAACACAAACCATAGACACCCATCACCTATGCATGACCACTGCACATACCCATACACCCCCCCAACCACCCTCACAACTCCTCCCACAAGGGAATGCCAGCACTGGGGGACAAGGGCACCCACAAAATGCACGCCATGGCACACACAAAAGCAATAACCATACTCTTTTAGCCCTGCAGGGCCCGAACGCCAACCCACCGGCCAGGAGGGTCCAGATTTGTCCATCCCACCCCCACAACAGGCCCCCAGTGAGGACAGCAGCTCTGTCGACCTAGAACCTGATGAACAGCCCGGACCATCGGGGACCTCTGGACAGTCGGTTCCCCACACACAGACACAGGCCACAGCAGACCCAACCCCCTCTGGGAATATCAGCACAGCTCCCACCCAGCGGGCCGATGCCTCTGTCTCTAGGACGCGTCAATCAGCGGTGTGTCCGCCACTACAGGGCACCCAGGCTGACCCAACACCCCAACAACAGGGACCTGGGGGCAGTGGTAGTGGGCACACCGTCCAGGGGACAGAGGCCCGGGGAAACAGGGGAACTGGGAGGGCTGCAGTGCGACAGGGGGGGGAGGACAGGCCCAGGGAACCCACTCTCCAAGAGGCCCTCACCACCATCATGGGAGCATACCACCACTCCCAGGAGACGATGGCGACGGTACTGGCCAGGTTCCAGGAGATCCAGGCACAGCAGGAGGAACGGTACATGGGGTTCAGCAATGAACTCAGGAACATCGGTACCGCTATGGGGACCATAGTCCTGGCCCTCAACCGGATAGAAACCACATTGCGAAATCATGTGGCACCACAAAGGGCCCCTGTCACTAGCCAGGACCACGAACAGCCTACTACCTCCGCCGGCGCTAGTGGACAGGAGGCCCTCACACAACGACAGGCCACCAGAACCCCACCTCCTGCTGAAGAACAACCACCCCGCAAGCGGAACCTGAGATCGCACAAGAAGACAGAGTAGGATGCCAAGACCCCCGCCAGCATAACATACCCCCTGATGTCATCCCACTGTCCCACATTGTCACCCTGTCCAACCTTGAACTGCCCCTGCTCCATCCTTCCACAGGCATATGGACAATGCACCTGTGAGACTGAGAACTAGACTCTGCCATGGACATTACTCCACCATCACCCATCACTGTTTTACTATCATGTATCATTATCTAGCACTAAAAATAAATCACTCATTGCACTGAAAATATTCTGGAGTCAGCTTGTATTCTTAACAAATGTATTACACATTACGATTCAATAATGTTCAGTCAATTTGTGATGACAACATACCGATGTCAATAAGCTTTAGTCCATGGCCAAACCAAGCAGAAGTCACGCAGTGGGTCATACAGCACTGAAAAGGGAAGGGAAAATCTAAAATCTGTTAAAAGGAACTGGGGGGAAATACAGAAAGTAGAGATGCAGGAGGCTTTAAGTAAATGTTAAATGGCGTGGGTGATTCTTACCTGTGTGCTACTGAAAATACTGTTGTATGACTGTGTCCCTGTTGTCTGTGTCGTCCCCGTCGTCTTCCTCCTCTTCACTCTCCACAGGCTCCACAGCTGCTACAACACCACCATCTGGACCATCCTCCTGCAGGAAAGGCACCTGGCGTCGCAATGCTAGATTGTGCAGCATACAGCAGGCCACGATGATCTGGCACACCTTCTTTGGTGAGTACATTAGGGATCCACCTGTCATATGCAGGCACCTAAACCTGGCCTTCAGGAGCCCGAAGGTTCTTTCTATGATCCTCCTAGTTCGCCCATGGGCCTCATTGTACCGTTCTTCTGCCCTGGTCCGGGGACTCCTCACTGGGGTCAATAGCCAGGACAGGTTGGGGTAACCAGAGTCACCTATTAGCCACACACGTTGTCTCTGTAGCTGTTCCATCACATAAGGTATGCTGCTATTTCGCATAACATATGCGTCATGCACTGACCCAGGGAACTTGGCATTTACATGGGAGATGTACTGGTCAGCCAAACAGACCACCTGCACATTCATAGAATGGTATTTTTTTCTGTTTCTGTACACCTGCTCATCGTCTTTTGGGGGTACTAAAGCCACATGGGTCCCATCAATGGCACCAATGATGTTGGGGATATGTCCAAGGGCATAGAAATCACCCTTCACTGTAGCCAAATCACCAAAACAATGTAGCTCCGCATGTATTTCATCAGGGCAGACAACACTCTGGACAAAATCTTAGAAAACATAGGCTGAGACATCCCAGATGACATGGCCACTGTTGTTTGGAATGAGCCACTTGCCAAAAAATGGAGGACTGACAGAACCTGCACTAGAGGGGGAATTCCTGTGGGTTGGCGGATGGGGGACATCAGGGCTGGCTCCAGCTGGGCACACAGTTCATGTATAGTGGCTCTGTCAAGTCGGTATCGTAGTATAATATGGCGTTCTTCCATTGTCGACAGGTCCACCAGCGGTCGGTACACGCGAGGATTCATCCTTCTCCTCGCAAGTCCCACCGGACGGTGCCTAGGAAGGACAACATGGAGCACAGAGTCAAGCAACCCACAGGTACGTTCACCACAGCTTGCACAGCACACGATTATCTATGTATTGAAAGGCTTGTATGTGTGGCAATGCAAGGCCTAGGCCTGTGTGACGCAGTTGAAATTAAGCCATGTGGGCCCTTGAAATGGCGGCTGCCTGACCTGTGAAGTGTGACAATGGGATGTGAGGTCAATGTGCTGGCGTGGCACACCGTGGCGGTAGGCGGTCGAAGACCGCTGTGCGAAGCCGCATTGGTTAACATTGAAGCCTATGGGTTTCATGAGCCAATGACGATGTGCGCCGGCGGTCGCGGTACGCACCGCGGCGGTACGCACCGCCGCGGGCATGACCGCCATTTTCTATCTGCTTAATCACTCGAGACCTGATCATCCACAGGAGAGGACCTATACTGCAAGTGCTGCTGTGACCTCGGTCTGGAAGAGACAATGGCTGCTGCGACTGGGGAAAGGGCCCCTGCCTTCACTTCTGAAGAGTTGGAGAAACTAGTGGATGGGGTCCTCCCCCAGTATGCGCTACTCTACGGTCCTCCAGACCAGCAGGTAAGTACACTGGGTGAACATTGAAAGGGCAATGCCTGTGTTGAGTGGGGTGGATATAAGATGGTGGGGTGGGGAGAGAATGAGGAGTGCAACGCACGACAGATGAGAGCATGTGCCACATGGAACGGTTGGGGAGGGGGGGCCAATTACATCTAACTTGCAGAAAAATGATGATATTTCCTTTCCCACCCTGTACATGTCAAATAGGTCAGCGCCCATCAGAAAGTCGACATTTGGCGTGCCATCGCCAAGGAAGTCCGGGCCCTGGGGGTCCACCAGAGACGGGGCACCCACTGCCGCAAGAGGTGAGAGGACATCCGCCGCGGGACCAGGAAGACCGCCGAGTCACTGCTGGGGATGGCCTCCCAACCTAGGAGGGGTGCCAGTCGTACCCTGACCCCCCTAATGTCCCGGATCCTGGCGGTGGCCTACCCTGATTTGGATGGGCGCGTGAGGACATCACAGCAGACACAAGGGGGTGAGTATCAGCACATTCAGCTATCTTTATGCGCAGTGGAGGCGTCTGGGTGGGGGAGGAGGGCTGTGGGTGACATTAGGCCAGGGCGCTTTCTGTAGTATAGTCCTCTCCTTTAGGCATGGCCCTGTGCCCCCGCCCCCCACCTCTGTAGGGTGCCAAGTACAGCTATCCATGGTCCTGCATCATCCATGTGTGTATTTGTTGTCCATAGACCTGTAGGGCTGGTCACAAGTACTGAGTAGTGTACCCCGATTGCGCTGCGTAGTGCATGAGGCTCCTGTGTCTGTCCTCTCCGCCAACGGTGTTGACAATGCATGCACTCAACCTGTTTTTTTTCTCCCCCCACCCTTTTTCTTCATCTTCTTGTGCATGTGTGCATTAGCATCATCAGGCGGAGGAGAATTGGCATCGGAGCACGAGGGAGCTGCAAGTCACAAGGCCCCGGTGGGCCATGGTACAGACACCGAGGGCACCAGTGATCCGGAGGGCGAGGGGAGCACCACAACGGGGACCGGTGGTGACACCAGCGACACCGACACGTCCTCGGATTGGAGCTCCCTAGCGGTGGCGGCAACATCCGGGCCCCCCGCCTCTACAGGTACCCAGCGCACCAGCTCCGCCCTCCCAGCAGCCCCTCAGCCTTCGCTACATGCCCGCTCGCCCAAGAAGGCGGGCATCTCCTTCGCCCCAGGCACCTCAGGCCCTGCCCCAGTTACCCCTGCTGCCCTCAGTGAGGAGGTCATTGACCTCCTACAGACTATCATTGTTGGGCAGACTACCCTTTTGAATGCCATCCAGGGGGTAGAAAGGGAGGTGCATCGGAGCAATGCCTACCTGGAGGGCATTCATTCGGGTCAGGCTGCCCATCAACGATCGTTCAATACTCTGGCCTCAGCACTGACGGCAGCCATTGTCCCTGTTTCCAGCCTCCCTCTTCTAACTGCCTCCACCCTGTCTCTGTCTCCTGTTCCTCAGCCTATCCCATCCACACCATCAGACCAGCCTGCACACACCTCAACACCCAAGGGCAGCTCATCCAGACATAAGCACCACAGATCCCACAAACAGTCACCCAAGCACCACCCAGATGCAGACATGCCAACAGTCACTATCACCTATGTGTCCCCCTCCTCCTCGTCTCCCTCCTCCCTCCCTGTGACGTCTACACTCACACATGCATGCACACCACCATCAGCTAGTACTTCCATCACCAGCACACCCTCCAGTACAGTCCGCACACGTGCAGTCACCACCCCCACTGCCATTTACACGTCCCCTGTGTCCTCTCCCACTGTGTCTGTCACCCCCTCTTCCAAGACACACAAACGCAGGCAGCCACCCACCCAACAGCCAACCACATCACCACAGCCTACGTCACAAGCACCTGCACCCAAAGACAGCACACTTGACTCTCCTACAACCACATCTTCTTCCTCCACTCCCATAACCACTACTCCCACCCTTTACCTTGGTCCTAAAAAACTTTACCTCTCCAATCTTAACCTCTTTGCCTCACCTGACCCACCCCCTCCATCTGCTAAGAGTCCCAGGAGCACCTCAGCCACCACCAGCCCAGCTTCAAGTGTCACCGTAGTGCATGGGTTTTGGAGTCCACCCTTTGGCAGCAGTGATACATCTGTCAGCAGCAAGGGGACAGCCAGCCCCCCCCCCGGAAAGACCCTGAAAGACCCGGAAACTCAAGGGCTGCCGTGAGAAGACTGACACGGCTGCCCCCAAGGACCAAAGTTCGGCCACTTCACCTGCCACAACATCCAGGGGAGGCAAGGGCCAGAGAGCCTCATCTAAGGAGCGAAAGGGCAGCAGGGCGGAGAAGTCAGCCAGCAGGAGCACGGAGCAGGAGGGCCCCACAAGCCCCATCCCGGGTGTAAGGGAGGACACCCAAGGGCCCAGGACTCCGTCACCGAAGGGTCCAGCAACTGCACGGTCGGAGGGCGACTGAGCAGGGAGTCCTGGCCACGTCTGGCTCCCTTGATTGACTGGACAAGCACCGCTGAACAGGGCCCGCCGTGCAGAAGAGCACCGCTGAAGAGGGCCCCGCCGTGCAGAAAGGCACCGCTGAACAGGGCCCGCCGTGCAGAAGAGCACCGCTGAACAGGGCCCGCCGTGCAGAAGAGCACCGCTGAAGAGGGCCCCGCCGTGCAGAAAGGCACCGCTGAACAGGGCCCGCCGTGCAGAAGAGCACCGCTGAAGAGGGCCCCGCCGTGCAGAAAGGCACCGCTGAACAGGGCCCGCCGTGAAGAAGAGCACCGCTGAAGAGGGCCCGCCGTGAAGAAGAGCACCGCTGAAGAGGACCCCGCCGTGCAGAAAGGCACCGCTGAACAGGGCCCGCTGTGCAGAAGAGCACCGCTGAACAGGGCCCGCCGTGCAGAAGAGCACCGCTGAAGAGGGCCCCGCCGTGCAGAAAGGCACCGCTGAACAGGGCCCGCCGTGAAGAAGAGCACCGCTGAAGAGGGCCCCGCCGTGCAGAAAGGCACTGCTGAACAGGGCCCCGCCGTGCAGAAAGGCACCGCTGAACAGGGCCCGCCGTGCAGAAGAGCACCGCTGAAGAGGGCCCCGCCGTGCAGAAAGGCACCGCTGAACAGGGCCCGCCGTGCAGAAGAGCACCGCTGAAGAGGGCCCCGCCGTGCAGAAAGGCACCGCTGAACAGGGCCCCGCCGTGCAGAAAGGCACCGCTGAACAGGGCCCGCCATGCAGAAGAGCACCGCTGAAGAGGGCCCCGCCGTGCAGAAAGGCACCGCTGAACAGGGCCCGCCGTGAAGAAGAGCACCGCTGAACAGGGCCCGCCGCGCAGAAGAGCACCGCTGAACAGGGCCCCGCCGTCTCAAGCACCGCTCCGCTGGGCCCCGCCGTCTCAAGCACCGCTCCGCTGGGCACCGCCGTCTCAAGCACCGCTCTGCTGGGCACCGCCGTCTCAAGCACCGCTCCGCTGGGCACCGCCGTCTCAAGCACTGCTCCGCTGGGCCCTTCCTGTCAAGCACCGCTCCGCTGGGCCCGCCGTCTCAAGCACCGCTCCGCTGGGCACCGCCGTCTCAAGCACCGCTCCGCTGGGCACCGCCGTCTCAAGCACCGCTCCGCTGGGCCCTTCCTGTCAAGCACCGCTCCGCTGGGCCCCGCCGTCTCAAGCACCGCTCCGCTGGGCCCCGCCGTCTCAAGCACCGCTCCGCTGGGCCCTTCCTGTCAAGCACCGCTCCGCTGGGCCCTTCCTGTCAAGCACCGCTCCGCTGGGCCCCGCCGTTTCAAGCACTGCTCCGCTGGGCCCTTCCTGTCAAGCAGCGCTCCGCTGGGCCCTTCCTGTCAAGCACCGCTCCGCTGGGCCCCGCCGTCTCAAGCACCGCTCCGCTGGGCACCGCCGTCTCAAGCACCGCTCCGCTGGGCCCTTCCTGTCAAGCACCGCTCTGCTGGGCCCTTCCTGTCAAGCACCGCTCCGCTGGGCACCGCCGTCTCAAACACCGCTGGCCCAATGACAGTGCCGGTTCTGTGTCGAGCTACTGTTCACGGTTCACTCTGCCCACCATGCCTCCTCCATAACCAGTGGTCTCTGTAATCCACCTGATGGACTGTGGCTTTGCACTCCCCAGGATGGCACAGTGGGCAACCCACCCACTGTAGAGACTTGTGAGACTGTGGCTTTGCACTCCCCAGGATTGAACAGTGGGCAACCCACCCACTGTAGAGACTTGTGAGACTGTGGCTTTGCACTCCCCAGGATTGAACAGTGGGCAAACCACCCACTGTAGAGACTTGAGAGACTGTGGCTTTGCACTCCCCAGGATGGCACAGTTGGCAACCCACCCACTGTATAGACTTGAGAGACTGTGGCTTTGCACTCCCCAGGATGGTACAGTGGGCAACCCACCCACTGTAGAGACTTGAGAGACTGTGGCTTTGCACTCCCCAGGATGGCACAGTGGGCATGGTGGCCCCTTCGTGGATCTGGCGTCGTGGACTCATGTGGCTGTGGTGCCCCCCATTCCCTTACCCCTGAGGTGCCTGTAGTTTTATCATCAGATGCCCCAGCAGTGTTCTCTCCAACGGACTCAGGTCTCCTGTGTGGGCTTTGCCCTTGTGTTGATACACTTTGGCCCACGGACACTTGGAATTTAGTTGAATGTGCAGGACTAATTGCCTCTGTTTATCGGTTGCACAACATTTTTACTTGATTTTTTAATATTTATATTGCTATTTGACCATGACTTCTAAGAAGCTATTTTATACATAAATTTTGCTTCTCACTTTAATTATGTCTTTGCATTATTCCGGTGGGTTTGGGTGGTGTCACTCTGACTTGTTGCTCTGCATTGGTGTGTAGATAGTTTGGGGGGTGGGTGTGTCGCATATGTGTGTGCCCGTAAGCTTTCCTCCTCCCCCCTCCCCTGTGTCGTAGGTGCAGTACTCACCGTTGTCGTCTGCGCCGGCGTTCGTACTCGTGGTAGATGAGCAGGTAGACGAGAGCAGGTAGGATGTTTAATTCGGGTTCCATGCTGTTCAGATTCCTCGTGGAGTGTGTATAGGTGAGCGTTTTCCCGTTCGTAGTCTGTTTCCGCCGTGTTTTTATCGGCGGGGCTCCCGCCCCGGAAAAGGTGGCGGATTGGTGAGTTGTGATAGTGTGGGCGGTACATTGTCTCCCGCCTGTCTGTTGGGGGTGACCGCCGCGCTGTTTGTTTGTCCCACCATGGCGGTCGGAGTGTTAAAGTGGCAGGCTGTGTTGGCGGTTCCCGCCAGGGTCAGAATTCCGTTTTTTTGACCGCCGGACTGTTGGAGGGTTGGCCGCCGCTTTATCACTGACCGCCAGGGTTAGAATCACCCCCAAAGTCTTTGGTAGGATTCTTGCCAATGCCTCAACCTCTTTCTTTGCAGAGACCCCTCAAAGTTTTAAAGTTTAAATTGTCATATGTGGCCTTAACAACTGTGGGAGTAAGTTCTACTGCAGACATGATAGAAAAGGTTTAGGACAGAGAGAGAGAAAGTTTTGGACTTTTGAAAGCACAGAGAAAAACGTTTTCAAACCTTTTGAAAATCTTTTGAAAACTTTAGCAAGTTTTCAGAAACTTTTCAGAAACGTTTAAGAAAGTTTTAGAAAAGGAAAGTTAAACTGTTTAGTTCAATGTGTATATCTTGAAGTATTTGGTATATGTTTTTCTCATGAAAAGCACCAATGACAAAGTGGTAAAGCAGTTACAAGTACTTATCCCACCGCTGCACCACCAATGTAGGAGGCTGGCCTGGCTCATAGTGGGTACCTTGTGGTACTTACACCTTGAGCCAGGTCCAGTTATCCCTTATTAGTAGATTAGAGGTGTTCTAGTAGCTTTGGCTGATAGAGGTAGCTATAGCAGAGCAGCTTAGGCTGAACTAGGAGACGTGCAAAGTTCCTACTATGCCACTTACATCACTTAGCACTATATCATAAGAAAACACAATACTCAGAGTTACTAAACATAAAGGTACTTTTTCTCAGTGACAATATGCCAAAAGTATCTCAGAGGATATACTCCCTCAGGAGGTAAGTAATATACACAAAATATACACACACAAACCAAAATCAGGTAAGTAACAGTTAGAAAAGCAGTGCAAACACTGTAGAACACAATAGAATGCAATAGGGAGAAATAGGCCTGGGGGCAACACAAACCATATACTCCAAAAGTGGAATGCGAACCACGAATGGACCCCAGGCCTAGTGTAGTGTATATAGGGTCGCTGGGAGTATACGAAAACACTAAGGGTGTCCAAGATACCCCACCCCAAGACCCTGAAAAGTAGGAGTAAAGTTACCCTACTACCCCAGAAAGACAGTAAAGTCGAGATAGGGGATTTTGCAAGGACAACAACTGACTGCAAAGCACTGAAGACTGATTCCTGGACCTGAGGACCTGTAAAGGAAGGTGACCAAGTCCAAGAGTCAAGCAAGTGTCCAGGGAGGACAGGATCCCACTAAACCCCGGATGAATGTGCAAAAGGGCTGCCTCTGGGTGGAAGAAGCCGAAGATTCTGCAACAACAGAAGGTGCCAGGAACTTCTCCTTTGGTCACAAGATGTCCCACGGCGTGCTGGAGGATGCAGAGTTGTTTCCATGCAGAAAGAACACAAACAAGCCTTGCTAGCTCCAAGAGTCAAAGTTGAGGATTTTGGGTGCTGCCAGGGCCCAGGAAGGACCAGGAGGTCGCCCCTTGGAGGAGGAGACAGAGGGGGCACTCAGCAACTCAGGGGGCCCACGCAGAAGCAGGCAGCACTCGCAGAAGCACCTGAACAGGCACATAGAAGATCTGAGGAGATTCCCACAACGTCAGAGTCCAACTCAGCGAGTTGGGCAACGCAGGACGGACTGGGCTAGGCTGTGCATAAAGGAAGCCTTGCAAAAGTGCACAGGAGCCCAAGCAGCTGCAGTTCACGCAGTACACAGGATTACTGTCTGGCGTGGGGAGGCAAGGACTTACCTCCACCAAATTTGGACAGAAGGGCCACTGGAATGTCGGGGACACTTGGACCCAGCTCCTGTGTTCCAGGGACCACGCTTGTCAGGATGAGAGGGGACCCAGAGGACCGGTGATGCAGAAGTTTGGTGCCTGCGTTTGCAGGGGGAAGATTCCATCGACCCACGGGAGATTTCTTCTTGGCTTCCAGTGCAGGGTGAAGGCAGTCAGCCCTCAGAGCATGCACCACCAGGAAACAGTCGAGAAAGCCGGCAGGATGAGGCGCTACAATGTTGCTGGTAGTCTTCTTGCTACTTTGTTGTGGTTATGCAGGCGTCCTAGAGCAGTCAGCGGTCGATCCTTGGCAGAATTCGAAGAGGGAAGTGCAGAGGAACTCTGGTGAGCTCTTGCATTCGTTATCTGGTGAGGTACCCACAGGAGAGACCGTAAATAGCCCACAGAGGAGGATTGGCTACAAAGAAAGGTAAGCACCTATCAGGAGGGGTCTCTGACGTCACCTGCTGGCACTGGCCACTCAGAGCTGTCCATTGTGCCCTCACACCTCTGCATCCAAGATGGCAGAGGTCTGGGACACACTGAAGGAGCTCTGGGCACCTCCCCTGGGAGGTGCTGGTCAGGGGGGTGGTCACTCCCCTTTCCTTTGTCCAGTTTCGCACCAGAGCAGGGCTGGGGGATCCCTGAACTGGTGTAGACTTGCTTAAGCAAGGAGGGCACCATCTGTGCCCTTTAAAGCATTTCCAGAGGCCAGGAGAGGCTACTCCTCCCAGGCCCTTCACACCTATTTCCAAAGGGAGAGGGTGTAACCCCCTCTCTCAGAGAAAATCCTTTGTTCTGCCTTCCTGGGACCAGGCTGCCCAGGCCCCAGGTGGGGCAGAAACCTGTCTGAGGGGTTGGCAGCAGCGGTAGCTGCAGAGGAGACCCCGTAAAGTTAGTTTGGCAGTACCCCAGCTCTATGCTGGAGACCCGGGGATGCATGGAATTGTCCCCCCAATACCAGAGTGGTATTGGGGTGACAATTCCATGATCCTAGACATGTTACATGGCCATGTTCGGAGTTACCATTGTGACGCTACATATAGGTATTGACCTATATGTAGTGCACGCGTGTAATGGTGTTCCGACACTCACAAAGTCCAGGGAATTTGCCCTGAACAATGTGGGGGCACCTTGGCTAGTGCCAGGGTGCCCACACACTAAGTAGCTTTGCACCTAACCTTCACCAAGTGAGGGTTAGACATATAGGTGACTTATAAGTTACTTAAGGTCAGTGTTAAATGGCTGTGAAATAACGTAGACGTCATTTCACACAGGGTGCAGTGGCAGTCCTGTGTAAGATCTGTCTGAGCTCCCTATGGATGGCAAAAGAAATGTTGCAGTCCATAGGGATCTCCTGGAACCCCAATACCATGGGTACCTAGGTACCATATATTAGGGAAATATAAGAGTGTTCCAGTGTGCCAATCAGAATTGGTCAAATTAGTCACTAGCCTGCAGTGACAATTTCAAAAGCAGAGAGAGCATAATCACTGAGGTTCTGGTTAGCAAAGCCTCAGTAATACAGTTAGGCACCACACAGGGAACACATACAGGGCATACTTTATGAGCACTGGGGTCTTGACTAGCAGGATCCCATTGACACATAGGCAAACATACAGTAAAAATGGGGGTAACATGCCAGGCAAGATGGTACTTTCCTACACACGAGCAGGCAGGCTTAACGTCAGAAGCAATGTGTAAAGTGTACCAACACACACAGTAACTCAGATAATATTTATCTAAAAAAAACAAGACTAAAACAACAAAAATCCAACATACACAAGTCAAGATACAAATTAAAAAAAATAAGAGTCTTAAATCCTTTAGAAAACAGTGAGAACGTTGTTATTGTACAAAAGTAACTGGTTAGCGTAAAAAAAAAGCTGCACGGGTAAGTGCGCGTCGAGAAAGGCCAGCGATGCGTCGATTTCTCACCCACAAGTGAGAAGTTGCGTCATTCCTTCTCCGATCGGGTCCGCGTGCGTCGTTTCTTCTCTCCTGCAAGAGAGCGATGGGTCGATCCGGATAGGCACCTCTGGTCCAGGCAGGCTTTGCCTTGATTTTCCGCACCCAGCGATGTTACGTTGAAATCCGGTCACATGGCATCAAGAAACTGAGCTGCGTGGGGGCTTGTGTTGTTAAAAGCAGACACTGCAGGTGTTGAGCGTCGTTTTTCCAGCTTTGTTGTGTCGATTGTCCACCTCGTTGCAGGTTGAGCGTCGATGTTAGACGCGAGGCTGGTGGTGCGTCGTTTTTCAGCCATGAGGAGGGTGGTGCATCAAAAGTTTACCCGCAACGGCAGTCTTTGTGTGGATTTCTGTCATTTTCCACCAGCTGCACCTTTCAAAGGCCCAGAGACAGGTTAGGGCACCACTTGGCAGGAAGGAATCTCAGCAGAAAGCCCAAGGGCTGGAAGAAAGAAGTATTTGATGTCCCTGAGACTTCAACACTAGGAGGCAAGCTCAGTACAAGCCCTTGGAGATTCTTCACCAGTGGGAAGTCACACAGAATTCAGTCTGTGTCCTCTCTCTGCCAGAAGCAGCTACTGCAGGCCAACCCAGCAAAGCACAGTCACAGGCAAAGGGGCAGTACTCCTCCTCCAGCTTGCAGCTCTGCTTCTTGGCAGAGGTTCCTCTTTGTTCCAGAAGTAATTTAATTTTCATGGGGTTTGGGGGCTCTTCTTATACCCCTTTCTGCCTTTGAAGCAGGTAAACTTCAAAGGAAAGTCTCTCTTGTTTGTAAGATCCTGCCTTGCCCAGGCCAGGCCCCAGACACACACCAGGGGGTTGGAGACTGCATTATGTGAGCGCAGGCACAGCCCTTTCATGTGTAAGTGACCACTCCTTCCCTCCCCCCAGCCCAGATGGCCCATCAGGATATGCAGGCTACATCCCAGCTCCTTTTGTGTCACTGTTCAGAGGAGAGGTGCAAACAGCCCAACTGTCAAACTGACCCAAACAGGGAATCCACAAACAGGCAGAGTCACAGAATGGTTTAAGCAAGACAATGCCTATTTTCTGAAAGTGGCATTTTCAAACACACAACCTAAAAACCTACTTCACTAAAAGATGTATTTTTAAATTTTGAGTTCAGAGACCCCAAACTCCATATTCCTATCTGCCCCCTAAGGGAATCAGCACTTTAATATTATTTAAAGGCAGCCCCCATGTTAATCTATGGGAGAGATAGGCCTTGCAACAGTGAACACCAAATGTGGCAGTATTTCACTGTTAGGACATGTAAAACACATAATTACATGTCCCACCTTTAATATACACTGCTCCCTGCCCATGGGGCTACCGCGGGCCTATCTTAGGGTTGCCGTACGTGTATAAAAAGGGAAGGTTTAGGCCTGGCAAGTGGGTACACTTGCCAAGTCAATTTGGCAGTTTAAAACTGCACTCATAGACACTGCAGTGGCATATCTGAGCTATGTTTACAGGGCTACTAATGTGGGTGGCACAACCAGTGCTGCAGGCCCACTAGTAGCATTTGATTTACAGGCCTTCGGCAGCTCTAGTGCACTGTACTAGGGACTTACTAGTAAATCGATTATGGCAATCATGGAAAAGCCAATGTAGACATATCATTTATACAGGGGAGACTTACGCTTTAGCACTGGTGAGCAGTGGTAAAGTGTCCAGAGCAAGCAAAACAGCAAAAACAGAGTCCACCTCACAGAAACAACCTGGGAAGTAGAGGCAAAAAGTTAGGGGAGACCATGCCAATGATGCCAAGTCTATCAGTTATCTTCCGTGTAAGATAAGGCGTTTTGTGTTCTGGCTCAAATGGGTCTTTCATTAACTGACTCAATGCAAAATTGAGGTGCCAAGGAGTGGGAGGATCTCTAACAGGAGAAAACACTGTGAAAAGTCCTTTGAGGAAGTGTTTGATGATGCTCGCTGACCAGAGTGAAAGTAGTTTATCTGATCTCCGAAAGAGAGATATCTATGCTAAATGCACCTGATTGATGAATGTGAAAGTCCAGATTTTGCTAAAAGTAGGTTCTGCTCTGGGGCATAAGAGAACAGATGTACAGCATTATCCTGTCACTAGTGACTGAAATGTTTCCACTTGAGTTTACAGGTTTTGTTGGTGATGTCTGCCTTAGCCTTCACCAGAAACTCCCTACTTTCTGTTCCAATGTTTAAGTTTGTGAATTCATGGAACTCAGGAGCCAGGCCAACAAATGTAGTGATGTTGAAGTGGGATGAAGCACTTCGCCGTTGTTTGTCGTTAGTAATGTTGGCATGGGCTTCAGTTGAATGTGTGCTTGTTCTGAAAGAAGGAGTTCTGTGAACTAGAACTGTCTCGGCTTTCTGAGAGCAATGAGAATTAACCAGCAAGGTTCTCTCTTCATTTACTTGAGACTCCTTTGTATTAACGGGGATGGGGAAATGCATATGCAAAGCTCTTCGACATCTTATCGAAAATGCATTCCCCCATTTCCTTTTTTGATGATGCAAGCTTGCATAATACTGGTATTTCTGGTTGTGGTTGATCTAGCTTTGTTTATCCCAACAAGTGAAGATGGTCTCTTGTGTCTGTTGATCGAGTTCGAACTTATGACAGCTGGTAATTGTTCTGCTCAATGTGTTTGCTAGCACGTTGGAGGTTCCGGGTACATGCTTCTTCTTCAGTGTTATGTGGTGCTGCAGGGCCCATTCCCAAATTGCCTGTGCTTGTTGTAAGAGATCTTATGATCTTGTTCCTCTCTGCTTGTTGATGTAGTGCATGCTGGTAGCATTTTCCATGGGGATGAGTACGAATGAGCCTGCTACTCTGGGCAGGAACAATAGCAAAGCATGCTGTATGGCCTTGAGTTCTAGCAGATTTACATGCATCTTCTTTTGGGAGATACTCCATTTGCCATGGATGAAGGGATCCTGGAGATAAGCTCCCCGTCCCTCTAAAAAGGCATATGTCGTTATGAAAAAGTCTGATATTTGAGCGAGAAATGTCAGGCCCTGTGCAATTTTTTCATTGAGAGACCACCACTGCTATGATGTCACCAGGGTTGGAGTGATTTGAATGATGCTGAATGACCCATGGACATGTGTCCATTACTCTAGTTCTTCTTGCAGTGGACGCATATGTAGTCTGCAACTCAGGATGTGTGAAATACAAGAGGATAGCATTCCCAGTAGCGATTTGTACCACCAAACTGAAATGGACCTTCTTTTGCTGAGGTCTTGGGATAGTTGTTGAACCTTGCACTGTTGTTCCTGTGAGGCGTAAGCCTTGTCTCGGATGGTATCTAGGACTTACCCTAGGAAAGTCAACTTTGGTGTTGGATTGTGTAAATGGCTCCTTGTTGTAGTTACCCCCCACACACACACTTTTTTGCCTGATATTGATGCTGACTTGATTGAGAAGTGTGCTGGGACCCTGCTAACCAGGCCCCAGCACCAGTGTTCTTTTACTAAAAACGTACCATTGTTTCCACAATTGGCACACCCCTGGCACCCCTGGCACACAGATAAGTCCCTTGTAAACGGTACCAGTTGTACCAAGGGCCCTGTAACCAGGGAAGATCCATAAGGGCTGCAGAATGTGTTGTGCCACCCTAAGGGACCCCTCACCTAACACTTGCACACTGCCATTGCAGATTGTGTGTGTTGGTGGGGAGAAAAAGGCAAAGTCGACATGGCATCTCCCTCAGGATGCAATGCACACAGAATACTGCCTGTGGCATAGGTAAGTCACCCCTCTAGCAGGCCTTACAGCCCTAAGGCAGGGTACACTATACCACAGGTGAGGGCATAGCTGTATGAGCAATGTGCCCCTACAGTGCCTAAATCCATTCTTAGACATTGTAAGTACAGTGTGGCCATATTAAGTATATGGTCTGGGAGTGTGTCAAAACGAACTCCACAGTTCCATAATGACTACACTGAACACTGGGAAGTTTGGTATCAAACTTCTCAGAATAATAAACTCACACTGATGCCAGTGCTGGCTTTATTAAAAAATGCACACAGGGGGCATCTTAGAGATGTCCCCTGTATTTTACCCAAACCTTCAGTGCAGGACTGACTGGTCTGTGTCAGTCTGATACTGAGAGATGAGTTTCTGACCCCCTAGGATGAGAGCCTGTGTGCTCTCTGAGGCCAGAAACAAAGCCTGCACTGGGTACAGGTGCTTCACACCTTCCCCCCTGCAGGAACTGTAACATCTAGCAGTGAGCCTCAAAGGCTCAGGCTTTGTGTTAGAATGCCCCAGGACACTCCAGCCAGTGGAGATTCCCGCCCCCCAGGACACAACCCCCACATTTGGCGGTAAGTCCAGGGAGATAATGAGGAAAAAAAAGGATGAGTCACTCCTAAAGGTGACCAGAGCTGAAGTGACCCCCGCCTTGGAAAATCGTCCATCTTGCTTTGGAGGATTTAGCCCAATAGGAATAGGGATGTGCCCCCCTCCCCAAAGGGAGGAGGCACAAGGAGGGTGTAGCCACCCTCAAGGACAGTAGCCATTGGCTACTGCCCTCCAACCCTAACACACTCTTACATTTATTATTTAGGGGCGACCCTGAACCCAGGAAATCAGATCCTGATGACCTAACAAGAAGAAGGACTAGTGACCTGAAAGCCCTGCAGAGAAGAAGGAGACGGCAACTGCTTTGGCCCCAGCCCAATCCGCCTGTCTCCAGATTCAAAGAACCTGCATCAGTGACGCATCCAGTGGGCCCAGTGACCTCTGCCGACTCAGAGGAATGCCCTGCAAACCTAAAGGACCAAGAAACTCCTGGGACAGCAGCTCTGTCCAACGCAACAAAGAAGAAACCATTTTTAAAGGAACTCTCACCTCACTCTGAAGCGTGAGTCCGGCCCGCGTCCAGAGAAACCAACACCGCAGAGTGGATTCCCAGGTGACTCCAATGCAGTGTCCACCCTGAGAGGACCTCCCTGCACCCCCACGACAACACCTGCAGAGAGAATCCAGAGGACTCCCCTGACCGCGACTGCCCGGTAACAAAGAACCCCATGCCTGGAAGAAGCTCTGCACCTGCAGCCCCCAGGCCTGTGAGGAACCAACTACTGGTGCTACAGTGATCAGCAGGTGGCCCTCACCTTTGACCAGTCAGTGGCTGGCCCGAGAAGCCCCCCTGTGCCCTGCCTGCATTGTCAGAATGACTCCCGGGTCCCTCCATTGACTCCAATACCAAACCCGACGCCTTGTTTGCACACTGCACCCGCAGCCCCTGTGCCACTGAGGGTGTATTTTTTGTGTGCCTGTTTGGGACCCCCCTCAGTGCTATACAAAAACCGTCCTGGTCTGATCCCCGAGGACGCAGGTTCTTTCCTGCTAGCAGACTGAAACCGGGGCACCCCTAGTCTCCAAAGGCGCCTATGTTATTTGGGCCCTTCTTTAACCTCTGCACCTGACCGGCCCTGTGTTGGAGGTGCTGGGTGTTTGGGGTTAACTTGAATTGTGGGCTGCTTATGCCCTTGAGACTGAACTTGTAAGTGCTTTACTTACCTGACAAATTAACCTTTACTTACCTCCCCCAGGAACTGTTGAATTTTGCACAGTGTCCACTTTTAAAATAGCTTATTGCCATTTTATGGTAAACTGTGTACATTTTGATTCAAAGTTCTATATTTACCTATGCCAAGTACCTTACAATTTATGTACTTACTTGAAATCTGAATCTTCTGGTTCTAAGCTAAATTAAGAAAATAATATTTTTCTATATAAAAACCTATTGGCCTGGAGTTAAGTCTTTGAGTGTGTGTTCCCATTTATTACCTGTGTGTGTACAACAAATGCTTAACACTACCCTCTGATAAGCCTAACTGCTCGACCACACTACCACAAATAGAGCATTAGTATTATCTATTATTGCCTCTGTCAAGCCTCTTGGGGAACCCCTGGACTCTGTGCACACTATCTATCACTTTAAGATAGTATATACAGAGCTAGCGACCTACAGATTGACAGAAAAGTTCTGTATGTTTACTGTGAGGCTAGTTTGTTGAAGAATGTGAGGCATTGTGTTGTACCCACTGTGGCTTGTTGAGACATTGGAGCTTTTATTAACCAATCATCCAGATAAGGGAATACCTGGACTCCTTCCTGTCTCAGGTGGGTTGTACCTGGGGCCAGACGCTTGGTGAAAATGCGTGGGGCTGATTTGAGGCCGAAGGGGAGGACTCTGAATTGGTAGCGGGTGCCGGCTACTGTGAACCTTAAAAACATTTGATGTTTTGGATGAATCGGAACATGGAAATATGCGTCCTGTAGGTCTAGGCCCATTATAGGGTCCCCATTGTTGAGTAGGTGTAAAATGTCTTGCAGGGTGACAATGTGAAAAGACAGTTTTTTCAAGTATTTGTTGAGCTTCCGAAGGTCTAAGATAGGATGCCAGTCTCCTGATTTGTTCCTTAGGAGGCAGAAACAGAAGTAGAAACCAATTCCAGTCTGAGCCTTCAGGACCTCTTCCATTGCACCCTTTGCTAGCATGATAGATATTTCCATCAAAAGATTTTTTAGATGGGAAGGCGGAGGCCCTTTTGGGGGAACATTTGGTGGTTAGTTGCTGAGTTTAAGTGTATGGCCCGAGCTATGACATTCAGGACCCATTTGTCTGTAGTGGTCAGGGACCATTGACGAAGGTAGTGGGATTTATGGGCCCCAAGTTGTTTTGTTTTATTGTGGGAGGTAACCAGCACCAAAGAGGACTCACAGTTTTCTAGCCATGTCAGCCTTCTGGGGGACTTGTTCATTGCTCATATGCCACTGATGATGGTTGTCAGTATTGTTGTGTGTAGTGGGGGGTAAAATTGACTCTGGATCAGCTGAAATTGTTTGTATGATTGGTATCCTCCTCGATAAGAGTAGGAGCCTCTGCCTCTAGCTCCTGGTAAGGTCTGCCTTTTCATCTGTAGAGTGCCTAGAGGTTTTCTGTGTCCATATCAGATTTAATAGCTTGTAGGACATCTTCAATATGTTTGCCGAACAATGTTTCTCCATTGGACAGCATGTCCAATATCTTACTTTGGACCTCTGGTCTGAACGATACTGCTCTCCGTCTGCCTTATCTCCTGCTGTTTTGGCTAATTGCTTAAACCCAGTTGATAATATCTGTTGCACAGTCGGTAATTTCAGCCAATGCATATTCTTCCTCTGGGAGAAACTTTTTGGCATCCACCCTTACATCTTCTAGTAGGTCTATATATTGCACCATATCAGATCACATCTATCTGTCGACCACTCTAAGATCCCCAGAGAATTTGGCTGCTCGAACTGTGAAAATTGTGTCCGAGAAATATTTCCCAATGTTATTCAGGCGGCACCCATCCCTATCCTGTGGTGCAGTGACATAGATTGATGGATTTTTTTGAATGCCTTTGGGCAGTTTGTGTAATAACAGAATCAGGTTTAGGGTGACCCACTAGACATGCATGTTGTAGAGTTATCCGGTGCTTTGTATTTTTTGTCTAATCTGGGCATTACTGCTGAGACCGTGGCTGGGTTCTTCCTGGTAATTATGTCCCTTTCTGATTTTATCATAGGCGCTTTAAAATAGTACAGAAAACAATTGGTTCGTTTAGTGGTAATAGGAATTTGAAACCTCTTCGCTGCTCGGTCCAAGATGTTATGGAAACCACCAATGTCTTCTGTTGGTGAGTTGACTGGTCGTGGTATGGGAGGAGATGGTTTCTCATACAAGTAATCGTCCCACTCGTTAGGAACTGACGCTAAGTCCCTTATCTCTCCTTCCTCTACATCCTCATACAAAATTGGTGGATCATCTGTTCGTAGGTCCACCAAAGTGTGAGATAGTGGCGATAAAGGAGTTTTTGTCAACTGTAAAGTGTGTGGACGAGGGGTTGGTGCTTTCACTTGCGGAGTTCTTTGAGTTGTCTGTGGTTGTGACCTAGGGTTAGCTGTTGCTGGTTCAAAGAACCTCCTATAATAATATTGTAGCATATGCTGCAGATTGGAGACTAGCTCCAGTGGCATCGGAACTGACTAGTCCTGTTCTTCCTGGTTGGCATAGGCAGAGAACTGTTTTTCATGTGGTTGTCCAGCCGTATAATAGTCTATGGTGAAACCTTACTTGGAAACGTGTGAGCAGGAAGAATGTTATCTTTAGCTGACGATTCAGCAAGTGTCTTTATAGATACAGGCATCAATGCTGTTAATGGTGCCCTTGTGTATTGTGGCAATGTTTCAATTAATTCAGATATCTTAGTTGCTGTTTTCTTTGACAGTGTTGCTGCCTGTGGTGTCCTCGTCGATGTGGTTGTTGTTAACGGTGCTTTGTCGATGGGGTTGTCATCGACAGTGTCTTAATTGATGGGCTTGTCGTGGATGGTGCTCTTGTCGACGGGGCTGTCGTTGACGGTGTAGTCGTTGATGGGGCTGTCGTCAAAGGGGCTGTTAATGGGGTCTTTATTGACTGGACTGTCATGGTGTCTTCGTCGATGGTGTTGTCTTCGTTGACGGTGTCTTCTTCGATGGGGCTGACAGTGGCCTCATCGACAATGGTGTAGACTATGAACGTTTCAAAGGTGCTTTTAGCTCATGGTTGAAGATTGAAGAGCTTTCTCAGGAACCCTCTTTGATGACGGTGAAGTTGTCAACGGCATTGTACAAGAGATAATGGTCGTCAGCACTACTGGAGATGATTGTAATGTCATGGGTCACAGTGCTGAGGTAAACGCTGATGTTGTATTAAAATATGTCATTGACACTGCTGTTGTTAACGATGACGTTGGTATTGGTGAGAATGTCGATGAAAATTGGAATTTTGGTTCCGAAAGTGATTCTGTAGTCACTGATAGTGATTTTGAAGATCTTTTGACAATAAGTTCCCTGATAGATGGAGTTGAAGATTCAGATGGATTCTTTGAGGAAACATTCTTTTTTTGCCAGTGGTAGATCATCATCAGGTTTTTCATGGTGTCAAGAGGACTCATGATGAGTTTACTTTGAAGTATCTTTAGGTTAGGAGGCTCTTTCTAATGAGGTCTATCCATCTTGCGGAACTTCTCAGTTCTAGAAGAGTAATCCCTTTCTTCATCAGACAGAGGTTCTTCCTTAGTTTTCAAATTCAGCAGCCATAATAATAATAATGATCCCCTCTCTATTCTTGAGAGTTTTCTGAGCGAAAGTGCAGCAACTTTTGCAGTCTTTCACTGTATGCTCTTGGTGAACACAGAAAATGCACTCTTTATGAGGATCATCTAAGTGCAATCTCCTTTTGTCATAAGTAGCACAAAGCCTAAACATTCCTTTCTTAGGCTGATCTGACATGGGCAGGTAATGTAAGGCTCTCAAATATAGATAAATAGTTCTGACTTGGAGACAATTCTGTCTGAAATAGCTTCAATGAAATAAGAACTGAGCAGATTTCAGGGAGATTCCCATCACATGCTGTGCAGGAGAAAACCTGAGAGGCTGAAGTCTCTGTAGTGGGTGTCAGGGTGCTGACTCCTGATTGGCTGGACTGTGGGTCTTTTTAAATGACATTGATAAGCTATGAAAGGGAGTGTCTTTAACATTAACTTCTATTGTTAATACTGGCATAGTTGATGTTGATGCATACAACGATGCATTCATATACAAGAACGAAGTTGCATCATCATTATTAGATTCCTCCGTCATAAACTCTCCATCAACCCAGGCATGAAGGTATGTGGTCAGGTAGGCTCTGAGGCCCAGGCCTGAGGTTACTAACTGTCAAGTCACAGGTTGGTTGGCATTTAGCCAGCAGACAAATGCACGAAGAGGAAACTTAGATTAAATTCCACAGGTAGGCGCAGCAGTACCGCAATGGTCCCAGGAGATTGGCAGCAATAAAATACACTTGGCCAGAGGGGTGTGTGCATTCCCAAAAACACCATAAAGTTAGATGCCACATGTACTTAGAAACACTTTGCCAATCAGAAAAGATCTAGAAACGAGCTTGCTGGCCCACATTGTGTCCATGCAAGGTCGAAGCCCATCTGCTTTTGCTAGTCAGGACCTAATTTATGACTCCATGACAACTGTTCACATTCTTCAGCTCAAAAGGAATGTTGTAAGTGTTTTATTGTACCCAAAGAAATGTATGTAGCACCATGCAGAAGCCATGTACTTTGAGACAATCCTTGGACTCCGGTTGTGTAACTGTTCTCCCAGCTGTAATGTTAATTAAATTAACTGTTCCTGTTTTGCCAGACGCTTCTTGAGCAACATTCTGGTGAGCCAGCCAGGAGATGATTGGTTCCTCTGACCCGACTGCTACCAAAGGAAGGGGACTCCATCTGGACTGATTCACATTTGCACAACAAGGAAAGGTGAGCAGACGCTGCTCTTGAATTCTGCTGAATTCCGCGGGGTAGAGGTCCATCCTGAAGCCGCGTCAGATGTTGATGCACCTGTAAATAACGCGGAGCTCATTAGAGCTATTAGTCCCCGTGTATATGTTTCCCCATAACCAGAGTAGGACTAGTTATTCCTGTGTATATATTTCCCTACTACCAATGTAAAGCTTAAAGATTCACTAAAAACAGAAAAGTTAGACATGTATTATAGGAAGCTGACTCTTTATATAGTGGACCAAAATGAGGTACCCTATGCAAAGAGTCCAGGCAATCCCCAGAGGTATCACAGAGGCACAAGTGACATCCTGAATGTTCTCTGTTTGGTTAGTGTAGTCAAGCAGTTAGGCATATCAGAGGGTAGTGCTAAGCATGTAAGGCACACACTCATACAGTAAGTGAGACACACACTCAATAAAGAAATCTGACACAAATTCATAAAAATAACACATACTTTTATATAACTTTAGATACAAAGATCGTCGGAATAAGGTGAGTACTTTTCAAGATAGGAATTGTTACAGTTCTTAGAAGTTGACTGTGCAATTTTTGGGCACAGTAAGGTCATCCTAGGGGGAAAAACATGGACTGCATCTTCTCCTCAGTCTGGGGCGGACGGGTGCAGAGGTGTCCTAAGGTTTTAGGTTTCTGTCTCCTGGTCACTCTGGTTTACAGGGGGTCTGCAGAAATAGCCTGCAGACGCTGTCTCGAGGTCCACAGTTGGCAAACTCAGGGTGGGCTTAATCTCTGGAGGGCCTTGGGGCCATGCTGACACCATTGGCCCAATTCATCATGGACTCGGCAGCTTAGTGCAGTGATGCTGTCCGGTGTTGGGTTTTTGGCGGTTCCAGTCCTCCCAGTTCTTTCATGGGTGCCTGCGAATGCAGGGGAGCAGCTCCTCTCCTCTACTCCAAGGGAGGCCTTCCTTGCGCTTTGTGAAGCAGCTCTCTCATTTTCTTGGAGGCTGCAGCAGCAGGGCAGGTCAGTTGTTCTTTGAGGGTCAGGTGCAGCAGGGAGGCTGGCAGGGTTGGTGCCAAGACAGTTGTGCTCCTCGTTTCTCTGGCTCCGCAGGCTTCTTGTCCACTCCTTCTTTTGTGTCCAGCGAAGATCTGTCTTCTTGGTATCAGGGGGTCCCATAAATACTCAATTTAGGGAGCATTAAGGGGAGTGAAAGGTATTAGCCAATGGGCTACTTACCCTTCGGGTCACTACACCTCCTTAATGACTATCTTCTGTGGGGAGTGGGCCTCACCCTGTCCAGAGGTCATAAATTCCATTTCACACAAGATGACGGAATTTCCTAGGTGGTGTCCACTTCAGGCTGCCCACCCTAGGGGTGTGTCCAACCTAGAAATGTGACATACCTTGTACATAGCTAAATTTTTTCATCTGTCCAGGTGCCAGATGGGGGCATCTTACCCTAAGAAAGGCCAGCAGCCAGATCTGAATACTAAAGATGGTGGGCTTCTTTGAATCTTCCTGCCTTGGAATGCAAGTCATCCTGTAGGGAGGGCTGTTCCACACCCCCTGCATGAACATACTTTTGTTTCTGAACTAAGTTTTCAGAGGGCACCTCTGCTGTACCCTCTGGGTGCATGTATTAATAAATCCATCACTGGAATCAGTGAGGGTTTATTAATACGAGATGTTTAATACCAAACATTCCTAGTTTCAGTGAAGCCATCATGTAGCTGGGGAACTCTTATTGACCAGTGTCCAGCACATGTATGTAAAATGGCTTCACTGTACGCTTACTTTGTGTAAGAATTGACAAACACATACCAGAGGCATATCTACTCTTGCAGATATGCCCACACATGTAATATACTGCACCCTGCCAAAGGGCTGTAAGGCTTGCTGTAGGGGTGACTTACAGATATTACAGGCAGCGTTTTAGGGGCATGGCACACGTGTGTGCCATGTCATGTTTTCATTTTTGGGAGCATCTTGTCACACAGCCTGTAATGGCAGTCTGTATAAGGTTGGTGCTGGGTCCCTTAGAGTGACATAAATTGTGCTGCAGCTCTGAGGGGCAGTCTTCAGTACCCATGCCCTAGGTACCAGTGGTACCATTTACTAGGAACTTACAGAGGTGCTAAGGTGTCTGATCACTTGGGGATCAATTGACCAGGTGTCTTGTTTTGGGGAAGGAACACTGGCACTGGGGATTTGGTTAGCAGGAACCCAGTGCACTTCACTCAAAGTTGCATAAAAACAGGGAAAAAGTGGAGGAGGTACTACAACCAGAAATCAGCTTCCTACTTGTATAACTTAAGATTTCCTAAAGTAATCAAAAACTTGAAGTTTAACTGTCCCCTAAATAAAACTGCCCACATTTATCGTGGAATCACCCCTAAAGCATATGCAAACCAGATTCCCCACACAGGCTAAAAAGCTTAACAGGTTTTGCCACAAATTGCACAAGAAGTAAGGCACAAGGAGGGAACCTTTGATACTAATAGAACAGACATACGGACAAAATACACAGGGTAAAAGAAGGACAGTCGAGAAGCATTACTAGAATTATGGGCTAAATGTGAGGAGGCAGAGACAAATAACACTATCCCCACAGTCAGCAAGCAAGGCGTCCGCACCACCCCCCCATATGCAGGAATGGAGGTGCTCTCCCTGATGCCTGCTATCCTTGCATTAGGATACACCAATCTGCCGATCAAGGGAGCCCAAGGAGCTCCTACCAAACAAAAAGCTGTTAGGTCGAGGCATGACAGACTAACAGGCCAACAAGCCCAGGAAATCCCAGCACCACCCCGTCTAGGCTAGATCTCCCCGAAGTTCGACCTCCCATCCATTGCATTCAGCCCACCGAACCTCAATGGCATGGAAAACATACACTCCCACTGGTTCCGGAGAACACACCCAAGTGACAAGGAGATTCATTGCAGTTCTGGACAGTGAGACAAATAGCAAGGTTGAGGAAATGGGCCCCAGTCTTCCAGAATCTGATGACGAGGAGGGAGCCACAGGATACACTGAGGTAGCTGAGGAAACAACAGAAAGCAAGTTTGAGGGCAGGCCGTGACCAAAAAGAACAGCACATAACTTAGAACAAAGAGGGCAATCTCATAGGATTTAGAGGAAAGTTGTGAATTAAGGAAAGAGAGTCAGAGAGAGCTTGCACCTTGGAAGCCCAGTGACAGAGTAGAGCAGCACATCCTCCACCCGAGGAGAGCAGGGGTAGGTACAGAGCCCCGATTAAGGAGGAATCCGAGGAAGAATTAGAGGAGAGGCCTTTGTGCTGGAGTCTGAGCCTCACCAGAGCTCCAACGTAGGAGAGGGGCTGACCAGGAAATTAGAGACCAAGGTAGCCTGGAGCCAACTCAATTTAGACCCAGGAGCACCAAGATGGCAACTTTGCGTGTGCACAAAGGGAGCAGTGACAATGATGTCTGCTGCTCTTCCTAAACATACCGGACAGACAAACTAACTCCAAGAGAGATAGTAGCTTGAAAGGAAGGCAAGCTCTTTGCATGACCATTTCGTAACCTGCTAGCCTACTGGACCAAAGGAAGTGAACAATATGATAGACCTTGGCTGGAGGAGGGATCCTTCGAACCAAGGACATAGCTGTTGCGAAAGACTGCATCCGGCACAGAGGGGGAGATCTCAAGTGGATCTTCCATTACATGCAGGATTATCTAAAGAGATGGAAATGCTATGTTGAGGAGATACTAGTGGAGCCACCCAAAACGAGAATATGCCCGCTACTGCAAATGGGCATGTCAGGTACCATCTATGTACCATGGGCTCAGATGGATAAGGAAGGGCTAAGAACCAAATGCTGCTCTTGTTGAATGGGGCAGGGAAATGGATCTCATGCCCTTCACTGCGCAAATAATCCTAGCAATAGGCAATGTTAAAATTCTGCTAAGCAGTATTATTGGCGAGCGGACCAACACAGTGTTCCCCCAGTCCGCATCCCAGCAATCATGCTGACAAACACCGAGCATGATGGGGCCACATTCAGTTCATGCAGGCACCAAATATGGATGGCCCTGAGGGAAAGATTCCCTGACTGGCCAGATGTAGCAGGGTCAATGGCAGAAACAATGAAACCTGGTGAGACCATAACAGAATTTCTCGAGAGGATGAGAGAACCATGGGGACAAGAGACAGGACAGCCATGGCCCAAAACAGGCCCCCAGGTTCCATTATTTTACAATATCCTCAAAAAGGGGCTGCCCATCGAAATAGAAAGCAGTTTGGACAGCGTATTGGGGCTATATACCAAACCCTGGCGGTAGACACAAGCTCACATATTGCACTATCACAAGAGGAAATGGGAAAAGGACAGGGAAAAACAGGAGCAGCCCCAGAGGGACACTGCTACGTTGGTCCAACACAAATTAAGAAAGCCAGCCCTTGCAGGGGCTGCATTGGCCGCAAGAATGCAAATAGCACCAATTCTGAAGGGAACTCCACCATGAAACCAGGGAGGGTTTCCAACTAGCTACCACGGCAGAAACCATGATGGTTGGTAGCAGCCAGACCTCATAGAATGTTATTGTTGCCCCAGAATGGGCCACATGACCAACACATGCCAGCTAAAGGCCTATAATGAGTAAATGTTGCAGATGAGCGGTGCCAGTCCCTGCAAAACTTCCATCCACAAAACCGAACCCAGGGGAACCTGAATTCACCTCACACTTCGCAGCTGGAAAATCAGTCCACTGCTGTACCCTCACAACAGTGGTCAGGTAGTTGGGCCAACACATGCCATTAGCAACCACAGATCGGGAACCCAGCGCAACAAGGACTGAGGCCACAACCACAGCAGGGGTGTAATTTTCTGGGGAAGCAATACCTTCACTCAATCACAGAATCCAAGTGTGCAGTAAGTTAAAACCCCTAGTACGAAGCTTCCATTTCACACTCACCTCAAAACTCACTGTACCCAAAACTCAAAAGAAGGACCAACGACACATTAGAGATTTAAACTTTACTTGCGTTCTGGAAACTCTGGGCTGGTGTATGTGTTCTGTCAATTGGGTATGCTAACTAGAGTCTGCCTTTCAGGCTGCCGATGGGAGCCTAGGTCCCACTTCGCTGCTGACCCCCCAGGGCAAGGTCAGTTGGCCACAACTCCAGGGGGAGGGCAGTCGGATGAAAAGGGGGTCAGGACGGCTCCCCAATCAGTTCTTAAAAAGGAGGCACCCAGTTCTGCACACCGACAAGTCAAATGGTCCGGGTTCTAATTACCAAAGTCAAAAGGTACCTACTCTCGGGACACCAAGCCAGGACCGAAAGTTCCATTTGGTGTGTAGTGCCAACAGCAATAGTGCCCTCAAAAAGTTACCGGCCTCCAACCAAATCGAGGCCCCCTTTTAGTTCCAAAACAAAGCTATCCTCCAGTGTCGGGAGCTAAGTTCCCATACGCTTATGGATAGAGAAGACCCCATAACCTCCACAGCACAAGCACGAAATTCACAGATTGCAAAACAGGGCATGGCACCGAGTCACTAGAGGGGGGTGGTTTCATCATTACAACCAACCGTCCCAGTCCATTACTCTCATTTGGTCAACCTTTGATGAGTTCTTGGTCTTGCACCGAACTCTCCATGCAGCAATATTTTTCCTTCTCCTTTTCTTCAAGTTTTTCCAAGTAACAGCCGGGAACTGCAGGTCCAAATAAGATATGATCTGTGGGAGAGGGGGGTGCTGGGAAAAATGGAGTCCAAAAAAAGCCATCACAGCTCTGAGCAGAGAAGAAAGCAGAAATATTGTCACCCACATATGAGGCTTGGAAATCAGCCAGTACTCAGGAGCTTACACACAATGTCTGAGAGGAAGCAGTAGTCCCAGTCTTGGACACCGCAATATCAGAGACACATGGGGTCCGTGGAACAACTCTCCAAATCCGTCCGGTTCACGATAGGTAAGATAAGAAATCATACAGAGGACAAGGAAAACACCCAAAGACAATAAAAGTAGAAAAAGGGTGTAGCCAAGACACCTGGCACTATTAGGGAGGGTCACGTTGCATGCCACATGCCGGGACTAGAGGGGTACACACGTGACCTGAGGGCATTTTATGATCGTCGACCAATGTTCTGTGCAACGCCTCGTTTTTATATACCCCCTGCACACGTCTAGTTCTAAAACACTGCCCATACCGCATGCACACTCTAGTGTACTGGAGGAGTGGCAACGCCGACAGAGCAGCAGTTAATAATTAAATCTTACCCACATGCTCATGAGATCACCCCATAAAACAAACAGCTGTACACCTAGTCAGGCACAGAGAGGGGGGAGTCCCAACAACCCATAAAATTAATATGTTTATGAACAATCACCCATTTTTTCCAAATTAGATACCTGGAATGGGGCCACCTTTAGATGCTTCCCTGAAATTAAAAAATGCAGAAATTCCAAGGAAAAAGAAATTAGCAATGACATGTAAAGATGTAATGTTTGTCAAATAACAAACCAAACGATCTGAAATCAAGCCTCCGCTTGTACCACCTTTACAGCGTACCACCACCTCTTTCTTCAGCGACCACATAATCTCAACAGGACTTCCATACATCAACCCTTGTCATAAACTTTTTCCCAAACTGTACCACAACAACAATCCCAAATCATGAACTATGAACTGCACCACAAACCTTTTTGAACTGTCAAAAGTATGAAACTCCTACCACCAGAGGGCTACAGACATCTCCCCTGAATTCGTCCCAAGATGTTCAAAAAGTTAGGTATTTTTGCACATGTGTACATTCTTTGTCTATTATGGATACTGCTTTCATTTTCTGAGGAACAGGAGTTCATTCAGAAAATGTCACTGTGTTTACAAAGGGACCTCTCCCATGTTATTTATAATTACACCAATCACAACACCAGCAGTCCACACGTAATCACAGTGCCCTCTTACACAACACGTGGTATCAGCACATGACCGGTGTGGGGTCCAAAACATCAGCTAGGTCCTGTTATGTCTGTTGTTACCACATGCAGTAGGCACAGACAGGCTTCATTTGTCTGAAGAGGTGGCCCCTGAGAAAGCAAAATGCCTTGTCCACCTATACCTGTGGATTAGGGCCAAGATACAGCCCAGCATAACAGAACCCCATCAGGTACTAGTAAATCTGACCCACTAAGAGACCAATCCCACAGCACTGTACCTTTTCACCGAGCCTAGCGATATCCAAACTGAGCTAGATATGATGCGCAGGAAGGGCACCTTAGAGTAGGATATTGTTTGCCCCTGAGACTTTCCTGAAAAAAAGATTCTTGAGGTAGCAAAACCACCAAGCCAGTGCATAAACACTGCCGCTCCTGCTTCCACCTGTGGTTCTAGGGTGGCCCTAGGCATATCTGGGCCTGTCTTTGTTAACAACAACGGCAACAACAAGTGGACCCTAGACATGGAGTTTCAGTGGAAGGCCATCCATCTCAATGATATTAAGGGGAATGATTCTCATAGGGGAGGGTTGAAAAACAGCATTGATACCCCACGTCAGGAAATATGGGATACTGAGATAGATAGGTATGCGTGGTTAGAAGGGAAGGGCCTATCCCTAATTGTATGGAAACTCATGCTGTATTCCTTTTGTCTCAGAGGCTGTTTCAGACGCAAAAGAACCATTGGGTACGAATGAAAACTGTGGCACAATACTGCACATTCCAGACATGCAATGGGGCACTTCCTGCTGATGGACACTTACTGCCATTGTGGTGAGTTTGCTGAAACACAGCTCATCCCTGGATGATGTGGCCTCTGCTCCCTCATCAGCATTCACACCCCAAGGTCATTCCTGGAAAAGGCCTGTCAGAACTGTACCAACACCCGCTAAGGAAGAAGACTACTCGTAAGGCTCTAGAAGAACTGCTCATTATTTTAGCTGGCCTCTGTACACAGACATTCCAGAATAATGCGGGCTGTTCTCCAATGCACAGATACCAGTAGGAGGGTTTATACCCTTCTTCAACATGCAGACAAAAGTGAACACCCGCTGGTTGCAAATAACCATGTGGGAAATGCTCAAAATGATGAACAGCACTGAGCTTGGCCTTAATTCAATCAAGGAGGAACTGAGACACATCCATCTCATGGTGATGTAACATTGGTATGTGTTGGACTTGATGACCATAGTGGAGGGTGGGGTAAGCACAAAGATTGGTGATCTTGCTGTTCGTTCATATCTGGCAATGATATGGACAATGGGAGCCTGTCTCTTGCCATCCCTGCATTGCACTGACTACAAAAAGACATGCGTGAAGAGGGAGGTGCCCCTGAGCAGGAGTGGCTCATTAACTGGTTCTCCTGGCTCCCCCAGTGGCTGACTGGTCTGTGCATGTCATTGTTGCCCGTTGTCATATTGTTACTGATTTTGTGTGGTTTCCTGCAAATGGGGGTTTCCTGCTGTAAAAACACAGTACTCAAATTGAGCAGAATTCAAGCAGCTAGGGAGCAGGCTCAACAGGCCCCCAAAAATGTGACTGTCATGAAGAATGAGTTAGATGGTGTAGTTGAAAATTCAACTAGAGATGGGAATGGTAATATTGGAATAGCTGATGTCAGTGCACACAACGATACATTCATATACAAGAACAAAGTCCCATCACCATTATTAGATTCCCCTGTTGTGAACTCTCCATCAACCCCGGCACAAAGGTACATGGTCAGGCAGGCTCTGAGACCTAGGCCTAGGTTACTGACTGATAGGTCACATGTGGGGTGGCATGTAGCCAGGAGGCAAATGCCCAAACAAGAAACTCAGATCACATTCCACAGATAGGCGCTGCAACACCACAATGGTCCTGGGAGATTGGCCCCAATAAAACACACATGGCCAGAGGTGTGCGTGCATTCCCAAAACACCATAAAGTTAGATGCCATATGTAGTTAGGAACACTTAGCCAATCAGAACACAGCATGCTCAGCAAAACGCACTCACCACATGTTCCTCAAGGCGGACTTTGGACACGTACTCACTGGCCCACATTGCGTCCATGCAAGGTCTAGGCCCACCTGCATTTGTTATCAGGACCTTATTTATGATTCCATGACAACTGTTCACATTCTTCACCACAAAAAGAATGTTGTAAGACTTTTCCTGTAACCAAAAAAATGTGTATAACACCACGCAGAAGCTATGTACTTTGAGACTGTCCTCAGACCCTGGTTCTGTTACTGTTCTCCCGGCCATAATGTTCAATTAAACAAACTGTTCCTGTTTTACCAGACAATTCTTGCCTTTTGTTTTTTTACGGTAAATTCACATTTGAGCAACACTATGTAGAATTTTCTCTACTGCTTTCTATGATACAGCAGGACTCCCGATTCAATGACAGGGAATGATTCAAGCATGTGAATCTATGAAAGATCCAATACTGGAGAACTTTCTTACTTCTAGTCAGCAAATTGATCTGTGTTTGTGCTTTACTGATACGCAGGCTGCTATGACTTTTACTTAGAAAACAAAATGGTGATATGTTTCTTCGGACCTAATGACTTTGTAAAGCTACTCCTCCATTATATTATTAATAATTTTAAAACAATAATTTTTTGGTTGGATTTAAAAAAGAAAACAAATGTCTGGCTTGTGTCATTCTTAAAATTTTGTAATCTGTAAAGCTGTTGAAGTTTGTTTCTCCACATGCAAGTAGTGTAGTGCAGCCCTGACACTACTCACCTGATGCACATATAAAAACAGTATGTTCTAAAGAGCTCAAGTATGTGTGTTAGTTATGTGTGGCTTGCTCAGTTTTGTTTTGCAGGCTTCTGATCAGCAGTAACTTAAGTAAGTTCTTCACGGGGGGGGAGGTAACAGAGAAAGTCTTTGTCTCTCCCCTCAAAATGAACAGGTCCCACACCTGTATACATGCTGAATTAAATTATTTCACTCCCAGGAGTTGAAATTAAATCTGCACACCAAATCACATGCCTTGTCCTGTACATGTATTGCTTATTTCCCTAGATGAGCCCTGTGCTAGGCTGGGACTTCTAATATCTTACTCAGGCTGCCCTCAAAAAACACCCTTTGTCCAAAATAATGTTTCTCACAACAGGGTTGTCTCTAAGCTGCAGCACCCAGAACATGGGGACTTGGAAGTATGAGATCTCAGCACCTGGCTGTTTTCATCCTTCCCAAAGCAGCAGTTAGTGAAGAGCAAAGGACACACCTGTCCTATAACCTTCCTCACCTTGAAAAACAAACTACAGCCAAATCTCTTTCCATTCACCAAATGGCAGTGCTCAAGTAAACTAATCTGCATCTCCTTCATAAATTCAATTGTAATAGAATTTTTTAAGGTAGAACGGCCTCTCCCTCCTCACTTCAGTGTCTTAGTTTCCTCCCCCCAGCTACAGGAATGCAGGTAATGCACTTCCACTGTCTGGGAAGCGGTTCTCACCTCCATCCTATACCATGCTAAACCAGGACGATCCAAATGCTTTCCTTTTGTACTTGGACAAATCATTTGTGAGGCAAACTTTAAGGGTAAACATCAGAAGACATGGCTCTCACATTTGTAGAATCTCCTTTTGCATTATTTAACATGTATGTTCTTTCATGCTGCTTTGATCATGAGGATATTCAGCCCAAAGCACGCAGTATTTCCCTACATACACTTCCAAACCCTCTGCTGATCAGCTGTCCATGTTGAAGCAGTGGTCTAACAATGAGCTAGAACTGGGCTTACTGTTCACCTGATTCTAGGGCAGGAGTCTTCAAACTGGGGGGGCTCAAGTGATCCCAAGGGGGGTTGCCAGGCTCTGGCCAAAACAGGCATTAGACAGGTAACAGTGTTTTGTTTTACGCAGAAACATGTTATTGCATTTTTAAAAAGGTAACAGTACCTAATTGCAATGTTTAAATACATCTAGACATATTTAAACATTGCCATCTTTATGAAATAGTTGAGAAAATTTTTGAGGGGGTTCAATGGCTTTTATTTTTCAACTGAAGGGGGCGCGGCATTAAAAAGTTTGAGGACAACTGTTCTAGGGCCTATCTAAGGTGACTAATATAGAGCTATCTCACATACAAATAGTGATGTTTCTTTTTTCAGTTTGCCATCCTTGTAGTGTATGTTATATCAAATGTCTACTCTACGTGCCTAAAATCCTCCCTGAAAAATGTGAGCTTCACTTAAACCTTCTAGTTGTCACCTCTCTTTTTTTCTTTTAATCACCCATCCTTTGCATGCCATGTCTGAGACATGTGCATGTTTACCTTAATCTCTATTATTGTATTTGTGCAAATTGCCCACACCTCATCTCAAAGCTTACAACCTGTCCTTCTTGGTAAATCAGACAGTGAAACCTGGCAGTACCTAATCTGCTCTAGCTCATCTACTGATTCCACCGATCATCTGCATGAATTTATATATCCTCCCTCACTAATGATCATACCTAACTAATACTAATTTTAATCCACCTCAAGGACACTGGAATGGACATGGAAGCATGTCTCCTTGAGGGATCTAAAGTAAAGCACTGGATTAACCACTTACCTTGGTTCCTGAGCAAAGTGCTGCTTGGATAAAGCACTTTAGCACCTTGTTATGGCTAAAAAGTGCTATATGAATGTAGTTGCAATACAAAACTTAATAATAAAGGATCTGTTAACTTTCCGTGGTGTCCACTTCTGGTCCTTCCATCCTCTTTCAGCTTATCAGTAGATGACGGCTGAAGGGCTAAGAGTCAAACAAGGGGCCAGTTCTGAGATTACCCTTTCTTAGGTTAAAGGGTGAGTGATCTCACTTCTGGCAAAATACCACTGATTCTGGTAACTAACATACTTACAGTTAAATGTATATATGCAGGTATGTGTAATTGTATGTTAAACATATATACATAATAATGTGTATGTGGATGTAGGTTTATAGATGTGTATATTATTCTATGTTTAACACGTCCATAGGTCCTTGCATAGTTTCCATATCAGTTGTTTGATTCACTGCTTAATAGTATCTGTTTTTATTTTATCTAAAGCAATAGGTAAATATTATCTTAACTATTTATCTACAAGCATTTCACTGTTGAAATATTGAGGAAAGATAAAATAATGTTATAAAAGTAAACAAATATATTAACTTCAAATACTGCAACTCTTGTCTGTGCTTATACAATACAACTTAAATCTTAATAATGTATAGCAATATTTACACATACAGGCCCTACTATGTAATCATGCATCTATATATTTATTACTTCACTCCTACTGTACAAGAGAAAAGAAAATAAATACTCTCAACAGCTTTACTCTGTCTCACCAGCACCCGATACCTCTATCAATCTATCCTCTATCTCCACTCTCTGACTCATCCCAAACCCATTCTACAATTATGGTCTCTAAAATAATCCTTTCTAGACTTTTACCTCATTTACTCCACCTGGCTCCCCCTAAACCTCAGTTTTCTGCTATGATGTCCCAAACAACCCCACTAAATTCTCCCTCATTTATCTCTCCTTTAACTCATCACAAAACACCATTTTATTACTATGATCTCCCCAATCTCTCTCTACAACCGTTCCCTCCTCCATCTCTCTTTTACTTATCCCAGACCTCAGCTTGCTACTATGATCTCCAAATTAACACTTCTGGATTCTCCCCTCCTCTATACCTCAACTGTTCTACTTAATCTTACTAACAGACTCACGACCTCCACTCAAATTAAATCATACCTCCCTACACTAAAACTAACACTGTACACATATTCTCCTATACTATTCCACCACTAACCCTTTTGGGTTCCAGACTAGCGTGCTACTAGCTGAAAATCGCTTAGGCGACTCGTCAGGGGTAGTAAGCACTATCTAAATACAATTACAATTACATGCTTGCTTAGTGAATTGCCACATGTATTTGATGCAAATGGTCTTGGCTGCAGTGCACAGAGACCATTCACTGCTGCACACAGGAAATTAAAATTAGAGGGAACATTGCGCAGATTAAGTATCTCACAGGCCTTGGATGCTGAAGCTACGCGATCACACAGCTGACTCCATGCAACCCAAGCCTTACCCTGTGTCACAGATTATTGAGTCCACTGGTAGAAAAATAGAGCACTGACCCGAACAGGTAAAATAGGGGAGCATAGCAGTTATCACAGCTATGCAAACATGCGTGTCCCTTCTTTCATCCATTTTTCTATGGCCAGCATACACTGGCTTAGGATAAAATGGACATCTTAGTGCCCCAGCAATGCTCTTCTGAGTATTCCTTGCCCTTCACTCCCATTTGCAGTTGCCTACCCATCCTATGATCTGTGTGGAATGGGTATGTTGTTTTCACATATACTAAAACCAGTTCACCTGATACAGTTCCTTTAAGTATCATTTTTCACCAGGTGCATTGAGGCAGGTGCTTTTTGTGTTCAGTGGTCCTGTGGCCATTTTGTTTATATTTGGTGCCGTGTTTTCCCATGCTTGGCCTCAGCAATGATAACATGTCACACTCTTCTTCACTAGTACTAAACATTCCTAGCTCCTTTATCAGAAGTCCCCCCACCACTGTCTGAACCTCATTGCATTGCAGTGCTCCTCTGCTCCTTGAGCTACCTCATAACAATTCACTATAGTTTAATAAACTCTGAGTCTATATTAAGCAAAAAAACACAGTTAAAGATTCATTATGGTCAGCAGACACAAAACTGAGAAATCCCTGCACTTTGCCAGACAGTATGCAATGAACAGTTCATGGCATAACTCAAACCTCCCCATGTTTTCCTTTTCTTATGTCTTCTTTTTATCACAGGTCATTAGTAAAGTGTTCTACGGAGTGTGGCGAAGTTGTGAGTTATGGTGTGGCAGAATAAGTGCCTGGGTCCAAAGCTCTGATCAGAAGCCTGTGGCTGGTGCAATTGCATGTGGGTGCATTAGGGCCCTGATTTATAAGTTTACTGCCGGCCACCGCCATTCCTAGACGCCAGCCGGGTGTCATATTTAAGGAATGACGCTAGCAGGCACTAAGGCCCGGTCAGTGTCAAAAGAAATGATGCTAACCAGGCAGGGAAGGAGTAGGGAAAACTGGGGGTTGTGCATCAAAGAACGACCCTAGTTAGGTTAGCGTCAAAAATATTGACTCTAACCTGCCTAGCGTCATTTTTTGATGCACAACCCCCATGGACATGACTCCTGTCTTAGCAAAGACAGAAGTCATGCCCCCCTGCCCAATTGCCATGCCCAGGGGACTTCTGTTCCCAGGGCATGGCTACTAGGCAAAGTGCCATGTAAGGGGGCCCAAGTTAGCCTCCCCATGGCACTTACAAAAAAAAAAAATAACACTTACCTGGACTTACCTTGAATGGGTCCCCCCATCCTTGGGTGTCTTCCAGGGGTGGGTGGGGGTTGCAGGTGGTGTCCCTGGGTTTAGGGAAGGGCACTTATGGACTGCTTTCTTGGTCTCCAACCATGGAAATGAGTCCACAGGTCCCCTAACGCCTGCTCTGAGCTAGGCGTTAAATAATGGCACTAAACAGGCTTAGCAGCATTTTTAAGGCCCTCCTTCTACCGTGCGTCATTTTTGCATGGGAGGATAAATAAGGCGCCAATGCCTTAGAGTCAGTTTTTGCCCAGGAATGCCTATCCTGCATCTCATTGACGCAATGTCGGTTTCCACACTAAAAAAATATGTTAACTCCTATATTTTGACGCTAGACGGGTCTAGCGTCATAATATAAATAAGGAGTTAAGTTTGCTCTAGATTTGTGAAAAAAAATTGACGCAAATCCAGCGCAGAGTATAAATAACCCCCTAAATACCAAGGCTGTGTGGTATTCAATCCACCTCATACCTCTTTAATCCACTGCCAGAAACTTCCTGCCCCTTGAACGCCTTGTGTGTTTGCTCTTATTAGCGTCCCGAGCCCCACGTACTGTTTTAGTCTGCTTTGGTGTAACTTCTTTCAAGCGTGTCATCACATATTCTCTCACTGCAAGATCTACATCCTTGCTTTGGAGCTACAGTGCTGCCCCAGTGCCATGGGCTCAGCAAGCTGTGGTGGTCTCAGTGGGAGACCTTGAGACCGCACTTCTGTGTGCTTTGTGACAAGTCAATGCTCCGATCGCAACACACACTCACCAGTACCCCACCATCCCCCACTAGGCTGAAGCAGGGACCCACTCTATTGCTCCCTTTTGCTTACAAACAGAGCAGCACTCCCCAGTACTTCCGGGGCCTAAGCAGAGAACCACTCTAGTACTCTCTTCTGTTTGCAAGCAACTCGAAAATTTCATTCAACAACACCTGTTTGCTCTAGGGGCTCCTGCTCCCGAGTGAGCTCTGCGCCAGCCCCCAAGCGAATTCAAAGGTAAGTGAAAGGGATAATCTATGTACTTGTCTTCTTCGGTTCAGCAAAGAATGTGTCATCTTAATTGTAAAGCTGTATGCTCTTAGAGGCACCCTGCCCGATCATCGGCTGTTTTCTGTTCAAGTTAATACCAGGAAACAGGGTTCAGCAGTAGTTTATCTGTTGTGCTTCAATGATGCAAATCCTCTTTTATAATTAAACTGATCCTTGCTCTTCGCAGACTCGTTCATCTTTGTTGGCTGATGAGATATGACATGCTAAGTGTAATTTCTCTAAAATATTATATCAAAAGGATGAACTACAGAAAGTAATTATTAGATTGGTTAGCATGAAATATGTCTTTTACACAAGCCAGAGAAGAAAGGGGACATCTTCCGTTCACAATACATTCTGCATTCTCTTTCTGTCAGTTCTGTCAACCTAAACGGGCAAATCTGTAATTATGAGACTTAACTGCCGCAGACTCTCTGTAGACGATCAGAAGAGAGAGGAGTGGTTTTTTTTTCCAGGTATGCTCTCATATCTCGAGCTATTGTTGCTTCAAAAATCACAGAAACTGTCTCCAGCGTGCAAAGAGAGCGTTATATTGGTTGTTTGTGTCGGTTAAACAACTAATATAAATATAGCAAACTTTTATGCCTTTGTTTTTAAATTGTGGAATAAATCATGAAACTTCACCTTGCTAAATAGCATTGTGGAACAGTGAAACTGACCTTTAAAATTAACTTTTAAGAAGTTTAATGTAAAAGAATCGTCAGCCCGCTGTTTCTATAGTTTGCTTTTGCGTTGAGCGTGCCAATGAATAGTTCAAGCAGAACTATGTTGCTCAGATATCGTTCATGTGCCCTAAAGATATTCGTTTAGTTTAAATGATAAACTCTTCACACTAGTAGAAAGAATTACTTCTCGCTAAACCGAAACAAAGGCGAGACGATGAAAGCCCTCAAAACGTGGGTAAGGAGTGAGTTCCCACAATACAAATGTTTAGAAAAATACAAATTATGGAGGGATTATTTTTCTCCTTTGTTTGCTGTTCTGAATTTGTGCTGTGCCATTGACTGGCACCGAAGAAGGGTGACAGAGAGGGTGAGACGTAGCAATGTGTGTTGGTGAATAAAGGCATGCATCTGTTACTGTGGTGGTCCCAAGACCACGTGTGTGACCCCTCACTTTGCACTAGTCTGTAGAGTTCCTCCAGAGTGTGCAATATTTTACCAAGACTGCTTTCTTTATTGTCTCGTATGCTGGTACTTTCAAATATGATTTCAGGATATCAGTTGTATAAAAACCTTTTGTGTTTAATTTAATAGAGTATAATGTTGCACTATAATAATCTGGGCCATGTACATGGTGTACATGATAACTGCCTTGCCTCTCAGTTCGCTAAATAAACTTTTTTTCATATTTTGCATGATATTTGTTGAATGATTTATATAGTAAATATTTTCAGGGCTCAGATCTGTAGCACTCTTAACAACCCACAACCTCAACTACTGTGTAACTTAAACATGTAACTTAAACGTGTATTCTGGATAAATGAGTGGTTACTCTTGTAGATATATATATCTTTTTACTTGTGTGGAGGAAATGTACTCTTAAAGAACAGTTCTTTCTATGAGTTGTAAGCTAAATGGTGAGGAACTCTGTTCATAACCTTAAAGCTCTAGTTCGCTCTTCTTTAGTGTCTCTGACCAGCAGCCCAACCCCCCTAGCACACCTACCCAACTGTTAAACACTTTAGTTCTGTTAATATTTCACAAGCTTTGTAACACCATCACACGCTTTCAAATATAATCACAACTGCCAACATTGCACTGTGCACCCTGCAGAGAGACCAGTAGTCTAAACACCATAATGACCCAATGATAGGCACTGTGAAATACATGCACTGACTTCTGCCTCAATCCCAAATCTCTCAATTATGTCTCATTGGGAAACACCAGCCCACCGCCTGAACTCAGAGATACCCACGAGCAACAAGGCCACAGCACAAGATTAATACACAGTATGAAAGAACCCGCAGGCAAATAATGTGCTGGTAAAAAAAGAAATGCTGTTAAGGAAGCAAATTAAGTCACATGTGAGAACTGCACGTGAGCTTTCTGACAGGCTTAGATAACTTAATTATTAATATTACTGTTGACCTTTGGCCCTAGTTTCCTCAAATTGCTTCAGACAGGGCTCGGCAGCATAGTCTGCAAAGCCCCTAAAGGATGTGTTTAGAACTCCTGGGGCTTTGCGACCCACAGGTTTAGAATCGCTGATATATACAGTCTGACAGCTCCTTTACATCTCACAAAAAGACTCCAATCTAGGCTGATGTTAAAAATGAGCACCTCAACAGATCTCTCCACTTCTCTCTCCCTCCAACCATGCCAGCTCAGGGCCACAATTATACACACAATCTCAGATATACGGCCCAGTGGACTAACCAGCTAAGCAAACTATATTATACAAAGTGTTTTATTGTCATTTTTGCATTTTCTGCTCATTTCTTGCTCTCTTTTTGCCTTTTCTGCTTGTTTCTTATTCTCGGTTTTGCTTCTTTCTGCTCCTTTCCTGCCCTCTTCCTGCCGTTTCCCTCCTCCTGCCACTCAGCGCCCCTCCATCCCCCAGGACCTACTTAATGGAGGCTGCAGCATGACTAAATTGAGCAAGTCCTTGTGCCAGCTTCCCGTGCAACAGGTCTCCTGTCACACCTTGCCAGCAGTCTGCTACCCTCTTGCTCCTTTGTCCCTTGCTGCCCTTTGTTTGTGCCTTCTGTGTTCATTTCTTGCCCTCTGCGCCTTCTCTGCTCGTTTCATGCTCTCTGTGCCTTCGCTGTTTTTTTCTTGCCCTCTTTTTGTGCCTTCTCTGCTCAATTCTTGCCCTCTTTTTGCCTTTTTAATTCATTTCTTGCCCTCTGTTTTTCTTTTTTCTGCTCATTTCTTGCCCTCTTTTCCCCATTTCTGCTTGTTTCTTGCCCTTTTTTTGCCTTTTCTGCCCACTTCTTTCCCTCTGTTTTGCTTTTTGTGCACCTGTCTCTTGCCCAGTTCCTGCCCCTTTTCTCCTCCTGCCACCCAGAGTCCCTCCCTCCACCAGGACAACATCTCTGACAGACTTCAGAAAGAAACTCAAGACCTGGCTTTTCGATGGAGACCTAGCACCCCAGTGCCCATGTTTACGAAGTATATACTTGCATAGATCAATCAATCAATCAATCAATCAGGGATTTGTAAAGTGCACTACTAACCCGTGAGGGTCTCAAGGCACTGAGGAGGGGAGGGGGGTAGAAGGTGGAGGAGAGGTGCTGCTAGCGCCCAACAGCCAGGTCTTGAGAAGCTTCCTGAAGGTCCGGTGCAGGTGGGTGGGAAGAGTGTTCGCCGTTTTGGCGGCGAGGTGCGAGAATGATCTACCGCCGGTTGTAGTTCTGTGGACACGTGGGACGGTTGCGAGGGAGAGGTCGGCGAAGCGTAGATGCCGGGTCGGGGTGTAGAAAGAGAGTCCTCTGTTGAGGTATTCTAGTCTGGTGTTGTGCAGTGCTTTGTGAGCGTGGTTGAGGAGTTTGAAGGTGATTCTTTTGTTGACTGGGATCCAGTGCAGGTTTTTCAGGTGGTCTGTGATGTGGCAGTGGTTGGGGATGTCCAGGATGAGGTGTGCGGAGGCGTTCTGGATGCGTTCTTACATTTAATTGAAAATACTGTAATTGAAATATTTTGTACAAATAGGAGAGAGCTGATTTGCTTTTTTATGCACAAAATATCAATGAATAATACAGTTAAAACAACAAATGTTTTTGGTGCATCATTTGAAGAGTAGTTCCTTAGTTTGTTCAGCTGTTAATGATTCGTTTTCATTTTTGCTTTGAATTTAGTTATTTCAAAGTTCTTGGACACAGAACATCTTCTTTCAAATCTCGTGCAAATTCCAAAACAGGATACAGTAAGTTTAATGCGTTCTATCTTAGTGAGTCAAACGTTTTCCACATTTTTGTGTATTTTTAAATGTTAGTCGTCAAAAAATACGTTCTTCACAGTAAGGCGGGAAGACCAATGTTTATACATAAAACCCTAACTAGCACTAAAACACTGGTTCTGTGTTGATGCTGTTCACTATTGTGCACAATAGGATTAGCTATTACACCGCACTGCTTGCTAAAATAGTCATTCAATTTAAGAAATTGCGAATAATTTTTGCGATGTTTGTTCAAAGAAAGGTTTAAACAGGAGCGGCTGGTGTTCAAGGGCTAAAGGGCTGCGCCCCTAGCCTTTTCTGGCCTCTCTAGTGAAGCATATATTTAATTACATGATGAAAGTAAAACATTTTCTGCACAACATTTCCTAAGTGAAAGTTGTGCACTTTGAAAAGCCCCACTGCGCCTGCGTCAGTATGTGGCTGAAAGCTGCACAGTAGGGCTGACAGGGCTTGCCCACTCAAAGCCCTTATGTTTTCTCAGAACGCAGTGATGTCCCTGGCTTATCTCCTCCTCCACCAGAAGCCCTAATAGTAAACAGCCTGGAGTTTTTTTTGTTCAGCCCGGGTTTCTGAAAACTTCATGACACTCCGATATTATTATCGACCCTTTCCTATTTACTCAAATGGTGGGGTGTGATCAGAAGGGTCTACTTACCAGAGGTCACATTTTATTAAAAGAATGTGGCATTGCGCAAAGAAAATCCCCTTTTCCTGCATTGCAAGCAGTCTGTGGCAGAGAAATGGAATAAATACAATAAATAACTCCATCCAGGGCTCTCTGGGAGACAGGAGTGTGACCTGAAGACCTCAAGTCATAAATATGCCAAAGATAACCCTGCTCACAAGTAAGTTGGAGCTCTATCTTTTTTACAGACAATAAGATAAAAATCTGTTCTCTCAGCTCTCCTCTTCCTTCACTGCCTCTGTAGGTGATATCATCTCTCAAAGGCAGTAATGGTTCCAGTAATTTATCATGGCTAGTTATGCTCCTTTTATTTCTTCTGCAGACTAATGACATGCTATGTCATATTAAACATGTAATCTGCAGCTCAAATAAATGTGTACCTTTTATCACTGAAACTGCTGGATACTGGATGGTTGAGGTAATGTGTGTTTGTTTGAATAAGTGTTTGCAGGGCTTGACTGAGTGGCTGAGAAAATGTGGGTATCTGTGTATAAGAGTTGTGTGAATGGCAGTGGATGACAATGTGGATGAGAAAATGGGTAGGTGACCAAAGGCAGTGAGTAGGTGAATGGAAATACGTGGGTGGTGAGGCTCACTCACAAGGTGCAATTCTGTCTTGTATTTGTGTCCCACCACTGCTTTCAGTCACCAGCCGCCACTGGGTTTAAAACCCCATTGATCCTTACTTTCACAACATAAATTCAAAAAACTATTGCAACGTTCCTGACTATTGTTCAGTTGGACTATCTGATGGAACGATCATTGTGTAAATGGTATCTGAATGAATAACGAGTCTGTTGATCTTTAAAAGCTTATGCACTGCACCGTCTTCGAAGCTGCGCGTTAATATCTCACTAAGTTGTTACAGATTTCCCATTCATCAGCCACTAAACAAACATTTGGGGACAGAATGCATTCATTTGAAATTATTTTTGCTCCACCTTAGGCTCTTACCAGAAAATTGTGCAAACTCCTGCCATTCCCTGGTTGGAGGAGATTGAAGGCAGTGGGCCACACTAAACACAATGCTTTTCTCTCTGGCAGAATTGATTCTTTCTGACCCTAAAGGTACGAGTAAATACTCTTTTCAGGTTTCAGCCTGGTCCTGAAAATTCTTCTTACCAATGACTCCCCAGCATCACCATGTGGTGCCTTGTGTCTCCAGCCACAACTCCCTTCTAACATCAGCCGAGTGCCACCCTTGTGTCAGTTCCTATTTTTCCATGAATTTTTGACACAGTCCAGAGCTCACTCTATGAGTTTTCCAACACTATGAGTATGCCCAACAATTCCCCCTTTTTGAAAGGGTCTAGGTCATATTTTGTTATAGAGGGCCTAAGGCCTTGAGCCTTGTAGACACTGGCACAAGTAGAGGTCTTCCTTCCCCCCCACAGTGACTATATGTGGCATTTGTAGTTGAGACATATTCTGTAGACTGTGACTCTTGTGCCTCCTTGCACCTCAAGGTCAACAGGGAGTAGGATGACAAGCTATTTTTACTGTTCTGTTTTTTTTGGAAGGCCTGCAGAGAAACTCCTAAGCAAATTCCCTCCCACAAAGGTGAGTCACCTTGCAGGGAACACTTTCCCAAGAGTTCTTCCAAGCGTCTCGCCCATGTCCTGCATGAAGTGGAGCACCAGAATGAGTACCTGGCGCTGACCCCAATTGAACTAGAAAAGGCCTGTGACATGGTGCACTACGGCTATCTACTCGAATTGCTGAGAGCAAAAGGCCTTGGCCCATAATATCAGGAATGGGTCCAGTTGCTCTACACTGATCCTAGCAGTGGGTCGAAGTCTCTCGGAGGAGTGAGCACTGGAGTGGGGGACACAGCAGGGCTGCCCCCTTTTACCACTCCTGTTCGCGTTAGAAATAGAGCCCTTGGAGATCTGGGTGCGCCGGAGACTATAGGACTGAGGCATACGTCTGATGGACTCTCACCACATAATATTTCTCGATGTGGATGACGTGTTTTTCTACATTGCTACCTCACGTGTAGTGCTGCCTATGCTGTGGCAGCTCTTACATGAATTTGGGAACCTGTCTGGTCTCCGGCTCAACCACAATAAATCCTGGCTCTTTCCCTTGGCCTCCTTGGTCACTACGCCATTGGATCACCTCCAGAGCCTCGGATTTCGTTCGCAACTGGCACAATTCTGAGATGTGGGGATACAGATGGCCCACACTGAGGCACAGCAGCTACCCCTAAATATGGATAAGGTATTTGATGCCCTACGTAAGTCAGTGGCCTTCTGGAACATATTGCCACCATCACTGATTAGCAGACTGGCTGTGGCCAAAAAGGTGCTGTTGTTGCAATGCCTGATTACATTGTAGAATTCGCTCTGTCCCATACCCAAAAAGGTCTTTAAGCAGCTGAACACAGTACCTATATCATTACTGTGGGTGGACCCCCTCAGTAGGGTGGCCTTGACCACACTGAGCCAACGGTACAAGGAAGGGAGCCTAGAGGTGCTAAGACTTGACCTGTACAATTATGCCTCACATTTATAACATGCGGCTAGATGGCTGGACGAGGGGGAAAACTGGGAAAGGTGCCGGACGAGGGGGAAAACTGGGAAAGGTGCCTACTGGCAGAGTCAGTAGCCACAGACCACCTCCCAGTGGCACTAATGGAGAGGGGTGGAGTCGCTAGGGACCTGCCCTATGTTGTTCGTCAGACAGCGCACATATGTCAACGCTATGTAGAAGCCGTCCTGAGGCATGCCCCTTTCACTGAGAACTCCACATCTGGATACTGGCACCGGTACAGGAAATGACGGACGATATATCCTTTTAGGCCTGGACGGACGGTGGCTGTGCTCTGTTGGGTGATCTGTATCCTGATGAATTTTTCTTCTCCTCTGAACAAGACTGCAAGGACTTTGCACTGGGGGGGCACTTCCTACACCTTGCTGGACTGACTAAGGTGGCCAAATTGACTTGGCCCACATACCCAGAAGCACTCCAGTCCACTCAAACACTGGACATCTTACTGTCCTGAGGCGCAGGTTGACATCTGTAGTGGGTGATGAGGGTGGACGTGGCCGATCCATTACCCCTGGCATGTGCCGTGTGGGGTATGGACCTAGAGTCTCCGCTAGATGACAGAGCATGGTCTGACATCCGCAAACTCACACATACAGTGTATTGTAATACATGCTTTAAGCTAGCACACTACAACTTCCTCCTCAGGATGTAAATGACTCCCAAGAGTCTTCACCACAAATCCCACACCTGACTGGACAGTTGCCCATCCTGTAATGCCGGTGGGGCGGACATCTTGCACCTGGCCTGGTGATGCCAGAATGTGCAAGAATTCTGGGCACAGGTGGTGATGGACTTACAGAGGACCACACATTTACAAATTGACTGTACACCGCTACACTGTTGTTGGGCTATGTTAAGCGGCCAAGGGGTTGTAAGGTATCCTACAAATTTCGACAATTGGTGCTAGTCCTAGCAGAGCATAGAGTAGCCATCACTTGGATGGGTTAGCGTGCCTCCTCAGTCGAACAATGGCACAGGGACGTACAGAAGTGGGCACTGGCTAAGGATATTTACTTGAAGTTGAATCGGCGTGAGAACAATTTGGCGGACAACTTCCAGGTATGGAGGGAATTGTGTGATACGTTTTTAGACCCACGTGCAGATACCAAGTCCGCTGACAGCGATGACACAGGTGCGAGTGTGAATGAGGATATGAATCCAGATAGGGGGGGGGATTAACTGCAGCAATGTCAGGATGTTTAGGCTGCAGGATTGTTGTGTAGCCGGGCAACATGGAGTGCTGGAGATAGGCTGCCTCTGCGATTGTTGCTTGAATGATAGTGCTTTCCAAAACGAACTGCCATGTAATGTGTATAGTGTTACTCATGCTGCTGCCTGTTTTTCTCAAAAACTGAAAAATAGAAGTTGTTAAAAAAAAAAGTATTCTTCCTAGACAAAAAACAAAAAATAGAGCCAAAGAAGCTGTCCTGCCTTTGTGACTGGTTGAACTCTTCATGTCAGACTCTTCTTGATATTGGATGACCCCCACTGGCACCCAAAAATATAAACTTTAAGTTTCCTGCTGCTTTGGCTGATCCTGTTCAGGAAGAGGCCTTCCACCAAGAAATGCAAAATCTTTTAAGAGTGGCTCTGCATCCCTCTGGGCTACTCCCCAAGAAGGAGTCAAGTCCTGCGGGCTTGGTGACTTTTGCAGCTCTGCTTCTGACACCTTTTAACACCGCACATTCATCAGCTTCGAACCCAGCACCTGTAGTGAACTTGAGAACAGCTTGGATGTTGTTCTCCATTCGCTTGGGCCATTCTTCAGCACCTATGTCAAAACCAAAGGTGAAACTGACCAAGGAGCTGACTCTGACACCAACCAAGGAGTCAACAGGGAAAAGTAACATCTGTGTGGAAAAGGAGGTCAAGGCTAATTTTAATGATGAGCCCTCTTCAAAACATCTCCGATGGCCAAAAGGTTTGCCTGCTTGGAGAATATTTTCGGCTCAGATTCAGATGCCTTTGCGGTAGAGGATAAGGACTAAGGCCATTTGAGGAACCATGGCCCAGTCTGACCATCACCTGCCACCTTACAATACCGATGCTGGCCTATACTTGTAAAAGTACAAAAGGCCAGTGACCTGGATACTTCACCAGGAGGTGACATTTCCTACTCTCTGACACTACTTTAGAGAAGGTCTTTCATCTTTTTCAACAGTTGTCTGTAAGGGGGGAGATGTCTTTCAATCGCTTTCACCGCTTTTCACAGTAACAAAGGAGCCCTGGCCTCTGTTTACTGATAGGGTGACCAGACGTCCTGGATTTCCCTGGACGGTCCCGTTTTTTTGAGAAGTGTCCCGACACTTTTCTGAAAAGTACAGAAATGTCCCGGTTTTTGAGGAGTGTACGGGATATTTTCATAAATGTCCCGGTTTTGTGATCCATTTTGTGTGCGCATGCGCACTTTTCGCCGCTGCAAATGTTGCGGCATGACGTCACTTGTGTGAGCGTTATAGCGGGAAGGGAAACCCTTTAAAGAGAGACATTTTCTCACTGTATTTTGCTTCTCCTTCTACAGTGCAGGAGCAACGTAGATGTGCCGGCCGTCCGGAAAGTGCTCCTCACCAGTGGCCAGCACGACCCTGCTCTGCTCACAGGAGTCAGGGGTCACTGCCTGCAGGAAGATTGATTCAGCCACCTGCTTGACTCTGCTCTGTCCTTTCACGGCGCTCAATGTTCAGCATCTGCCAAAGTCTAAGGAGGCCTGGCTGGAGTGGAACCATCCTGTGTGATCCTTCCCCAGCCCTAACAATACCAGCAAGCCGGGACCGGGGTCCCATCCTCTGCATCAGAGCTTCTCCAACCAGGAATTGGATCCTGCGGCAGCCACACAGACTTTCTGTCTATGGCAGCTGTCAAGTAGTCCTCCTTTTATGTTGATGGTTGCGGCAAACTGTAGTCCTACTTCTATGTCTATGACCTGTCCCAGTTTTTTGCTTTGAGAATCTGGTCACCCTATTTAATGAGGCACTTCTGATGGATACAACTATCTGTGGATTCCTCACCTTCTGAATTCTCCCCCTTGCGCCAGCATCCGACGGAAAATCTTCTTCCCAGCTCTCCACGTCAACGAGGACGTCATAATTGCACAGCTCCACGCGACTCCCTCTGACGTCACTGTGCCAATAAGAGGTCATCGCCGGCGTGCTGACGTCAGTTCCCTTTTTTCCGTGCCTTCAACGGTTTTCTCCTAGCTCTCGCCACTGTTAAAGGTGTTCCATCTTGTTTCTGGTTACAAGCTTGTTTCTGGTTGCAATGTCTCCTCCTAGGAAGTCGGGATTTAAGCCGTGTCGAGAGTGCAGGGATCGCATGTCGGTCACTGACCCTCATGATGATTGCCTTTGGTGTTTGAGCTCCGAGCATGATGTCGAGGAGTGTGTATCCTGCCAGAGCATTAATTCAAAGGCTCTGAAGGAGAGGGAGTCCAAACTCTTCTTGGCTAAGGTGAAAAAAGGACATTAGAGTCATCACAGTTCATCTTCTCACACTTCGTCGAACAAGCACAAGAGGCGACGTCATCATGACTCTTTGCGTTGTTCGGCTCGGATCCGTTCAAGGTCCAGATCTCCAACTCGACGGCGCCGTACGATGTGGGAGGTTAGTCCGACTGTGACTCCACAACCTCAAAGCCCTCAGGCTTCTCAGGTGCCGTCGGTTTTCGAGGTGGTCGTGCCTCCAGAAAGTCCTCGCTTTTCACCCGTTGCACAGGATTCAGATGCTCAACAGGTGCAAGTGCAGCATGGAGACCAGCGATATCCTGCCTTCCTGGCTCCGGGAGCGGATCCAGCGGCATTTTTAAATGCCATGTTTTCTATGTTTAATGCTATGGCCCCTGCTGGTGCACCGGCTGGTCCCACGGTTCCTTTAGCATTTTCATTGGGCTGGCGCCGTTTATGCCCTTCTATCCGGCTGAGGGTGCCGGTTCGACACCGATGACGTTGCCTCAAAGACATACGGCGCCGATGACATCGCCTTTTTTACCTGCGGCGCCGGTGTCATCACCCTTTCAGTTGACGCCGACGATGGAGCCTCAGGTGACCACGGAGCCGATGGGATCCACACCTGCACCGGATGGCTCTGGATTAGACCAAAGTCAGCCTTCTTCTCCTGGTCTGCGCCTTTCAGTTCTGAAGCCGGTGTCATTGATGTCGGCTAATTCTATGTCAACACCAAGGTTAGAGGCCAGGCTGAGGTCGCGTAGAAAGGCTTTAAGACTTTTGGAGGAAGAGGAGTACCAGAGGCAGTTGTTGGAAGAAGGGGAGATTGTAGAGCCCTTGGGGGAATATCAAGGGCTTGACTCGGCCAGTGGGCTAGACACTTCCCCGGAATAGGACCTTTCATCACCAGGGAAGTTTACGATGGAGGCGGCCTCTTTCCATACTGTGGTCAGAAAGGCTGCACATTTTTTGGATCTTCCGTTGCCTGCTGCAGAGGTCAAAACAAAATATCTTAGCTGAGGTCCTGCATCCTTCGTCTACTTCAGCGGATCCATTGCTTCCGCTTAATGATGCTCTTACGGAGCCTATCTTAGAGGTATGGAGGAAGCCTGTGTCGTCACCATCCTACCCCAGAGAGTCTGGTTGTTCAAGCCTCTTGTTCCATACGGTCTGCTCCAGGCTCCTTCCCTGTGATTCCGTCGGACAGGGAGTCCAAGAGAGTGGAGCAGTCCGCAAAGAAGACTTTTTCTTCTTGTAGTATGGCCCTCAAAGCAGCAAATGCTACATGTGTATTAGGTAGATCCGTGCATGCCCTGATGGATTCAGCTAAGTCTATGGTTCCGGACCTACCGCAGGAGGTGTAAGGACAATTTGGAGAACTTTTGTCAGATGCTCAGGAGGCAGCAAAGCAGATAATCCAGTCTGGTCTGGATTCTACAGATTCGGTGGCCAGGGCGATGGGTACCTCTATTGCTAACAGGAGGCATGCATGGTTGAGGTCCTCTGGCTTTTCCTTGGATGTCCAGACTGCTCTCTTGCACTTGCCTTTTGATGGGGACAAACTGTTTGGTGCTAAAGCTGACTCTGCCTTAAAGCGCTTTAAGGATAGTAGGGCCACAGCAAAGTCTTTTTGGTCTGCAGGCCTCCACTACTACCCCTTTCAGGTCCTTTCGGAGGTTCGGGGGGTTTTGGCATGGAGCTGTTTACCATGGGAGACCCCACTGCACAGTCCAACAGCATACAAGCCTCCCTTATAGATCCTTTAGAGGGCGGGGGAAGGTTAGGACAAGAGGGGCCACCCAGCAGCACCCTGCGTCATCCTCTTCCTCTGGAGGACAACAACAAGGGAAGCAGCCCTAGTTTTCTGCCCATTTTCAGCCATACTTCTCCTGTAGGGGGAATATTACGTCCTTTTCTCCACGAGTGGGAGTTGATCACATCAGACTCCTGGGTTCTGAACATTGTGAGGAAAGGATATACTCTCCCTTTTCAGGAGTTTCCCCCTCTCATCCCTCCCCATCCCTCATTTTGTTCAGAATATCGTCTCCTATTGTTGCAGCAGGAGGTTCAAATCCTATTATCAAAAGGTGCAGTGGAGTTGGTCCAGCGCAGGAAGGTGGTCAGGGTTGTTATTCAAGATATTTCCTGATTCCCAAGAAGGATGGTCGATTGAGACCAATCCTCGAGCGGAGGATTTTCAATTGGTTCCTCAAACGGGAAAAATTCAAGATGCTGACTCTAGCGCAGGTACTTCTGGCTTTGAACAGAGAGGATTGGATGGTGCTTGTCGACTTGCAGGATGCTTACTTTCATATCCCTATACTCAAGTTGCACAGGAAGTATCTCTGGTTTGTGGTGGGGTCGCAACACTACCAGTTTGCGGTCCTTCCGTTTGGTCTTACTTCAGCACCTCGAGTCTCCATGAAGGTGATGGCGGTGGTTGGTTGCAGCAAGTCTCATAAGGAAGGGAATATCGGTATTCCCTTACCTGGACCATTGGTTGATCAAAGCCAGGGCTCCAGAGCTCATACTGCATCACTTGCAGATGACAACTCAGTTGTTGTTCAGTCTGGGCTTTTCGGTAAACGTGCCCAAGTCTCACCTGGAGCCTTCTCAGCGCCTCCTGTTCATAGGGGAAGTACTGGATACAACATTGATTCGGGCCTATCCTCCGGCTCACCGGATTCAGGACATCCAGGCATTGAGTCCAATGTTTCAAAATGGAGTGGTTGTTCCAGTCCTCAAGGTCCTACGCCTGCTTGGTCTGTTCGCTTCTTGCATTCTGTTAGTCACTCATGCACGTTGGCACATGAGGGCTCTCCAATGGTGCCTTCACAGTCAGTGGTTTCAACACAAAGGGGATCTCGAGGAGTCAATAACAATCTCCAGAGACGCTGCCGCGGATCTACAATGGTGGGCTTTGGACGGCAACCTTTCTCAAAGAAGGCCGTTTTCACTGCCGCCTCCGGTGGCCAAGGTCATGACGGATGCTTCCACTCTAGGGTGGGGAGCTCATCTGGGGGACCTGGAGATCAAGGGTCGTTGGTCTTCAGTGGAACAGACTTTTCATATCAATCTGTTAGAATTGCGGGCGATATGTCTAGCTCTCAAGGCCTTCCTTCCGTCCCTTTGCGGTCAGTCAGTTCAGGTCCTGGCGGACAACACTACCTCAGTGTGGTATATAAACAAGCAGGGAGGAGTGCGGTCGTACCTTCTCTGCAGAGAGGCTCTGCGACTCTGGTCCTGGCTTCGGGACCATCGGATTTGCTTGGTAGCGAATCATCTGGCCGGGGTGCTCAATGTACGTGCCAACACTCTCAGTCAACATTTCTCGCCGATCACAAGTGGCATCTCCTTCCGGATCTGGTCCTACACATCTTTCAGATGTGGGGTTCTCCAAGGATAGATCTGTTTGCCACTCAGGAGAATGTGCACTGCCCGTCATTCTGCAGCCTCCAGTATCTGGTGCAAGGAGCTTTGGGGGGGTGCGTTTCAGATCGCTTGGTGCAACCAGTTGCTTTACGCATTTCCCTCCATACCCTTGATTGCTCAGGTTCTGAGGAAGATTCGGGCTCAAGTCATTTTAATAGCCGCGGATTGGCCTAGACGGGTGTGGTACACGGACCTTCTCCAACTCTCACTGTGCCCTCCGCTCCTTCTCCCTCTCAGGGCAGACCTCCTCTCGCAGTCGCAGGGGCAGGTTCTACACCCCCACCTCCAGAGCCTGCATCTTCATGCCTGGAGATTGGACGGGGCAACCTGAGTTCTTTGTCACTCCCACCAGAGGTAGTGGATGTTATTTTATCGGTCAGGCGACACTCCACTGAGACCGTTTATGCCGGCCGGTGGGCACAATTTGTGGCTTGGTGCAGAGAGAAGCAAATTGATCTTTGAGGGCCCATCTATTGGATGTTCTGTTGTTTGCATTAGCATTAGCACAGAAGGGTTGTGCAGTAGCTACTGTTAAGGGCTATTTGGCGGCACTGTCAGCCTTTCTTTGCCTTCCGGATCAGCCCTCCTTGTTTAAATTGCATATTGTTAGTAGGATCTTAAAGGGTTTAACTAATAAGTTTCCTCCCACTCCTTTTCTTATGCCTCAGTGGGATCTGAATCTCATTTTAACTTTTTTAATGGGTTCACCATTCGAACCCATGCATTCTTGCCCGTAAAGATTTTTAGTTCTTAAGACAGTTTTTCTGATAGCTATAACATCAGCTAGACGTGTGGGTGAGCTTCAGGATCTTTCTGTTAAGCCTCCCTTTACTTTATTCTTTCCTGATATAATGGTGCTGAAAACCTTGGCAGCTTTCCTACCAAAGGATGTCACTCCTTTTCATATGGGCTAGACCATTACCCTTCCATCTTTCTACCCTCCTCCTCACCCCTCCAAGGAGGAAGAGAGGCTCCATTGTTTGGACCCCAGAAGGGCTCTCAGTTTTTATATTGAGAGGACGAAAGGCTTTCGCTTGGAAGATCAGCTATTCGTGGGATATATTGAAAAGAGAAAGGGCAGAGCGGTCCGTGAAAGAACTATATCCAGGTGGGTCATTCTTTGCATCAAGGTTTGATACTCGTTAGCAAACAAGGGTCCCCCTGAGGGTATTAGAGTCCATTCAACCAGGGCTAAGTGTGCCACTTCGGCCCTGGCTAGAGGGGTTCCGGTGGTGGATAGTTGCAAGGCAGCAACTTGGGTGTCCCTCCACACCTTCGCAAAGCATTATTGCTTGGACTCGGAGGTTAGGAGGGACGGCCATTTTGCATGATCTGTATAGCAGGATTTCTTGGTGTTACCAGACAGGCTCCCACCTCCGAGTGCGGTACTGCTTTGGGACTCTATTCATAAGGTGAGGAATCCACAGGTAGTTGTATCCATCGGAAGAACAAGTTACTTACCTTTGGTAATGCTTTTTCTGGTGGATACACTAGCTACTTGTGGATTCGTCCCACCTATTTCCAGAGACTCTCATAGTTCAAATATTGTCATCCAACCAGAAACCCAGTACGAGTCTCGTAGCTCCCCTTATAGGAAATCCAATGAACTTGCCGCCATGGACCCCAAAGTTTTTGCCTCTGGCAGTTTGGACATTTATACGGCTTGTGCTATCTGCCTTTGAGGCCAACAGGTCCATCCCTTATGGCAAGTGGTGAAATTTAGTTGTCGGCCTGGCTGACCACATTTAAAAAAATGTTTTATTTGATCTGGTCAGTGATGGCCTACATGTGTAAAAACAGGTTCTATTGTAGACTTAACCTTACGAACACTATTGGACCATATGTTTGTCATGCTACCTTGGCATGTTTCAATGCATTCCACTGCTTTTTCAGGAGATATCCACAATATGCACCTGGACATGCCATTTTAATGGTCACCAGCTAGTTGATGAGAAAGCTGACTCTATATTGGATTGCTTCATAAAGAGCAGAGCTACAGTTCGCAACCTTTATCTGGCCTTGTCAGAAAATATTAACCTTGTATTCAGAATCGAGGTGAAGCTATAAATTCTTCCGCCTCTCCCACATCCACCACCAGCCTTATACCATAGCGATATGTGTACCAATGGTGAAAACATGGAAAGAGAAATAGAATAAGAGAGAACAAACAGACAGACGTTAACACCATCCGAATCGTCACTCTTCTTGGCATTGGCGTTTGTGTGTTGAGATGAATATTGAAAGGGAAAATGATCTATCTCTGTATAACCCATTCTTTCCGTTCTTAAAATGAAGCTGAAACTGAAGCATAAAAATATTCAACACACTTCTCTCCTCTATTGATAACATAATACCCTCATGTGCTTGAAAGCAAAGCTAACCCTGTGGTACCAGAGTATTGCTACAGCAATACTGTAAAACATTTAAAAGTGGTGGCAAACTGCCATTACTCAGGCCTTAGTGCAGTGGGGGTTGGCTGCCTGCAGTGGGTTGGACGCAAAGCCACCCACTACTGTGCATGGCTGAAGGCTGTGCACATTCGAGGACTTGCTACCCAAAGGTGATTGAACACCCACAAGGTGATAGGAACAGGGCCTGACCAGAGGCGATGTGGCTAACCTCCCACTAATCATGGCCAAAGGGTATGCATAACAGGGGGCTAGGTTCCAGGGGAGATGGGGCGGGGGCCATACTAGAGGGCAGGCCGTGCAGCCAGTCATAGCAGCAAGTTGGGTGCCCACAGAGAGTTGGGTGCAGGGACTGGCCAAGGCCGCGTCTTGTGGCCAACTCCCCCCTACGCACAGCCAAAGTGTGTGTGCATAAGGGGAGTAGTACTCGGGGGGGCTACATGCCCTGCAACCATTCTCTGCTGTGCGGGAGACAAAGGATGTACGAAGCAGGAGTTTGGCACCAGTGGAGAATTGGGTGCAGTTTTTGCAGCGGAACCCCTACTGCATATGGCTGAAAACTATGCACATTGGCAGAGGACTGGGTGCCCATGCGGCTTCGGGGTGGAGCCAGACAAGGTGACAAATATGCATTGTGTCCCGTTGTGAAACCACAAAGAAGTGAACAAGTGATTTCTCTATATAGAAACAACAACTTTACAGTATGTTTCTTATTTGAAAAATATTTTTGACTTCAACAACTCACATTATACCACTTTCCATTGTACATTATCAATATGTTGTTTGTAACAGTCTCCATTGTGTGGTAGAATAAGCGCCACACACTGCAAGTACAGTAGCAACCTCCTCAACATTGCAGACCCTCTCACGGCACTCCTCCTTTGAGGTAATCAGGGATTGAATCTGCTCCCACTCGATCTGACTCATCATCTTGAGTGTCTCCCGTCCCCAAGGGTGATTCGAGGGCCAATCTGGCCTTCCCCTCCAGTCCATAGAACTCTCTGAAGACCCCCCATATCTTTCATATCTTCCCAGGGTGGCCCCTTGCATCATAAAATGCACTTTCGGCCTCCATGCAATGGGTAACGCCAGTCACCCAATGATCCTTGTTTGGGTTCGTGGGCTCCACCAACCTCTTTCTGTGTCTTGCTTTGTCAAGATAAAGCCCAGAATGCAGAAAAGGAGCTGTTTCATGAGCAGATACACGTCACTCGGTATACACAGTAAAGTGATCTGCAGGATATCAGGGACCTGGACCCCCAGGATGGCAAGAAGTTCAGGTAGCATCCCTCACCAGTCTGGCTGTATCTGGGAACATTCCCAAATCGTATGGAAGAAGGAACCCTCCCTCTCAAAACACTGCACGCAATTAGGGTACTGTGACCTGCCCATCTTGAATAATTTACTTCTATTATAGTATATCCTATGTAGGATCCTTAATTGAATGTTCCTCAGGCATTTTGTGATTGCCATCTCCAGAGGTGCATCAGAGCTGTTTCCCAATCTATCTCCTTTATTTGACTCACGTCTGCCTCCTATCGGGTTCTGAGGGTGCAGAGGTAATCTGTTCTATTGTTGATGAGTGTGCAGTATGCATGGAGAACAGCTTTACTGGTCATTTCTCCTTATAGCAGAGGTCTTCAAACTTTTTGATGCCGGGACACCCTATCAAAAGTTTCTTTTGGCATAAGGACCTGCTCCTGACAAAAATTTATAGAACCTGGTACTCCTCATCATCGACAATCATAAACATCCCCAATTCCCACTTCAAATCATATTTACGTTGAGGAAATAATATGAAACAGTGTTTAGCAAACCAAAGGTCAGTGAGTGTGGGGGAATGGTCAAGGGTTTGGCTAAAAACAAAGGTCCTCATTTATGAGGAATTGGCATGGGGCAGCGCCGCAAGTCTTCCTGCTACACTGCCCTACGCCAATAAAAAAGGGAAGGAATGCACGGTATTTATGAAATACAATGCATTCCTGCCCTTTTCCCCTGCGCTGGCGCACAAATTGCTGCCTAGCACCAATGTAGGCAGAGTTGTTTTTGTGCAGGAAGGGGACCTTCCTGAACAAAAACAATCGTGAGAGGTATTTTCCTTTTTCCATATGTGCAGCAGAATACCACACACATGGAAGGAGGAAAAATGAGGAGAAATGAAAACATTTCTCCTCATTTTGCCTGCGTAAGGTTTTGGCACTGCTCCAGTTTGTGATTTTATAAATCTAGGCAGTGTCAAAATCCATGGGTGTTGCCTGGGAACACTCACTGCAACGCCCGTGGAATGCCTCCTTGACACAGAGTAAGACAATGCAGTGTCTTGTGCTACTTTGACATACTCTATATCTCTGAGGCCATGCAAAGCCGCAAAGGGTGGCTGTGTGTCACCTCACAGGTATGACTGAGAGGCTTGTGCCGCCAGAGCATCAATAAAAGTGAAGCTCTGGTGGTGCAAGCCTCTCATAGATATGTCCCAAAATATTCAGTAAGTTTCTTGAAGTCTTTTAAGCTACATTTAAAATAACAAGCAGCTTAAAAGAAAAATAAATACAATAAAGTGGTTACTCATTAGTAATTGCTCTGTAGTGCATTTTGAAACCTCTATTAGTTAATGCACTGCAGAGGTCTGTGTGTAACCAGAAAGCCACAGAATGCAATCTTGATTGGTGCAGTGGAGAATAGTGCTTGTATATTTTTTGTGCCACGAGGTCACACCCTGTGACAGAAAGCATTGTGAAAATGAAAGTCATTATTTTATATTTGCATTACACACAGTATACGATAGGCTACTACAAAATGCACAAAAATGTTAAAGATAACATTTCCAAAATGTAGATTTAAGTAATACCAGACCATATGTAATAATTTTTTTCATAGCTGTCCCTTCAACACCTCCACAGGGGTAGTAAGCACCACGGGCAGATTTATGAAAAGTGACGCTGCACTTAGTGCAGCACCACTTTTCTAGCGCCCCGCCTAACTCCCCCATGGTAGCACCGTATTTAAAATACGGAGCACCATGTCGGTAGTTAGGGTGACTAGCATCATAATTTTATATGCTAGACCGGCGCTTTGCTGGATTTGTGTAAAAAATTATGATTCTAATCCTGCAAAGCACCCAGGGGCCCATTGTAATCAATGGGAGCCTCTTTTTAACGCCTGCACTTAGCAAGCATTAAAAAATGCCGATGCCTGGAACGTTAGATGGTAGACGCGCCAATCAGAATGTAGCATAGATGGCTACGATTTAATCAGCCATCATATATGCCAAAGTGACGGATCGAAATTAAAACAGCAGTGGGCTACAAAGGTTTTTGCGTATATGAGCCATCTAATAAGAAAGGTAATCCAGTGTATTTAACCCTAATTTGGTGAACTACAAGGGGTCCTTTGCTTCTGCATTAAAAAGATCGTCTATTCCCTATTTCAACTTCTAACTAGAGATTTCTACAGATATCATCCTTTACTATGCTTATATAAAAAAATATCTGCATTTTGTTGAACATAAATGTCCTTCCGATGGCATTTATATCTATTTTGTGAACACAAATTTGGGAACGGCCCTGATGAAGGTGGCCTCCATATGAGGGGATCTCCGAAACGCGCATAGGCCCTTGGTTCCTACTGTCGTTATGAAGTACTGTATAGGAATATTGTTGCATTGGATTTTATAACTTTTTATATATATGCATATAAATTAATAATATATTATACTATTGTTATATTATTTTCTCTTATGTATTCTGCTAAAAATAACTTCTTCTGTATATAATATTGTTGTGTGTATGTGGTGTATATCTATATAGCTTAGGATTGGACATATAGGTGGTCATTACAACCCTGGCGGTCGGTGTTAAAGGGGCGGTAAAACCGCCAACAGGCTGCCGGTAAATAAAATGGAATCACTACCGTGGCGGAAACCGCCAACATAGACAGCCACTTTAACACTCCAACCGCCACGGCGGTACAAACAAACACCACGGCGGTAACCGCCAACAGACAGGCAGAAGATAAGGTCCCGTCCACTGTATTACAACAGTCCAATCCGCCACCTTTTCCGTGGCAGATTCACCGTGAACAAAAACACGGCAGAAACAGGACGTGGAAGGGAAAACGCTCACCTCTACACACCAACGAGGAATCAGGACGCCATGGAACCTGAGCTCCAAATACTGCCAGCCTTTATCTTCCTGCTTCTCTACCAGGAACAACAAAGACGGCGGCGAAGACCACAGTGAGTACTGCACCTACGACACAGGGGAGGGAAAAAAGAGTGGCACCCACACGCAACACCCAACACTCCCACCCCCACCCTCACCCACTACAACACACACACAAGTACATGTTGATACATCAAATTAACAACCCACAACTCCCCCTGGAAGAATGCAAGGACAAAAGGAAATGAGTCAATCGTTTGTAATCTATTCAAAAACAGTAATCAAAAATATATACATTCATATACATATATTTACAATAGAAATAAATATATACACCAAGAATACAAGTCCAAGGTATTCCACCATCATAGTCTGTGGACCACTGGGCCCAAAATGTATGGGCGAGGCCCACACTCAATACCCGATCAAAATGGAGAGAACACTGCTGGGGCATCAGATAGAAATACAACAGGCACCTCAGGGGGAAGGAAAGGGGGGGCACCTCAGCCGGATGAGTGCACGACGCCAGATCCACGAGGGGGCTCCATGCCCATTGATGTATCCTGGGGAGTGCAAAGCCACAGTCTCTCAAGTCTCTCAAGTGGGTGGTTTGCCCACTGCTCCATCATGGGGAGTGCAAAGCCACAGTCTCTCAAGTGGCTGGTTTGCCAACTGCTGCATCCTGGGGAGTGCAAAGCCACAGTCTCTCAAGTCTCTCAAGTGGGTGGTTTGCCTACTGCTGCGTCCTGGGGAGTGCAAAGCCACAGTCTCTCAAGTGGATGCCTTTCTCCACTGCCCATTGATGTATCCTGGGGAGTGCAAAGCCACAGTCTCTCAAGTCTCTCAAGTGGGTGGTTTGCCCACTGCTGCATCCTGGGGAGTGCAAAGCCACAGTCTCTCAAGTCTCTCAAGTGGGTTGTTTGCCTACTGCTGCGTCCTGGGGAGTGCAAAGCCACAGTCTCTCAAGTGGATGCCTTTCTCCACTGGTTCTGGAGGGGGCTTTGTGCCTAGAGAGCTTCATCATGCCAAGGACTGAGGTAGTGGATGCCTTTCTCCACTGGTTCTGGAGGGGGCTTTGTGCCCAGAGTGCTTCATCCTGCCAAGGACTGAGGTAGTGGATGTGATACTCCACTGGTTCTGGAGGGGGCTTTGTGCCCAGAGTGCTTCATCCTGCCAAGGACTGAGGTAGTGAATGCCTTCCTCCACTGGTTCTGGAGGGGGCTTTGTGCCCAGAGTGCTTCATCCTGCTCGTGGCGGCCTCAGTAGCGTTGGAATCTTTGGCGCTCACTGGCCTGCGGTGCTTGTTGCGGCGGTGTCCTGTTCAGCGGTGCTGGTGGTGGCAGTGTCTTGTTCAGCGGTGCTGGTGGCGGCGGTGTCCTGTTCAGCGGTGCTGGTGGCAGCGGTGTGCTGATCAGCGGTGCTGGTGGCGGCGGTGTCCTGTTCAGTGGTGCTGGTGGCAGCCGTTGACAGCGGTGCTGGTGGCTGCGGTGTTCTTGGCAGCGGTGCTTGTGGTGGCGGTGTCCTTGGCAGCGGTGCTTGTGGCGGCGGTGTCCATGCAGCGGTGCTCGTGGCGGCGGTGTCCTTGGCAGCGGTGCTTGTGGCAGCGGTGACCTTGGCACCGGTGCTTGTGGCGATCTTGTCCGCCATGCAGGTTTTCCCAGACTTGCCTGTTTTACTGTGCCCCTTCCCCACCTTGGATGGTGGCGCAGCTGTCTCCACACTCCCAACTGTACCCCTGGGAGAGGCTTTGGTGGAAGATTTTTTTCCTCTCTCCCGCCGGGCACTGGCCAACTTTTTGTGCTTTTGAGGTGGGGGACTGTCCGTGCTCTGGCTCCTTGGCACACTGGCTGGCCTGCTGCCTGGCGCACTCACGAAGCCGGTTACTACTGGCACCACTGTTCCCGCTGATGTTGTGGCTGAGGCGCTGGGTTGGGACTTGGAGAGGCGGGCCCTAGGAGACTGAAGGGGTGGGGGAGGTGAGGGGAAGGGGTCAAGGTTGGACAGGAAAAGTTTTTTGGACACAATGGGACGGGTAGATGGAGGGGGTTTGGGAGTGGTGGTTGTAGGAGGTGTACGTTTGGTGACTTTGGGTGAAGGTGCATGGGCTGGAGGCTGTCGTGAGGTGGATGGCTGTTGGGTGGGTGTGTGGCTGTGTTTGTGTACCTTGGGCGGTGGGCTCACAGACACACTGGGAATGTGTGAATGGTAGTGGGGGTGGTGACTACACGTGAGCGGGGTGTGGTGGTGAGTGTGCTGGTGATGGAGGAAGTGGCTGACGATGTAGTGCATGCAGGTGTGAGTGGAGATGAGATTGGGAGGGAGGAGGGAGACGAGGAGGAGGGGGACACAGTGGAGCCAGTGGCTGTTGGTATGTCTGCATGTGTATGATGCTTGCATGAGTGCCTGTGGGATGTGTGGTGCTTATGTTTGCCTGAGCTTCCCTTGTGTGTTGACGTGTGTGCATGCCGGTCTGATGGTGTGCTTGGGATTGGCTGAGGTACAGGGGTTTGGGTCTGGGTGGGGGAAGTTGGAGGGGGGAGGCTGGAGACAGGGACAATGGCTGCCATCAGTGCTGAGGCCAGAATCTGAAAAGCTTGCTGATGGGCTGCCTGACCAGAATGAATGCCCTCCAGGTATGCATTGGTCTGTTGCAACTGCCTCTCTACACCGTGGATGGCATTCAAAATGGTAGACTGCCCAACAGTGAGGGACCAGAGGAGGTCAATGGCCTCCTCACTGAGGGCAGCAGGGCTGACTGGGGCAGGGCCTGAGGTGCCTGGGGCAAAGGAGATGCCCACCCTCCTGGGTGAGCGGCCACGGTGCAAACGCTGAGGGGCTGCTGGGAGGGCGGTGCTGGTAGGGGGGGGTGGCGGCTGTACCTGTAGATGCGGGGAACACAGAGGGGCCCGCCACTGCAAGGGAGCTCCCATCAGAGGACGAGTCCGTGTCACTGGTCTCAGCTCCTGTCCCCGCTGTGGAGCTCCCCTTTGCCCTCCTTCCCACTGGTGAATTCTGACTCCGTTGTGTTGCCCTCCAGGTCCATGTGGGATGCAGCTCCCTCCTGCTCCGCTGCAACTGCTCCTCCGCCTGATGATGCGAATGCACACAAGCACAGGGAGACCACAAAAAGGGCGGGGAGACAGAAGAAAGACATGTTGAGTGCATGCAATACCATTACCGTTGGCGGACACTACAGACACAGAAGCCCCCTGCACTACGCCGTGCACTTGGAGTTCCCTAATCAATCACAGGGACATGGGTTACAAGGCTATGCCCGATTGCTGCACACATGGAAGTCACAGGAGCCTGACTAGGTGTTGTTGGCTCTGTACACAGGTGGCGTGGGGTGCCACAGGGCCTGCCTTAAGAAGGGACTTTGCCTATTAGACTCGCCCTGGCCTAGGGGAACCCACAGCCCACCTCCCCCACCCAGACACCTACAATGGGCACTGAATCAGCTGAATGAGAGTGTACTCACCCCCTTGTGGCTGCTGTGATGCCCTCAAGTGCCCATCCAACTCCGGGTACGCCACCGCCAGGATCCGGAACATCAGGGGGGTCATGGTGCGACGGGCACCCCTCCCACGTTGAGAGGCCATCCCCAGCTGGGCGTCCGCCGTCTTCTTGCTCCAGCGGCGAAAGTCCTCCTATCTTTTCCGGCAGTGGGTGCTCCGTCTGTGGTAGACCCCCAGGGTCCGGACTTCCTTGGCGCTGGCACGCCAAATATCCTTCTTCTGGTGGGCGCTGACCTACAGGCATGGTGCAGGGGAAAAGGAGAAGATATAACCGTCTGCACCGTCACAGTCATTGGCCCGCATCCCTACCCTTGCCATGACGCACATGAACTCACTGTTGTTTCATGCATGCCTCATTCCCCCACTATCTTTCATCCACACCACTCCAAACAGGCATTGCCCATACAGCATGCTCACAGTGTACTCACCTGTTTGTCTGGAGGACCGTAGAGTAGCGTGTACTGGGGGAGGAGCCCATCCACTAGTTTCTCCAACTCCTCCGTGCTGAAGGCAGGGGCCCTTTCCCCAGACACACGAGCCATTGTCTCTTCCAGACTGAGGTCACAGCAGCACTTGCAGTGTAGGTCCTTTCCTGTCGAAGATCAGGTATCAAGTGATTGAACAGACAGAAAATGGCGGTAACCAATGCAGGATTGCGCCGCGGTCTTCGACCGCCTTCCGCGACGGTGTACAACGCCAGCGCAGTTACCTCATATCCCCTTGTCCCACATTACAGGTCAGGCAGCCGCCATTTCAGGGGGCCACATGGCATTTTTTTACTGCGTCACACATATTTAGGCCTTGCTTAAACACTAATACAGTCATATGTCGATTTTAAAACAGTTTCCGGTTAAGTTGTGTTTACGTAGCTCGGTGTTGGTTGACTCTCTGCTCGCTGTTCTCCTCCATAGAGCACGTCCGCTGGGGCAGGTGAGGAGATGGCGGCATCCTCCGGTGTACAGACCGCTGGTGGACATGTCGACAATGGAGGAGCGACATGTAATTATCACCTACAGACTTGATCGTACCACAATCCTGGAACTGTGTGCCCAGTTGGAGCCAGACCTGATGTCAGCTATCCACCATCCCACAGGAATCCCCCCTCTAGTGCAGGTGCTGTCAGTACTCCATTTCCTGGCAAGTGGGTCTTTACAGACGACAGTGGCCATAGCATCAGGGATGTCCCAGCCTTTGTTCTCCAACGTGTTGTCCAGAGTGTTGTCTGACCTGCTGAAACACATGCGCAGCTACATTGTTTTCCCTCAGGTGGAGGATTTGCCTACAGTGAAAGGTGACTTCTATGCCCTGGGACCTATCCCCAACATCATAGGTGCCATTGATGGGACACATGTGGCCTTGGTATCCCCCCCCGCAGGAGTGAACAGGTATACCGAAACTGGAAGAGTTACCATTCTATGAATGTGCAGATGGTGTGTTTGGCAGACCAGTACATCTCCCATGTGAATGCCAAATTTCCTGGCTCAGTGCATGACGCTTACATTCTGTGGAATAGCAGCATCCCTTATGTGATGGGGCAACTCCAGAGGCACCGTGTGTGGCTATTAGGTGAGGACATGGACCCAATACAGTGTGACTAGGTGTCTGGGTCTGGGATATCCCTAAGAGTTAGTGTGTGTCTAACAGTTGTGCCTCGACATTTGCAGGTGACTCTGGATACCCCAACCTGTCATGGCTACTGACCCCAGTGAGGAATCCCAGGACAAGGGCAGAGGAACGGTACAACGAGGCCCTTAGGCTGACTAGGAGGATTATAGAGAGGACCTTCGGCCTCCTGAAGGATGGTCCAGATGGAGGTGTTGTAGCAGCTGTGGAGCCTGTGGACAGTGAAGACGAGGAAGCAGAAGAAGAGGATATGGACAACAGGAACACGGTGATCCAGCAATACTTCCAGTGAGACACAGGTAAGAAGACAACACTGCCTGCTACATCTGATTTAATTCTTCTACCTCTCATCTGTCTGTCATTTTCACCCAGTTTATGGACACTGAGTTGTCACTTTCCCTTTCAATTTCACAGATGTGGGTCCCACTGTGTGACCTCTGCTTTGTTTCCACATGGACTAGAGCTGTGTGACATAGGTATGTTGACATTACATTGGATATAGCATTTTGCCACAGTTATTGCTAATACACATTTTCGAAAGCACAGACTGACTCCAGATTGTTTTGTGATTTAAGGGTGTTTATTTAAGTGCAAAATAGTGGAGGGTTTGTAAAATGGTCAGGGGTGATGGTGGAGAAATGTCCATGCAGAGTCCAGTCTATTAGTCTCACAGGTGCATTGTCCAAAGGGACATAGGAAGTGGAGCTGGGGCAGTTGATGGATGGACAGGGTGACAAAGTGGGACAGAAGGATGACAATCAGGGTGGTCTCATTTCTTGGTAGGGGTTCTCTGTCTTTGTCCTGGATCTGAGGGACCACTTGTGGGGTGGTTCTCCATCTGCAGGGGGTGGGGTGCTGGTGTTGTGGTCCTGTGGCGGTGCCTCGTGTCCACTAGCGCCGACAGAGGTGGTGGGCAGTTCATCATCCAGGCTAGTGTCAGGGGCCCCTTGTTGTGCCACAGTGTCCCTCCTGGTGTTGACGAGTTCCTTCAGCACCCCTACAATGGTGCCCAGGGTGGAATTGATGGATTTGAGTTCCTCCCTGAACCCCAAATACTGTTCCTCCTGCAGCCGCTGGGTCTACTGAAACTTGGCCAGTACCGTTGCCATCGTCTCCTGGGAATGGTGGTAGGCTCCCATGATGTTGGAGAGGGCCTCGTGGGGAGTGGGTTCCCTGGGTCTGTCCTCCCCCTGTCGAATTGGAGCCCTCCCAGTTCCCCTGTTTCCCTGGGCCTCTGTCCCCTGAACCATGTGCCCACTACCACTGCCCCCAGGTCTCTGGTGTTGTTGGGGTGGTGGGATAGCCTGGGGTCCCTGTAGTGGTGGACACACTGCTGCTTGACGTGTCCTGGGGACAGAGGTATGGGCCCGCTGGGTGGGTGCTGTGCTGGTGTTTCCATAGGGGGGAGGCTCTGTTGTGGCTTGTGCCAGTGTGAGGGGAACCGACTGTCCCGAGGTCCCTGATGGGCCGGGCTGGTCATCTAGATCCAGTTGGACAGAGCTGCTGTCATCACTGTGGGCCTCTTCTGTGGGTGGAGTGGACATGTCTGGACCCTCCTGTCCAGTGACGTTGGGTAGGGGTCCTGCAGGAGTGTAAAAACATGATTATTGCATCTGTGTGTGCCATGGTGTGCAATGGGTGGGTGACCTTGTAGCCCAGTACTTGCATTCTTGTGTGGGACCTTGTGTGATAATGGTTTAGGGGGTGTATGGGTATGTGCAGTGGCCATGCTTTGGTGATAGGTGTCCATGCTTTGGTGTTACATGCAGGGCTTGGGTTTGGGATGTGTGATTTGTGATATTGGGACATATGTGAGAAGTTGGAGTGATGGGGGTGAGGGCGAGGGTAGGGGTATGTGATAGCATGCATGTGGGTTGGGGATGAAGTAGTTAAAGGTTTGACTTACCAGAGTCCCTTCCTCCAGCTACTCATGTGAGGCCCTCAGGATGCAGTATAGCCAAGACCTGCTCCTCCCATGAAGTGAGTTCTAGGGGAGGAGGTGGGGGTCCACCGCCAGTCCTCTGAACTGCAATCTGGTGGCTTGAGACCACGGAACGCACCTTCCACCGTATGACGTTCCACCTCTTCCTGATGTCATCCCATGTTCTCGGGTGCTGTCCCACTGCGTTGACCCTGTCCACGATTCTTCGCCATAGCTCCATCTTCCTAGCTATTGTGGTGTGCTGCACCTGTGATCCGAATAGCTGTGGCTCTACCAGGATGATTTCATCCACCATGACCCTGAGCTCCTCCTCAGAAAACCTGGGGTGTCTTGACGGTGCCATGGGGTGGTGTGGGTGATGTGTGGGGTGGTGTGTGTTGTGATGTGTGGGGTGATATTTAGAGGTGTGTTGTGTGAGGTGCGTGGATGTTGTGTGAGTGATGGTGTTGAGTGCCTGTGGATGCTATTGTTCTTTCTGGTGGTGTCTCTCTATGGTCTTCTGTTGCAATTGTTGTCGTAAGGGTTTGTGGGTGATGTGGGTGTGTGTTTTATATTGTATTGAGTGTGTGGGAGTGGTGTGTGTATGTGCATCAGGTGTGTGTATTTCGAATTGTCCAATGTGGTTGTGTTTTGTAAGTGAATGTGTATTTTGAGCGCGGCGGTGTGTACCGCTAATGGAATACCGCGGTTGAAAGACCGCCGCGTGGATTCGTGGGTCGTGATAGTGTGGGCGTATTCCTGTTGGCGTGACCGTGTCGGTTTTGTTATCGCCAGTTTATCACTGACCTTTGGTGTGGCGGACTTGTGTGGGTGTCTAGATTTTGGCGGATTCCGAGCTGTGGGTCATAATGGCAGTGGCGGTATTCCGCAGCCGCGGTGGTGTGTTGGCAGTCTTCTGCACGGCGGTAAACCGGTTTTACCACCAATGTTGTAATGACCCCCATAGCCACTACACAATTGTTGACATTCACTATAAGGTAAATATTGTTGAATTGTGATTCTTTGTAGTATATTTATATACAAAGTGTAATTTAGGGTAACTCTTACTTTCTTTTTAGCTGCAGCTTTAATTTCCCTGGGTGAGCTACCATATTAGCTTCAGGGACCCTTTCCTTGCTTAGACAGTCCTGGAACGTTTTATGCCATCTGCACTGACCAGACCCCCAAGCGTTGAGATCCCAATCAGGTTCCAAGGCTTCATTCGAGTCAGTTTCCTTGGATCCCTCAGTTATTGCCCATCCACAAAGGAGTTGCCCAGAAAACCCTACCGTCCCACCCCACATATTTTGTGGCCTTTTCTAAGCCTCTAGAGTGTCTTTGGTCCTCCTCCACAATGGTAATCTAAACGGTGTGTCATATCTATGTAATGCATGTGTATGTTCACTCCATCAAGCACCTCTCTCTTGTTGCCAGATTGTTTTTGGGGACAAATTCCCACCCAATTATGGCGTACAGCTAGGAGGCACAGTATTATGTCCTAATATTTGGCAGTGAAGTACCTTGTTTTAAATGGATCTTTGCAGTGTTCAGAATGCTCTTCAGGGGACTTCACCCTCCCAGAGGAATGTTTAAAATGTGCCATCTACTTTATCAAAGAATGTCTGTAGTACAGGCCAGGGAGTGTTCTGAAGTCCATAAAGGAATTTGGACTAGCTTACCATCTTGAATAATGAAGACCTATTCGTAAGTGAAAGGATATATCTGATAGAGACTTCTAGTTGCAGATTCCTTACCTTTGAATTTCTCCAGGCGTCAGACTAGATCCAAAGAATTTTTCTTTGAGCAGTGCACCTGCGTGCTGTTAGGTGGCATCGTGGACTCAATGGGCGTTGTTGGCATCGTGGTTGCTTTGATGATGTTGAAGTCATATATAGGCGCAACCCTGGGGCGTTGACGTCAGTTCTTTTCTTTCCACAACAGCCTACGCGCAGATCCGGAGAAGAGCTACCCAAGACATTTTGTCTAATTACTTTTTGACGAGTTTTGATCCATCGAGAGATGTTCCGTAAGACCAGATTCAAGCCCTGCAACTCCTGTCACCACATGATGTTGGTGACGGATCAGCACCTCGTGTGCCTCTGGGGTTTGGAGCGCGACCACGACCCGAAGTCGTGGTCTGAGTTTCGGGCCATGAACCCGAAAGCTTTGAAGGAGCGGTCCCTAAGGCTCAGGGCGGCCAGACACTCGACTCCACGTCGCTCCCGGTCTCATGCGAGAGGAAGGTCAGGAGACCGGTCATGGAGTCATCAACATTCTTCTTTGTCCATGTCACCTGGACATTCGGGTAAGAAGAAGAAGTTGAAGAAGCTGAAACGTTCTTCGAATTTGCCCTGTCGCTCGCACGGTGCAACGCGGGAAGAGTGTCAACGCTCTAGGCCTCCGTCTTCGGAGCCTCCGCGCCTCCCCGAATTTCAATGAGCTGGGGCTACCCCTGCCCAACTAAAGAAGTTCTATGAGGCCATGCGCCTCATATTTAGGCAGCCCGACCCATCCTCAACGCCTTCAGGCCAAGGGGAGTTGTGAGGGCCTCCTCGGGTTCAAAGTCCGCTTCCGGATCCGTCCCGATGCCGGTTGTGCCAACTCGACCTTCCCAGAAGTCCTGTCAGACTTCGACGCTCCTGTGCCGATTGGGCCCACAATTGACATCAATCTTATACTCATTCCCGACAACCTGGAGCCGGAACGACATTGCTTGACGCCAACACCGTTTTCTATGGGCTCTGCTGTGCCCAGGGTTGATCCTGAACCCTATTACTATAGGTATGGAGATGGATATGCGGAGAGTGTAGAGGGGTCACTGGACCCGAACTGGACTGGGCACAGGATTTGGGTGATGCCAGTGGGTTGGACACTTCCCCTGACACGGGAATGTTCTCTCCCCATACTGTGGCTACAGAGGAGGGAGATTCTTATTCTATGGTGGTGAGAAGGGTGGCAGAGGTTTTGAACCTTCAGCTTCCTTCTGTGGAGGTCAGGCCTAACCTCCTGACTGAAGTGCTTCAGCCTGGGGCGTACAACTCTGATCCCCTTCATCCCTTCAACGAAGCACTTACGGACATCTTACTGGGGACCTGGTCCAAACCCACCACAGGGGCTACTGTGAATAGGACAATTGCCCTCCGCCATCGCCCTGTGCTCAATGAACCAAATTTACTTACCCAACACCATACACCTGAGAGCCTTGTCATCCAGACTTCTTCATCCTGTGGCGCATTCCCAACTGCTCCCCCGGACAGGGAATCAAAAAGACTGGACAACTTAGGTAAGAAGATGTTTTCTTCTGCCAGTCTAGCGCTGCGGTCCTTGAACACCGCATGCCTTTTGGTCTGATATTTCCATACTCTCTGGGATACGGTCACGCAAGTGCTCCCCCAAGTTCCAGGAGAGGCCCGAAATGTTTTCTCCCAAGCCATGACAGATGGGAGAGACGCAGCCAAGTTCATGATCCGTTGTGGACTAGATACGACCGATTTACTAGGCAGATCGGTTGCATCGATGGTGGCACTGAAACGCAATGCCTGGTTGAGGACATCTGGTTTTTCGGGGGCTGTCCAGCAGTCTTTGATGGGCATGCCATTTGATGACACTCGTCTCTTCGGAGACAAGGAGGACTCATCGCTCGGATGCTTTAAGGGTTCCCTGGTTACGGTTTGGTCCTTTGGCCCCGCAGCCACTCCTTGTCCCCCTCAGTCCGCCTCTCACTCCTTTTGTGGCTAAGGAAGGGGCACCCAACCGCGTCCACTGACCCGCGCATGCTGCTCAGCTCCTGTGCAGATGCTGGATGCATCGACGTCGTGGACCAGATAGTCAGCAGGCCGCCCAGTCCACCCCCACCCCCTCTCCTGCCTCAAAACCTCCCTAGTCTGTTGGGACATCCGGAAGCGGTTGGCGGCAGAATTCGCCATCATATGCCTCACTGAGAATCCATTGCACGAACAGGTGGGTTCTACATATCGTCCAAAGAGGCTACTCCCTCCCCTTCAAGACTTTTCCTTCAGCCATGCCACCATCATTCAATCATGTGTCGGAGAATCATTTGGTACTTCCCCACGAGAAAGTCAAGGCTCTCCTGGCCAAGGGAGCCATAGAGAGGGTCCCTGCATAAGAAGTAGGTCGTGGTTGCTATTCCCCCTACTTTCTGGTGCCCAAAAAGGACAAGGGTCTTCGCCCTAGCTCAGACCTCTGGTCCCTCAATCTCTTCCTCAAGAAGGAGAAGTTCAAGATCTTAACCCTGGCTCAGGTCATTTCTGCCCTGGAGACTGGATGGTTGCGTTGAACTTGCAGGACGCGTATTTCCATATTCCCGTCCTGCCAGCCCACAGACTCTACCTACGATTCATGGTAGGTCATGGGCACCTTCAGTTCACCGTGCTCCCCTTTGGCCATTCCAGTGCCCCTCAGGTGTTCACGAAAATGATAGTAGTGGTTGCAGCTCATCTGCACAGGGTAGGGTTCATAGTCTTCCCCTACCTCGACGACTGGCTGTTGAAGGTGGCTACACCCCAGAAAGTTGTTTCTCACCTCCGGACTACGGCAAATCTCCTGTATTCCCTGGGATTCACTAGAAATGTCCTGAAGTCAAACCTGATTCCCTCTCAGACGCTCCCTTTAATCCAAGCTGTTCTGGACACAGAGCAGTTTCGGGCTTATCCTCCCGAAAAGCGAGTCCGAGATATTCAGGCTATGATACAGATGTTTCAGCCTCTATCCTGGATTTCAGTGAGAATAACTCTGAGGCTGCTAGGCCTAATGGCCTGCAGCATCATGCTGGTTCAACATGCCAGTGGGACTTGAAGTTCCAGTGGGCGCAGCATCAGGGGAATCTCTCTGACATGGTTCAGATCTCAGAGGGAACTCAGTTGAATCCAGATTGTCGAATCCAGATTAGGTCAAGGGCAGATCCCTCTGCCTTCCCCAACCAGATCTCACAGTAGTGACAGATGCATCACTCCTGGGATGGGGCGGCCACATGGGAGAGGCGGAGACCAGAGGCCTCTAGTCTCCGGTGGAGTCCAGGCTCCACATCAACCTTTTGGAGCTCCGGGTGATCCAACTTGCATTGAATGCATTCCTTCCCTCTCTCAAAGGGAAAGTGGTGCAGGTATTCACCGACAACACCACCGCCATGTGGTATTGCAACATACAGGGCGGAGTGGAGTCATTGACCCTTTGTCAAGAGGCTCTTCGCTTCTGGACATGGCTGTAACGCCAGGGCATTTCCCTGGGGGTTCAACATCTGGCGGGCTCTCTGAATGCCAGAGCAGACTAACTCAGCCGTCGATGCTTAGTCAATCACAAATGGCGTCTCCATTTGGAGGTGGCTGAAGGTCTCTTTCAGCAGTGGGGAGAGCCTTGGTTAGATCTGTTAACCTCCGCAGAGAAAGCGCAATGTCAGCTGCTTTGCGTGTTGGAGTTGCCAAGGCGGCACTTGCTTGGCGATGCGTTTTCTCATGAGTGGATCTCAGGCATCCTGTACGCCTTCGTGCCAATACCACTTCTGCCCAGAGTTCTGAAGAAGATCAGGCAAGACCAGGCCCAAGTAATCTTGGTAGTTCCGGACTGGGCAAGAAGAGTCTGGTATACCGAGCTCTTGAGCATGACCATCGATCCTCTGATCCTACTGTCCATTCAGGAGGATCTTCTGGCACAGCAGCAGGGGACAGTCATCCACCAGTCCAGTCTCCGCCTCCTTGCGTGGAGATTGAGCAGCGACAGTTGATGGCTTTTGACCTTCCACCCGAAGTACGTAATGTCATCTTGGCATCCAGGCATCCCTCCACCAAAACAGTATACGCCTGTTGTTAGAAGAAATTTGTGGCATGGTGTATCAACAAATCTGTTGATCCCCTCTCTGCACCTCTCTCAGAGGTTCTCGTCTTTATTTTCTCTCTTGCCCAGCAGGGCTCTACTCTGGGCACCCTCAAGGGTTATGTGTCTGCCATATCTACCTTCTTACGGCTACCAGACCAACCTTCTTTTTTCAAATCTCCCATTGTTGGGAGTTTTCTTAAAGGCCTCACTCATATGTTTCCTCCCATTCCATTCATCATGCCCCAGTAGGATTTAAAATTTGTCCTCACATGCCTCATGTGCACCGCTTTCGAGCCACGCCACAATTGTCCTTTACGGCTCTTAACACTTAAAACAGCTTTCTTGATTGGCTTCACTTCTGCTCGCAGAGTAAGTGAGCTTCTGGCTCTGTCTTCAAAGCCACCATTCCTAGCAGTGCATCCCGACAAAGTAGTGCTTCGTACCAGGCCTCCCTTTCTTCCCAAAGTGGTTATGCCTTTTTGCAAAGGCCAATCTATCACCTTGCCTACTTTTTACTCGCCCCCACATCCCTCACATGAGGAGGAGAGACTCCACCGTCTGGATCTAAAAAGAGAGCTGGCGTTCTATTTAGATTGTACCAAAGAATTCTGGGTGGACAATCAACTCTTTGTGGGATATGTGGGCGCGAAGAAACGGAAGGCAGTGCAGAAGAGGACCATCTCACGATGGTTAGTCCTCTGCATCAAGATGTGCTACGCTTTGGCAAAAAACCAACCCCCTCAGGGTTTTCGCACTCATTTTACCAGAGGAACTGCTGCTACCACAGAGTTAGCATGCGGAGTTCCAGTCCTGGATATCTGTCAAGCCGCAACGTGGGCGTCCTTCCTTACGTTCACCAAGCAATACTGCCTGGACAGTCAGGTCAGCAAGGATGGCTCTTTTGGCCGTCCGGTGCTGCAGGATTTTTTTGTGTGATTTTAGTTTGCAGCCCACCACCAGGGATGCTATTGCTGGGTATCTATTCAAAGGTAAGAAATACACAACTAGAAGTCTCTATCATATGTACAAGTTACTTACCTTCAGTAACAATATATCTGGTAGAGACATATTCTAGTTGGAGATTCCTTACCAACCCACCCATCCTCCCCCACTGCAAACTGATTTCTAGGGACAGGTACTTACCTCTAAGGGCCCTAGTGTGGGCATCATTCTCAGTGTTCTTCATGGCTCAGCGCTACAGGCATGGAAAGTCGTGAAAAGAAACTGACACCAGTTACTCCGGGGTGGCGCCTGTATACGACAGCGACGTCATCACGGCGACCTCGACGCCAACTACACCCGTGAAGTTGACCGACGCCACCTAACGGCGTGCAGTGGTACTGCTCGGAGAAAAATTCTCCAGATCCAGTCTGACGCCTGGGGAAATTTAAAGGTAAGGAATCTGCAACTAGAATATGTCTCTACCAGATATATCGTTACCGAAGGTAAGAAACTTTTGTGCCATCTCCACTGTTCGACATCGGCCTGGAATTCTCAATAGACCCCTGCCAGTTTCCTGTCCAGAATCTGAGCCTGCCAAGGGGTGACCTTGATGCCCAGGTAGAAGAAACCGTTAGTCAAGACCTTAATGTCTCGGGAAATCTGGGCTGTGGTGATCCACTTTCCCAATTTGCATAGTATGGATATATCCCTGTTGCCCTTGTAGCCTTTGTATTTTTCAAATTTGAAAAACACCAAAAGCACAGCGGGCAGTGAAGTTGCCAGTTCAGCAAGGTACAATAAAGTATATTTGACTTATAAGGATGCTTTTTCTGGCTTACCTACCACCTCTGGGAAGCTCACCACATCTTCCCTAACACATAGCCCACATGCCTGAGGCTCTGTGCAAAGGGTAAATAGGAGCTGAGACATAGAACAGCCCTCTCGGGTTCCTCTCCCTAGCTGAAATTCACCCTATCTAACAGCATTCCAATCACTTTCATCCTCGCTGTCGGGTTTCTATACAGTAACCACACCCAGCTACAGAAGACCAGTCCCAATCCAAATTTTCTCAGATCTTGGAAGAGATAGAGTAAGTCTATGGAGTGAAATGCTTTTCTGGCTTCTAGGGGCATAAGAGCCAGAGGCTCCTATGTGTTTTGTTAGTAGTCTAGACAATTGTGGGGATGGTGGAAATGAAGCCTAGTGGCAATATGGGGCATAATGTTCCTCTGGACCAGGAGAGGTATGACTCTCGCCAACCAAATTGCCAGAATGTTTGCCTGGATCATGACCTCTGTGTTCAGCAAGAAAAATATGTCTGAAGTGCACTAGTTTCCGCGTCTCCCCACTTTGGATATCACAACAATTGCCCGCTCCAGATCCAATGGCAATTCACTCATCTCCTCAACCTCATCATTCATGACAAAGAGAATGGGTCTCAGAATATAAAGAGTGAGCTTATAGGACTCTACTAATATGATATTTGGTCCCAGGGTATTTCCTGGCTGCATCAGTCCCACCGCTTCTGATAGCTCCCCAAGAGAAAGCTCTTGGTCCACTCCAGACATCGTCTGTCCACAGCATGCAGCCTCAGAAGTGGCAGTTCCTCAAGGAAGGCCATGATGTACTCCTTTGTAGCAGGGCCTGATAGTATTGTGTGAATGTCTCTGCTACATCCTCGTCTGTTTCTCTGAGACCCATCTGTTGCCTCAAGTTCCCACCCATCTGGCTACTTCCTTCCTTTTACTTAGCCAGGCCAACAAAAGCACCACCTTATCTCCCATCTCATACAGTGTCCTCTGTGTTTAAAGGAGCTGTTTTTTGGCTATGTTGTGGATCAGAGCGTGATAGGCCCTACCCTGGGCTTCCACGTGGCGGTGTTGCCGCATGTGTCTACCTAGGGCATTTCAGCATCTCTGATCTAGTGTTCAAGTATAGATGTGATGTTTTGGGCCCTGTCCCACAGAGCTGTCTTATAAGCTTCCCAAAGCCTGGCCAGCGAGGACACTGAATTTTTGTTCTCATCAAAACAGAGAGATGAGCCTGTACAGAGCTCCTCTATGACTTTACCTTCCTGGACCTCCAAACTATGTAGTTGCCAATACCTCTCTGTCTTTCAGCTCTGGTCCCTAATGATACACTAAGGTGGCCATCATCCGAATTTCCCCTCGGTAGGTATTTGGCTTCTATTTTGTTAGAGCATTCTGCAGTGGAGACAAACACATAGTAAAGTCGGGATAACGACTTTTGAGCCCCAGTGAAGAAGGAATGCTTCCTGGTAGTTTGGCTCTCCACACATCCAGGAGGCCAAGTGAGTATGCACATTGCACCAGTAGCACAGGGTATGTCCAGGAGTCGCACATGGGGAGGATATGTCCAGTGTCCTGTCTGTTACATTATTAAAGTCACACCTATTGCGTGGATGCCTGTTGTCTCTGCAAAGTATGTTTCCCACAGAAGTGCCAGGTCTAGGATCTGGCTTCTAGTGCGTTGTATAACAACTCCTCTCTTGAGCGTGATTATCAGGCTATTGACTTTCCAAGACTGACTTCTGACTTTTCAATTGGTCTGTGTCACCTGGGGATGTCATGCCTGTAGTATTTCACAGAAGTGTTAGCTTCACATCTCTCACTAGCCGCGGGGCATGCTATCCGTAGGGCATCAGGCAACCTTAAGTTAAATGTGCTGTGATATTCCAGCACTGTGTGACTCCAAGGGACCATCTTCACTTTGGGGTTCCCACCCACAGGGAAATCCCAACGTTTGCACAATCTGTGTATAAAGAATGTCAAACCTCAAGCATCCCCAACTGAGGGGCACAACTCGCTGCCCACTTCTTAACTCCCCCATCCCACGCTTCGGGAAAGGAAGTATCTGTTGCACCATAACGGAACACACCTCAACATGACTCAAAAAGAAAACTGTGGCTGGCTGCCCTTCCCTCGCAACCCAAACTACAGACTCTGAGTAAAGCGAGATCCCTGTATGTCTTTTGGATTCTGAACCAGGTAGTATTGCCATGGGCCAAGCCACGGCCGCTCCAGCATCACACCCCATCATCTGCAGGCATTGTTGCTGCCCCTTCTGCGCTGAAGACCATAAAGCAGTTCAATCATCTGTTCCTTAAGCATGTTTATGGCTTTGGAAAGACTTCGGAGTCCACTGGGGCCATCTCACCAACATGGAGAACAGAATCAGCAGTGCCTGAGCCTTCTTCCTCAGATGTTTATGAATGCCTTTTCCTGTCTATGTCCAATCTACTGGGCACTGACCTGGTCCATCTGTGGCGCCTATTTCATCTGGTTCTGGGCAGAGGGAACGCTTTACAGGAGTCTGCCTCTTGGGCAGGGTGGCTGCCACAGGTGGCTTTCAGTGGGCGACTTCTCAACCCATTTCTGTGTTTCTTCTGTCAAAGAATTATGTTTTCCGTTGGGAAATGATCTGGAGTCTTGCTGGGTTGAGGAGCATATAGATAACCTGCATTGCTTGTAGTTTAAGTTTCAAAGTTTTGAATGTTTCCTTTGTTATTGGAAACACACTGTATAATCAGGGGAAATCAAAATTTTAATGAAAATCTAGAAGTACTGGTTGCCAGTATCGAGCTATGGTAAGGATGGTATCCCGAGTTGAGCAGTTGAAGGATAACCAGCCTGGAAAGGGTTCCCAGCAGCGGCTGGGGTTCAAGGGACCTGTGGGCCCTTTCTAGTATTAGTACGACTTCTCACAGTTTCTAGAAGTTGGCTTACAGAGAGCCCAGTGTTCTAAACTGAGGAATCCCAGGTCATCACCTACATCATGTAGTCTGTCATCTTCCTGATTTCCTGTTGCTGTCTATTCCCCCTTCCAGGGGCTCTCACAATGCACACATGAGTCCAGTATGGCTGAAGAAGTTGGATCTACACCTTTCTGGGGTTGGTCCCTAGAAGTTTTATTGGCCATGGGTGTGCCCTCAGATGTTCTATGCTTGGTGAACTTGGCAATAGCCCCCTGCAATGGCTTCAACATCCCTCCCCCTTTCACTATCCCATGTTGTGTGTGATGTATGGTGTCCATCCAGTACCTATGCTCACCTCATTCTAGTGCAGGCCAGTTCCAGTGGGGGTTGCGTCAAGCCACTGAGCACTTTCTTTAGGTGAGCCTGGCGGAGGAGAGGGAGAAATTGGCTTCTGAGTAGTCAGTCCTCTGACCTCTGGTCGAGACACTGTCCTAGATCTGGCTTCTTGAGGGCCCTCCCTATATTTACCACTTTTTCTGTGCACCTGGCAGGTTCAGCTGGCCAGGCGCTGCACAGCTCTAGTCAAGCCTCACAGTCCTTTGTACTGTGTCCTCAGCATCTCTCAGAGCTTGAGAGTCATCTGGCTTCTGCATGCTCTACCCCAGGGGGTGGGGACCAGGTCACAGAACTTACCACTTCTCTACCCCTCCAAACAGTGCCCAGCTGTGTCTTGACTGTGGGCTCCTGGTGATTCCCAGAGCCTTAGGTTGCCACATCTTGTCAGATTCAGTTTCCTGCCTTGGCCTGGTGCCTCTTGTCTCGGCCGGCTGGGGAACCCTCCCCTCTCAGCATTTGTGTATCGGCACTGGCCAGCCCAAGCCAGCTCACAACTCCTCATTTTTGGCCTGGCCCATCTTACCTCCCTACACTCTAGAGGTGCTGAATGACCCGGGCCACCGCACACTGAAAGGTCCCCAGCTTGCAGCAGCCTGTCTCCACTAAGCCCAGTCTTGCTTGGGGTCCATACCCTGACCGCCTCTGCAATTTAAGCTCTCGAGCCCAGGTTTTTCCTCTGGCTCTCCTGACATCTGCTGCATGGCCCAAGCCTAAATGCCCCTGTCCCAACATGAGTTAGTCCACCCGCCTCCCTTTATGTGGGTGGGGCACAAGCATCTCATTCTGCCCTGTCTGGGAGACCCCTTCGCTGACAACTTCTTTCCGTGGCTGGCCAGGTCTCTCCAAAGGTGTGACCCATGTTCCAATCAGCTCTGTGATGTGGGTCTGGGGCCCATGCGGTTCCTCTGGCTCTCCAGCCACCGTCTTTATCTGTTGCCCTGCACTTACTAGGGCTGATGGAGCCACAAAATCATTATGGATGAGTGGGTTGGGGCATCAGGCGGGAGCTCTAAGAAAACATGGCCACCATCTTTGACAGCTCGGCCTCGCCCCAATATGTGATCTTTTAGCATACAGTCACGCTCCTGTATAATGGCAACTTATTTAGGCCAAACCTGTTAGTTTGCCATATTGTTGATGATGTTTTGAACTCTGTGAATTTAGGTGGGAAGATCAATTATAGTTAGATTGAAGTAAATTAATGCATGTGTTCTCATTATGGGATAGTTTTGGTACTAAGGTAGACATAGGTTCGAAAGAGTGTCTTATTGATACCTGTTTCCATAGTTTGGGCAATGATTAGTGCCACTGGCTTGAGTAGCTAGTAATTCTTTAAGGCAGTGGTTCCCAATCTGTGGTCTGGGGTTCCTGGGGGTCCGCAAGCCTCCTCAGGGGTCCGCGACTGCTTAGAAAATTAAATAATATTAACAGATTAGGTCCCTAGCTTTCAGTAATGACTCAGTGGGGGGGACCAGAATTACAATAATTATTCAGTGGGGGTCCCGGGTTCCAATAATGATAAAGTGGGGGTCCACAGAAGTCAAAAGGTTGGGAACTACTGCCTTAAAGGATCAAACAATCACCTTCCTGCCTTAAGGGATCAAACAATCACCTAAGTGTAAAGATAATGAGACACCTAATTTGGTTAAAGAAAGTACTACTTAGGGGAAGGGTAAGAGAATCCTGTTAGAATAGTAAACCATAAGTCAGCATTAAGTGTGTGAAGTAACATACTTTAGGTTGGCCTTTAACCCATTCGGCTTAGCATTCACATCTCAAGCGGTGCCATGTATGGAAAACAATGTTTCCAGTGCCAGAAAAGCGTTTCAGTACTCGCAGCTTGGGAAGTGGGACATTAACAGAATAGCGACCCATTACAATCACCTGGTCTCACGCTTGCTGAAGCAATCCAAGACGCGTTATGGAGAACAGAGCACCATCACTATCTCTGAAGGGTAATCCTCAGAATCGACTAGTGAAAGGACAGGTAAAACATATCTGGTTCCAAAAATGAGGCTTCAAACACATAGAATTGTTTCCGGTGGATTCTAAACATACAAGCTTATAATGCGACTGGAATTAGGAAGGACTACTTTTGGGGTACAAAGGGATATGTGCACCATTGATGTATTGTTTAAAAAAGGACATCAATAAAAATGAAAGAAAGACTATGACTGCTTGCTCAAATAACAGAGTCGTTTATTACAATCCAAACACTTAAACACACAGAGATTGGACAAAAAAGGTTTATACATCACATAATGTCACAGTATAAAAAAGCAGTAAATAAAAATCAGCATTTAGAATTCCACTGTTTGGCATTGTCCATATATTACTGTTGCAAAGGGCAACACAGCAGATGAGGTAGTGACGGTCTATTAGTCGCAATAGGAAATGTAATTCTCCATTCCTCAATGAGTTCAAATCGCTTGTGATATGTAACAGTATTCAATCCATTGGCATTTCAGACCCTGTAGGATTGAACAGATATGTATTAGGTGATTTCATTGAATATTTAATCGAATATTTGAACAAAAGTTGAAATTCACTAGAAATTGTAAAAATGAAAGTGTTGCTTGTTGAATTACTTAAAGTCCACAAAGACTATATAAAGCACACTGCCACAATCGTTGGATGATGTCCTCATCGAAATCATGAATGATGTCATTAATTATGCAATTTGAGATGTAATCAGGTAGGTCATCAATGATGTCATTTAACATGTCATGAGTGACGTAATGGGGAGGCCATAACAGTGCATGATATCACTAAAATATAACTAGCAATTCTTTTTGGTTTTAACTATTAGTACTTATCTAATTTGAACATGTGACTTTAACCATTTTCAGTGAATTTCTGGGTTCTTTAAGATTTTACCTTAGGTGTCAGGGGGTTTCAAATTGTCACGATTTCTAAGATTGCAAAACATTTTCGGGGTCTCTGCCTGCAGAGCTTCTCCTAGTTGTTCTACTTTGTCTTTACTTTTGTTGGTCCCAGCGTTTTCTAGAACCCTGCTCTGATTGATTGTTATTATTCTTTTCATGATTACCTTTAAGCTGTGGCTCATTTGGTCTGGCCCCCATACTATCCCGAATCACACTATAACATCCCTGTAACCTTTGTTTTTTTCAGTGAATTTCTAAGTTATTTTTCAATTCTATTTCCCAACTATAATGTCTCTGTAACTTTTAGTTTTTTCAGTGAATTTCTAAGGTTTTTTAAATTCTATTTTCTAACTATAATGTTTCAGCAACCATTGTTTTTTTCTGTGATTTTTCTAAGGTTTTATAAATTCTATTTTGTAATTATAACGCTCCTGAAACTTTAGTTTTTTTTTATTGAATTGCAATGGTTGTTTCAATTGTATTTCCTACATATAACACTCTTGTAACCTTTGTTTTGGTTACTGAATTCCCTGAGTGGATCTGTGAGTGGTTGTTACAGTGTCTGAGTGGGTTTGCAAGTGCCTACTTGAGTGTCTCAGGAAGTCTGAGAGTGAATATATGAGTGTCTGAGTGGGTTTGTGACTGGCTGTGTGACTCTGTCAGTGGCTGTGTGAGTGGATGTAGAAATGTCTGACTGGGTCTCTGAGAGGCTGTGAGAGTGTCTGTGTGGTCCTGTGAGTAGATGGATAGTGTCTCAGCGGTTATGTGAGCTGGTGTATGAGTCTCTGAATGTATATATAAGTAGATGCATGAGTTTCTCAGTGGGTCTGTGAGTGAGCGAATGAATCTGTAATATGGTTTGTGAGTGGGTGCGGGAGTGTATGAGTGGAACTCTCAGTGGGTGCATGAATGTGTGAGTGAGTCTGTAAGTGGGTGCATGAATGTCTGACTGAATCTGTGAGTGGGTGCGGCTCTCCTCAAGTGAGTCTGTGAGTTGGTGCCTGAGTGTCTGAATGGGTCTGTGAGTGGGTGCATGAGTTTCTGAGTGAGTCTGTGAATAGGTATGTGACTGTCTAAGGAGCTCCGTCAGTGGTTGTATGAGAGGGGCCTAAGGGACAATGGAAAGCAAGAGGAATAACAATTGTTAGGAGTGCAGGGAGAGAAAACACAATAGAGCATATTTACAAGACAGTGGCCCATTGGTCCCGATGTGCCACTCTTTTTGCACCCTCCTAAAGACACCATGGTATAATACGGCACACCATGGTGGTCGTTACCACAACAACGTCAACATTTTTGGCGCTGTTGTGGGGCTTTGCTGCACTAGCGCCAAAAATGTTGACGCTAGTGCAGCAAAGCACAGGGAAGCCTATAGGCCAATACAGGAGCATCACATTAACGCCTGACTCGGGCAGGTATTAAAAATGACCTAAGTGGTGCAGTGAAATCTTGTACATTTCACTGTTGCATTTTTTCAGGCCTCCCTGCGGGGGAACGCCCCCCTTGCATACATTATGCCTGGCCCAGGCATAATGTGGCTCAAGCGGTTACAAAGTGACGCAATGTATGCATTGTGCCACTTTGTAAATATGGCGTGGTGGAATGGCCTCCTTAACGCTGCCTTTGCATACAAAAATGACAATAGGGTGGCACAAGTAGGCGGTTTGGGCTTGTTAATATGCACCAATATTTTCTAAAGTAATCCATTTTTTTGAGGACTTTACAATTGAGGAAGGGAGAATGTGTGCAATTTTTGTTGTCTATATTTCTATTCATTTCTGGTGAAATATAACTGATATCGCTATACCTGACTGAAACGTCCTCTACCCAACTCCTTATCACACAATATATTAATATTTAGGGTGTAAGGCTGCAAACTCTTCTCTTATGAAGATATACCCTTGGTATTCACATAGTATCTTTAAGCAGACAATAATTATAACATCACTGTTCTTTTACTAAATATGAGTAGAATATAAACATGTAGATATGCCGCACACTATGTTGTTTAATTCTAAATATATAAAGTAACTACTGCTTTCTTTGGAGGAGTTGTGGGAATGTTCCTTATCTTCTAGAACACAGCACCAAATTATGCAGGGTAAGTACAGGGGGATTTGTGGTATGTAGCCCATCGTCTTGGTAAAATACAGATGGTTGTCAGGTGTATATAATAATATGGTGGTGAAATTATACTTCCTTTTCCAAACAAATTAAAAGTCACACCGGACGCGAACCCATGTGAACAGTATGCAAATTCTGTGTAGTTTCGGTATTTGTAGACCACATATATACATTATAAATATTTAGTTTTAAAGGTAAGAGCTTTAGTAATATTGTTTAATAAGTACTAGAACAATAGAGGACAAAAATGTTAATTGTCGTATTACTATTTTTCGGGAGTCGCAACGTCATCATTCATGTGACGGCACATATTTCCAGAGTCACATAGGGGATGGAACTTCACCATTTTTGATATTAGACGAAGAACAATAGTATATTTACAGAGGACATATGTTTTAAATACATTTCATTGCGTTTTAGGGCATCACATTTCTGTCGCGATGGAACCGCGATGGCATCGTGCATCTCATGTGACACAGAAACAAAAGGATTTGATTTGTTAAGCAACTTTCTATTTATCATACAGAAAGATCCCACCCATTCCTTTTTGCTTTGGGCGTGACTATGAGTTTTCACACTTTTCTTTAGCAAGTCACCATTTTGAATGTTGGCTTTGTGTTTCCTTTGTTGTTTCCCAACTACTCAACAGGGCATCTGCTCCGCAAAATCTGGAGGAGGAAGAAGAGAATGTTATGGAGGAAGAGGAATAGGAATATACATTGTTTTCTATCCCAGAAGAAGGTTGATGCTCGGAAACTTATGTGCACAATTTTCAAGAAGGTACTGTCATGTGGCAGTGAAAAAAAATATGAATGCGGTACATCTAGCCTGTACAAATATTTGAACACCATCCATGGAACCTGTTTAGCTAGAGCAGAAATGCAGAGGGTGAAAACCCAGCAAGGAAGTTCTAGTGGAACCCATGAACAAGCAGGAACATCATCTGCAGGAAGACACATTTTTGGAGTTCCGATTACCATTCCAGAGTTTGGGAAAATTGGTATTTTTTTGCCCGAATGGACCACCATTCGTAGTGTAGGCAAACATGCCGTGGCTACTCTGGTGCAAACTATTAATGCACATACCTGTTAATTTTTTGGGGAGTCGTAGCACACTGTGTTTTTGTGTGCTTTCTGTTCTAAACCATGTTCCATTTTTTTCTCAAATTCAACATTGTTAAAACATCCCAAAAATCGAAAGATAGTTTAAAAAAATGGTTCTTCTTAAAACCACCTCTTCCAGTTTAAAAAAGAACTGCTCGTTTGTATGAGTGTGAATGCATCTTGTCATGCCTAGAAGTATGTTACTGAGTGTTTGAATGAGTATATGGTTGTGTAAGTGACTCAATATGTGGCGGGGTGCATGCATAAGAGACTGTATAATTGGAAGGGTGTTACAATTGTAGAGGTGAATGGCTGGATGCATGAATGACTATATGGGTGCATGAGTGAGTGCAGAAGTGTATAGGTGAGTAAGTGGGTGCATGAGTGGGGATATGGGTGTGTGATAGAGTGACTGAGTGATCGTATGGGTGAGTGAGTAGGTGCATGAGTGGCTGAATGGATGAGTGCATGAGTGTCTGTATGGGTGAGTGAGTGGGTGGATGGTGGATGAGTGGGTGTATTTGTGAGTCAGTGGGCACATAAGATGCTCTATGGGTGAGTGAGAGTATGCATAAGTGGTTGTATGGGTGAGAGAGGGTGTATGAATACGTGTATGGATGTGTAAGAGGGTGAGTGAGTGGTTGTATGGGTGAGTGAGTGGCTGGGTGTATGGGTAAATGAGTGCATGAGTGTCTGTATGGGTAAATGAGTGGGTGCATGAATGCTTATATGGGTGGGGGACTGGGTGCATGAGTAACTGGTTGGGTGACTGAGATGGTGCGTGAGTGGTTGTATGGGTGAGTGAGAGGGAGGATAGGTGATTGTATGAGTGAGTGAGTGGGTATATGTGTAAGATGTTGGGTGGTTGTATGGTTGAGTGAGTAGGTGTATGAGTGGCAGTATGGGTAAGTGAATGCATGAGTGTCAGAATGGGAGAGTGCATAAGTACTTGTACAGGTGAGTGGGTGGGTGCATGAGTGCTTGTATGCATGAGTTACTGGGTACATAATTAGCTGTCTGGGTGACTATGGGTGTGTGTGAGTGGTTGTATGGGTTGTATGGGTGATTGAGAGGGTGGATAGGTGATTTTATGAGTGAGTAGGTGCATGTGTGGGTATATGTGTGAGTAAGAATGTGAGCGTGGCTGTATGGTTGAGTGAGTAGGTGCATAAGTGGCTGTATGGGTGAGTGCATGAGTGTATGGGTGAGTGAGTGGGTGCATGAGTGGTTGTATGGGTGATTGAGTATGTGGATGAGTGACTGTATGGGTGAGTGAATGTGTGAGTGGCTGTATAGGTGAGTGAGTAGGTGCATGAGTGGTTGTATGGGTGAGTGATAGGGTATGTGAGTAGCTGTGTCAGTGAGTGAGTGCATGAGCAGCTGTGTGGATGTGTGAGAGGCTGTTTGAGTGGTTGCATGGGTGAGTGAGTGGGTGTAAGAGTGGCTGTATGGGTGAATGAGAGGATGCATGACTTAGTGCATGAGTAATGTATGGGTGATTGAGTGAGTGCATGAGTGGTGTGTGGGTGAGTGTACCAGTGGTGTTGGATGAGTGAATGCCTGCATGAGTGGTGTATGTGTGAATGAGTGAGAGTATATCTGCATGAATGAGTATAGTGTGACCCCCACCCATCTCACACACTTACCTGAGACTTCCACGGAGAGATCCATGGTGCCACATCTGCGGAACAAAACGAAACAAAAATGAGAGGAAACATTAACCCCTGACCCGGATGTTATTTTTCAGAACTAAGGCCAGCTCTAAGGAAGACTCAGAAAAAGAAAAGAGAGCATGGACAGAGAGCAATAAAAACAGGGAAGGAAAGGGGGCAGCGAGCAGAACGTGGAGAAGAAGGAGAAGCTAAAGACGCCAGGAGAGGAGCAAGAAGAATAAACTGGCGGGACAGAAGAAGGTAACAGAGGTACCATAAACCAAGGAAAGAGCGATGACGGGAATAAGACGAAGGAAGAGCAGAGTGAGAACGAGAAGCAGATGAGAGGAGAGTGACGCCGGGACAAGAAGCAGATGGCCAGAGCAGGGAAGAGGAAGAAGATGAGGACCAAGAAGAGTGATTCAAAGCAGAGTCCTGGGACTCCACCGGAGAAGCCAAAGCACCCTCCATGGTTCTGGAGAACTGTGACAATTGTGGTGAGTGACCCAGGCAAGAAAAAGGAAAGGGGTGTAAGGCTGAAACAAGAGAGCACTATCTTAACAAGGTATTTTGTGCACAATACAGGTAAGAAACAGCAAAAGGGGGGAGGAGAGGCCTGCCTGCCTCAATTAAAATTGGTAAATGTTTCCCTCCGTATGAGTATGCAGACTGAAATCTCTCTAGTGAGCAGAAGCACTCCACCAAGCTTGAGAATCGTTTGTTAAGGTGGGCAGGTGAGCAAACAGTCCTTTATATGTCAAGGTTCCTTGAGGGATGTCACGAGCACCTCTTCTACAGTGTGTTTTTTCCGACTCCCCTCTGTTGTATGAGACTATAGGATCACTTAAACTCACTAAGGTATTCACTTCTGGTGTCTTGGTGAAAGGGGGCCCATAATCCTTCCTGGCATACTTACCAAGGGATTTTTTATTTCCTTTTCTCTTGCGGTTCCCATGTTACAAGACTCCGGCAGTAGCCACCACTCCTGGCCTGCAGAGGTACCCCTAAAAGGGAAAACGAAAGAAGAGAAAGATTAGAAGTTCAAGGATCAGAACAACTCCGGAAGTTTACATCACTGGCACTGCTAGTATCCCTGCAAAGAAGATCCTGCAGTATACTTGTCCATTTTTTTTGCACAATTTGAAATAAATAAAAACAGCCAACATTTCACACCCTATCAAGCCTCCGCAACCTTATTTCTGACCCGGTCTCCCACAGTGAGTGAGTGAATGTATAAGTGCTGTGTGTACAGATGTGTGAGAGCTTACGTAGGTGAGTGTTTGAGTGTGGGTGAGTGGCAAGAAAACAAACTTCTGGCAATTAATATTAAATACTGTCTATGAAAGAAGACTGTCACCATAAGTATCTGAAAGAAAATGTCTCTGCCACTAGTAGTATCTTGACACATTTCATGACATATGTCTCCAAACACTGTTAAAAAAGAAAAATAACATAAACATAAGTTAATATTTTGTTTAAAGGAGTTCTGAAAAAAAACAGTATACAATGCTTATGCTGTAACACCATATGACATTTTAGTAAGACATTTAGGCCGTCATTCCAACCCTGGCGGTCTCTGACCGCCAGGGCGGAGGGCAGCGGAAGCACCGCCAAGAGGCTGGTGGTGCTTCCAGGGCTATTCTGACCGCGGCGGTAAAGCCGTGGTCAGAAAAGGGGAACCGGCGGTTTCCCGCCGGTTTTCCCCTGGCCCAGGGAATCCTCCATGGCGGCGCTGCTTGCAGCGCCGCAATGGGGATTCCGACCCCCTTCCCGCCAGCCTGTTTCTGGCGGTTTTCAACGCCAGAAACAGGATGGCGGGAACGGGTGTCATGGGGCCCCTGGGGGCCGCTGCACTGCCCATGCCACTGGCATGGGCAGTGCAGGGGCCCCCTAACAGGGCCCCATAAAGATTTTCACTGTCTGCTTTGCAGACAGTGAAAATCGCGACGGGTGCCACTGCACCCGTCGCACCCCTGCAACTCCGCCGGCTCCATTCAGAGCCGGCTTCCTTGTTGCAGGGTCTTTCCCGCTGGGCCGGCTGGCACCCTTTTGGCGGTCGCCCGCCGGCCCAGCGGGAAAGCCAGAATGGCATCCGCGGTCTTCTGACTGCGGAGCGGCCATTTGGCGGTTCCTGTTTGGCTGGCGGCGCCCGCCGCCAGCCAAACTTAGAATGAGGCACTTAATTTTTTCCTTGTTTCTGTTCTCAGCTTTTATACTAGTACATATAAATGGAGTACTGTATAATCATCATTGAACAGTGGGGAAAAACAATCATATTGATTGTAGAAAAACCCATACCTCCAAAGTATTTCACTACAAATAAGTGATACTGTGATTTGCACTCACTACAAAGTCTAAATTATTTAATTAAAGTGCAGTTACTGCACTAAAGTCTGTATGTTAAAAACATTTTCCGTACTATTATACCTGGTACAAAAATACAACCAAATATAATTCACACTTGAATTTTGCACAGCTCTTTGTGGGCATTACCTCTGATTGATACCTTAAACAGTGGTGATGCACATAGAGAGTAGTATGTATAGTCATTTTTTTGAATATATTTTATCCACACTTAATTTTTGAATATCCTTTCCTAGACATCAAACCTGATGAAGAGAATAATGTCTTAAACAGTGAGTATCCACGTGGTGACAAAACCATATAGTTATTTTTTTCCCGAAACAGTAAGAAAATATTTATCCACATTTCATTTTTGAATATCCTTTTGTTGACATCACCCTTGACAGGCTGAATGATGTCTTAAACAGCGATGATCCATGTAGAGAGAAGACCGTATGCCATTTTTTAAAACCAGAAATCCTTTGAACACCTTTGATCCACACTTCATTTTTTTACATTTCTTTCAAAACAACACCCCTGATTGGCCAAATGGTGTCTTAAGCAGTAATGGTTCATATACACAGAAGACTGTATCCTGTTTTTGTTTCCACAAATCTTCATTAGAACTTTGGCTGAAAAAATAGTTTTTGTTTTGTTTGAATTGCGGACTGCTTTCATTGCAATCCGATGATCCAGTTTGAGTCTTTAAATATACAGTATAATGTCCAGATGTATTATTAAGGCCTTTATGGAAGATGATGGCTAGAGTACAATATGTTCTCCCAGAAAATATTTTTCCAACTTTAAAGTTTATAATTTCTGTGTCCGATTTCAATCCATCTGCTCTGCATCATTGAAACACTGCTTTCATGTATTGGTCACTCTTTTTGGTTGGTTTATCAGAGACACACTTTTAGAATCCAGTAGAGTTAAGAAGAAAAATTGCTCAGATTGTATTTCAGTGGTAGATGAGAAAGAGCAATCTTCACACTCATGGTTCCATGTATAACTCAGTCTAAATATGCCATCAGTATTTACATCCTCTTCTAAAACTCCAGGGATCGCCATAATAAATTCCTGTGCATCTTGTAAAATGTTTGGAGTAAATACTACAGATTTGCTATATTTGTCTACTGGTTTTTGAATGTCTAAAGCAGAATATTTTACATTTTTATCACAAGATAAGCCTTGAGGGCAATGAAAGAGTGATTTACACAGTGTGTGCTGTGGTTTTCTTGAATTGCATTTACAACATGTGGTAGATGGAAGAGGACATTGAGAACAACATTAGCATAGCATTTTACACCATTAGTGTTATCCAACTGGTAACCTACAATATCTCCATTATTTTCCAATTTTCTTTTCTTGACCCCTTTTTGTTTATCCTTGTTTTATATCTTTTTAGCAGTACTCGCTGATTCTTTTATAAATTTCCGCTTAGAACATAATATCCTTTTTTCATCAACAGGATACTGTCCTAAATGAGGTGCATATTTACTTCTTAATCTGTTATACTCTCTCTCAACACTTGCATCAGCACTAAGCTCATTTTCTCAAAATCAACCAGAAGCAAACCAATGTCCAAACTCATGGCAATGCTACATATGACATCCCTTCTTTAAGTACCATACTTCCAATGTTAATAAATGCAGTATCCACACTCAAACCTTGTAATTTATGTACAGTTACAGCATGAGCTGCTACCGCCGGACATAAAAGTCTTTTACAAGCAAAAAGCATACAACACTTCGACCAATTTGCTTCACACCATCAACTTGATCACATTTATTTTGCTATGAATTCAACCTCATCAAGTTAGAGAATTTTATGAAATCAATAACTTTACCCATTGCATCATTTACTAATCCTTCTTCAACACTTACGTCTTAAGAGTTTTTGCAGACACGTAAACACTTCTCTAGTCTAGCAGTCCTGTACACAGATTTCTCCAAAGAGTTCAATTATTTTTGTAATTATCCACTGAGCAGCACTGTCACTCCCTGGTGTTCCATTTTGTCCATACCAGTAATATCCAAAATCTCTTTGTTCTCTTCTTTCAGTAATTGTTCATTGAAATTAGCACACTCTTGAAGTATAGGCATTAAAGAAACTATGAGTTTCCCTTCTTTACAGAAATTAAACATTAGCTCTGCTGCTGTGCTGTTAGAGGAAAACAGTTTCCTAGTAAGTCGACTTTCCAAGGCATGTTTTCCCTCCTCTGTCAGAACTCCCACTATAACGTTTTTTAGAATGTTTCCGTATTCCATCTCATAAGCTTGACACACATTTTTCACAAGTTCCTTGTATTTGTAATATTGCCAAATGTTTATATTGCCACTGCTTCCCGATGAGTTCTGAGTTTCTTCATGTTAAAGGGTCTTGAAAACAGGCTGTCTTTTCACAGGGGTAAGTTGCAGTAGGTCACCAAAAACAATTAAATGTTTTCTTTCAAACAAGATGTTGTATTTAGTTTTTTTAATCTGTTGCATTCTCAAGTGAACAAAGGCAAGCATTAAATGTGAAACCATGCTTACCTCATCAATAATTGAAAGCTTCAATTTCTTCAAAACTCTTGCCACCTCATGACAAGATTCACCAGATAACTTCTGGTATTCCGGTTTATTGTCCTGTTCAACCGATAGCATATAGCATAAGTAGTCTATGTAAAGTTAATCCTTTGATAGTGTTTGCAGCTAATCCAGTTGATTCTACTAGGACAAACAATAAGTTTGATTCTTTAGTCTTGTGGAGGTAATTGGAGAGAACTTTTCAAAAGCTTTTCCCGGTAACAGCTTGGTCACAAATATATTCTTTTTTCTCATGTAGAAATCTGTTCTATTTTGTCTTTTACTTCAATATAAATGTCTTTCTGTTCATTGTTGAGTTGTGCAACTAGCTGTTCCAGATCTACAGATTCCTGTCTCACTTGCTCCATTACAGTTTCCTTCATTCATAGCTATTTCAGCTGTGTTTTCAATAACAGGTTGTTCAAGATAATCCTGACTCAGTGGCCCTGAGCTTTGGCTGCTTTGAGAACTAGTCTTAGCTACCTCAGCAGCAATCATTTCTTCCTCTTGTAACTCATTACTTAATAGTTGTAAATAGTTTGTGAACACTGAAAGGTTTCTTTGACAGTATTGAAAGAATCTTTGCAGCAGTCATAGGTGGTCATTATGAACATGACAGTAAACACTGCATCGCTGGTGGTGGCAGTCCGGACCGCCAAGTAATAAAACACATGAGAAACAAGTAATGGTCCATTCACACACCGCCATCTTTGTAGTCCTGACGAGGAAGGAGGAGGCCGCCCACAGGCCGGCAGATAGGCCCTGCCCGCCCACCAAATAATGAAACACCAGATACCATCAGTTCCGGGGTGGAAACCACCGCCAGGCAAAGTGTGGTGGAAACAAACAATATAAAAGGAAATACTCACCAGAGGTACACAGAACATGCCGATGCAGACATGGAGCGAGAGTTGGAAATAATGCCACTGCTTCTCCTTGCCATATTCCCCCAGGACCGTGACCAACAACGAAGAAGACAGTAAGTTCCGCAGCCTAGTACACATGGGAAGAAAGGGCACAGTTACGCACCCACCCCATCCACCCCGCAATGCACTCCCAACCCCTCCCACATCCCAAGCCATACATACCTGAAAAAACAATGCACCGCCGGCTCCGCAGCTGAGGAATTGAGGCACGGAGCAGGAGAAACGACGCGCAGCATCGCTGACGGAGGCTGGGAGATCACAACCTGCGCTGCAGGGTTTTCGGATCATCGTGCAGCTGGATTTCCGACTCACACCCACCCGTGCGGTTTATTTTTGACGCACACCCACCCGTGCGGGGTTATTTTTGACACGCAACAGGTACATTTTCACAATAGAAGCGCTAGTGTGTGTTTAAAACTACTTAAAGACTCTTTTTGTATTTTTATTGATAACTTGACTTGTGTATAGTGGATTTTTGTCGTTTTGGTCTTGTTTTGTTAAGATAAATATTTCCTATTTTTCTAAACTGGTGTTGTGTCATTTTGTAGTGTTTTCATTAAGTTACTGTGTGTGTTGGTACAAATACTTTACACCTAGCATTCTAAAGTTAAGCCTACTGCTCTGCCAAGCTACCAAGGGGATAAGCAGGAGTTAGCTGAGGGTGATTCTCTTTTACCCTGACTAGAGTGGGGGTCCTTGCTTGAACAGTGGGTAACCTGACTGTCAACCAAAGACCCCATTTCTAACAGGGTGATACATGCATTACAGGTGTGGTGAATATGAAGATATTGTAGTTGACTTACCTGAGTCCAGTCCTCCAGTGAGTCCGGTGAGGCCCTCGAGGTGCAAGATAGCCAGGACCTTCTCCTCCCAGTCGGTGTATTCGGGGGGAGGAGGTGGGGGACCTCCACCAGTCTTCTGTACGGTGATGTGGTGCCTGGATGCCATAGACAGAGCCTTCCCACGCAGGTCCTTCCATCTCTTCTGGATGTCCTCCCTTGTGCGCAGGTGGTTTCCCACTGCATTGACCTTGTTGACTATCCGCGGCCATAGCTTAATCTTCCTGGCCACGGGTGTCTGCTGCACCTGTGCCCTGAATGGTTGTGGTTCGACCCTGAGTATTTCATCCACCATGGTCCTTAACTCCCTCTCGGTGAAGCGGGGGTGCTCAGGGGGTGCCATGGTGTGTGTTGTGGGTGGTGTGTTTTAGGTGCATTGGTGAGGGTGCTGTTGTGTGGTTGGGTGTGTGATGTTGAGTTCAGTGTTTGCGTTTTGCGTTGTCAATATCTGTTGTGCTATTGGCATTGCAAAGGATTGTTGGGTGTGAGTGTTTTATAGTGTTGTGGGTGTGTGTCAGGTGTGTGGGTTTTAAACTTGCCAATGTGTGCATTTTCTGTTTACGGGTCCCATTTCTGGCCGTTGTGGTCCGTACCGCCAATGGTCGTTCGGCATTCACTGTCCACCAAGCTGATTTGTGCATCATTATTTGGTGGGCAAAGAATTTGTCTGCATGGTGGTGGCAGGGTGGGGTGCACTGCATTTCCGCCATTGTTGCCCCTGGCGGTGGGAGGAGGTTGCACGATTTTTGCAGGTTAGTCTTTTTGGCATCATTATTCGGCAGTGTGCAGTCCACTGCCACTGGTGGTCCTCTGTTCACCATCGGCACGGTGGTCGGCGGTGATTACCGCCAAGTTCATAATGAGGGCCATAGTCTCTAAGTAATTCCAATTTACTATACCAAGGCTTGGACAAATGAAGATCCAAATAAAAAAACTGTCCTGTGTCAGGAGTTTGGCAACTAAGCTTTCAGTGGTTAATTAGATTTTCTTTTGTGTGTTTGACTAAACAACTGTCAGATCTAAGAACTGCATATTTCCTATCTTCTATTGTTATGAGGATGTTTTAGAATTCTATGTAGGCACATTTATTTTAGCTTGAGTGTGAGGCCTGTGTCCTCTTACCTAGTCACTTGCCATTTTACTCCCCTTATTATTTTAGTAACGCTTCATTTTAGTCACAATCTTTTATTATTTGATATCATTTGCCCTTCCACGCAGAATTGTTCAGAGGGTGCAATGTCTACCTTGCACAGACAAGACACATTACCATGTCTGGGCAGTTCTCAGAACAGCAACATGTTTTATTATAAAACAACAGGCTGTCCGAAAATATTTATTTCTGCTGAAACCTCATACTTTCTCTCTGTGCACGTGGGGGAGGAGGGGCTGCCAGCAGTTTAACAGATCTCTTTTGTACCTCTAACACAGTTATGGGGATTGGGCTTCCCGGTACTAGATGGGCAGATTAGGGCTACCACTGCTACTGCTCTCATTTAGAAACAAAGGGCCACATGTACGAAGCATTTTGCACTTTGCAAATGGCGAATCGTGCCGTTAGCGAAATGCAAAATGCAATTTGGGATGTACAGACCCATTTTTGCGATTCAGTAAACTATTTATTGAATCGCAAAAATGGTTCACGAGTCATAATTAGGAAGGGCTGTTTCCTTCCTAATTGCGAGTCGCAGTCCCATGTATGATTCTTTTGTGACAGCGAATGCGGTCACAAACAATCCCATTTGCAAACGGGAAGGTGTCCCAAGGGGACCCCTTCCCCTTTGTGAATAGCACTGAAAACATCTTTTGTTTTTGAAATGCACCTTTGAGGAAAACAGGCTGCATTAAAAAAATGCTTTATTTAAAAGCAGTCACAGACATGGTGATCTGCTGTCTCCAGTAGGCCACCATCTCTGTGAGGGCGGCCAGTCCCAACGCAGTCGCAAATTGTGACCTACCTCCTGAATATTCATGAGGTAGCTCATTTGCGACCCCCTTGCAAATCGCAAACAGTGTCCTTGTCACTGTTGAACATAAGGTTTTGCAAGTCGCAATTTGCGAGTCCCTCTGACTCGCAGTTTACGAGTCGCAAATCCTATATTTCGTACATGTGGCCCTTAGTAGTGTAGGTAAGGATATTAGGAACACTATTGTGACAATATGGTGGGACTTGTCTTGTGTTTCACTTTCCTGGTCACCGCTGTAATAGTGTTGTGTTTCATAATCATAATCCTCAAAATTGCAATTCATGCCTTTTTACGTAGAATGCAGTTGCTTCAATAAAAAATATATTGAACCAAGATCATGCTTCTGTTTGTCTTTGTATGTATGAGACTTAAATGTCTGTGAGAAAATGGTATGATCTTGTCTACCACGACTTCCCTTCAGAGTCTGAGTGTCATGTGATAAGCTGACACAAATCACTTCTACGTTTGGTATTGGTGAGGTGCTGCTAGCTAGCCGGAAGACATAGGCCCACAGTCACACAGTGTGGGATCAGACTCAGTCCCCCATACTCAGTGGTGTTGCCACCCAAAATCCAGCAGTCTTGTTACTACAGCGAGAGACTATGACACTATGGTTTCATTTATATTGCTTTTATAATTCATAAAGGCACTTGTCTTCTAGATGTGGACTCCTTCTTGGATAGTATGTATCCAACATATTTGATTTCACAATATCTGTACTTTGTGGCTCAAACTCTGCTAGGGACTGAATTTCTGGGAAAGACTTTAAGACTCCACTTTGAGTACTAGCTAGGCTTAGACTTACCCAAACAATTCCCTTTGATTTTGAGAACAAACTTGACAAACTCAACCTGCCACAGGCTTCATAGGATTCAATTTTTCTATGGGACAGCATTTTCAAGCTGAAGGAGTACAGTTTCTTCCTAAGTGTCTTCTCTGCAGAAATCTCCTCTCACTTCTCCTCCATCTCTGTCTTTTCAGATTTTGTAATGTTGAAGTGCGATACCGAGCCACAGTGATGGAGTTGTCTGCAACAAATTGTATGACCTTATTAGTATTCCAAAATTTTCAGAATCACAGGGTTATGGTCATTATTATAATTGGAAGGCTCTTCTCTTCTTAGGTTATTTGTGTTCTTTGGTGATTTCCATGTCAGTGTATGCCTGACCGAAGACAAAAAGCTGTTCACTCTTCCTTTTGAAATGACAGTTCGTGGAAATCCAAAGCGACATCTTGTATAACAGTTTCCTTTGGATCTGTATTTACAATGGCAGTACTTCCCACATCTGTGTGTTTGTAAATGCAAAACATTTTGCCTGAGACCTCTTTCATCAGTGTCTTTCGGTATGGTGCATGTTACATACTGTTCTACAAAAAACAGTATAGACTCATCAGTTGTCTGCTCCAAATTTGGGTGTGTCTTTTATCCATAATAGCATGTGAATATGAGGAGCACCTCTTGCTTGGTACTCTGTATGCCAAAAGAAAACAGTTACTTCTCCAAGAGGAGGATTGCCTTTGTTGGCGATGAAAGCCAGCATAGCATGGAACCTGTGGTTAAAATATCTACAAACATTAGCTGGATCTAGTGAGCAAAGTTCTCCAGCTGTCTTTACATTGATGTCCTTTAGGCTTGAGTTTGCCTCTCTCGAAAATTCAAGCAGGTCATCCCACGCATGTTCTGCGCAACTCAGTGTAAGAAACCAAGTATGTGGCTCTTGGTTTCTCAGCATACATTTGAGTTCTCCATGACGATGATACTAATACTCGTTGGTGGCATGTTGGCACTCCATTAACCCCTTCGCTGCCAGGCCTTTTCCCCTCCTGTGCCGAGCCTTTTTTTGGCTATTTGGGTCAGTTCTCGCTTAGGCCCTCATAATGTTTTGTTCACATAAGCTACCCGCGCCAAATTTGCGTCCTTTTTTTTAACATCCTAGGGATTCTAGAGGTACCGAGACTTTGTGGGTTCCCCTGAAGGAGACCAAGAAATTAGCCAAAATACAACGAAAATTTCGTTTTTTTAAAAAAATGGGAAAAAAGGGCTGCAGAAGGCGACTCGTGTTTTTTTCCCTGAAAATGGCATCAACAAAAGGTTTGTGGTGGTAAGATCACCATTTTCCCAGCTTTCAGGAACAGGCAGACTTGAATTAGAAAACTAAATTTTTCAACATAATTTTGACATTTTACTGGGACATACTCCATTTTTACTATTTTTTGTGCTTTCAGCCTCCTTCCAATGAGTGGCCGAAATGGGTGAGAAACCAATGCTGGATTCCAGAAAGCTAAACATTTCAGAAAGGTAGGCAATATTCTGAATTCAACAAGGGGTCATTTGTGTAGATCCTACAAGTGCTTCCTACAGAAAATAACAGCTGAATTAAAAGAATATTGAAATTGTTGTGAAAAAAACAGCAATTTTTCTCAACGTTTTACTCTGTAACTTTTTCCTGCGATATCAGATTTTTCAAAGCAACATACTGTTACGTCTGCTGGACTCTTCTGGTTGCGGGGATATATAGGGCTTGTAGGTTCATCAAGAACCCTAGGTACCCAGAGCCAATAAATGAGCTGCACCTTGCAATGGATTTTCATTCTGTACTGGGTATACAGAAATTCATTTGCTGAAATATAAAAAGTGAAAAATAGGTATCAAGAAAACCTTTGTATTTCCAAAATGGCCACAAGATAAGGTGTTGCGAAGCAGTGGTTGCACATCTCTGAATTTTAGGGTGCCCATACTAGCATGTGAATTACAGGGCATTTCTCAAATAGATATCTTTTTTACACACTGTCTTACATTTGGAAGAAAAAAATGTGGAGAAAGACAAGGGGCAATAACACTTGTTTTGCTATTCTGTGTTTCCCCAAGTCTCCCGATAAAAATGGTACCTCACTTGTGTGGGTAGGCCTAGCGCCTGCCGAAAGGAAATGCCCCAACACACAACGTTGACATATCACATTTTTCCACAGAAAACAGAGTTGCTTTTTACAAAGTACCTACCTGTGGATTTTGGCCTCTAGCTCAGCCAGCACCTGGGGAAACCTAGCAAACCAGTGCATTTTTTAAAACTAGACACTTAGGGGAATCCAAGATGGGGTGACTTGTGGGGCTCTGGCCAGGTTCTGTTACCCAGAATACTTTGCAAACCTCAAAATTTGGCCCCAAAACACTTTTTCCTCTCATTTCGGTGACAGAAAGTTCTGGAATCAGAGAGGAGCCACAAATTTCCTCCCACCCAGCGTTTCCCCAAGTCTCCCGATAAAAATAGTGCCTCATTTTTGTGGGTAGGCCTACTGCCGGCGAAAGAAAATGCCCCAAAACACTATCTGGACACATCAAAATTATCAAAAACAAAACTACCTGTTTTTGCGGGGGCACCTGCGTTTTTGGTCCTGGGCTCAGCAGCCATCTAGGTAAACCTACCAAACCCAGACATTTCTGAAAACTAGACACCCGAGGGAGTCCAGGGAGGTGTGACTTGCATGGATCCCCCAATGTTTTCTTACCCAGAATCCTCAGCAAACCTCAAATTTAGCTAAAGAATCACATTGTTCCAACATTTCTGTGTGGGATTACCGCACTGGGACAAATTTCATACCACTCAACGTTCCCCTCAGTCCCCCAGTAAAAATGATACCTCGTTTGTGTAGGTGGGCCAAATGCTTGTGAAAGGGAAGAGCCAAAAACATGTCGATATTGAGGGTGAATTAAAGGGGGTCCAAAAGTGCAGTTTGCAAAAAAACATTTTTATGCTGACAAGTGCAGCAGAATGTTTATTGGTATAGATGAGACAATGCTGGGTGGTAGGAATTTTGTGGATTCCTCCAGATTGCGGAAGGTTCCATCACAAAAAAATGGGAAAAATTTGTGATTTCCAGCCAAGTTGGAGGTTTGCAGGGCATTGTGGGTATGAAAATGGTGGGGGGTGCATGCGAAACACACCATCCTGGAATCACCCAGATGTTTAGTTTTCAGATGTGTCTAGGTCTTGTGGATTTTTCCAAATGGCAGCGTCCCAAAGTCCATAAAGTGCAGCCCTCACCATTCCAAGTGTGATGATTTTGAGAGTTAGCCAAGCTCTTATGGGCCAAATGTAAAACCAAAACCCAAAATAATCAAATGTCTTCTTGCTTGCTGTGGGATAAGATGTTTTAGAGTGTGGGGAGAGCTGAAAGACTGTTACTCCCTTCAGTTGGGGTGGGGGCATAACCAGGCCCTTACTAGTTGGTAGCCACCACCACAATATATTTTTTGTTTTTTATATTCCCTGGCATCTAGTAGACCTTCTGCCCCCCCCCCGGGTGTGGATCAGGGGTAATTGCCCCATCTGCCCACTGGTGGCCAGAACAACTTTGGCCCCATTTATTTGGGGTGGGGGTATGGCCATATATAATAAATTTGCCCCCCAGGGAGTGACCCTTGCCTAAGGGGTCGCTCCCCTTGCGTGAAATTTGCGTTTAAAAAAAAACTCCCTGGTGTCTAGTGGTTTCTGCCCCAGATTGGCCTCATAAAAATAGGGGGCAGAAATGGCCTAAATATAATTTGCCCCCTAGGGGAGCCACCCTTGCCTAAGGGGTCGCTCCCCACCACTAAAAAAAAGAAAAAAAGAAAAAATTATCCCTGGCGCCTAGAGGTTTCTGCCCCCCCAGGGAGGGCAGAAAAGGCCTTGAAAAGAAATGCCCCCCTGGGGAGTGACCCTTGCCCTAGGGGTCGCTCCCTCATGCCAATTACCATTTCAGAAATAAGTCCCTGGTGTCTAGTGGGCATTTCAAAAGCTGGATCACATTACGATCCGGCTTTTGAAATGCTCTGAGAGACTTCAAAGGGAAGGAAATTCCTTTCCTTCCCTTTGAAGCCTCTCAGGGCCCCCATCACATGATTGTAAGAGAAATGCTTTGCATTTCTCTTCAGATCGCGCTGGAAACTGAGCTTCCAGTGCAGTGGGAGGCGGCCTCTGTGAGGTCAGCGTGCAATCGTGCACTGATGTGATGGGGGGAAGGGGAGTAGGAGGGTGTCGGGGGTGGAAGGGCTTCCCCTTCCATCCCTGCCTTGGATGGGTGGGAGGAAAGACCACAGAGGGAGCGCTATCACTCCCTCTGAGCTCTGTGCCCAGGACGTAATGGTTACGTCCTCGGCACACGAGCACTGTGCCTCGGGACGTAACCATTATGTCCGTGGCACAGAAGGGGTTAAATTAGTCAAGTTGTTCTAAGTTTTCATCCTTGATCTGAACTTTGTCAACAAATCGTCTTGCAGAGAGATTTTGAAGATTAACTCCTTCCTGTCTTTAGAATGTGGTTTACTGCATATGAAAGTCTAGACAAGTGACTCTCAAACAGAAGATTAAATATGTTTGGAACACACTGGTGAAATCTTGGATCCTCTGAGTATAATTGTGTTGATTGGCATTAAGCTGCTGGTATTTGTATGGGTCGGTCATCATAGCAACCCAACAACTGGGGAAAATAGTGAGCCTCTAGCCTTTTTACCACACACTCACAGGTGCTTTTTTCACTAGTTTAATTTGAAAGAGCTCAATTGCTTCACCAATGAGCTGTAGTGCTCGTAATTTTTTGATGATCTGTATCGATCCACTTTTTCAATCTGACCACTTGCTGGCAAAGTTTCATCATCCATATTTGCTATATCTTGTTCAGTATCAACATTTTTTAAACAACATTATTTTGTGCCAGGTATAATGTTGCTTGCTTTACTTTATTAACATTAGCTAACTCTTGCCAGGTTTTTTATTCTTAGTTGGCACACCATTTACTAGAATGATAAGTGTCTCATCAATTTCTTTGTCTACCCCCAAAGTTTGAATAATCTGTTTGAAGTCTAATGGCAAGTACACTACTCTTCCTTTAAGGCCTTTCTGTAACTCTGTTGAATGTAATGTACCTGTTTTGGTTCCAATCATATAATTGCTTGAAATGGATGTACAGAGATTGTATAAGTATAGATTCATAAACAGAGGAGGGGCTGAAAGATAAATGTACGACAGAATGAGAGCTCTAGACAATGAAAGTGAGTCCACGTGCTGTCCCTTTGCTGTGCCACATACATATTCTGCGTCTCATCCCAGAACTCGCTCTCTGCACTTTGCAACATGAAGTATCAGTCGAAAAACATGTATGGGACGCACTGTCTTTGAAGTGGAAGCCTGGTGGAGCCTGAAGCCTACAACCCCCAGTGGGCTTTGCGGACGGCTGCCATGTCATCACATGCATCAGGAGGCACATAAGGGCAGTGTACTTGGCCCGTGGCACAGGACGTGCTGTCTTTGAAGTGGAAGCCAGGGGGAGCCTGAAGTCTACAACCCCGAGCGGACTTTGCAGAGGGCTGCCCTGTCATCATGCATGCCAGGAGGTGCATAAGGGCAGTGTACTTGCTCCGTGGCACGGGACGTGCCCAGATGAAGACCAGGCCAAGAGTGGGCCTGCCTGTGCCCATCCGTGGCCAGTTGAGGCCGGGCTCGGCCACCCCTGTTGAGTGTTTCACTTGTCAGGAAGAGGTACTGATTTATTATTTTATTTCATTTGTTTTTCTTACTTCTTCTACTTGGAAGATTATATTGTGGTTTTATTATATGATTGCAGCCATAATAAGCCTAAGGGCCAAGTTGGAAAGTGTCAGGCTGCTAGCAGTGCTTTGCAAGGCCCCCAGAGATCGAGTATGGATAACTTTTTATCAAGAGCAGTGGGCATTATTAGCAAAGAAATTGAGTTAGCGGAACGTTGTCTTTCAATTTCATCTCAATCCTCTCCTCCTGTTGGATCTATAGTAAACGTTTCATCCGGCCCATATAAAGAAGTGACAGAGTCGCATGTCATAAGCCAGTTGGGTCCCTTGGTCTCTTCCCAGGACTTGCAAGAACAGCAGTTCTCTGATACGTCTAAATGACCCTTTAGAGCCCAAAATCATGGAAGTGACACCCATAAATGGTGAGGAGTCTATGAGGGGTAAGAGAAAGAGACAGAAGGCCGTCAAGACCAGTAGGTGGCAAAAGGATACCACCAACCAGACGCCCAAACAGAATGCTACTCCGAAGGGAAGGAGTCTGCTTTGTTTACTTTACAGGATACTTTAAAGACTATGATTAAGGAAGTGGTAAATGCTGCTCTAGACTCCACTTGTAGAGCAACTGGGCTTAATTGAAGGGGAGCTTAAAAAGCTTTGTGAGTTGAGGCTTGGCCGATGGGTGGGTTTGCATGGCAAGTCGTGTGATTTATGTGTCCCAGACTCTAATGTGATGCTCTGACACCAACACTCGGTGCAGTATCTACTTGGGCAGTATCTTACCTCAGTTAACTGGTTGTACTCAGCTGGCAGTGGAAGGTGGGGCAGCTAGTGGTGGCTCTAAGATAGGCTCTAAGAGGCAGAAGTCTGATATTCCTTCAGTGTCATCTTCTCCCAATAAATGGCAGGCATTAAGGTGACCCGATATGGGTTTAGCAAACAGGGAGACAGAGCAAGTGAATACGATCTTCTGATCTGAGCAGACAGATATCAGGCCACATATCCCCCATGATTGTATTCCTTATATTATTGTTTCAGGCAGTGTCCCATTGTTACCTATGGCCACCCTGAATCACACTCATCCCTTCTAAATAAGATTTCATACTGGCTACAAAAGCACTCTGGATAGGGTATGACCTTTTTAAAGATATCATCTCTGTGGGAAGGGTTTTTTGGATTGGTCCAGCACAGTAAACATCATGAGTGACTATGTAATCGTACATTTTAGAGTGCCAAGTTTGCTCTGGTCCTTGTTACATTCACTCAATCAATCTGACTCTAAGGGGGGATATTAGAGCATTACCTTTATGCTTTTTTTATCACCCTATTACATTGAGATGGGCCACTGTGGATAGCACTTCCTCTCGCCAGGGGCCGCCTAAGGAAGGGTTAGGAAATTGTCCAACTACTACAATGATTCCTACATCTAACAGATTTTCCCCTTTGGCCTCTTTAGAGCAGCTGGACTCACTGACTCATTCAGGGAGTAAGCAAAGCACTTGAGACAGTTACTCCATTTTGTCATCAGAAGGGGGACAGCAATCACAGGATGCTTCTTCCTGTCAGCCATTAGGAAGTGATTTACTGCATGAGGGGCCATTTGAGTTAATTTCATGGATTGTTGCAGTTTACATGAAAAATTATGGTCCCCTGAATGGATAAAGTTAGTAACCCTTTATTAAGTTATCGGCTGTCACGAGATGTGGATGTAGGACCCCCATTATTGGATGGCTATATCTCCTACTTTGTTGCAGGCACTCCATCGAATTCAGGGCATGCCAAGGGAGGTTTGGTAACACTTGTCTCCATAACCATGGCAGAGTGTAAAGTGATGGAATTGGCTTCCACTCCTCATTTCCAGTTACTTTTGTTTTCATTTAACAAGTCCTTTGGCTTGTTATTGGTTAATTATTACCATAATATATTTAATCTAACTGTTGATGGGTTCGAGGATGCCCTATATAGGTATCTGAATAATATAAGGGGGGGTCTGCTTGCTTGAGTGGGTGAGTTTAATGCGGCGCCCTGTCATAATAGGTCTTTGTCAGTTTGTGGTATTTGTGATGAATATGAGAATCTGCTGATGCATTAAATGGAGTACTTGTTGCTAATGAAATGGCATGTGCCCAAGAACAGGGGACTTGGAGATTAATGCAGATTCCTTAATTTTCTGGCGGTGCGGTGTGTTCTTTTATAGATCATATTTTGGTCTCGAAAAAGTTGCTACCGGCTTTGGTAGAGTGTAAAACGACAGCCTCAGGCATTAGTAATCATAACCCTTTAATTCAGGTGCTTAAACATTTACCCACATCTAACACTGTTCAGGAAAAATCAGCAATTGCCGATTAGTTACATTAGGAACAAAGGGATTAGGATGCGTTGGGGGAAAATTGACAAGGAGGCATTTTATAATGATTTATTGGCACACAAGAAATCTGAGGTCAATGTGATCCTTCAGGAAGACTCCCAGCTTCATGAGCTTTTACCTTCCTAAAGGAATTTATGGCAGACATATTGATTAGAACAACTAATGGTGAAAGAACTAATCCCAGGTGGTTTGATGGGGCTTACTGTGAGGCTCATAAAGCACTAAAAATGGCACTCAAGAGAAGTCCCTGAGATAAGCTTAGTATACCGGAGGCCTGGAAAAAATATAATGAAGCTAATACAGTGCAAGAACTAAAGTCCAGATGAAAAATAAGGCCTGGGAGTAGCTGAGACTTGCTAGTGAGAGCAAAGACTCACAGGCATTCTGGCAAGTTGTGAATTCCCAAAGGCTTGCAGGAGACCTAATACCTAAACTGGATTGTCTGGTATCGAAGGAGGACTGGGTGGCTCATTTCTCAGCCATTTTTGGACTCAGGGCATACCTAGAGCCCTTTACCGACAAGGTGGCAGGTGTAATATGTGACTCAACCCGTATAGATCTGTGTACCTGGATTAATGTAGTTGATGTTATTCAATCAATAGAGAATAGTTCTGTTGATAAGGCTCGTGGCCCAGACCGAATCCCTAAGGATGTTTTTAAATCAGATTTTCAGTTTTGGGGATCCATAGTCACTAACGTGTTGAGGAGTGCCATTCAGGACCCTTTGATCCGAACGTGGGGTGAATATGCCTATTTTCAAAAAGGGAGATGAAAGGCTACCACAATGTTTCAGCCAATTTCGGTTCTGGATAGCACTGTTAAGACCCTGGGTTGGGTCATATTGGTGAAACTGGAAAACTGGTGAGAGAGAATCTCTGGCTCTCAGACCTCCAGTTCAGATTTCCCCCAGGACTAGGTACAGTTGAGCAGTCCTTAAATCTGTTACTAATGATCCAGAAATATACTAAGGTTAAAAAAGCCAGTGTGCACCTTGCATTTATGGACTTGTCCTGTGCACTTGACGCGGTAGACCGCTCCAGGTTATGGGGGATTATGACACAGGTGGGCATAGATAGTGCTATTATTGCTTTGCTCTAGAGATTACATGCACATACAACAGCTAGAGTCCTTGTACAAGGCAGGGTGATTTAGCTGATGACTTTCCAACAATCTCTGGCATCCTGGCGCTATTTCTTTTTTTACTTTATATAAATGATCTTGAGGATCACCTGAATTGGGCGGGATCAGATATCCCCAAGCTTGGTGCGCGGGAAATACCAGTCTTACTTTATGCAATTGACGCTGTTCTTATGGATCGAAAAGCTAACGGCCTCCAGTGTTTGCTAAATCCTTTTAATTCTTTTATGGATAGTTTAGGCCTTTAAGTCAATCAGTCTTTTTTAATTTTATAATAAAATGTGGATTTAGCCAGGCCAAGAGGGAAGTGAAGGAACTCTGTTTAGAGATAATGCTCAAGGAATATTTGCATTCTGGTCGTGAGGAAGGAGGAGGCCCTGTAATTGTGATGCCAGTGTCTATGGAACTTTACTTTCCCGTTGTAGATAATGAGTGGCATAAGTTCCTGCTGACCTGATTTTGGCTTGGCATGCTGCACTTTTTATTGGCTTTCCCCAACAGAGGGACATTGTTTTTATCTCTTCCACCATGTCATTGTGAAGCCCTCGCAGATCAATCAACATTGCATCTCACTTTATTTTGTACATTTTATTTGAATGAGAGAAGGCGTTGTTTGCGCCCACATTTGCGGGACGCTGGTTTTAGGTCTCATATAGCAACTTTCACTTATTTGCAAGGTTTGGGCAATGAAGAAGTGGTTGTGGTAATCTTGAATTTTATTTGAAGTGTTTTAAATGACAGTGTTCTTATCGATAACATTCTCATGTGTTATATTGTATAGTTTTAACGGTTGCTTGGATGTGATGCAACTTTTATGGCTTATTTAAGCCGAATAAAGTATTTTGACTGAGATTCATAAACATTTAAATCTCGCAGTCATTCTGAAACAGTCACTTGTTCTAACTTGTTATATACTGCTCTAGCTGCCATTTTATTATCCTCTAACTTATCATAGCAGTACTTTCATATAGTGTGCTGCATGGACAAATCAAAACGCTCCTCTACAAATAAATAAGCAGCAAATTCTAGCCACTTTTCTCTGTTTTGCTCTTCAGTTTTGGAGAATACATTTACATTGCGAGTTTGACTTTTGTAGTGAGTGCATCTACAACAAATGTTAACGCAGTTTGGTTTCTCTGAACACACTGTGTTAAACTTTATAATCTCTTGTGCAAAGTTCTCAGTACCAATACTATGTTTCTCAGCACCTATAATACAACTTCTTCATTTTCCTAGGACACCTCTTCAGGACCAAAGAAACAAAACTACACAGCTTCACAAACTTTTTCTACCTCTGCTACTGTACCATGCAAAAGTACTCTATTCATTTCTCCTAACCATAATGCTGGAATCTTCACATAGTAAAGCCTTCAACTAAATTTAGCTTTTTTGAGTAGTGAGCTGCTAACATTCTGAAGTGATAAAAAGTGCTTTGGCACACTTTCTTTAACAGACATCCTAGTGAATGTCCTTGGAAATTACTATACCTTCTTACTTTGCATGGATCTAATCCTTTCAAAACAGATTTTTTTTGCTGCAGACTTCTGCACGGAAACTTGCGTACAAAAGTTCTTAAGAAATCAATTGATTGCTGTCAAATACTACAAATACTGCTACAGTTCCATTTGTATAAAGGCACCTGTCTCCACCTTCCCTGAACCTCTTCAGCTATCCCCTCTTCAACATTCCTTTGAACAATCTCTTCTTTTTCAATGGGACTTACACCCTTCATCTTATAACATCGACCAGTTGAATTAACTGCATGCACTAATGTGTCCTATTGGAAATAGTGTCCTTCATTAAAGAAAGGCTCTGTACTGGGGGCATGCTTCCATTCACTACTAAATATTTTACAAAAATTACTTTTATTACAAATCTTTTCCTTTGGCTGCATTTCTTCATAGTCAACATTGTTTTATCCAGGGTTCTCATTCGAGTGATAATCAAAATAAAAAGTGTCCTCTTTAAGGCAAATGCCTTATCAACTACAGCCTCAACATGTTGATTTTGTTTCACTACTTCTCGTCTCCTTTTCTACTGCTTCGAAGTTTTAATAAGATTCTGAATTACCCTGCCACGGAACATTCTAACTCTAATTTTCTTAATTCTGTCTTCTGGTTAAGCTGTCTGCTTTCTTAGTTATTTGGTTACTGTTATTCTGATGTGATTTGTTTCCTTTGTTGGCTAATTACTTTCCTTTTTATTTACTTGATTTTGCAGACTTTTCAGTTTCCCACATACAACTTTTAAATATTTTTTGGTTTTCTTAACAACAGATCTTTTCTCTTTAACCACATTGTCCATATATTGTTTCACTATTGGAAGCAGATAGTATGCTTTCCTCAGTTCCTTTGTGTTTCTGTTTTTTTCCTGCATTTTAGATGTCTGTTTTATATTCAAAATAGATGTCTGAAATGAAGAAACTATATGAACATATTTACATTTTCATTATGTACTTTTCAATTATATATCATAAACATTTAATTCTAATACAAACACTCATGAGACTAAACTCTAGGCACTCTACGTCTCTTACTTTTCATATTTAAAGCAGAGTATACGTGTGTCTGCTATTATAGGCATCAGTGTCTAGCTCAGTGTTTTACTGTTTGCAACAGTGTGTACTTGGGCATGTCACTGTATATATCCACTTGTGCCTGTGTATCTTGTCACATGCATCAGTGTGTCTTGTTAAGTTAGTCTATGCATATGTGTGATTCTCGTGTGTCAGTGTATGCATCCATCTATGCCTGGGTGTGTCAGTCTGTGCGTAAGTGTGTGGCACAGTGTGTTAGTGTATGGATCAGTATGTGACTGGAATTATCAGTGTATGTGTAACTGTCATTTTGTGAGCTAGTGTATACATAAGTCTGTCCTTGGAGTGTCAGTTTATCCAACAGTGTCTGCTTGTGTATATTAAAGTATATACCAGTATGGGTCAGTGTGTTACTCAGTGTGTTATTGTGTGCATCAGTGTGTACCTAGCTTTGTCAGTGTATGCATCAGTATGTGTCACTGACTGAGTGTTTCACTGTATGCATTATTGTGTACTTTTTGATGTGTCACTGTATAGATCAATGTGTGCCTCAGTATCTTATCATATGCATCAGTGTGTCTCTGTGTATGGTAGTATATGAATATGTGTGAGCCTGGGTGTGTCAGCATATGTGTCCATCTGTTCCTGGGTGTGTCAGTATACACATACGTATCTTACTGGGTGTGTTACTACATCAGTCAGTATGTGACTGGGTATATCAGTCTATACATGACTGTCTGCCTAAGTGTCTCAATTAATGCATCAGTGTGTTGCTGGGCTTCTCAGTGTACACAACAGTGTGTGCCCGGGTATGTCAGGGTATGTTTCTGTGTGTACCTGGTATAACAGTGTATGTATCTGTATCTGGCAGGGTGAGTCAGCGTATGCATCACAGTGTGCCTGGGGAGGTCAGTGTTAGTGTCGGTGTGTGCCTGGTCATTGCAGTGTATGCATGAGTGTATGTCTAGATGGCTCAGTGTATGTATCAATATCTGCATGGGTGTGTCACCGTATGTATGAATAAGCCACTGTATGCATCAGTGTCTACCTGATTGTGTTATTGTATGTTTCAGTGTATTCCTGAATGTATAACTGTATATATTAGTGTGTGCTAGAGTATCTCAGCATATGAATCAGTGGATGCCTGAGTGTTACAGTGTATGTATTACTGTGTGCTTGGGAATACAATCGTATGTATGAGTGTGTGCCCAAGTGTCAGTGTATTCATGAGTGTATGTCTGGTTTTGTCACTATATGCTTCAGCATGTCCCTGGGTGTGTCAGTGTGTGCTCTCGTGTGTCAGTGTATACATGAGTGTGTCACTGTATGCATCAGGGTGTTTATGGGGGTGTAGCTGTATGCATCAGTGTGTCTCTGGGCATGTTAGTGTATGTTAGTGTATGCATTAGTGTGTGCCTATCTGTCTTAGCGTATGCATGAGTGTGTGCCTGGGTGTACTCTGCGAATATGAATTATGCCAACTCAACGTAGAACTGAAAGTCTGCATATAAAGACTGATGTTCAACAGAAAAGGTATGGTTTAAAATCTACTAGGGTTAATCATTTTCTCAAAAAATAAATACCTTACTACACTTGTGAATAAAAGTGTCAATACCTTTCTGACTGTATCTGAGACACTAGACTTTTGCCAATGTCATATACACTTTTATCCCTCTTATCTACACACACAGGTATTATTCCACATTTGTTGTTAACGTACACCCTAATTCACATACCTGATAAATTGCTTTCATTGATAGATAATATACTATCACAATATCACTTTGACTCCTTTCTTTTTATAAGAATTAAATCTGAGCTTAAGAATGGGTCACCACTCTCACACCAACAAGCCATTAATGGCAACCTATTCAACTTTGGTCTCAGTGATACTGTCTTAGCTAACAAATCAAAAACTGTGTTTCATAGTTTATTTTTCTTATCCCATATCTGAATGGTTGGTAGCTGTTAACCCCTTCTTGAAGTTTTAGAAAGAAGCGCGATTGGGTACTGTGTACAGCTTGAGTCGCGACTTCATTGCAGCGCTCGCGTGGTCCCCCGTGTAGCTCCAGATCTGCAGACAAATGGTGCTGTGAGCTTTTGAACTACCGGCACAGTAAAGTGTTTAAAAAAACACTCTATCTGTGGAACAAATTGTCCTAACTATAACTACCTATAGATGACTGCCAGAAAGTAGTGTATATATTGCCTACTGGCAGTCACCAGTAGGTAGTTGTATAGTTAGGACCTAGTTTCCATAGGAAGAGTGTTTTTTTGTTTTGCCAATAAATTGCCAAATTGTCAAAATGTATACTTTATTGGGTTTAGCTGCTGTCCTGAAAGTTTCAGGGATATTTGTCAAGTGGGGGTCGAGAAAAAGGGGGGGACTCAAAATGTGTTTCATCCATTCTACAATAATGGGATTTTTCAAAATTTGTAACACTATTACATCCTGAACCACTGAATGGAATTACACCAAATTTGGCAGAAAGCTAGCTCTCAGTCCAGAAAGTGTGTTTTGCGTGATTTGGTGTAAATCTGTTCAGTGGTTCTAGAGAGCAAACACTCTGCTTCCAGCGGGTGAGAGCTGTCAAAGTGCTCTTGGCCGCTGGAAGCAGAAGTTTTATCTCTTTCCATGCCCGCAGATAAGCGGTCAGGAAAAGAGATGACACAATAGCCCTTGCGGACAGGGAGCTGCATGTTAGCCCAGGCAGGTGGGGCAGACGTCCCCCCTCCTATATTTAATGAAGGCCAGGCCCTGGGGGTTGGGGTCCTTGGGGCTGCGATTAGCCTGGAGGGGAGGGCTGTGCATCCCTCCTCCCCCATTTAATTGTAGTGGGCCCTAGGGCATTAGGTCCCAGGGGCTGAAATTGGCAGGAGAAGGGGGGCCGTGTGGCCCCCTCCCAGACACTGGCCATGTACCCAACGAGGTAGCACTTACTAACTAACGTGTAGAAAGTACTCCAGTTGGGTAGACATTTTGTTAAAAAACTGTAGACTCCTGTTGGATAAATGAGCAGGTGAGCTTCTGTTCTGGCCATGATGCTCATTTCACAGAAATTAAACCTCAACAGGAAGAATTTACAAATATAAATGTAGCATATGCCCCAGTTGGAGCTCCACTTCTGGAAAGGACAAATTATCCTTACTCCTAGGCTTGGCGGAGGCAAAGCAAATGTGTTTACTCTACAATTCAATATTGAAAAACCATCTGAAATCCTTTGTGGAGGTGAACACATCTTATGTATTGGAGTGCAATCTTTATGTGACTGTGACCAGTGAGTTGATTCTTGACTTCTCCTGGTGAGAGCAGAGTCCATGGTTCTCCCTTTAAATTATTATGAGTATTATGAGTATGCAAATGTGCAAACCACCTGGAAGTGCCACCCGCTTGGCCCCACCCCATCCACCTTAGTAGTATGCAAAGGTCTTCCCGCCTTTTGCCTGGATGATGGACAGCTTACCAAAGGGTCCCTGGTGCATTTCCCGCCGATTTTGAAAGGCACGTTCTTGATTCCGAGGAATATGAGGACATCCACATCAAACAAAGATGTCCTGACGTCATACAGCTGGTTTGGTGAAGATTTACATCTTAGTAGTCTCACTGGCCTCTCTGCAGGAGGATTCATGTTATCACAGAATTCTGTACGAGGAGCAACCACATTGCAGAATGCACACAAGGTCGCTGGAGGCATTTCCTCATGGTACATTACTCAGGTGTAGTGTATAAAACACACTGGACATTTACTCAAAGAGCTCAATCTTACTAATGAAGAGTAGAAAATACTTCAGTTGGGTAGACATTTTGTGCAAAACTGTGGACTGTTGGATAAACAGTTAGGTGTGGTTCCTTTGTGGCCGAGTCACACTTGCAGCAACTGATGCCCACAGAGACACTCACTCGTCCACTCACAGACACACTCAGACACTCACTCAAACACTCATGCATCCACTCACAGACCCACTCAGAGACTCATGACTCACCCAGACACACTCAAACACTCACTCACCGACCCACTCATAGACCCACTTAGACACTTGTGCACCAACTTACAGACCTACTCAGCCATTCACGCACCCACTCATAGACCCTCTCAAACATTCATGCACCCACTCACAGACCCACTCAGGCTCATGCACCCACTCACAGACCCACTCAAAGACCTATGCACTCACTAACAGACTCACTCAGAAACTCATGCACTCATTCACAGATGCACTCATAGACTTGTGTACCCACTCACATACCTACTCAGATACTCAGGCACCCACTCACAGACCCACTTAGACACTGACACACCCACTCACAGACCACTCAGAGACTGACGCCCTGACTCACAGACCTACTCAGACACACACACCCAGTGACAGACCCACTCAGACACTGTCACACCCACTCACAGTCCTACCAAGACACTTATGCACTCACTCACATACTCACTTTCAAAGGTTAGTGGTTACAGTTAGAAAATAAAAGTCAAACAACCTTAGAAGTTCACTTAAAAAACCGAAGGTCACAGGGACGTTATAGTTAGGAAATAGAATATAAAAAAATGTGGAATTCAGTGAAAAAACGGAAGGTTACAGGGACAATATGGTTAGGCTTACATTTCACTCGTATAAAACCAGTGAAATTCAGCAGTTACAATTGCCTGAGCTCACTATACCTTACGCGCCTGCAATGCACATACTCCAGGGGAGAGAGTCATAAATCTAATAATATATTTTGATTCCAATATTGGTAATGTCTTTTGTCTGTCACCCCACGTACATCAGGTGTAATTTGATCACACACCAAAATAACTGAGCAGTTTCTCATTGCCCCGATGTTCTTCCTAGAAGTGTCTGGCTACAGGATAGTTGTGGTCATTATTGCGTATGGCTCTTATATGTTCCAATATTCTCTTTTTTGCTTTGTGTATGGTGCTTCCCACATACATTTTATCACAGGGACATCTTAAGCAGTATACACAAAATTCTGTATTACAATTATAATGTCCTTTAATTCTATACTCATTCTGTCCATTGCACCAAATAACATTGGAGCAATTAATACTGTACTTACATGCCTTACACTGTTGGCAGCAGTAAAACCCTGTTACACTTGATCTGTCATGATTCCCATTATTAGAGCTAACCACCAGATTATGACTTAAATTTTCTGGTATGGATCTCCCTCTCCGGAAGGTAACCGATGGCATATTACAGACAAAAGTCATTAAATGGGGATCTGTCTGTAGGATGTGCCAGCTCTTGGTAAGTATTTGTCTTAAACTTGAGGCTTGAGTAGAATAAGTCATAATAAATCTAATTTGTTCATCATTATCACTTATTTTCTGTGGTGAATATAATAAGTCTGTTCTAGAGGGACACAAAGCAAAAATGTCAGAGTCACCAGATCCTCGGGGTCTGCGCACGTTCCCAACACGTCCACCGCAAGACAGCTCCAATACTCTGATTAGAATGTCACAGAGTCTATGAGAGTCCAAGTAGGGAAAAGGGGATTAAGTAGGGAACAGCTGGGAAGGAGACCTGTAGGAAGCAAAAAGGTTAGAACACACAATATCAAGATTATATCATATTAATCATTACTAGACTATGGGGGTGATTTTAACCTTGGCGGACGGCGGAGGCCGTCCGCCAAGGTACCGCCGCCAAATGACCGCGCGGCCATTCAAACATTTCCTCTGGGCCGGCGGGTGCTCTCCAAAAGAGCGCCCGCTGGCCCAGAGGAAATGCCCCTGCAACGAGGACGCCGGCTCAGAATTGAGCCGGCGTAGTTGCAGGGGTGCGACGGGTGCAGTTTGCACCCGTCGCGTATTTCAGTGTCTGCATTGCAGACACTGAAATACACAGTGGGGCCCTCTTACGGGGGCCCCTGCAGTGCCCATGCCATTGGCATGGGCACTGCAGGGGCCCCCAGGGGCCCCGCGGCACCCCCTACCGCCATCCTGTTCCTGGCGGGAGACCCGCCAGGAACAGGATGGCGGTAGGGGGTGTCAGAATCCCCATGGCGGCGGAGCGCGCTCCGCCGCCATGGAGGATTCCCCCGAGCAGCGGGAAGTCGGCGGGAGACCGCCGACTTTCCGCTTCTGACCGGGCTGAACCGCCGTGGTCAGAATGCTCATGGGAGCACCGCCAGCCTGTTGGCGGTGCTCCCGTGGTCGGTGGCCCTGGCGGCCACCGGCCGCCAGGGTCAGAATGACCCCCTATGATTCTAAACATTGTCATACTGGAAACATGGATGACTTATACATGGACTAAATAACTAGGCCTCAAAATGTCTGATTACCTGTGAAGGAATCAAGAAGGATTAATACAACTTTCCAATGAACCTCTCAATTAAATGTTACACATGGATTAAAAACATCAGAACCTTCTAGATTTACGTTTTCCAATTCAAGCATAGTCTTTTGCTTGAGGACAACAAAATAATCTGAATGAATTCTATAACACCATAGGAATTGTACTTAATGGACTTATTATGCGCACACAATATAACATCTAGAATTCTTGCACTTTAGTTTCTTAGAATGCAGGAACATGAATTGCGCCCATTGCGGATTTCCACAAAACTTTGTAAATGCCATGACATGGTAGCGCACCATGAATAACATGAATTAAGCAAAAGAAATGAATCGCGCGTCTTGCCAATTCGAATGCCACCATGTGAATGCCGTAAAATGGTAGCGCACAATGAATAACATGAATTAAGCACAAGAAATGAATTGCGCATCTTGCTGATTCGAATGCCACCATGAGAATGCCATGAAATGGTAGCGCACTCTGAGTAACATGAGTTCAGCATAAGAAATGAATCGCGCATCTTGCCGATTTGAATGTCACCACGTAAATGCCAGGAAATGGTAACACACAATGATTATCATGAATTAAGCACAAGAAATGAATCACACATTTTGCCGATTCGAATGCTACCTTGCGAATGCCATGAAATGGTAACGCACATTGAATAACATGAATTAAACATAAGAAATGAATCGCACGTCTTGCCCATTTGTAACTGAGTCCAAAAAGATCATCATTATTTACTTCTTCTTGTTATAAGACTCCAAGCGTCACCATATTCCTGTGCATCTTGATGAGTGTTCAGAGTAACTATTACTGTATAGATCCAGTAAATATCTAAAAGATCTCAGATCCCTGAAGCAGAATGTATTACACTTCTGTCGTTCATTAAGCGTTGCAGGAAATTTTATAATGCAGAAGACATTCTCTTATCTGAATTTGGTTTACTACATGGGGAAAATCGCATAGTACGTTAAGAACGATATTTGCATAGCATTTGACACCTTAACTGTTTTCTAACTGGTAACATACAATTTCATTATAATTTTCCAGTTTTCTCTTCTTAGACTGTCTGTGTTGTCCTCCAGCACTTTTCTTGAGACTCCGTAGACTGTTTTATAATCTTCCACTTTGGGCATAGTATCTGTTTCTCATAAACAGAATACTGGCCTAAATGAGGAGCGTAACGACTTCTTAACTGATTATACTCCTGTACATACTACTAACCTTGCTCTCATCAAAGTGAATTAAAAACAAGCCAGACAAAGTTCTCATTCATGACAATGTTACATATGGCATTTCTTCTCTCAATACAGAACTTCCAATATTAACCAGTGCTGCAGCTTCACTTAAACCTTGCGATTTATGAATGGTCACTGCATATGCGAAAGAGACAGGATGTATAAGTCTTTTACAAGCAAAAATGGTACAACACACCAACCAATCTTCTTAACATCATCTAACTGAATAAATTGCATATCCAAATACTCTACCTCTTCTCTATTTGCTAAGTTAATGAAATCAATACCTCTACTTATTGCACCATTTACTAAGCCTTTCTCAACATTTAAATTGCATCGTAAAATAAGCTGACATTTTTTACACATGGAAATGCTTTTTTAATCCTGCTGTTTTCAATATTGATTTCTCTAAAGAATCCAATGTTGCTTGTAGTTTATCTGATAGTAATATTGTGACTTCTTGATGTTTCATTTAATCAATAACTGTGATTTCCAAAATCCCTTTATTTCTCCAGTTCTAGTAATTTTTCATTAAAGTTTGAGCAGTCCTGAAGTGTTGGCAATAAACAAACTATAATTTTCTCTTTTTTGATTAAATTGAACATCAGTTCTGGTACAGTTATGTCAGATGGGAAGAGACTGTTGATTAGGTAACTTTTCAAAGCACATTTCCCCTGTTTTGTAAGAACTCCTACTATGATGTATTTCAGTATCTCTCCATATTCCATATCGGACACTGTTGCATGGTTTTTAACTAATTCTTTGTACTTACAGTTTAACCAAATGTTTACGTTAGAAATACTTCCTAGAGAATTTCTTGTTTCACTATGCAGAAGAGTTTTGAAAATTGGTTGTCCTTTCAGAGGGGTACGTTGGAGTAGGTCACCAAAGACAATTAAATGTTTTTCTCCAACATAGTTTATTCTTAAAACTTGCTGCATCCTTAAGTGTATGCAAACAAGAATTATGTTCAATACCATGCTCACTTCATCAATGATGAGAAAGAGTAATCTTTTTCAATACTCTGGATACTTCATGGCATGCGTCACTAGATAACTTCTGATATTCCAGTTTATTGTCATGTTCAACAAGTAGCATTAGTAGTCGATGCAGAGTAATTGCTTTAATGTTCTGAGCAGTTATCCTGTTGGCGCTGTTACCACACATGACAAATTTGAATCAGTTGTCTTTGGTAGATAACTAGTGAGAACCTTAATTGGGAAGCTTTGCCAGGACCAGCAGCTCCGCTGACATATAATAATATTGGTTCATATGGACGACATTCACATCGTTTTTTTGGCAGGAAGAAGTCCGTGTTCTGTTTTAGTTTTAATTTCATTGTAATTTTTTCTTTGTTCGTTACTCAGTTGTTCCACTAACTGTTCTAAATCCAGTTTCCTCTTTTGCCTTCTGCATGGCAATCTCCACTTCATTTGTTGATATGGCTGCTTTTTTTTGAATTACTGGTTCTCCAAAAAGATTGTGACTTGCTGGTGCAGAACTTTGGCTGCTTTGTGAACTCTACCTAGCTATTTCAACAGCAATAGTTTCTTCATGTTGAAGCTCATCGGTCAACATCTGTAAGATTGTTGGAAAGACAGAACACCAATTAGTGTATTTTGCAGCATTGAATGAATCTTCATAACAATCATAGTGTCGAAGTAGATCTGATTCAACTCACCATGGGTTGAACAGTTGCAAAAGTGCCAAGTAGAACAACTCTCTTCTGTCTGGAGTTTGGCAACTAAGCTTCGTTTGATTACATTTCCTTAACCCATCACATCTAGTAACTGCAAATCTTCCTTCATCAGTGTTTTTAGTGATATTAGTTCTATGTGCGTAATGCTGAAGTACTTCATACAGACACATATTATCAAGATGGGCACCTCTTCTTGGGTAGTATGTGTCCAGTATGTTACTCTTTAGAATGTCTGTACTCTCTGGATCAAGTGCAAGATACTCTTTTTATGGAAAAGACATTAATACTCAATTACGACTGTCTCTGTCCTTTCTGAAATTTGTTATGTAAGAAGTGACGTTACAAGCTACAGCAAAAGAATTATCTGCAACAAATTGTATATCCATGTTTGCATTCCATATGTTTAGAATAACAGAGTTGTAGTCGTTTATATATTTTGAAGCTTCTGTACTGAGGTTGCACATATTTTTGGGTGATTTCCTTATTGTGTGTCTCACTTCAGACAAAACAATATTCACTCTTCCTACTGACATAACAGGGCATGGAAATCCAAAACCACATTTTATATAAAATGTTGCTTTTGATCTATATCTTCGATGACAGTATTTACCACACCTGTGACTTTGAAATCTAAAAACTTGTTGTCTCAATCCTTTCTGAGAAGTTTCTTTTCAGATGGTGCACTTTACATACTGCTCTATAAAAGACAAGACGGACTCACTGTCTGTTCCAAACTTTGGTGCATCTTTTACCCATAACAGCATGTAAATATGTGCTAGCACCTATAGCTTGATACTCTATCTGCCAAAGGAAATCAGTGAATTTGTTAAAAGGTGGATTTGTTTTTTTGTACAGATAGGAGCCATCATTGCGTGAAATCAGTGGTTAAAATTTCTGCAACCATTTGCAGGATCCAATAAGCAGAGTTCTCTTGGTGTTTTCAGATTGATATCTTTTATATTAGAGTTTGCTTCTCTAAAGAAATCATGAGATCATCCCATACATACTCACTGGGTGTCAGAAACCAAGTAGGTGATCCTAGATTCCTCAACATGCATTTCAGTTCACCATGGCAACAGCACTAATATTCATTTGTACCACGTTGACATGCCATTAAATTGATTAAGTTGTTTTCAAGGGAATCATCTTTTCCATGAACTTTATCAACAAATTCTCTTACTGTCAGGTTCTGGAACATTTACTCCTGTTTTTAGAACGTGAATTACTGCATAGAGTAAGCCAGACCAGTCGCTCTCAAATAGTAGAGGAAATATATAAGGAATGCACTGTTCGAATCTAGGGTCCTCTGAATATAGTCTAGTAGATCTGTACTCGGCTGCTGGTATTTGTACAGGCCAGTCATCATACCTACCACTTACTTCAGTAGCAAATAGATGTGGAAAACAGCAAGCGTCTGAACTTTTCTCCCACACACTAAATGGAGCTCCTTTTGCCTCTTTCATTTGAAATACCTAAATAGCATCTCCAAGAATCTCTTTAGAATGTAGGGGATGAGTACTGTAGTGTTCATAAATGTCTTCCTTTCTTGTTCGATCCACCTTTTCTATTTGGCCTCTTGATGGTAGTGTATCATCACCTTGATGTGAAATGTCTTGAAGAGCATCTACATTTCTACAGTAAATGTTATTTTGTACCATGTTGCTTTCCCAGCTTTACTAACATCTACTAACTCTTGCCATGTCTTTGTACCCTAAGTAGGGACACCATTGACTAGAATTACAAGTCCTTCTTCCAAATCTCTTTCCACACCTACAGTTTCAACATTCTGCTTAAAATCTAATGGCAAATAAACAACTCTAACGTTTAGGCCCTTCTGGAGCTCAGTTGGAGGTAAATTCCTGTCTTTGGCTCCATACGGACAATTGTTTGAAATGGATGTATAGATTGTATAAGTATAGACTAATAAACATTCAAGTCTTGCTGTTCTTGTGGAATAGAAACAAGTTCTAACTTGTTATACACTGCTCTAGCTAGCATTTTATTATACTCTAATTTATGATGACAATACTTATATATAATTTGTCATTTGCAACAAAGCGTTTCTCTACGAATAAATAAGCTGCAAATTCTAGCCACTTATCTCTCTTATCTTCTTCAGTTTTTGAAGCCACAAAAACATAACAAGTTTGAATTTTGTAGTGAGTGTGTCAACAAGAAATATAAACACAGTCTGTTTTTCTGAACAGACTTTTATAATCTTTCTAAGCTCTTCATGAAAGTTATCAGCAGTAATAGATAGATATCTCCTGTTCTGCTACACCTGCACATTCCAAGGTTCCATTTTGTCTGCATTCCTCTTCAGATCCAAATAAACAAAACTGCACATCAGTACAAACCTTTTCTAACTCTGCCACTGTTTCATACAAAAGAACTCTATTAATTTCCTCTAAGCATGTTGCAGGACTCTTCACATGGTAAAGCCTCTTTACTAAAGTTTGCATTTGCGAGGGGTGTACAGCTTACATTCTAAAATGATGAAAAGTGCTTTGGCACACTTTCTTCGATAAACATGCTAGTGAATATCCCTGTATATTTGTATGTTTCCTTACTTTGCATGGATCTATTCTTTGCACCTTACTTTGCATGGATCTATTCTTTGCAAAACTAAAATTTTCTGTTTAAGACTTTTGCATGGACACTTACGTAGAAAATGTCTGACTGTCTCAATTGATTCCTGTTGAACACTACAAATACTACTACAATTTGATGTATATACAGGGGCCTGTGTACGCCTTCCCTGTACCTCTTCAGCTATGGCTTCCTCTACATATCTAGGCACCATAACCGCTTTCTCAATAGGAAAGCTATCTTTCATTTCCTAAAAACTTCCAGATACATCAAGTGCATGCACTAGTCTGTTCTCTTGTAAGTAGCTTTCTTCATTAAAGAAAGGCTCAGTACTAGAAGTATGCCTCCATTCTGATGGATACACCTACCTGTGGATTCGTCACCTAAAGAATTCTCCCCCTCGCGCCAGCCTCAACGGAAATTTATTCTAGCTCTGCACATCGACGATGACGTCACAATCGCCCGACTCCACGCGGCGCCGTATGACGTCATCCAGGCAATAAGAAGCCCTCGTCGACGTGCAGGCGTCAGTTCCCTTTTTTCAGTGACTCAGAGTAACGGTTTTTCTTCGAGGCTAACAGGGAGCTACAGTTGCGTATCTGTGGTTACAATGTCGCAGCCAAGAAAATCTGGTTTTAAGCTTTGTAACCAGTGCGGGGGTCGAAAGTTGGTTACTGATCCCCATGAGAATTGCCTCTGGTGCCTTAGTTCCGACCATGAGGTCGAGTTATGCGGCTTCAGCTAGCGCATGAACCCTAAGGCGCTTAAGGAAAGGGAGGGTAAATTATTCTTGGCCCGTTCCAAGAAGAAGAAGGAGAGGCGGCATCGCAGAGAGTCCTCTTCGAAATCTTCGAGGGCTCATCATCGCCATGGAGACTCTTGGCGCCGTCACGACTCCCGGCGCCGATGGAGTAGAGGACGGTCCAGGTCAAGATCGGCATCTCCGTCAGCTCGGCGTCGTCTGACATGGGAGATTAGCCCGACCGTCACTCCTCCGCCTCCTACAACTCCGACTTCACCTGGGTCGGTTTTTGAGGTAGAGCCTCTTCAGAGGCCAGAGGTTTCTCCTGAGCAGGAGTTGCCTGGCCCATCATCGGCTTCTATGCCGGCGCCGGCGCAGCAGCAATATCCGGCTTTCCCGGCGCTGGATACGGATCCTGCGGATTTTTTGAATGCCATGTTTAATAATTTTTCCACCATGGCACCGGGTGGAGGACACGCAGGTCCGTCGGACCCTTTGGCCTTTAATTTGGGTGTTCCGGCGTCTTTCAAGTCGACACCTTTCATGCCATTTTTGTCTTCTGCAGCCGAAGCAGCGTCGATGCCCTTGACGTCGCCCAGGAGGCCTGCAACATCTGCTACGGCGCTGGTGGATTCGCCTCGGACCCAGTCCACAGTCAAGGTTCCTGTGGAGTCGGAGGGCCCGGCGTCGGATGGATCCGAGGCTCAGCGCAGACGAAGATCTTCGGTGTCGGCCGACGCCTTATCGACGCCGGGTCTTGAGTCTAGACTCCGGTCTAGACGTCTGGCTTTGCGCCTTCTGGAGGAGGAAGAGTACAACATACAACTCCTGGAAGAAGGTGAAATCTTGGAGCCTTCAGGTGATTTTCAAGGGCTGGACACTGCGAGTGGTATCGATACTTCCCCTGAGTGGGATCTGGCTTCCCCTGGGGAGTATACTGAGGAAGCTGCATCTTTTCATGCAGTGATAAGGAAGGCTGCAGACTTCTTAGATCATCCTCTTCCGGCTGCGGAGGTGAAGAGGAACCTTTTGACAGAGGTGCTACATCCAACTTCTGGGGCGGCAGAGCCTCTTTTGCCTTTTAATGAGGCTCTCTTGGACCCCATCAAAGACGTTTGGAAGAAACCTGTGTCTTCTTCAGCTGTCAACAGGGCGGTAGCACGACGCTATCGGGCGGCTCCAGGTGACCCTGTCTTCCTCTCCAAGCACCCGACACCGGAGAGCTTAGTAGTTCAGGCTTCCTGTTCTTCCCGGTCCTCTCCTGGCTCGTTCCCCGGGACCCCTGCGGACAGGGAGTCAAAGAAAATGGACCATTCTGCAAAGAAGGCCTTTTCTTCATGTAGTATGGCCTTGAAGTCAACCAACGCAACCTGCATTTTGGGACGTTATATTCACGCCCTTATGGAGGAAGCAAAAGGCCATCCCAACTTGTCGCAGGAAGTGTTACAATTGCTGACGGACACGCAGGCGGCGGCGACCCAGGTGATCCAGTCTGGGTTAGACACTTCGGACTCTGTGGCAAGGGCTATGGGCACATCCATAGTTTCGAGACTACAGGCTTGGCTGTGCTCGTCAGGCTTTTCAACGGATGTGCAGGCGACTCTCCTGGATCTGCCTTTTGATGGCGAAAAACTCTTTGGGACAAAGGCAGATTCTGCTCTTGAACAGTTTAAAGAGAGCAGGGCCACAGCGAGGTCGGTAGGACTTCAGTCGGCTGCCTCCTCCTCCTTTAGGTCTTATAGGAGGTTTAGGGGTTTTGGACGTGGCTCCTCCTTTCGTGGCAGATTCCAGGCACCACAACAATCTACAAGCTCCCTGCCATACAGATCCTTCAGGGGCAGGGGCAGAGTTCGTACAAGAGGAGCAACCCAGTAGCACTCTGCCTCTTCCTCGGGAGGGGTGCAGCAGGGAAAGCAGCCTTAGTCCTCTACCACTCCCTGTTCACTTGTCTCCGGTAGGGGGGAGACTTGCCCAATTTCTTCCAATGTGGGAGTTTATAACAACAGACTCTTGGGTCATCGACATTGTGAAAAGAGGGTATGCTCTTCCCTTTCGGGAGTTCCTTCCTCCCTTCCCTCCCCGCCCATCCTTCTGTTCGGAAGACCATCTTCTGTTACTGCAACAGGAGGTGTTATCCCTATTGGCAAAAGGCGCAGTAGAGTTGGTTTCCGAGCAGGAGAGGGGTCAGGGCTGTTATTCAAGATACTTCCTGATCCCCAAAAAGGATGGTCGATTAAGACCAATTCTGGACTTGAGGATTTTGAATTGGTTCCTCAGGCAGGAAAAGTTCAAAATGCTGACCCTTTCACAGGTTCTTTTGGCGTTGAACGGAAGAGATTGGATGGTGTCTGTCGATTTGCAGGATGCCTACTTTCATATTCCGATCCTCAAATCGCACAGGAAGTACCTCCTCTTTGTGGTGGGATCGCAGCATTATCAGTTTGTGGTCCACCCTTTTGGTCTTACTTCAGCACCTCGAGTCTTCACAAAGGTGATGGCGGTGGTAGCGGCAGAGCTCAGAAGAAGAGGGATAGCGGTGTTTCCCTATCTGGACGATTGGTTGATCAAAGCCAAGACTCCGGAGCTCGTGCGGCGTCATCTTCAGTCGACAACTCAATTGTTGTACAACCTGGGTTTTTCAATCAATGTGCCCAAATCTCACCTGGATCCCTCTCAACGTCTCCTGTTCATAGGGGCAGTACTGGACACGACATTGAATCGGGCCTTTCCTCCACCCCAGCAGGTTCAGGACATTCAGGCGTTGATTCCGATGTTTCGAAATGGAGCGGTAGTTCCAGTCCTCAAGGTCCTTCGTCTGCTCGGTCTGTTTGCTTCTTGCATACTGCTGGTCACTCATGCACCCTGGCACATGAGGGCTCTTCAGTGGTGTGTCCGCAGGCAGTGGTTTCAGCACAAAGGGGCACTCGAAGATTCGGTTACGATCACCAGAGACACTGCAGTGGATCTTCAGTGGTGGGCAGCGGTCGACAACCTGTCGCAAGGAAGGCCGTTCTCGCTGCCTCCACCAGTGGCCACAGTGGTAACGGATGCCTCCACTCTAGGGTGGGGAGCTCATCTGGGGGACCTGGAGGTCAAAGGCCTTTGGTCTCCAGTGGAACAGAGATTTCACATCAATCTGTTGGAATTGCGGGCAGTACGTCTGGCTCTCAAGGCCTTCCTTCCATTCGCGGTCAGTCAGTCCAGATCCTGACGGACAACACTACCACGATGTGGTATTTAAACAAGCAGGGAGGAGTGGGATCGTATCTTCTCTGCATAGAAGCTCTTCGACTCTGGTCCTGGCTTCAGGACCACAAGATCTGCTTGGTAGCACATGAAAATTGCCTCTGGTGCCTTCGCTCCGACCATGAGTTCGAGGCATGCGGCTCCTGCCAGCGCATGAACCCTAAGGCACTCAAAGAAAGGGAGGCAAAATTGTTCTTGGCTCGTTCCAAGAAAAAGAAGGAGAGGCATCATCGGAGGGAGTCCTCTTCAAGATCTTCGAGATCTCGTCATCACCATGGTGACTCTCGGCACCGTCACAGTTCCCGGCGTCGATTGAGTAAGGGACGGTCCAGATCAAGATCGGCATCTCTGTCAGCTCGGCGCCGTCCGACGTAGGAGATTAGCCCGACCGTCACCCCTCCACCTCCTACGACCCCGACGTCACCCGGGTCGGTTTTCGAGGTCGAGCCTCCCCAGAGGCCAGAGGGCTCTCCTAGCCAGGAGTTACCTGGCCCCTCTTCGGCATCTATGCAGGCTCCGGTGCAGTAACAATACCCGGTTTTCCCGACTCCGGGAACGGATTCTGCGGCGTTCTTGAACGCCATGTTTAACATTTTTACTTCCATGGTGCCGAGTGGAGGTCAAGCAGGTCCATCAGGCCCTTTGGCCTTTAATTTGGCCATTCTGGCGTCTTACAAGTCGACGCCTTTCACTCCATTTTTGCCTGCTGCACCTGAAGCGGCGGCGATGACCTTGACGTCGCCGAGGAGACCTGCTACAACCGCTACGGCGCTGTTGGATTTGTCTCGGATCCAATCCACAGTCAAGGTTTCTGTGGAGCCGGAGGGTCCGGCGTCGGATGGATCCGAGGTTCGGCGCCGATGGAGATCTTCGGCGTCGGCCGACGCCTTATCGACGCCGGGTCTGGAGTCAAGGCTTCGATCTAGGCGTCTGGCTTTGCGCCTGTTGGAGGAGGAAGAATATAGCAGGCAGCACCTGGAAGAGGGTAAGGTTTTGGAGCCTTCTGGTGACTTTCAGGGTCTTGATACGGCGAGTGGCATAGATACCTCCCCGGAGTGGGATCTAGCTTCCCCTGGAGAGTTCACTGAGGAAGCTGCATCTTTCCACGCTGTAATTCGGAAGGCTGCGGACTTTTTAGACCTTCCCCTTCCAGCTGCGGAAGTTAAGAGAAACCTGTTGATAGAGGTTTTGCATCCAACATCTGTAACTGCAGAGCCTCTCTTGCCCTTTAATGAGGCACTCCTGGATCCTATTAAAGACATCTGGAGGAAACCTGTGTCTACCGCTGCTGTCAACAGGGCGGTGGCTCGTCGCTATCGGGCGGCACCAGGTGATCCTGTGTTTCTCTCCAAACACCCGACACCGGAGAGTTTAGTGGTTCAGGCCTCCTGTTCGTCCAGGTCCTCTCCTGGCTCGTTTCCCGGAACACCTGCGGACAGGGAATCGAAGAAAATGGACCATACTGCTAAATAGGCCTTTTCTTCTTGTAGCATGGCCTTAAAGTCATCCAACGCGACCTGCATATTGGGACGTTATATCTATGCCCTTATGGAGGAAGCGAAAGGCCACCCGAACTTGTCCCAGGAAATGTTGCAGTTACTGGCGGACGCTCAGGCGGCAGCGACCCAGGTGATCCAGTTGGGATTGGACACTTCAGACTCGATGGCTAGAGCTATGGGCACGACCATAGTTTCTAGGAGACAATCTTGGCTACGTTCATCTGGCTTCTCGTCTGACGTACAGGCGACTCTTCTCGATCTACCCTTTGATGGTGAGAAGCTCTTTGGAACAAAGGCGGATTCTGCTCTGGAACGATTTAAGGAGAGCAGAGCCACTGCGAGATCACTGGGGCTTCAGTCATCTGCCTCATCCTCCTTTAGAGCTTATAGGAGGTTTAGGGGATTTGGACGTGGCTCCTCCTTTCGTGGCAGATTTCAAGGACCACAACAAACTGCATCCACCCTTCCATACAGATCTTTCAGGGGCAGGGGCAGAGTCCGGACAAGAGGAGCCACCCAGCAGCACTCTGCCTCTTCCTCTTCCTCGGGAGGGGTGCAGCAAGGAAAGCAGCCGTAGTCCTCCTCCACTCCCTGTCCACTTGTCTCCGGTAGGGGGGAGACTTGCCCATTTTCTTCCGATGTGGGAGGTTATAACATCGGACTCCTGGGTCATCGACATTGTAAAAAAGGGGTATGCTCTTCCCTTTCGGGAATTCTCTCCTCCCTTCCCTCCCCGCCCATCCTTCTGTTCGGAAGACCATCTTCTCCTATTACAACAGGAAGTATTCTCCCTATTGGCAAAAGGCGTGATAGAGTTGGTTCCCGAGCAGGAGAGGGGTCAGGGCTGTTACTCAAGATACTTCCTGATCCCCAAAAAGGATGGTCGGTTGAGACCGATTTTGGACTTGAGGGCTTTGAATTGGTGCCTCAGGCAGGAAAAGTTCAAAATGCTGACCCTTTCGCAGGTTCTTTTGGCGTTGAACGAAGGAGACTGGATGGTGTCTGTCGACTTGCAGGACGAATATTTTCATATTCCGATCCTCAAATCGCACAGGAGGTATCTCCGGTTTGTGGTGGGATCGCAACATTATCAGTTTGCGGTCCTCCAGTTTGGTCTTACTTCAGCACCTCGAGTCTTCACAAAGGTGATGGCAGTGGTAGCGGCAGAGCTCAGAAGAAGGGAGATAGCAGTATTTCCCTATCTGGACGATTGGTTAATCAAAGCCAAGACTCCGGAGCTCGTGCGGTGCCATCTCCAGGCGACAACTCAGTTGTTGTACGACCTGGGTTTTTCAGTCAATGTACCCAAATCTCACCTGGAGCCCTCTCAATGCCTCCTGTTCATAGGGGCAGTATTGGACACAACATTGAATCGGGCCTTTCCTCCGCCCCAGCGGGTCCAGGACATTCAGGCGTTGATTCCAATGTTTCGAAATGGAGCGGTAGTTCCAGTCCTCAAGGTCCTTCGTCTGCTCAGTCTGTTAGCTTCTTGCATACTGTTGGTCACTCATGCACGCTGGCACATGAGGGCTCTTTAGTGGTGCGTCCGCAGGCAGTGGTTTCAGCACAAACGGGATCTCGAGGAGTCGATAAAGATCTCCGGAGACACTGCAGTGGATCTTCAGTGGTGGGCAGCGGTCGACAACCTGTCACAAGGAAGGCCGTTCTCGCTGCCATCACCAGTGGCCTTTGGTCTCCGGTGGAACAGAGATTACACATCAATCTGTTGGAATTGCGGGCAGTACGTCTGGCTCTCAAGGCCTTCCTCCCTTCTATTTGTGGTCAGTCAGTCCAGATTCTGACGGACAACACTACAGCGATGTGGAATATAAACAAGCAGGGAGGAGTGGGGTCGTATCTTCTTTGCAGAGAAGCTCTTCGACTCTGGTCCTGGCTTCAGGACCACAGGATTTGCTTGGTAGCACATCATTTGGCCGGAGCTCTGAACGTGCGTGCGGATGTTCTCAGTCGACGCAGCTCGGTCGACCACGAGTGGCGTCTTCATCCAGATCTGGTTCTGTATATCTTCCAGATGTGGGGATATCCACAAATAGATCTGTTTGCAACTCAAGAGAATGCGCAGTGCTCGCTGTTTTGCAGCCTCCAGTATCCGGTGCAAGGAGCTTTGGGGGACGCGTTTCAGATGTCCTGGAAGGGTCAGTTGCTTTACGCGTTTCCCCCCATACCGTTGATTCCTCGAGTTCTGAGGAAGATCCGCCAAGACCGAGCCCAAGTCATCTTAATAGCTCCAGATTGGCCAAGAAGGGTGTGGTATTCAGACCTTCTCCAACTCTCTCAGTGCCCGCCGCTCCGTTTCCCTTACAGGGTGGACCTCCTCTCGCAGTCGCAGGGGCAGATTCTACACCCCCACCTCCAGAGCCTGCACCTTCATGCCTGGAGATTGAACGGGGCAATCTGAGTTCTTTTTCTCTCCCACCAGAAGTGGTGGATGTTATTTTATCGGCCAGGCGACACTCCACCAAATCAATCTATGCAAGTCGTTAGGCTAAATTTGCATGCTGGTGTGGAGAGAACGGAATCAATCCCTTAAAAGCTCGTTTATCTGACATATTATCATTGGCTCTTTGTCTGGCACAGAAGGGTTGTGCGATTGCCACAGTCAAAGGTTATTTATCTACGCTATCCGCTTTTCTGTGCCTTCCTAATCAGCCATCCTTCTTTAAATCTCCTATTGTTTTAAGGTTTCTAAAGGGACTCACTAACAAATTTCCACCAACACCATTTGTTATGCCTCAGTGGGACCTTAATTTAGTTTTAGCGTTTTTAATGGGGTCCCCTTTTGAACCAATGCATTCTTGCTCTTTACGGTTGCTAGTTTTCAAGACTGTTTTCCTGCTGGCCATAACATCTGCCAGAAGGGTCAGTGAGCTTCAGGCTCTTAGGGTAGAGCCCCCATACCTTTCTTTCTTTCAGGACAAAGTGGTGTTAAGGACCAAGGCGGCTTTCCTTCCGAAGGTTGTTACACCCTTTCACCTGGGGAAGTCAATTACTCTCTCTTCCTTTTGCCCTCCACCTCACCCATCCAAGGAGGAAGAGAGGCTCCACCGGCTGGATCCACGAAGAGCGCTGAGCTTCTACGTCGACAGGACGAGGGAGTTCAGAAAAGATGATCAGCTCTTCGTTGGATACGTGGGGAAGAGGAAAGGTAGAGCAGTCCACAAGAGAACGCTATCCAGGTGGGTCATTCTATGTATTAAGATTTGTTATTCTTTGGCGAAGAAAGAACCACCTGTGGGGCTTCGTGCCCATTCCACCAGGGCTAAAGCAGCTTCATCAGCTTTGGCTAGAGGTGTTCCTGTGGCTGACATCTGCAGGGCAGCGACCTGGACATCCTTCCATACTTTTGTCAAACATTACTGTTTGGATTCTGAGGTTAGGAGGGATGGCCATTTTGCTCGCTCGGTGCTGCAGGATTTCTTGGTTTGACCATTCGGGCACCCACCTCCGAAGGTAGTACTGCTTTGGGACTCTATTCTTTAGGTGAGGAATCCAGAGGTAGGTGTATCCATCAAAAGAATAAGTTACTTACCTTCGGTAACGCTTTTTCTGGTGGATACAGTAACTACCTGTGGATTCCTCACGGACCCACCTCCCTGTTGCCTGGCTGGTCATAACGAGAAATCCTTGGGTGAGCATCCTTGGTCTTGTATATATGTATATATCTGATTCATGTATATAGTTGTAATATCTGTATATACATTTCCTTTTCAAAATTAGATAGTTCAAGGAAAACATGTTTGGACTTGACTTATATATTTTACTCTTGTATTAAGTAATTATTACTGTTATTTAACTTCATTTTGTCATAATAAATGTTCTATTTTCATTCAATTGAGATGAATATGTTCTCTTTAGGGTCAACCTGTTCGCCTCTATGGCACGTAAAAAATGATGATAACTGACGTCTGCACGTCGACGAGGGCTTCTTATTGCCTAGATGACGTCATGCGGCGTCGCGTGGAGTCGGGCGATTGTGACGTCATCGTCGACGTGCAGAGCTAGAAGAAATTGCCGTCGAGGCTGGCGCAAGGGGAGAATTCTTTAGGTGAGGAATCCACAGGTAGTTACTGTATCCACCAGAAAAAGCGTTACCGAAGGTAAGTAACTTATTCTTCTGGTGGATACAATAACTACCTGTGGATTCCTCACGGTCCCACCCGCCTCCCCGTTGCCTGACTGGTCGTACCAGGAAATCCTTGGGTGAGCACCCTTTGTCTTGTATATATGTATATACCTAAATCATGTATATAGTTGTGGCATGTATATATGCATTTCTTTCTCTGATTTAGATAGTTCAAGGAAAACATGTTTGGACTTGACTGATATATTTTGCTTTCGTATAGAGCAGTTATTGCTGTTACTTTATTTTATTTTTATTGTAATAAATGTTGTGTTTTCATTTCATTTGGTGTGATTATGTTCTCTTTAAGGTAAATGTTCACCTGTTCGCCTCTATGGCACGTAAAAAATGGTGATAACTGACGTCTGCATGTCGACGAGGGCTTCTTATTGCCTGGATGACGTCATACGGCGTCGCGTGGAGTCGGGCGATTGTGACTTCATCGTCGACGTGCAGAGCTAGAAGAAATTTCCATCGAGGCTGGCGCGAGGGGGAGATTTCTTTAGGTGAGGAATCCACAGGTAGTTATTGTATCCACCAGAAAAAGCGTTACCGAAGGTAAGTAACTTATTCTTCACCACTAAATCTTTTGAAAAGTTAGTTGTGTTTATAGCTCTTTTCATTTGGCTTTTCTTCCTCACACTCAATAATTATTTTAGTTTTCATTCTGTTTAAAATTAAAATAAACAACTTCCTCTTCAGAGCAAAAATCTTATCAACTATACCCTGGAACACGTTCCTTTTGTCTGACAGCTTCAATCCTTCTTTTATATTTCTTCATACTTCTCATTAGATTCTGGATTACTCCGCTACAGAACACTTGTCGCATAGGTTTTCATTATCCTAATGAGACCACTGAATTTGGGTGGCAGAATCACCTGAATGGTGGGGTACTGAGTACAATCCCGCACCATGTGACACCTGTCGGCATAATCTGGGTTTTCTGGCCAACTAGCAGTGCCTCATCTCTACCTGAGAGCGGGGATGATTGTGGCAACTGGGCACATGACAGAGAGGGCTCCTTAGAGGAATCGTGGTCAATCAGATCTCATCCATTTCTCTCAGTTACATTAGCCTCACACAGACAAAGACAAACAGAAGCAGAGTGCACTTAAATAAGGTTTATTGAAGTAACTGCATCTTAGATAAAATGGCAAGTATTGCAACATGTAGGATGATAAAACACACTAGAAGCAAAATTGTGACAAGGAGAGTGAAACACAAAAACAGTCCCACCATACTGTCACTAGGAATAATATATATACATATTTTTCTTACCTTATCTATGTTAGAGCACAGCGTGATGAGCCCTAATCTGCCCTTCAGGTTCCCTCCTGGGAAGATATCATCCCCCATACCAGAGCAAGGAATCTCAGCCCAAAATGACACCATCCCCATATAGGCCAGGGATTCAGCAGTCTAAGCAAGCAGCTGTAGCGATGACGTCCAGCAGTCAGCACGCAGTCGTGGTCATCTGGCTGGAATCTACCTTTAATGTGTATGGGACAGAGACGTTTTTATAGTAAAACAGCTGATGTTCTAGGAAAATGTCCCCATGTAAAGATATGTATGTTTCTGTGAATGTCAGAGACACAGCGTACCACTTTTGCCAGCAACCCTATCGGGCTGCAGCCTTGAGGAAAGCATAAAGTGAAATGAATGCTGTGCTAACAACGTAATGTTTTCCTAGGTGAAAGAACAACCAGATAGAGAAAATAAAACAACACTGCAAATGTGGCTAATGCTAGAAAAACAAAGCAATGCTGAATAAAATGTAATTGGGCTAAAGGGCACAACGGCAGGCCTAGTTTGCTAGCTACACAACACACTCTGGGGGTCATTATGGCGGTAGGTGGTAATGTGGCGGTAGTAACGCAAACAGGCTGGCGGTACATACCACCACATTATGACAATGGGGGGGGGTTGGCTGCAGCCAACCCGCCAATTTACCATTTCTACTGCCATGGCAGTAGCAGCCGCCAAGCCGGAGATAACAATCTCCAGCCCAGCGGTCGCTATTGTACCGTTGGCAGCATTTTGACCCTGCCTACTGCCATGGATTTCGTGGCGTTCGGAACGCTACGAAAACCATGGCGGTAGGCCCTACCAGTGACAGGGAATTCCTTCCCTGTCACTGGTAGAAGGCTCACCCACCCCCCCAACATTCCCCAGATGCACCCCAGCCCCCTTCCATCCACGCTCCACCCTTCTGATCCACCACTCCCCATTCACACACACTTGCAGACACGCCCCATTCATACACACACTCACTCACCCAGGCATACACGCATTAATTCACACATGCAGTCATTCATTCTCGCACACATCCGTACACACATCAACACTGACACGCAGACATGCAATCACATTGCTATTCATACACGCTTTCTCACACATGCATACACCCACGCAAACAACACTACACACACATTCGCATTCAAGCACACACACACATTCATGCATACAACTCCCTCACAGACACAACATCCCCCACACACTCTTCCATGTTGGAAGCACAACTTACCTGCATCCAGGGGGTTTTCCGGCAGGGAATGGGACGGGTCTCCGCTACCGCCAACACCGCCCACCAGAAAAATACCACCAGGCCGTAATATTTTTCATAATACGGCTGGCGGTGGTCTACTGGCATGGTGCTGCTGGTGGTAGCAGCGCCACTTTAACACCATCTGCCAGTATGGCCACAGCCGGATTCCCACCCTTTGGCTGTGGTCATAATTTGACGGACGGATGTTAGCCACGGCGATGGTCTTTTGGCGGCTATCGCCGCGGCGGTAGGCGTCATTTACCGCCAATGTTGTAATTAGGACCTATAACTCTTATTTCATTGGACTGGTGGTGCCTTCTAGTTAAACTGTGTGCTTCTTTTTAGGATTGTTTTCTTGTGATATCATGTACTTTTACTCCTTTCTTAGTTGATAGCTTTCAAGTTGACCACATGCTATTTTGAGAAATGTCTTTGTTCTCTTACCAGCAGCTTTTTTTTCTTTCACTGCTTTTTCAGCATTGTAACCCTTTTATTGCTCAGTTGTAAGGAGGTAACATTGTTGCCTTTCTTTCTTTCTTCGCTTACTTTTTGATGGCATTGCAAATCTGTGTAGCTAAGTAGAATCTTCCACCTGAAAACTAATAAAAAAGAATATTAATTTTGGAATTATATTCTAGTTAATTAAATATTTGAAATAGTTAAGTACAATATAAAGAATTGCCTTATTCTGATTAATAGCGTATATCTAGGGTGTCACATAGCTGACATATTCACAGTAAAATGCAGCTTTAAGATTTCTGAAAGTGGCTTTCCACTCCTTTTTGAGTAGCCACTGACACAACACACACAGTTTTGGAATAGTAGCCCTCACCCATGATTAAAGCAGAGTTATTGTCCGTACGTGACAAGACTATGTCACTATTTGGCTATTTATGTGAATGCATGTAAATGTCCACCTGTAATAGTACCATAACATGTTATAGTACATCTACCAGTATGTTACTGTCTCTTTTGCTATCTGTACGGCGATGTATAAGTGTATCTCAGTGAGTAAGCAAACACCTCACTACGTCTCCTAGCTAATACAGCACTACATGAGTGTATGTATAATTAGTTTTAATATCAGTGTACATATAGTTTGTGACTATCTGGCTGAATATGTAGAACTCTCTGTGTCACTCTATAACTGGCTGAGACAGAGGATCTATTATTTTGAAAGATCTATTTTACTTCCTTCCTGAGTGCTTTACTGTATGTAGTGCTTGACTTAGGGGTCTGCAGGTGCATGAGTATGTTTCTAAAACTGAAAAGGACACCTATGAATCATTTAAGCACAACGCACCATGCACATGGCATAACTACAGCATATCTCAGAGGTGAGTTATTTCTACTAAAATATGGCATTAAGACTTGACACAAAGGTTTTGGATGCCAGCTTGAGTGGGCACTAACAGTTCACACTGAGGCTCTGCACCTAGAGGCCTCACCCATGGTTAAAGCAGTATTTCTCTACATACATGACAAGATTTGGCACTACTTTGCTTTATATCTGAGGAAATGTGGGACTCCACCTGTAGTAGTGCCTTAACATGTTTTAGTACATGTGTATATACCTACCTGTTTTGCTACCTGTATGACTGTAAAGTGTATGTATGTGGCTGAACAAATACCTCAGTGCCTATCATAGGAAATACAGGAGTATGTGAGTGTGTCTCAAACTCCCTTTGATAGCGCTGCATACATAAATACTCTCTAAGTATGTAAGTGAATGTAGAAGTCTCTGTGTTGCTATGTCACTGGCTGAAACACAGTATCCATCCTTTGGACAGATGAAGTTCAGTTCCTTTATGAATGATATGCTCTATGTAGTGCTTGGCTTACAGGTCTGCAAGGGCATGAGTAAGATTCAAAAACTGAAAAGTATATTTCTTAATCACTTACGCACAATGCACCGTGCTTGATAGCATACCTACAGTGTATCAACGAGGTCAGTTATTTGCAGTAAACCATGTCTTCAAGACTCAAGAAATAGGTTTCAAGTGCCAATTTGAGCGGTCACTGACAGAGTGCAAACAGACTCTGCACTTCTAGGCCTCATCCATGATTAAACCACTATTTGTCTGCATAAATGATAAAATTCTGTCCCTACTAGATTATATATGTCAGTGCAAGTGTTACTGAATACAGAGATATGGAGTGTGTCTAGAATTAGCTTAGATAGTGTTGCATATATAAGTGCTTTCTGAGTATGTCAGTGAATATAAAAATATCTCTGTTCTCTCTCACTATCCAAGGTACTCGATCTGTCCTTTAGAAACATGAATGTAAGTTCCTTGGTGAGTGCTATATTCAATATAGTACTTGGCTTAGGGGTCGAAAAGGCATTAGAAAGTTTATAAAACTGAAAAGTATGCTTCTAATCACCTAAGAACATTGCACCATGCTTGATCACATACCTTCAGCATTTCACAAAGGTGAGGTATTTGCACTAAAACGTGAGATTGAGACTTGACAAAGGGGTTTTACATGTTGAATTCAGGGGCCAGTGATAGAACACAGACAGGCTCAGCACTAGTAGGTCTTACCCTTAACTAAAACGGTATTTGTGTGGATGCATAAAAAGACTGTGTCAGTACTTGCCTATATATCTGAGTGAATGTTGGTGTTCACCTGTGGTAGCGCCAATAGATATTTTAGCAAATCGGCCAGTATGTGACTGACTGTTTAATTACCTGTATGACTGTAAATGTATATGTAAATGGCTGAATAAATACCTCAGTACCTGTGATAAGGAATACAGGAGTATGTAAATGTGTCTCCAATTGCCTTTTAGAATGCTACATATATAAGTACTTTCTGAATATGTGAATATATACAGCATTCTCTCTGTTGCTCTGTGACTGGGTAAAAACAGGATCCATGCTTTGGAAACATAAATGTCAATTTCTTGGTGAGTAGTATGCTGTATGTAGGGCTTAGCTTAGAGGTCTGCAAGTGCATGGGGAAGTTTCTAAAACTAAAAAGTACATCACTTATTCACTTAATCACAATGCACCATGCTTGATGGCATACCTACAGCATATCACCGATGTCACTTTGTGAATTAAAATGAGGCTTTAAAACTTGAGAAAGGGGATTTACATGCACATTTGAGAGGTCACTGACAGAACACAGACATACTCAACACTACTAGGCCTCACCTTTCATTAAAGCAGTATTTATCTGCATACATAACAAGATACTGTCCCTACTGGACTATCTATGTCAGTGCTTGTGTTAGTGAATACAGGGGCATGTAAGTGTGTTTGTAATTACCTTTGATAGTGCTGCATATATACATGCTTTCTGGATGTGTACGTGAATGTAGAAGCCTATCTGTTGCTCTGTCAATGGCTGAGACACAGGATCCATACTTTGGAAACATGAATGTCAGTTTTTTGGTGCGTGCTATACTCTACAAAGTTCTTGGCTTAGAGGTCTGCAAGTGGAAGAGTATGTTTGTAGAACTGAAACCACGTCTCCTAATCACTTAACCACAATGCACCATGTTTGATGGCATACCTACAACATATCACAGAGGTGAGTTATTTGTACTAAAACATGGATTTGAGATTTGACAAAGGGTGTTCACAGTCCAGTTTCTGTGGCCAGTGACAGAGCACACACAGGCTCTGCATTAGTAGTCCTCACACATGATTAAAGCTTTATTTGTCTGGATACATGACAAGATTGTGTCAGTACCTGCATATATATCTGAGTTAACGTAGGTGTGCACCTATAGTAGTGCCATGAGATGTTTCAATACATCTGCTGGTATATGACTGCCTGTTTTAGTACCTGTATGAGTCTACAAATGTGTATGTAAGTGGCTGAACAAATACCTTAGTGCCTCTGTTTATGGAATAAAGGGATATGTGTGTGTCTCTGCAATTGCCTTTGATATTGCTGCATATATAAGTATTTTCTGAGTGTGTGAGTAAATGAAGAAGTCTGTCTGTTGCTCTGTCACTGGCTGATACACAGTACCCATGCTTTGGAAACATAAATGCCAGTTCCTTGGTGATTGGTATACTCTATTTAGTGTTTGCTTAGCGGTCTGCAAGTGCCTGTGTAAGTTACTAAAACGGAACATTTCTTAATCACATAAGCACTTTACACAATGCTTGATAGTATACCTACAGCATATCACAGAGGTGAGAAAGTTGCAGTAAACATAATTTTAAACTTTACAAACAGGGGTTTTACAGGCCAATTTCAGTGTCCAGTGACAGAGCACAGACAAGCTGTCCACTACTAGGGCTCACTTAAGATGAAAGAAGTATTTGTGTGGGTGCATGACTACATTATGCTACTTCTTCCCGATACATTTGTGTGAATATAGCTGTCCACCTGTATTAGTACCAGGACACTTTTTAGAACACCTGCTAGTATGTTAGAGCCTGTTTCAGTACCTGAATGGTTTTCTAAAAGTGTACATAACTGGCTAAACGTATACGTCCATCTCCTACAGAACCAGGAACAGAAACAGTCTCTACTTAATTGCCTTTTGACAGTATTCCATATATATCTGCTGTCTAAGTATGTGGGTGAATGTAGAAGTGTCTCTGTCACTCTGTCACTGCCTGTAACACATAATCCATGCTTTGGAAATAGTGCTTGGTATAAGCTTCTCTAAGTGCATGAGAAACTTGGTGAAACTGAAAAGTAGATTTCTTAATCTCTTTGGCAAATTATAGCATGCTTGATAGCATACCTACAGCATATCACACAGATGCGATATTTCCGCTAAAATATGAGTTTTAGACTTAACAAAGGTGTTTAACAGGACAATTTGAGTACACTCTCTCAAACCACACACATGATCTGCACTTATGGCCAGATGTAGCAAGATACGATTTTGCAACTTGGAAATTGCGAGTCGGTGTGACTCGCAATTTCCGAGTCGCAAATTCACATGCAGAATGGTGTCTCAGACACCTTCTGCGAATCGCAAGGGGGTCGCAAAGATCCACCTCATTAATATTAATGAGGTGGGTCGCAATTTGCGACCCCCTTGCGATTCCCTGCACTCACAGGGATGGTGGCCTGCTGGAGACAGCAGACCTCCATGTCTGTGACTGCTTTTTTAATGAAGCAGTTTTATTTTTTTTGTATTGCAGCCCGTTTTTCTTAAAGAAAAACGAGTTGCAATACAAAAGTAAAAATGAAACCATTTAGTTTTGTTTTTTCAGAGTAGGCAGTGGTCCATTGGACCACTGCCTGCTCAGAAAAAAAAATGTTGGCGACATTCACAAAGGGGAAGCGGTCACAAAGCAATTCTGCATCGCGTGCGAATCACAATTATGAAGGGAAGACCCCTTCCTATTTGCGAGTCGCATTTCCATTTTGCGAGTTGGTACCGACTTGCAAAATGGGAATGTGCATCGCGATGCGCGTTTTGCATGGCACAAACTGCGAATTTTGCAGTTTGCGCCATGCAAAACACTTTCTACATCTCACCCTAAGTCCTCACCCATGACTAAAGCAATATTTGTCTGGATAAATAAAAAGATTGTGTCACTACTTGCCTATATATATGAGTGTATGTAGTTGTGCACCTGTTGTAGCTACAGAATATATCAGAAAAAAGCAATATCTATTAAAACATCTATTTCCTACTTCACAATGAGGTTGTACGTTCCATCAGAAGTTGGCAGTGTAACACCATAAACACCATCGTACTACAAGACCCATGTTTAAAAACTGCATTTTTAACTATCCCTCTAGTCTACTACTATACATTTGACTCACTATTATTTTAAAGAACATTTAATATCATCCAAGCAGATAGAAACTTACTCTGTAATTTAGCAACACCTACCCTAGCAGATTTATAATACATTCATGTGAACTTGCACACATTAATGCTCCACATACACTTGTAGTAAAGGTGGTTATACTTTCAGTTCAGATTTTTGTAGTCCTGTTTTAAGACAGACTGAATAGGACTAACAATCCTAACCAATACATTCATTATAAGCAGCATATCATGTATAGACATGTAAAACTTTCATATCTTGTAATACGTTGTGAAGTTTGACTTTAACAGTTAGCGTACACTTGTTTCCTAGCAATTAGAGCATACAATATAAAAGCTTATCTAGAATACGCAGTTCCATGGCAACAGATTGTAAACAAACTTTTCATACAGCTAATCTGTACCTCACAAAAAAGTGCATGTTATTTATCTATTATTAAATATATAAAACTATTCACACTACCACTGATAAATCATTTCACCTACTTTCATTGTAATAATATGTATTTCATACTGTTTTAACAGACTGACGTATAAATATATATGTTATTTTTTTCTCCTTACAATTAAATGTAATTCACATAACTGAAAATTGAGTATGTTGGTGAAATAATGTTTTTTTTTGCTCTTATCCGATAGGTTCAATACTCTCAGGAATTGTCAAAACTAAGCATAAAAACTGGTCAGCACTCACATCTAGCAACCATAAATGGCAACCTTTTCAACTTTGCACTGTGTGTTACTGGAGATGTAAACAAATAAAAACATACCTTTCAGTTTTCACTTTTGTAAGCCCAATTCTGAATGGTTAGTATGTGTTAACTCTTTCATACACTTATCAGAAGAAGCCCATTATGTTAGACATTTTGGGGGTCATTACAACCCTGGCGGTCGGTGTTAAACCGGCGGTAAGACCGCCAACAGGCTGGCGGTCTTACTTTGTGGAATCATGACCATGGCGGTTACCGCCATGGTCATCCGCCGGTTCTCTGTTCCGCCCGCCAGGGCGGAGAGGACCGCTGGGCTGGAGACCTGGGTCTCCAGCTTGGCGGCCGTCACAATACCGCCGCCGGTATTTTGACCCAGCTTACCGCCATGGATTTCTAGTGGTAGGAACCGCCATGAAATCCGTGGCGGTAAGCACTATCAGTGCCAGGGAAGGAATTCCCTGGCACTGATAGGGGTCTCCCCCACACCCCACCCCCACCCCAACTCCCTCCCCTACACCCCCCACCACCCCTGCCGCCCCCGAAAGGTGGCAGGGCCCCCCTCCCCACCCCAACCCCGACGTTACCTTACACATACACACCTGACACGCACGCAGGCACCACCAACACACATACACGTGCACACACTGACATACATGCCAACACCCACACACACAGTCCGACACGTACACCCACATTCAAACATACACGCACACATCCATACAGACATACCCACAGACATACACTCACATATTCCCAAAACACGCAACACCCCCGCAAGCATACACGCACTCACACACCCCCCTACATACACAGACGCACACCCCCATGCACCCACACAACACATAACCCCCCCACCCCCTCCCCTAACAGACGATCAACTTACCTGTTCCGTCGATCCGCCGGGAGGGGACGGGAGCCATGGGGGCAGCTCCGCCAACACCACACCGCCAACAGAACACCGCCGCGCAGAATCACAGGACGTGATTAGCTGGGCGGTGTTCTATTGGCGTGGCGGTGGAGCAACCTCCACTTCCTCGCCGCCCGCAAGTATGGCTGTTGGCGGCTCGCCGGTGGAAAAACGACGGAGGGCAGCCAACGGTCATAATACGCCGAGCGGCAAACCGCCACTACTTGCGGTCTTCCGCACGGCGGTCCCTCGACGGTCTTGTTAAAAGACCGCCAAGGTTGTAATGACCCCCTTTATGCCTTAATCGCAGGTTAATCACAATCATCACTACAAATTAGCAGAAAAAAAACAGGTGTCTAAAATCATATTTAGTTTGGTAGTTTTATTACTTCAAGAGTATACTACACATCATTAGCAGTGCTTCTGTAGGAAAGTGTTAGACTTTTTTCCTTTTACAGGGTCATCTCCAATCTCTTTTCCTCCTGCCTCCTATTTTTTCTGTCCTGTTTTTGTTGGCTTTTGAACTCTGAGCACTCTGAGCACTTTACCACTGCTAACTAGTGTAAATTGTATTGTTGATTAGTTTATCCATGATAAATATTTGATTTACTGGTAAGTCCATAATACAGTGCACCAGAGGTGCCTTGGGCCTGTAAATCAAATGCTACTAGTGGGCCTGCAACACTGGTTGTGTCACCCACATTAGTAGCCTTGTAATCATGTCTCAGACCTGTCACTTCTGTGTCTGTGTGTGCAGTTTTAAACTGCCAGTTCGACTTGGCAAGTGTACCCACTTGCCAGGCCTAAACCTTCCCTTTTCTTACATGTAAGACACCCCTAAGGTACGCCCTAGGTAGTGCTATGGGCAGGGTGTAGTGTATGTTTAAAGTAGGACAGGTGGGAGCAGATGGACATCTGGAGTTTGGGGTCTCTGAACTCACAATTTAAAAATAAATCTTCTCGTAAAGTTGGTTTTGAGATTGTGTGTTTAAAAATGCCACTTTTAAAAAGTAGGCATTTTCTTGCTTAAACCATTCTGTGACTCTGCTTGTTTGTGGATTCCCTGTCTGGGTCAGTTTGACAGTTGGGTTGTTTGCACCTCTCTCTAGACAGTGACACAAAGGGAGCTGGGGTGTAGCCTGCATATCCTGATGAGCCATCTGTGCTAGGAGGGAGAGGAGGAGTGGTCGCTTACACCTGAAATGGCTGTGTCTGCCTTCACATAATGCAGTCTCCAACCCCCTGGTGTGTGTCTGGGGCCTGGCCTGGGCAAGGCAGGATTTCACAAACAAGAGAGACTTTCCTTTGAAATAGGCCTACTTCAAAGGCAGAACTCGGTTTAAGAAGGGCACCCAGACACCTGAAAGATTAGATCACTTCTGGACATCAAGAGGAACCTCTGCCTGGAGAAGAGCTGACAAGAAGTGCTGCCCTGCCTGTGACTGTGCTTTGTGGAGCTATCCTGCAGTTGATGCTTCTGCCTGTGCAAGGGGACAAAGACTGGACTTTGTTGTGCATTCCTGCTTGTGAAGAAATCTCCAAGGGCTTGTGCTGAGCTTGCCTCCTCTAGTTGAAGTCTCAGGGCCATCAAACGCTTCCCCTGCCAGGACCTGGACTCTCTGCTGAGCCTCCTGACCTGCCAAGTGGTTCCCTATCCAGTTCCTGGGGCCTTGACAGGTGAAGCTTGCAGAACAAAATTAATAATCCACGCACAGACCGCCGTGCAGGGAAAATATCGAAGAACCTTCCGAGACGCAGCTGAAAAACTATGCACCACCGGCTTTGCAGCAGAAATCAATGCTCGATCAGCATCGTGGCTGTAAGATCGACGCAGAAAGCTGGAGAAACTATGCACAACACCCACTGACGGAGGCTGATAATGTCGCAACCCCCATAGTGTGGTTTTGCTGATACCGTGCGGCAGGATTTTTGACGCAAACCTTGCTGGGCATGGAAAAACAACACAAAGCCTGCACGGACCTGAGTGCTTGCCCGGATCGACACGTCGCTCTCATGCGGAGAGGAAAAACAACACACGCCAACCCGACCGGAAGAGGAGAAGTGACGCACGGTCTCGCTTGCGTGTGAGAAATTGACTCATCGCCAACCTTTTCTGACGCACATGTGTTATTTTGACGCTACCCAGGTACTTTTCAACGCTAACAGTGCTTTTGCTGTTTTCTCAAGGATTTAAGACTCTTTCTTGCTTTTTAATGCATAACTTGACATGTGTATAGTGGGTTTTTGTTGTGTTGGTCTTGTTTTGTTTAGGTAAATATTGGCTATTTTTTAAGTTAAGCCTGCCTGCTCCTGCCAAGCTACCAATGGAGTGAGCAGGGGTTAGCTGAGGGTGATTCTCCTTTACCCTGAACTAGAGTGAGGGTCCTTGCTTGGACTGCAGGTAACCTGACTGCCAACCAAAGACCCCATTTCTAACAGAAAGTAAACCCTTATCGCTAGACCGGTCTAGCACCAAAGTTATGGAGTTAAAGTCATTTTTTGCTTGCAGGAAACTACCTTGCGCCAATGAGATGCAAGATAGGCGTTCCCGTGCAAAAATGGAGATATGGCCTTAGCGGCATATTTATCCCCCATGCTAAAATCGATCATGAGTGTAAGGGGGCCTTAAATAATGGCGCTAAGCCTGGGGCAGGCGTTAGGGGACCTGTGGGCCTATTTCCATAGTCAGAGACCCTGGAATGGGTCCACAGGTGCCCTTCCCTAGCTTCAAGGGAAACCCCTTCCCACACCAGAGGAACACCAGAGGATGAGGGGACCCCATCCCAGGTAAGTAAGGTAAGTACAGGTGAGTATTTTCAAATGGTTTTATAAAGTGCCATAGGAGAGCCTATCTTGGGTCACCCTACATGGCACTGGGTCCAATGGCCATGCCCAGGGGACAGTGTTCCCTGGGCATTGCCACTGGGGTGGTGGGCATGACTCCTGTCTTTACTAAGTACGTCAAATAAATGATGCTAGTCTGATTAGAGGCATTTTTATGCCTCTAATCAGACTAGCGTCATCCTTTGACGCACAACCTCATGTTCCTCCTACGCCTCCCCCACCCGGCTAGTGTCCTTTTTTATGACGCTGGCCGGGCCCTTCCGCTGGCTACCGTCATTCCATAAATATGACGGCTGGCCGGCGTCTTGTAATGGTGCTAGCCAGCAGTATACTTTTTCCACGCAAAACTGTGATAGCACAGTGCTGCGTGAAAAAGTATAAATCTGGGCAATAGTTTGTCTGCGAGTGACTGCCTCAGACTCTGAGTGGGTCTATGACTCTGTGCATGAGAGCGTGAGTTGGTCTATAAATTGGTGCATGACAAACATGTCAAATGGGTGCACAAGAGTGGAACTGGGTGAATGCATGCATGAGGGTGTCAGTTGGTCTGCAAATGGGTGCATAAAGGTTTAAGTGGATCTATAAATGGGTGCACAAGAGTGTGACTGGGTCTGCAAATGGGTACGTCCGGGTGACAGTGGGTCTGTGAATGGGTGCATGAGGGTGTGCCTAAGTCTTCATTTGATTGCATCGGAGTGTGAGTAGACCTATGAATGGGCACATGAGGTTGTGACTGGGTCTCCAAATGAGTGCTTGACAGTGTCTGGGGCTCTCTGAATGAGTGCATAGAAATGTGAGTAGATCTGTGAATGGGTGCATGAGGGTCAGAGTGGATCTGTGAATGGTTTTGTGAGGGTGTGACTTGGTGTGTGAATGGGTGTGTGAGTGGATCTTTGAATAGGCGCATGAGGGTGTGATTGGGTCTGCAAATGGGTGCATCAGGGTTTGAGTGAATCTGCAAATGTGTGCAGGAGGGTGTGACTGGGTCTGAAAATGGGTTTGTGAGAGTGTGTGAAGATCTGTGAATGGGTGTGTGACAGTGTGACTGGGTCTGCAATTGAGTGCATCAGGGTGTGAGTAGATCTGTGAATGGGTGCATGAGAGTGTGAGTGGGTCTGCGAATGGGTGCAACACAGTGTGAGTGAATCTGTGAATGGGTGTGTGACATTGTGAGTGACTTTGAATTGGTGTATGATGGTGTGACTGGGTCTGCAAATGGGTGTAACTTTGTCTGCAAATGGGTACATGAGAGTGTGACTGGGTCTGCGATTGGGTGCGTAAAAGTATGAATGGATCTGTGAATAGGTGTGTGAGGCTTTGACTGGGTCTGTGATTGGGTGTATGAGGGTCTGAGTGGGTCTGACAATGGGTGCAAGATGGTGTGACTGGGTCTGTAAATGGCTGCATTAGGGTGTAAGTGGATCTGTGAATGGGTGCATAAGGGTGGGACTAGGTGTGTGTGGATGTGAGTGAGTCATTGAATGGGTGCGTAATGGTGTGACTGGGTCTGTAAATGGGTTTATGAGCGTGTGAGTGGGTCTGTGAATGGGTCCATGAGGGTGAGCCTAGGTCTGCAAATAGATGCATCAGAGTGTGAATGGATCTATGAATGTGTGCAAAAGGGTATGACTAGGTCTGTGAATGGATGCGTCAGGGAATAAGTAGATCTGCAAATGGGTGTCTAAGGGTGTGACTGGGTCTGCAAATGGGTGCATGAGGGTGTGACTTGATGTGTGAATGGGTGCATATGGGTGTGAGTGGGTCTGTGAATGAGTATGTGAGGGTGTGACTGGGTCTGCAAATGGGTGCGTGAGTTGGTTTTTGAATGGGTGCATGAGGATGTGAGTGGATCTCCAAATTGGTATGTGAGGGAGTCAGTGAATCTGTGAATGGGTGCGTGACAGCATGAATGAGTCTACGAATGGGTGTATCAGGGTGTAACTTGGTCTGTGAATGACTAAATGTCACTCTGTGTGGTTCTGTGAATGGCTGCAAGAGTGAATGAGTGGGTTTGAAAAATAATGTATGATTCTCTCAGTAGTTCTTTGAATGGATGCATGAGTTTCTCAGTGCCACTGTAAGTGAAGTAATTAGTTTATGAATGACTGTAAATCTTTTTTTTGTTGTCGCCGATATTCACAGCTTCGTTGAGAAGGATACACGGGGAGCCGCACTGAGCGTTGCAGCGTATTTGCGTTTATTGCGCAGCATGAAAAGAAACATTCTAAGGTCATAACCTGACCTACAAACACTACAATTTCACTGCCCTCGGGTCAGAGTAATCCCACCCTGACCCCACATGCCACTTTTCAGATTAGTTTTCAGCCCCGGGGACTGTGTCCTGTTATCTAAAATGGCGGACGCAACTTACCATAAAAACAATTCCATCCAAAAGTTTGGGCTGTAGTCCTAATCAAAGTTCCTATGGGAATTAACATGAGAAATGCACATTTTTTATCCCCCCTTTTTCTCAGCCCCTGCTTGACGGATGTTGGAAAGTGGATTATTGGTAGGGGCAGGTAAGTACCTACACTTAGCAATAGGCCACTATCCCCCACTAGGTTCAGTTAGGTCTCAATAAATTAACCCCAGCTCAACCCTTGGTAGCTTGGCAACGAGCGACAAGGCTTAACATAGGAGACAAAGTCTAAAGCATTCAAGTATCACAAAATAGTAATTAAATAAAACACAGTAAACAGATTAAAAAACGCAAACAATTTATAAAAGATGGACATATTTTGGGCTTTAAAATGACAACAAAATGAATAAACTCGGATAAGGGGAAACGGAGATATTAATTTCTAAAGAATTAGGCCCTCATTACAACCCTGGTGGTCGGTGTTAAAGCGGCGGTAATACCACAAACAGTCCGGTGGAGAACAAAATGGGATTACGACAGTGGCGGAAACCGCCAAAACATAGCCACCCACTTTAACACTCCGACCGCCACGGCAGTACAAACAAACAGCGCAGCGGACACTGCCAACAGACAGGCGAAAAACAATGTACCGCCCACCCTATCACAACAGGCCTTTTCCGGGGCAGAACCAATGCAAACAAAAACACGGCGGAAACAGTACACAGAAGGGAAAACACTCACCTTTCCACACCCCACGAGGAACCAGGACGCCATGGAGCCCGAATTGCAGATACTGCCGATGATGGTCTTCCTGCTCCTCTATCAGGAGCTCCAACGACGGTGGCGACGACCACTGTGAGTATTGCACCTACAACACAGAGAAGGGGGAGGGAAAAGAGAGTGACACACACACATGCAACACTCAACACCCCACCCCCACCCACAACACCATACACACAAATACATGCAGCAACATTACATATACACCCCCCTACCCCTGGAAGAACGCAAGGACAAAAGGAAATGATTTGAACGAATGTAATCATGTGAAATATCATTATCAAAATTTGAAATCCAGTATATACAATTATGTACACCAAATACACAAGTCCGGATAGTGCACCAATCATTGTCCGTGGACCACTGGGCCCAAAATGCATGGGTGAGGCCCACACAATACCTGACTCCAAACGGAGAAAACACTGGAGGGGCATCAGATGGAAAATATACAGGCACCTCAGGGGGCGGGGGAGGGGGAGGGGTAATGAGGGCACCTCAGCCTGTTGAACGCACGACGCCACTGCTCCACGAGGGGGCTCCATGCCCACCGTTTGGTCCTGGGGAGTGCAAAAGCCACAGTCTCTCAAGTCTTTCCAGTGGGTGGTTTGCCCACTGTTTTATCCTGGGGAGTGCAAAGCCACAGTCTCTCAAGTCTTTCCAGTGGGTGGTTTGCCCACTGCTGTATCCTGGGGAGTGCAAAGCCACAGTCTCTCAAGTCTTTCCAGTGGGTGGTTTGCCCACTGCTGTATCCTGGGGAGTGCAAAGCCACAGTCTCTCAAGTCTCTCCAGTGGGTGGTTTGCCCACTGCTGTATCCTGAGGAGTGCAAAGCCACAGTCTCTCAAGTGGATAACACTCTCCACTGGTTCTGGAGGGGGCTTTGTGCCCAGAGTGCTTCATCCTGCCAAGGACTGAGGTAGTGGATGTATCTCTCCACTGGTTCTGTAGGGGGCTTTGTGCCCAGAGTGCTTCATCCTGCCATGGACTGAGGTAGTGGATGTATCTCTCCACTGGTTCTGGAGGGGGCTTGGTGCACAGAGTGCTTCATCCTGCCAAGGACTGAGGTAGTGGATGTATCTCTCCACTGGTACTGGAGGGGGCATGGTGCCCAGAGTGCTCCATGTGCGGTGTAGCTGGAACAATACACTCTCCTGGGTGTGTGTGTCACGAGATTGCTGAGGTACAGGTTGCATGATACGCCAAGGAGGCAGAGACATACCCCACACTGCTGCGAATTCCATATGCAGGTGACAACCTTGATGACAGTGATGCTTCATGGAAGCTGCCCAGGGTCCTTGAACTCTCCACCAGCCTCGCACGACTGACCACTGAGGATGGTAGCCATGCCTGCGGTGGTACCACTGTCTGAGGACGTCGCGAGGCCGCTGGCGGTGCTTGCGGCGGTGTCAGTCATGGTGGTGCTTGCGGCGGGGTCTGCGGTGGCGGTGCTGGCTGCGAGGTCTGTGGCGGCGGAGCATGTGTCAGCACCAGCTAAGTGAGAAAGCAGGATGTCTCCTCCAGCCCCGGACGGCTGCCCACCGGGGAAGAGGCTGGGGACTGTTGCAGCGGCTGTAGACGTGCCGGAGGTGGTGCAGGTAGCGGTGCTGGTGGCGGTGCAGGTTGCGGTGCAGGTGGCGGTGTTCTCCGCCGTACAGGTTGGCGTGGATGTGGACAGAAGGAGTGACACTGGTCCCTCAGTCTGTGCCACCATGCCCTCTCCTGACCTGCCCTTCTGTTTTTGGCCCTTCCCCACCTTTGATGGTGGCGCAGTTGACTTGCCACTATCCCCTTTCGTTTTCGCTGACCCCTTGGTGGCAGGTGTTTTCGGCTTCTCCCTCCGAGATGTGGGCTCTTTTTTAACCTTGGCAGGTGGTAGAATGTCCTTGCCCTCGCTCTGTGGCACACTGGCAGCCCTGATGGTTGGCACACTCCATAACCCCGCAGTTGCTGGCACCACTGTCCCTGGGGATGTGGTGGCTGAGGTGCTAGGCTGTGACCTGGAAAGCCTGGCCCTAGGGGAAGGACGGGGGAGAGATGTAGGGAAGAGGCCAATGTTAGCCAGGAAAAGTTTTTTAGACACACTGGGAGGGGTAGATGGAGGGGGTTTGGGAGTGGTGGAAGAGGTAGTGGTTGTAGGAGGTGTATGTCTGCTGAATTTGGGTGAAGGTGCATGGGCTGGAGGCTGTTGTGAGGTGGATGGCTGTTGGGTGGGTGTGTGCTTGCGTTTGTGTACTTTGGGAGGAGGGCTCACTGACACACTGGGAGAGGACACTGGGGATGTATGAATGGTAGTGGGGTGGTGATTGCACGTGAGCGATGTGTGGTGATGGGCGTGCTGGTGATGGAGGTAGTGGCTGAGGATGTAGTGCATGCAGGTGTGAGTGGAGACAAGACTGGGAGGGAGGAGGGAGACGTGGAGGAGGGGGACACAGTGGGGGGAGTGGATGTTGATATGTGTGCATGGGTATGATGCTTGTGTGAGTGCCTGTGGGATGTGTGGTGCTTATGTTTGCCTGAGCCACTCTTGTGTGTTGATGTGTGTACATGCTGGTCTGACGGTGTTCTTGGGATAGGCGTGGAGTCGGGCGATTGTGACTTCATCGTCGACGTGCAGAGCTAGAAGAAATTTCCATCGAGGCTGGCGCGAGGGGGAGAATTCTTTAGGTGACGAATCCACAGGTTGTTATTGTATCCACCAGAAAAAGCGTTACCGAAGGTAAGTAACTTATTCTTCACCACTAAATCTTTTGAAAAGTTAGTTGTGTTTATAGCTCTTTTCATTTGGCTTTTCTTCCTCACACTCAATAATTATTTTAGTTTTCATTCTGTTTAAAATTAAAATAAACAACTTCCTCTTCAGAGCAAAAATCTTATCAACTATACCCTGGAACACGTTCCTTTTGTCTGACAGCTTCAATCCTTCTTTTATATTTCTTCATACTTCTCATTAGATTCTGGATTACTCTGCTACAGAACACTTGTCGCATAGGTTTTCATTATCCTAATGAGACCACTGAATTTGGGTGGCAGAATCACCTGAATGGTGGGGTACTGAGTACAATCCCGCACCATGTGACACCTGTCGGCATAATCTGGGTTTTCTGGCCAACTAGCAGTGCCTCATCTCTACCTGAGAGCGGGGATGATTGTGGCAACTGGGCACATGACAGAGAGGGCTCCTTAGAGGAATCGTGGTCAATCAGATCTCATCCATTTCTCTCAGTTACATTAGCCTCACACAGACAAAGACAAACAGAAGCAGAGTGCACTTAAATAAGGTTTATTGAAGTAACTGCATCTTAGATAAAATGGCAAGTATTGCAACATGTAGGATGATAAAACACACTAGAAGCAAAATTGTGACAAGGAGAGTGAAACACAAAAACAGTCCCACCATACTGTCACTAGGAATAATATATATACATATTTTTCTTACCTTATCTATGTTAGAGCACAGCGTGATGAGCCCTAATCTGCCCTTCAGGTTCCCTCCTGGGAAGATATCATCCCCCATACCAGAGCAAGGAATCTCAGCCCAAAATGACACCATCCCCATATAGGCCAGGGATTCAGCAGTCTAAGCAAGCAGCTGTAGCGATGACGTCCAGCAGTCAGCACGCAGTCGTGGTCATCTGGCTGGAATCTACCTTTAATGTGTATGGGACAGAGACGTTTTTATAGTAAAACAGCTGATGTTCTAGGAAAATGTCCCCATGTAAAGATATGTATGTTTCTGTGAATGTCAGAGACACAGCGTACCACTTTTGCCAGCAACCCTATCGGGCTGCAGCCTTGAGGAAAGCACAAAGTGAAATGAATGCTGTGCTAACAACGTAATGTTTTCCTAGGTGAAAGAACAACCAGATAGAGAAAATAAAACAACACTGCAAATGTGGCCAATGCTAGAAAAACAAAGCAATGCTGAATAAAATGTAATTGGGCTAAAGGGCACAACGGCAGGCCTAGTTTGCTAGCTACACAACACACTCTGGGGGTCATTATGGCGGTAGGTGGTAATGTGGCGGTAGTAACGCAAACAGGCTGGCGGTACATACCACCACATTATGACAATGGGGGGGGGTTGGCTGCAGCCAACCCGCCAATTTACCATTTCTACTGCCATGGCAGTAGCAGCCGCCAAGCCGGAGATAACAATCTCCAGCCCAGCGGTCGCTATTGTACCGTTGGCAGCATTTTGACCCTGCCTACTGCCATGGATTTCGTGGCGTTCGGAACGCTACGAAAACCATGGCGGTAGGCCCTACCAGTGACAGGGAATTCCTTCCCTGTCACTGGTAGAAGGCTCACCCACCCCCCCAACATTCCCCAGACGCACCCCAGCCCCCTTCCATCCACGCTCCACCCTTCTGATCCACCACTCCCCATTCACACACACTTGCAGACACGCCCCATTCATACACACACTCACTCACCCAGGCATACACGCATTAATTCACACATGCAGTCATTCATTCTCGCACACATCCGTACACACATCAACACTGACACGCAGACATGCAATCACATTGCTATTCATACACGCTTTCTCACACATGCATACACCCACGCAAACAACACTACACACACATTCGCATTCAAGCACACACACACATTCATGCATACAACTCCCTCACAGACACAACATCCCCCACACACTCTTCCATGTTGGAAGCCCAACTTACCTGCATCCAGGGGGTTTTCCGGCAGGGAATGGGACGGGTCTCCGCTACCGCCAACACCGCCCACCAGAAAAATACCACCAGGCCGTAATATTTTTCATAATACGGCTGGCGGTGGTCTACTGGCATGGTGCTGCTGGTGGTAGCAGCGCCACTTTAACACCATCTGCCAGTATGGCCACAGCCGGATTCCCACCCTTTGGCTGTGGTCATAATTTGACGGACGGATGTTAGCCACGGCGATGGTCTTTTGGCGGCTATCGCCGCAGCGGTAGGCGTCATTTACCGCCAATGTTGTAATTAGGACCTATAACTCTTATTTCATTGGACTGGTGGTGCCTTCTAGTTAAACTGTGTGCTTCTTTTTAGGATTGTTTTCTTGTGATATCATGTACTTTTACTCCTTTCTTAGTTGATAGCTTTCAAGTTGACCACATGCTATTTTGAGAAATGTCTTTGTTCTCTTACCAGCAGCTTTTTTTTCTTTCACTGCTTTTTCAGCATTGTAACCCTTTTATTGCTCAGTTGTAAGGAGGTAACATTGTTGCCTTTCTTTCTTTCTTCGCTTACTTTTTGATGGCATTGCAAATCTGTGTAGCTAAGTAGAATCTTCCACCTGAAAACTAATAAAAAAGAATATTAATTTTGGAATTATATTCTAGTTAATTAAATATTTGAAATAGTTAAGTACAATATAAAGAATTGCCTTATTCTGATTAATAGCGTATATCTAGGGTGTCACATAGCTGACATATTCACAGTAAAATGCAGCTTTAAGATTTCTGAAAGTGGCTTTCCACTCCTTTTTGAGTAGCCACTGACACAACACACACAGTTTTGGAATAGTAGCCCTCACCCATGATTAAAGCAGAGTTATTGTCCGTACGTGACAAGACTATGTCACTATTTGGCTATTTATGTGAATGCATGTAAATGTCCACCTGTAATAGTACCATAACATGTTATAGTACATCTACCAGTATGTTACTGTCTCTTTTGCTATCTGTACGACGCTGTATAAGTGTATCTCAGTGAGTAAGCAAACACCTCACTACGTCTCCTAGCTAATACAGCACTACATGAGTGTATGTATAATTAGTTTTAATATCAGTGTACATATAGTTTGTGACTATCTGGCTGAATATGTAGAACTCTCTGTGTCACTCTATAACTGGCTGAGACAGAGGATCTATTATTTTGAAAGATCTATTTTACTTCCTTCCTGAGTGCTTTACTGTATGTAGTGCTTGACTTAGGGGTCTGCAGGTGCATGAGTATGTTTCTAAAACTGAAAAGGACATCTATGAATCACTTAAGCACAACGCACCATGCACATGGCATAACTACAGCATATCTCAGAGGTGAGTTATTTCTACTAAAATATGGCATTAAGACTTGACACAAAGGTTTTGGATGCCAGCTTGAGTGGGCACTAACAGTTCACACTGAGGCTCTGCACCTAGAGGCCTCACCCATGATTAAATCAGTATTTCTCTACATACATGACAAGATTTGGCACTACTTTGCTTTATATCTGAGGAAATGTGGGACTCCACCTGTAGTAGTGCCTTAACATGTTTTAGTACATGTGTATATACCTACCTGTTTTGCTACCTGTATGACTGTAAAGTGTATGTATGTGGCTGAACAAATACCTCAGTGCCTATCATAGGAAATACAGGAGTATGTGAGTGTGTCTCAAACTCCCTTTGATAGCGCTGCATACATAAATACTCTCTAAGTATGTAAGTGAATGTAGAAGTCTCTGTGTTGCTATGTCACTGGCTGAAACACAGTATCCATCCTTTGGACAGATGAAGTTCAGTTCCTTTATGAATGATATGCTCTATGTAGTGCTTGGCTTACAGGTCTGCAAGTGCATGAGTAAGATTCAAAAACTGAAAAGTATATTTCTTAATCACTTACGCACAATGCACCGTGCTTGATAGCATACCTACAGTGTATCAACAAGGTCAGCTTTTTGCAGTAAACCATGTCTTCAAGACTCAAGAAATAGGTTTCAAGTGCCAATTTGAGCGGTCACTGACAGAGTGCAAACAGACTCTGCACTTCTAGGCCTCATCCATGATTAAACCACTATTTGTCTGCATAAATGATAAAATTCTGTCCCTACTAGTTTATATATGTCAGTGCAAGTGTTACTGAATACAGAGATATGGAGTGTGTCTAGAATTAGCTTAGATAGTGTTGCATATATAAGTGCTTTCTGAGTATGTCAGTGAATATAAAAATATCTCTGTTCTCTCTCACTATCCAAGGTACTCGATCTGTCCTTTAGAAACATGAATGTAAGTTCCTTGGTGAGTGCTATATTCAATATAGTACTTGGCTTAGGGGTCGAAAAGGCATTAGAAAGTTTATAAAACTGAAAAGTATGCTTCTAATCACTTAAGAACATTGCACCATGCTTGATCACATACCTTCAGCATTTCACAAAGGAGAGGTATTTGCACTAAAACGTGAGATTGAGACTTGACAAAGGGGTTTTACATGTTGAATTCAGGGGCCAGTGATAGAACACAGACAGGCTCAGCACTAGTAGGTCTTACCCTTAACTAAAACGGTATTTGTGTGGATGCATAAAAAGACTGTGTCAGTACTTGCCTATATATCTGAGTGAATGTTGGTGTTCACCTGTGGTAGCGCCAATAGATATTTTAGCAAATCGGCCAGTATGTGACTGACTGTTTAATTACCTGTATGACTCTGTAAATGTATATGTAAATGGCTGAATAAATACCTCAGTACCTGTGATAAGGAATACAGGAGTATGTAAATGTGTCTCCAATTGCCTTTTAGAATGCTACATATATAAGTACTTTCTGAATATGTGAATATATACAGCATTCTCTCTGTTGCTCTGTGACTGGGTAAAAACAGGATCCATGCTTTGGAAACATAAATGTCAATTTCTTGGTGAGTAGTATGCTGTATGTAGGGCTTAGCTTAGAGGTCTGCAAGTGCATGGGGAAGTTTCTAAAACTAAAAAGTACATCACTTATTCACTTAATCACAATGCACCATGCTTGATGGCATACCTACAGCATATCACCGATGTCACTTTGTGAATTAAAATGAGGCTTTAAAACTTGAGAAAGGGGATTTACATGCACATTTGAGAGGTCACTGACAGAACACAGACATACTCTGCACTACTAGGCCTCACCTTTCATTAAAGCAGTATTTATCTGCATACATAACAAGATACTGTCCCTACTGGACTATCTATGTCAGTGCTTGTGTTAGTGAATACAGGGTCATGTAAGTGTGTTTGTAATTACCTTTGATAGTGCTGCATATATACATGCTTTCTGGATGTGTACGTGAATGTAGAAGTCTATCTGTTGCTCTGTCAATGGCTGAGACACAGGATCCATACTTTGGAAACATGAATGTCAGTTTTTTGGTGCGTGCTATACTCTACAAAGTTCTTGGCTTAGAGGTCTGCAAGTGGAAGAGTATGTTTGTAGAACTGAAACCACGTTTCCTAGTCACTTAACCACAATGCACCATGTTTGATGGCATACCTACAACATATCACAGAGGTGAGTTATTTGTACTAAAACATGGATTTGAGATTTGACAAAGGGTGTTCACAGTCCAGTTTCTGTGGCCAGTGACAGAGCACACACAGGCTCTGCATTAGTAGTCCTCACACATGATTAAAGCTTTATTTGTCTGGATACATGACAAGATTGTGTCAGTACCTGCATATATATCTGAGTTAACGTAGGTGTGCACCTATAGTAGTGCCATGAGATGTTTCAATACATCTGCTGGTATATGACTGCCTGTTTTAGTACCTGTATGAGTCTATAAATGTGTATATAAGTGGCTGAACAAATACCTTAGTGCCTCTGTTTATGGAATAAAGGGATATATGTGTGTGTCTGCAATTGCCTTTGATATTGCTGCATATATAAGTATTTTCTGAGTGTGTGAGTAAATGTAGAAGTCTGTCTGTTGCTCTGTCACTGGCTGATACACAGTACCAATGCTTTGGAAACATGAATGCCAGTTCCTTGGTGATTGGTATACTCTATTTAGTGTTTGCTTAGCGGTCTGCAAGTGCCTGTGTAAGTTACTAAAACGGAACATTTCTTAATCACATAAGCACTTTACACAATGCTTGATAGTATACCTACAGCATATCACAGAGGTGAGAAAGTTGCAGTAAAACATAATTTTAAACTTTACAAACAGGGGTTTTACAGGCCAATTTCAGTGTCCAGTGACAGAGCACAGACAAGCTGTCCACTACTAGGGCTCACTTAAGATGAAAGAAGTATTTGTGTGGGTGCATGACTACATTATGCTACTTCTTCCCTATACATTTGTGTGAATATAGCTGTTCACCTGTATTAATACCAGGACACTTTTTAGAACACCTCCTAGTATGTTAGAGCCTGTTTCAGTACCTGAATGGTTTTCTAAAAGTGTACATAAGTGGCTAAACGTATACGTCCATCTCCTACAGAAACAGAAACAGCCTCTACTCAATTGCCTTTTGACAGTATTCCATATATATCTGCTGTCTAAGTATGTGGGTGAATGTAGAAGTGTCTCTGTCACTGTCACTGCCTGTAACACATAATCCATGCTTTGGAAATAGTGCTTGGTATAAGCTTCTCTAAGTGCATGAGAAACTTGGTGAAACTGAAAAGTAGATTTCTTAATCTCTTTGGCAAATTATAGCATGCTTGATAGCATACCTACAGCATATCACACAGATGCGATATTTCCGCTAAAATATGAGTTTTAGACTTAACAAAGGTGTTTAACAGGACAATTTGAGTACACTCTCTCAAACCACACACATGATCTGCACTTATGGCCAGATGTAGCAAGATTCGATTTTGCAACTTGGAAATTGCGAGTCGCTGTGACTCGCAATTTCCGAGTCGCAAATTCACATGCAGAATGGTGTCTCAGACACCTTCTGCGAATCGCAAGGGGGTCGCAAAGATCCACCTCATTAATATTAATGAGGTGGGTCGCAATTTGCGACCCCCTTGCGATTCCCTGCACTCACAAGGATGGTGGCCTGCTGGAGACAGCAGACCTCCATGTCTATGACTGCTTTTTTAAAGAAAAACGAGTTGCAATACAAAAGTAAAAATTAAACCATTTAGTTTTGTTTTTTCAGAGTAGGCAGTGGTCCATTGGACCACTGCCTGCTCCGAAAAAATATTTTTGGCGACATTCACAAAGGGGAAGCGGTCACAAAGCAATTCTGCATCGCGGTGCGAATCACAATTATGAAGGGAAGACCCCTTCCTATTTGCGAGTCGCATTCCCATTTTGCGAGTTGGTACCGACTTGCAAAATGGGAATGTGCATCGCGATGCGCGTTTTGCATGGCACAAACTGCGAATTTTGCAGTTTGCGCCATGCAAAACACTTTCTACATCTCACCATAAGTCCTCACCCATGACTAAAGCGATATTTGTCTGGATAAATAAAAAGATTGTGTCACTACTTGCCTATATATATGAGTGTATGTAGTTGTGCACCTGTTGTAGCTACAGAATATATCAGAAAAAAGCAATATCTATTAAAACATCTATTTCCTACTTCACAATGAGGTTGTACGTTCCATTAGAAGTTGGCAGTGTAACACCATAAACACCATCGTACTACAAGACCCATGTTTAAAAACTGCATTTTTAACTATCCCTCTAGTCTACTACTATACATTTGACTCACTATTATTTTAAAGAACATTTAGGGGGTGATTCTAACCCCGGCAGTCGGCGGAGAGGCGGCGGTCGGACCGCGAACAGACCGGCGGTCCAAAAAATGGCATTCTGACCGCGGCGGTCACCGCCGCGATCGACCGCCACTTTCCCACTCCGACCGCCACGGCGGTCATGACCGACGGGCTGGAGTTTGCGCACTCCGGCCCGGCGGTCGACCCAAGACCGCCAACCGCATCATGACCCTGCTTACCGCTGCGGTTTTTGGCGGTCAGGAACCGCCATGCGAACCATGGCGGTAGGCACTATCGGGGCCAGGGAATTCCATCCCTGGCACTGATAGGGGTCTCCCCCACCCCCCACTACCCTCCACGAGTCCCCCCCCCACACCCTCCACCCCCTGCCACCCCCCAGAGATGTTACAAACCCCCTGCCCCCCCCACCCCGACATGCACATACACGCACCCCGACATGCACGCACCCCCAACATGCACATATGCACACCCCCTACACACACACATACACAACGGGGGCACATACCCGCACACATACATGCCAACATGCGCACCCGCCGAACTACACACATTGCCCATAGGCACAGCAGCACCCCCCGCCCGCATGCACGCACTCACACACCCCCTCTACACACCCCCATGCACGCACACATCACACAACACCCCCCCCACCCCCTCCCCTCACGGACGATCAACTTACCTTGCGTTGGTCCTCCGGGAGGCGACGGGAGCCATAGGGACGTGACCGCCAACAGAAGACCGCCAACAGAAGACCGCCACACAGAAATGTGGGTCGTAATTCTGTGGGCGGTGTTCTGATGGCGTGGCGGTGGAGGTTGACCAGTCTCCACTTTCCCGCCGACCGCCAGTGTGGCTGCTGGCGGTTTTCCGGCGGAACGCTCCCAGCGGTCGGAATACGCGCCGCGGCATACCGCCGCGGTCGGCGGTCTTTACCGCGGCGGTAACTCGGCGGTCTTGCGAAAAGACCGCCAAGGTCAGAATCACCCCCTTAATATCATCCAAGCAGATAGAAACTTACTCTGTAATTTAGCAACACCTACCATAGCAGATTTATAATACATTCATGTGAACTTGCACACATTAATGCTCCACATACACTTGTAGTAAAGGTGGTTATACTTTCAGTTCAGATTTTTGTAGTCCTGTTTTAAGACAGACTGAATAGGACTAACAATCCTAACCAATACATTCATTATAAGCAGCATATCATGTATAGACATGTAAAACTTTCATATCTTGTAATACGTTGTGAAGTTTGACTTCAACAGTTAGCGTACACTTGTTTCCTAGCAATTAGAGCATACAATATAAAAGCTTATCTAGAATACGCAGTTCCATGGCAACAGATTGACGGAGGGCAGCCAACGGTCATAATACGCTGAGCGGCAAACCGCCACTACTTGCGGTCTTCCGCACGGCGGTCCCTCGACGGTCTTGTTAAAAGACCGCCGAGGTTGTAATGACCCCCTTTATGCCTTAATCGCAGGTTAATCACAATCATCGCTACAAATTAGCAGAAAAAAAACAGGTGTCTAAAATCATATTTAGTTTGGTAGTTTTATTACTTCAAGAGTATACTACACATCATTAGCAGTGCTTCTGTAGGAAAGTGTTAGACTTTTTTCCTTTTACAGGGTCATCTCCAATCTCTTCCTCCTGCCTCCTATTTTTTCTGTCCTGTTTTTGTTGACTTTTGAACTCTGAGCACTCTGAGCACTTTACCACTGCTAACTAGTGTAAATTGTATTGTTGATTAGTTTATCCATGATAAATATTTGATTTACTGGTAAGTCCATAATACAGTGCACCAGCGGTGCCTTGGGCCTGTAAATCAAATGCTACTAGTGGGCCTGCAACACTGGTTGTGTCACCCACATTAGTAGCCTTGTAATCATGTCTCAGACCTGTCACTTCTGTGTCTGTGTGTGCAGTTTTAAACTGCCAGTTCGACTTGGCAAGTGTACCCACTTGCCAGGCCTAAACCTTCCCTTTTCTTACATGTAAGACACCCCTAAGGTACGCCCTAGGTAGTGCTATGGGCAGGGTGCAGTGTATGTTTAAGGTAGGACAGGTGGGAGCAGATGGACATCTGGAGTTTGGGGTCTCTGAACTCACAATTTAAAAATAAATCTTCTCGTAAAGTTGGTTTTGAGATTGTGTGTTTAAAAATGCCACTTTTAAAAAGTAGGCATTTTCTTGCTTAAACCATTCTGTGACTCTGCTTGTTTGTGGATTCCCTGTCTGGGTCAGTTTGACAGTTGGGTTGTTTGCACCTCTCTCTAGACAGTGACACAAAGGGAGCTGGGGTGTAGCCTGCATATCCTGATGAGCCATCTGTGCTAGGAGGGAGAGGAGGAGTGGTCGCTTACACCTGAAATGGCTGTGTCTGCCTTCACATAATGCAGTCTCCAACCCCCTGGTGTGTGTCTGGGGCCTGGCCTGGGCAAGGCAGGATTTCACAAACAAGAGAGACTTTCCTTTGAAATAGGCCTACTTCAAAGGCAGAACTGGGTTTAAGAAGGGGACCCAGACACCTGAAAGATTAGATCACTTCTGGACATCAAGAGGAACCTCTGCCTGGAGAAGAGCTGACAAGAAGTGCTGCCCTGCCTGTGACTGTGCTTTGTGGAGCTATCCTGCAGTTGATGCTTCTGCCTGTGCAAGGGGACAAAGACTGGACTTTGTTGTGCATTCCTGCTTGTGAAGAAATCTCCAAGGGCTTGTGCTGAGCTTGCCTCCTCTAGTTGAAGTCTCAGGGCCATCAAACACTTCCCCTGCCAGGACCTGGACTCTCTGCTGAGCCTCCTGACCTGCCAAGTGGTTCCCTATCCAGTTCCTGGGGCCTTGACAGGTGAAGCTTGCAGAACAAAATTAATAATCCACGCACAGACCGCCGTGCAGGGAAAATATCGAAGAACCTTCCGAGACGCAGCTGAAAAACTATGCACCACCGGCTTTGCAGCAGAAATCAATGCTCGATCAGCATCGTGGCTGTAAGATCGACGCAGAAAGCTGGAGAAACTATGCACAACACCCACTGACGGAGGCTGATAATGTCGCAACCCCCATAGTGTGGTTTTGCTGATACCGTGCGGCAGGATTTTTGACGCAAACCTTGCTGGGCATGGAAAAACAACACAAAGCCTGCACGGACCTGAGTGCTTGCCCGGATCGACACGTCGCTCTCATGCGGAGAGGAAAAACAACACACGCCAACCCGACCGGAGGAGGAGAAGTGACGCACGGTCTCGCTTGCGTGTGAGAAATCGACTCATCGCCAACCTTTTCTGACGCACATGTGTTATTTTGACGCTACCCAGGTACTTTTCAACGCTAACAGTGCTTTTGCTGTTTTCTCAAGGATTTAAGACTCTTTCTTGCTTTTTAATGCATAACTTGACATGTGTATAGTGGGTTTTTGTTGTGTTGGTCTTGTTTTGTTTAGGTAAATATTGGCTATTTTTTAAGTTAAGCCTGCCTGCTCCTGCCAAGCTACCAATGGCGTGAGCAGGGGTTAGCTGAGGGTGATTCTCCTTTACCCTGAACTAGAGTGAGGGCCCTTGCTTGGACTGCAGGTAACCTGACTGCCAACCAAAGACCCCATTTCTAACAGAAAGTAAAACCTTATCGCTAGACCGGTCTAGCACCAAAGTTATGGAGTTAAAGTCATTTTTTGCTTGCAGGAAACTACCTTGCGCCAATGAGATGCAAGATAGGCGTTCCCGTGCAAAAATGGAGATATGGCCTTAGCGGCATATTTATCCCCCATGCTAAAATCGATCATGAGTGTAAGGGGGCCTTAAATAATGGCGCTAAGCCTGGGGCAGGCGTTAGGGGACCTGTGGGCCTATTTCCATGGTCAGAGACCCTGGAATGGGCCCACAGGTGCCCTTCCCTAGCTTCAAGGGAAACCCCTTCCCACACCAGAGGAACACCAGAGGATGAGGGGACCCCATCCCAGGTAAGTAAGGTAAGTACAGGTGAGTATTTTCAAATGGTTTTATAAAGTGCCATAGGAGAGCCTATCTTGGGTCACCCTACATGGCACTGGGTCCAATGGCCATGCCCAGGGGACAGTGTTCCCTGGGCATTGCCACTGGGGTGGTGGGCATGACTCCTGTCTTTACTAAGTACGTCAAATAAATGATGCTAGTCTGATTAGAGGCATTTTTATGCCTCTAATCAGACTAGCGTCATCCTTTGACGCACAACCTCATGTTCCTCCTACGCCTCCCCCAAACGGCTAGTGTCCTTTTTTATGACGCTGGCCGGGCCCTTCCGCTGGCTACCGTCATTCCATAAATATGACGGCTGGCCGGCGTCTTGTAATGGTGCTAGCCAGCAGTATACTTTTTCCACGCAAAACTGTGATAGCACAGTGCTGCGTGAAAAAGTATAAATCTGGGCAATAGTTTGTCTGCGAGTGACTGCCTCAGACTCTGAGTGGGTCTATGACTCTGTGCATGAGAGCGTGAGTTGGTCTATAAATTGGTGCATGACAAACATGTCAAATGGGTGCACAAGAGTGGAACTGGGTGAATGCATGCATGAGGGTGTCAGTTGGTCTGCAAATGGGTGCATAAAGGTTTGAGTGGATCTATAAATGGGTGCACAAGAGTGTGACTGGGTCTGCAAATGGGTACGTCCGGGTGACAGTGGGTCTGTGAATGGGTGCATGAGGGTGTGCCTAAGTCTTCATTTGATTGCATCGGAGTGTGAGTAGACCTATGAATGGGCACATGAGGTTGTGACTGGGTCTCCAAATGAGTGCTTGACAGTGTCAGGGGCTCTCTGAATGAGTGCATAGAAATGTGAGTAGATCTGTGAATGGGTGCATAAGGGTCAGAGTGGATCTGTGAATGGTTTTGTGAGGGTGTGACTTGGTGTGTGAATGGGTGTGTGAGTGGATCTTTGAATAGGCGCATGAGGGTGTGATTGGGTCTGCAAATGGGTGCATCAGGGTTTGAGTGAATCTGCAAATGTGTGCAGGAGGGTGTGACTGGGTCTGAAAATGGGTTTGTGAGAGTGTGTGAAGATCTGTGAATGGGTGTGTGACAGTGTGATTGGGTCTGCAATTGAGTGCATCAGGGTGTGAGTAGATCTGTGAATGGGTGCATGAGAGTGTGAGTGGGTCTGCGAATGGGTGCAACACAGTGTGAGTGAATCTGTGAATGGGTGTGTGACATTGTGAGTGACTTTGAATTGGTGTATGATGGTGTGACTGGGTCTGCAAATGGGTGTAACTTTGTCTGCAAATGGGTACATGAGAGTGTGACTGGGTCTGCGATTGGGTGCGTAAAAGTATGAATGGATCTGTGAATAGGTGTGTGAGGCTTTGACTGGGTCTGTGATTGGGTGTATGAGGGTCTGAGTGGGTCTGACAATGGGTGCAAGATGGTGTGACTGGGTCTGTAAATGGCTGCATTAGGGTGTAAGTGGATCTGTGAATGGGTGCATAAGGGTGGGACTAGGTGTGTGTGGATGTGAGTGAGTCATTGAATGGGTGCGTAATGGTGTGACTGGGTCTGTAAATGGGTTTATGAGCGTGTGAGTGGGTCTGTGAATGGGTCCATGAGGGTGAGCCTAGGTCTGCAAATAGATGCATCAGAGTGTGAATGGATCTATGAATGTGTGCAAAAGGGTATGACTAGGTCTGTGAATGGATGCGTCAGGGTATAAGTAGATCTGCAAATGGGTGTCTAAGGGTGTCACTGGGTCTGCAAATGGGTGCATGAGGGTGTGACTTGATGTGTGAATGGGTGCATATGGGTGTGAGTGGGTCTGTGAATGAGTATGTGAGGGTGTGACTGGGTCTGCAAATGGGTGCGTGAGTTGGTTTTTGAATGGGTGCATGAGGATGTGAGTGGATCACCAAATTGGTATGTGAGGGAGTCAGTGAATCTGTGAATGGGTGCGTGACAGCATGAATGAGTCTACGAATGGGTGTATCAGGGTGTAACTTGGTCTGTGAATGACTAAATGTCACTCTGTGTGGTTCTGTGAATGGCTGCAAGAGTGAATGAGTGGGTTTGAAAAATAATGTATGATTCTCTCAGTAGTTCTTTGAATGGATGCATGAGTTTCTCAGTGCCACTGTAAGTGAAGTAATTAGTTTATGAATGACTGTAAATCTTTTTTTTGTTGTTGCCGATATTCACAGCTTCGTTGAGAAGGATACACGGGGAGCCGCACTGAGCGTTGCAGCGTATTTGCGTTTATTGCGCAGCATGAAAAGAAACATTCTAAGGTCATAACCTGACCTACAAACACTACAATTTCACTGCCCTAGAGTCAGAGTAATCCCACCCTGACCCCACATGCCACTTTTCAGATTAGTTTTCAGCCCCGGGGACTGTGTCCTGTTATCTAAAATGGCGGACGCAACTTACCATAAAAACAATTCCATCCAAAAGTTTGGGCTGTAGTCCTAATCAAAGTTCCTATGGGAATTAACATGAGAAATGCGCATTTTTTATCCCCCCTTTTTCTCAGCCCCTGCTTGACGGATGTTGGAAAGTGGATTATTGGTAGGGGCAGGTAAGTACCTACACTTAGCAATAGGCCACTATCCCGCAATAGGTTCAGTTAGGTCTCAATAAATTAACCCCAGCTCAACCCTTGGTAGCTTGGCAACGAGCGACAAGGCTTAACATAGGAGACAAAGTGTAAAGCATTCAAGTATCACAAAATAGTAATTAAATAAAACACAGTAAACAGATTAAAAAACGCAAACAATTTATAAAAGATGGACATATTTTGGGCTTTAAAATGACAACAAAATGAATAAACTCGGATAAGGGGAAACGGAGATATTAATTTCTAAAGAATTAGGCCCTCATTACAACCCTGGTGGTCGGTGTTAAAGTGGCGGTAATACCACAAACAGTCCGGTGGAGAAAAAAATGGGATTACGACCGTGGCGGAAACCGCCAAAACATAGCCACCCACTTTAACACTCCGACCGCCACGGCAGTACAAACAAACAGTGCAGCGGACACTGCCAACAGACAGGCGAAAAACAATGTACCGCCCACCCTATCACAACAGGCCTTTTCCGGGGCAGAACCAATGCGAACAAAAACACGGCGGAAACAGTACACAGAAGGGAAAACACTCACCTTTCCACACCCCACGAGGAACCAGGACGCCATGGAGCCCGAATTGCAGATACTGCCGATGATGGTCTTCCTGCTCCTCTATCAGGAGCTCCAACGACGGTGGCGACGACCACTGTGAGTACTGCACCTACAACACAGAGAAGGGGGAGGGAAAAGAGAGTGACACACACATGCAACACTCAACACCCCACCCCCACCCACAACACCATACACACAAATACATGCAGCAACATTACATATACACCCCCCTACCCCTGGAAGAACGCAAGGACAAAAGGAAATGATTTGAACGAATGTAATCATGTGAAATATCATTATCAAAATTCGAAATCCAGTATATACAATTATGTACACCAAATACACAAGTCCGGATAGTGCACCAATCATTGTCCGTGGACCACTGGGCCCAAAATGCATGGGTGAGGCCCACACAATACCTGACTCCAAATGGAGAAAACACTGGAGGGGCATCAGATGGAAAATATACAGGTACCTCAGGGGGCGGGGGAGGGGGAGGGGTAGTGAGGGCACCTCAGCCTGTTGAACGCACGACGCCACTGCTCCACGAGGGGGCTCCATGCCCACCGTTTGGTCCTGGGGAGTGCAAAAGCCACAGTCTCTCAAGTCTTTCCAGTGGGTGGTTTGCCCACTGTTTTATCCTGGGGAGTGCAAAGCCACAGTCTCTCAAGTCTTTCCAGTGGGTGGTTTGCCCACTGCTGTATCCTGGGGAGTGCAAAGCCACAGTCTCTCAAGTCTTTCCAGTGGGTGGTTTGCCCACTGCTGTATCCTGGGGAGTGCAAAGCCACAGTCTCTCAAGTCTCTCCAGTGGGTGGTCTGCCCACTGCTGTATCCTGAGGAGTGCAAAGCCACAGTCTCTCAAGTGGATAACACTCTCCACTGGTTCTGGAGGGGGCTTTGTGCCCAGAGTGCTTCATCCTGCCAAGGACTGAGGTAGTGGATGTATCTCTCCACTGGTTCTGGAGGGGGCTTTGTGCCCAGAGTGCTTCATCCTGCCATGGACTGAGGTAGTGGATGTATCCCTCCACTGGTTCTGGAGGGGGCTTGGTGCACAGAGTGCTTCATCCTGCCAAGGACTGAGGTAGTGGATGTATCTCTCCACTGGTACTGGAGGGGGCATGGTGCCCAGAGTGCTCCATGTGCGGTGTGGCTGGAACAATACACTCTCCTGGGTGTGTGTGTCACGAGATTGCCGAGGTACAGGTTGCATGATACGCCATGGAGGCAGAGACATACCTCACACTGCTGCGAATTCCATATGCAGGTGACAACCTTGATGACAGTGATGCTTCATGGAAGCTGCCTAGGGTCCTTGAACTCTCCACCAGCCTCGCACGACTGACCACTGAGGATGGTAGCCATGCCTGCGGTGGTACCACTGTCTGAGGACGTCGCGAGGCCGCTGGCGGTGCTTGCGGCGGTGTCAATCATGGTGGTGCTTGCGGCGGGGTCTGCGGTGGCGGTGCTGGCTGCGAGGTCTGTGGCGACGGAGCATGTGTCAGCACCAGCTAAGTGAGAAAGCAGGATGTCTCCTCCAGCCCCGGACGGCTGTCCACCGGGGAAGAGGCTGGGACTGTCGCAGCGGCTGTAGACGTGCCGGAGGTGGTGCAGGTAGCGGTGCTGGTGGCGGTGCAGGTTGCGGTGCAGGTGGCGGTGTTCTCCGCCGTACAGGTTGGCGTGGATGTGGACAGAAGGAATGACACTGGTCCCTCAGTCTGTGCCACCATGCCCTCTCCTGACCTGCCCTACTGTTTTTGGCCCTTCCCCACCTTTGATGGTGGCGCAGTTGACTTGCCACTATCCCCTTTCGTTTTCGCTGACCCCTTGGTGGCAGGTGTTTTCGGCTTCTCCCTCCGAGATGTGGGCACTTTTTTAACCTTGGCAAGTGGTGGAATGTCCTTGGCCTCGCTCTGTGGCACACTGGCAGCCCTGATGGTTGGCACACTCCATAACCCCGCAGTTGCTGGCACCACTGTGCCTGGGGATGTGGTGGCTGAGGTGCTAGGCTGTGACTTGGAAAGCCTGACCCTAGGGGAAGGACGGGGGAGAGATGTAGGGAAGAGGTCAATGTTAGCCAGGAAAAGTTTTTTAGACACACTGGGAGGGGTAGATGGAGGGGGTTTGGGAGTGGAGGAAGAGGTAGTGGTTGTAGGAGGTGTATGTCTGCTGAATTTGGGTGAAGGTGCATGGGCTGGAGGCTGTTGTGAGGTGGATGGCTGTTGGGTGGGTGTGTGCTTGCGTTTGTGTACTTTGGGAGGAGGGCTCACTGACACACTGGGAGAGGACACTGGGGATGTATGAATGGTAGTGGGGTGGTGATTGCACGTGAGCGATGTGTGGTGATGGGCGTGCTGGTGATGGAGGTGGTGGCTGAGGATGTAGTGCATGCAGGTGTGAGTGGAGACAAGACTGGGAGGGAGGAGGGAGACGTGGAGGAGGGGGACACAGTGGGGGGAGTGGATGTTGATATGTGTGCATGGGTTTGTTGCTTGTGTGAGTGCCTGTGGGATGTGTGGTGCTTATGTTTGCCTGAGCCACTCTGGTCTGACGGTGTTCTTGGGATAGGCTGAGGTACTGGGGATTGGGACTGGGTGGAGGAGGTTGGAGGTGGGAGGCTGGACCCAGGAACAATAGCTGCCATCAGTGCTGAGGCCAGAGCCTGAAATGCTCTCTGCTGGGCTGCCTGGCCAGAATGAATGCCATCCAGGTATGCATTTGTTTGTTGCAAATGCCTCTCAACACCCTGGATGGCACTCAGAATGGTAGACTGCCCAACAGTGAGGGATCTCAGGAGGTCAATAGCCTCCTCACTGAGGGCAGCAGGGCTGACTGGGGCAGGGCCTGAGGTGCCTGGGGCGAAGGAGATGCCCACCCCCCTGGGTGAGCGGGCATGGGACACACACTGAGGGGCTGCTGGGAGGGCGGTGCTGGTAGGGCGGGTGGCGGCTGTACCTCTTGATGCGGTGGGCACAGAGTGGCAAGGGAGCTCCCATCAGAGGAGAAGTCGGAGTCGCTGGTCTCTGCCCCTGTCCCCGCCGTGGAGCTCCCATCGCCCTCCATCCCACTGGTGGCTTCAGACTCGGTTGTTTCACCCCCCAGGGCCAAGTGGGATGCAGCTCCCTCCTGCTCCGGTGCCAATGCTCCTCCGCCTGATGATGCTATTGCACACAAGAACGGGGAAACCACAAATAGGGGGGGGAAGACAGGAGAAAGACATGTTCAGTGCATGCAACACCACTACCATTGCCGGTCACAACAGACTCCTGCACTACGCCATGCACTTATAGTTCCTAGATTAATCACATGCCCATAGGGTACAAGGCCTAAGCCCGATTGTTGCACACCTGGAAGTCACAGGAGACTGACTAGGTGTAGATGGCACTAACCACTAGTGGGGTTGGGGTGCCACATAGCCTGCCTCACAAGGGACCTTGCCTACCAAGCTCGCCCTGGCCTAGGGGAACCCACTGCCCACCTCCCCCACCCAGACACCTCGTAATGCGAACAGAGTCAGCTGAATGAGAGTGTACTCACCCCCTTGTGGCTGCTGTGATGCCCTCAAGTGCCCATCCAACTCTGGATACGCCACCACCAGGATCCGGAACATTGGGGGGGTCATGGTGCGATGGGCACTCCTCCCACGTTGGGAGGTCATCCCCAGCTGGGCCTCTGCCATCTTCTTGCTCCAGTGGCACAGGTCCTCCCATCTTTTACATGAGTGGGTGCTCTGTCTGTGGTGGACCCCCAGGGTCCGGACGTCCCTGGCGATGGCACGCCAAATAGCCTTCTTCTGGTGGGCGCTGACCTAGAGGAATGGTACAAGGTGAAAGGAAATTCTTTATCCGTCTGGACCGTCATACTCATTGGCCCCTGTTCCCACCCTTGCCCTGACACACATGCACTCACCGTCCGCATATGCAGGCCTCAGCCCCCCCATGTATCTTCCATCCACACCACTCCAAACGAGCATTGCCCATGCAGCATGCTCACAGTGTACTCACCTGTTTGTCTGGAGGACCGTACAGTTATGTGTACTGGGGGAGAACCCCATCCACTAATTTCTCCAACTCCTCCGAAGTGAAGTCAGGGGCCCTTTCCCCAGACACATGAGCCATCGTTGCTTCCAGACACAGGTCACAGCAGCACTTGCAGTGTAGGTCCACTCCTGTTGAAGGTCAGGTATCAAGTGAGTGAACACACAGAAAATGGTGGTCACGACCGCGACGGTCCGTACCATCACCGCCGGCGTACATCGTCATTGGCTCCATAGGGTCCAATGTTAACCAATGCAGAATTGCGCCGCAGTCTTCGACCGCCCACCGCGACAGTGTACAACGCCAGCGCAGTTACCTCATATCCCCTTGTCCCACCTTACAGGTCAGGCAGCCGCCATTTCAGGGGTCCACATGGCATTAATAATAACTGCGTCACACTGATGTAGGCCTTGAATACACACAGTCACAGGCACATTGTGGATTAATAAATGTGTGCAAATTACATTTTGTGATTTCTCAGTGTTGGCTGACTCTCTGCTCGCGGTTCTCCTCCATAGGGCATGTCTGTTGGGGCAGTTGATGACATCCTCCGGTGTACAGACCGCTGGTGGACCTGTCGACAATGGAAGAGAGACACATCATAGTCACCTACAGACTTGATCGTGCAACAATCCAGGAACTGTGTGTCCAGTTGGAGCCAGACCTGATGTCAGCTATCTGCCATTCCACAGGGATACCCTTTCTAGTGCAGGTCCTGTCAGTACTCCATTTCCTGGCAAGTGGTTCCTTTCATATAACAGTGGCCATTGCATCAGGGATGTCACAGCCAATGTTCTCTAACGTGTTGTCCAGAGTGGTGTCTGCCCTGCTGAAACACATGCAGAGCTACATCGTGTTCCCTCAGGTGGAGGATTTGCCCACAATGAAAGGTGACTTCTATGCCCAGGGACATATCCCCAACATCATTGGTGCCATTGATGGGACACATGTGGCATTGGTACCCCCACGCAGGAGTGAACAGGTGTACATAAACCGGAAGAGCTACCATTCTATGAATGTGCAGATGGTGTGTTTGGCAGACCAGTACATCTCCCATGTGAATGCCAAGTTTCCTGGCTCAGTGCATGATGCTTACATTTTGAGAAATAGCAGCATCCCTTATGTGATGGGGCAACTCCAGAGGCACCGTGTGTGGCTTATACGTGAGGACAAGGACCCTATACAGTGTGAATAGGTGTCTGGGTATGGGGTTGTCCCTAAGGGTTAGTGTGTGTCTAACAGTTGTCCCTCGATATTTGCAGGTGACTCTGGTTACTCCAACCTGTCATGGCTACTGACCCCAGTGAGGAATCCCAGGACAAGGGCAGAGGAACGCTACAATGAGGCACATGGGCGAATTAGGAGGGTGATTGAACGAACCTTCGGCCTCCTGAAGGCCAGATTCCGGTGCCTCCATATGACAGGTGGTTCTCTCTACTACTCACCAAAGAAGGTGTGCCAGATCATCGTGGCCTGCTGTATGCTGCACAACCTGGCTTTGCGACGCCAGGGGCCTTTTCTGCAGGAGGATGGGCCAGATGGTGGTCTTGTGGCAGCTGTGGAGCCTGTGGACAGTGAAGAAGAGGAGGCAGAAGAAGAGGATATCGACAACAGAAACAACATAATCATGCAATACTTCCAGTGAGACACAGGCAAGAAGATGTCACTGCCTCCCATATCTCATACCATTATTGGAGCTAGCATAAGTCTGTCTTTTACACTCAGTCTAGAGACCATGACGTGCCACTTTGGCTTTCCATTTCACAGATGTGGGTCCCACTTTATGCCCTCTGCTATATTTCCTCCAGCCCTACAGCTGTGTTACATCGGTATGTGCACAAGTAAATTGACATTGCTATATTCCATGGTTATAGCAATTAGACGTTTGTATGCACAGACTGACTTCAGATTGTTTTGTGATTGAAGTGTGTTCATTCTGTGCAAATAAGTGGAGGGGGTTGTAAAATGGGCAGGGGGGATGGTGGAGGAATGTCTATGGCAGAGTCCAGTCTATTTGTTTCACAGGTGCATTGTCCAAAGGGGCATAGGAAGTGGAGCAATGGCAGTTGAAGGATGGACAGGGTGACAAAGTGGGACAGAAGGGTGACATTCAGGGGGGTCTCATTTCCTGGCGGGTTCTTGGCAGTGTTCTCTGTCGCACAGCAGTCCTCCCAGTTTCCCCTGTTATCCTGTGCCTCTGTCCCCTGAACCATGTGCCCACTGCCACTGCCCCCAGGTCCCTGATTTTCTTGGGTTGGTGGGTTTGCCTGGGTTCCCTGTAGTGGTGGACACACTGCTGATTGACGTGTCCTGGGGACAGAGGGATGGGCCCACTGGGTGGGTGCTGTGGTGGTGTTTCCTGAGTGGGGAGGCTCTGTGGTGGCTTGTGCCAGTGTCAGGGGAAGCGACTGTCCTGAGGTCCCTGATGGGCCGGGCTGGTCATCTTGATCCAGTTGTGCAGAGCTGCTGTCATCACTGTGGGTCTCTTCTGTGGGGTGGACTGGATATGTCTGGTACCTGCTATCCGGTGACGTTGGGTAAGGGTCCTGCAGGGGTGTAAAGGTATGATTACTGCATCTGTGTGTGCCATTGTGTGCGATGGGTGTGACCCTGTACTCCAGTGCTTGCATTCTTGTCTTGGTCCTTGAGTGATATTTGGTTTGGGGTCTGTGTGGGTATCTGTAGTGAACATGCTTTGGTGATGGGTGTCCATGCTTTGGTGTTGCATGCAGGGCTTGGTATTGGGATGGATGGGTTGTGATAGTGGGGCATATGTGAGGTGTTGGAGTGATGGGGTGAGGGTGAGGGTGGGAGTATGTGATGGCATGCAGGTAGTGCGGGGGGGATTAGGTAGTAAAGAGTTGACTTACCAGAGTCCAGTCCTCCTCCTACTCCTGCGAGGCCCTCAGGATGCAGTATTGCCAAGACCTGCTCCTCCCATGTTGTTAGTTGTGGGGGAGCAGGTGGGGGTCCACCGCCAGTCCTCTGTACAGCAATCTGGTGTCTGGAGACCACGGAACGCACCTTCCCCCGTAGGTCGTTCCACCTCTTCCTGATGTTATCCCTAGTTCTTGGATGCTGTCCCACTGCGTTGACCCTGTCGACAATTCTGCACCATAGCTTCATCTTCCTTGCAATAGAGCTGTGCTGCACCTGTGATCCGAATAGCTGTGGCTCTACCCGGACGATTTCCTCCACCATGACCCTGAGCTCCTCCTCAGAGAACCTGGGGTGTTGTTGAGGTGCCATAAAGTGGTGTGGGCGATGTGTAAGGTGGTGTGTGTTGTGATGTGTGAGGGGATGTGTTGGTGTGTGTTATTTGAGGTGCATGGATGTTGTGTATGTGATGGTGTTGTGTGTCTGTGGATGCTGGTGTTGTTTATGGTGGTGTCTCTCTCTGGCGTGGTTTCAGAATTCTGGTAGTAAGGGTTTGTGGGTGATGTGGGTGTGTGTTTTTTATATTGGATTGGGTGTGTGGGTGTGGTGTGTGTATATGTGTCAGGTGTGTGTATTTTGATATGTCCAATGTGGTTGTGTTTTGTAAATGTGTGTGTATTTTGAGCGCAGAGGTGTGGACCGCCAATGGAATACCACGGCCGAAAGACCACCTCGTTGATTCGTAGGTCGTGATAGTGTCAGATCGGGTCGTGGTTGAGGAGAGCCCGCTAGAGTTGCTGCAGCCGGTCGGTCCCTCTATAGAGCTTTTTCCAAAAAGTTCTCTAATCTTCAAACTTCTGGATCATCTTCCAGAAGGTCTTTTAAGGTTCTTTTGGAGCCCACAGCTCACCCCAAGATTCCAGAAGCTCTGAATTGCTCCTTGAGGGTGCGGACTACAACTCCCACAATGCACCTGGCTCAAACTCCAAATTGGCCACTGGACAGAGGTCAGCTGATCAGTTTCTTCAGGATCTGAGACAAGGGACTCTGGTTAGCAATTTTTCACCTGTAGCAAACAGGGAGTCCCTCCTTGAACCAGCTGAAGCCAGTCAAAGTCCTTCTTGTGATGAAGCCCAGGTCTGCAGCTGGTGCAGTCCTTCAGATTGCAGAGTCCAGGGGCAGGTCAGGGATCCAGCAGGGCAGTCCTTCTTCTCCTGATGTTCTTCCTTGTAGCGATCTGAGGTATGATGCAGCTCTGCCATATTTATCCTTGCTTCTGGGTGAAAAACAGGGGGGTCCCAGTTCTCCAATCAGATGCAGGGTCCTTCCTCCTGTGATGACCAATTCCTGGGAAGTGTGATAAAAATCAATCCCAGGGAGCAACATTCTTAAAAAATCCATCATGGCAGAAACTGATTTTTGGAGGTTACATCTGGCTGAGCCCACTGGTGTGGCTAAAAATCCTAAACACACCCCTCTCCTGCCCTCTCCTAATCTAATCAAGAGGGCACCTAATTGTCTGGGATTGCAGAATGTGAGTGAGGTGCTGGGTTGCTCCAAATGTCCTTGCCTGCCTTTACAGACCAGTTTGGCAGACCTCCTCCTTCCTGCTTCCCTATCTGCTGAGGCAGTTCTCCTCTCCTAAGCTCATCCTTTCTGTTCAGCCCAGGCCACTTCACACTTCATCAAGGCAACCTGACCAGGCTGCCAGAGGCTGGCCATCAGAGAAGGGAACTACAGAGCTGAAGTTGGCAACTTTTTAGTCAGAGTTTAAAAATCTCTTTACCTGAACTAGTTATATTAAATCTAACAATTGTAAATTGTGGGATTTATTATAACAAGTAAAGTGATGCCAAACTTGAGGTATCTGACACTTAAGGGGATTTTGTTAATTAAAATAAAGTCCCCCAATTTTAGCCTATGGAGGCCATTCACTACAGTGAGGGAAAAACAAATTTGGCTACTTTACGTCACCAGAGCTTATAAAACAGTTTTGATAAGATCCCTGCTTATAGTTACATAGCACCCACCCCTAGGGGCACATAGGGCACACCTTAGGGTGACTTATTTGTAAGAATAAGGTAGTTTAAGACTTTTAGAAGTACTTTTAATTCCAAAGTCGAATTTGCATATAACTTTAATTTAAAGGCAGCCAGCAAGGCAGTCTTGCCTTTAAAAATGACACTTGGCACCTCAGCAGTACACCTATGTGTGCGCTACCTATGCTGGGGTCCCTAAACCTACATGGCCTCCCATATACTAGGGACTTATAGGTAGGTTGATAGTGCCAATTTTAATTAGCTTAATTTGCATATCCACTTAACACAGAGCACTGGCCCTGGGACTGGTAAGCAGTACCCAGGGCACAGCCAAGAGTCAGTAACCACCAGTATCTGTCCAAAACATATGGGGGTGACCAGGGCAAAAATGAGGACTTTCCTATAATGGATAACCCCAAAACTTTCCATGCGCAACAAGACTCACAGGGGCACTTTTTTTGGAAACTTCTGTGAAGATTCGTCAAACTGTGCCAAAATTATAGGCAAGTCAAAAAATGCTTTTTCTATGGAAACACAGTCCTAACTGCCTAGTGGCAACTATCACTAGGTAAAAAAGAAGAACACCAGGAGAAAAAAAATGTATATATATACATATATATACATCTAGTAAAAAAACAAAAAAACAATGTTACAGGGATGTTATAGTTCTGAATTTACTCACATAAAACTAAAGAAATTCAGCAATTATTATTAGTTATTTCAAGTAACTCTAAATCGTGGCCTGAGGTAACTTGCGTCCCATCGTTGTATGGGTGCATGGCCAACTTATAGAATCAGAACAATTCCTTTACAAGGTGAACATCAAATACCAATAACTCTGAATTAATGTGACATAGGAATCCCCACATGGTAGAGCAGAGATGGAATGTGGCGGGGAGATGAAAAAATCCCAAAATTATTGCACAACTTAAGAAACATTTGGAATAAAATAGCATGTAATATGCAAATTAGTGCTCCAGGGGTGTGACTGGGAAGCACATGCCAGTCTGTTGGTCATTAACCAACATAAAAGTTCAGATTAAAGACATCCAGTCCACTATGAAGGCTGTCAGTTCTGAGAATCCACTTGAGTTTTCTTTGTTCAGAATTGAAGACATGTCCCTGCCACACTCAGGTATTTTCACTATTTCAATCACTTGCCATCATAGACCATTTTCAAGGTGGCTGAGTTGTTCAAAATGTTCCACCATAGGTGTGTTGGCAATCTTGCATTGAAGGCGACTCCTATGTTGGCATATTCCCAGTATAGTTCTATAATTAATCCCTTATGATGACTACCGGTTCTCGATTTAAGAGCATAGATTAGGTATGGAGGTGTCTCTTTTTTAGCCCTTCCTTATAATTCAGCTCCACGTCTGTATCTAATGATTACAATTTGTATTTACAGTTCCCCATGCCAATGGGTGAGCGTTTTCAAGATAGGGCATCCCTTTACGTTGAGCGCCCTCACACACCTTGACATCCAGATTGCCGTACTCCCACCTTCTCTACTGCTGTTGAATGATGAAGGACTCACTCCATGGTGAGTTATATATGAGTGGATATAACTCACCCTCACTACTTTGTATAACGCTGTAGTTTGAACATGCACCACATCAACGTTTCAGCATGTTTTGTCAATGGCAATGTGGTCCCAGCATGCATTTTCATTTGTTGGAGGCATTTTTCGTCCCCGGTTTCATAGTAATTTGCTTTTCTCTTTCTTTTTTCCTTTGTTACCCCTTCCTGTACCCTTCTTTTCTTTAAATCCTTCTTTTTAAATTGACTTGTGTACTTCTATCACCGGCAAGCATTGTTTGTCCTAATGATGATTGAACACTCGGAAACGGATCAAAACATTGTCGACTTAAAACACTCTGTCACCACTAAACTAATGTGACAATCGGTACTTTATGTTCTTGTTCTGTCACCCACATTTGCCTGTGTCTTGTTACCTGTATAGTATAGTGTGCCCTGTAGGGGTTGGTACCCCTTCACACCTATTTTTACCCTATTCTTTAATAGATGTGATTTTAACAGTTGATTCAACACCACCTGGGCATTATTTTTTGCTCCCAGTTTATTGTTTACTTTATTGCTAGTGGGGGACCTCTGTTCCTTATAACATTTCAAGGTGGATGGGAGTTGTGGCCTCCACCCCTGTCGCCATCTTTAGTGTTGCAGATGATAGATTTAGAACAGAGATACTTGCAAAATGATAGTGTTGTTTCCCTTTAAGAAAGTTCCGACAGACTTCTACCAGATAACGAAAAGCAGGAACACAGAGGTGTAAAAGATATCCGTATGAATAAAGTGTTGTTTGGCATGTAAAAGTCCACAAGATAAGCCAATTTATAAGCATTATACATCAAAGTAGACAGGAGCCGACCGATGAAATGGGGCGGGAACTCACAATAACCAAAAGAAGACAACCACGGACCGGTTTTCAAGAAAAGGATATCCACAAGTAGTGTCCTAGTTGGGGGTAGGGCGGAATAGGGATTGACCCCAGGAGACCGGCCCATCTTTCGCTCGTCCAACCCTCATGTCCCAACTCAAGTCAGATGTTGCGGCAAATCATGATACATATACGTTGTCAGTCATCTCTGCACTTGTGTATATATTCATCCATCCTCTGACTCATTCTTACATTCACCCTCTGACACGATCGGAATAAAACATACAAATTCAACAAGATATGTACAGTACATTAAAAGAATACAAGTAAAAACAAAAATCTGCTACCGTCTAAACACGGCTGGCATGTGCTTGCAATAACAATACTAAACATAGCAGCTGCTGTTGTCTGTCTTACATAAATATTTAAATAATCTATCATTGTTTTAAATGTTCAGCATGGCCACCACATTTAGAACCAATGTGTTGGCCATCTTCGATTTTCAAAACAGTGATACACTGTGGACAACAGCATTACATCATGATCTCCTGGTTTAGAGAGAGTGGTCAGGTTGGATGCTGTGCACTGCAGGTGAAATGAGAAGCAAGCATGTGCAAAATTAGCACTGCCTGAAGAGCTGTGGTATTATCTAAGGATTATTAAACTAAAGAGAGGAGAAACAAAGCAATGAAAGGGAAACTATAAAAGGATAGAATTGAGAAAAGAACTGGCCAACCAGCCCCGTCACTGAAGCATGTTCACTTTCTGGTGGATGCAACCATTTAATCAGAAAATGTTGCCAATAACTGTTCCGACTGAATCATTACCCAACCCATAGAGTACGCTGTCATGGGTGGAAGCAATGTGTAAATGATAGACAGACCAGTGGCAGAACAGAGCTGATCCAAAGGCCCTCTGTTAATATTTGTGTGTGTGTGTATATTCATGTATGTATATATATATATATATATATATATATATATATATATATATATATAGATAGATGAACTTAGCGATTAACTGTGGATGTTTCATATATATATGTATATATATATATGAAACATCCACAGTTAATCGCTAAGTTCCGGCCAGTTATACGTGGTAAGCCCGCAGTAGGGTAGCGAACCCTAATAAATCCAACATGTAGCATCACCTCCGTGCGAGCAATGAAAACGCCAAGTAGACAACGTACTGCGGCTGAAATCCACACAGCATCTTTATTTTTATAATGGCAGCATAGCAGCAGCAGTAAAATTGACCCAACGCATTTCGGAGCCCTCGTTCCTTGCTCACAGGTTCAGGTGATAAAGACGCTGTGTGGCTTTGAGCCGCAGTAGGTTCTCTACATGGTGTTTTCAGTGCTCGCACGGAGGTGACGCTACATGTTGGATATATATATATATGTATGGACCGAGAAAAAGGGGGGTCCCAAAACGCTTTTCCCCCTATACATTTTTCCATAAGGATTTTGAACAGGAATAACACCTGAACCACTGAATGGAATTACACCAGGGCCAAACAGTATTAAATGCGGGGACTCCTGGATCCCCCGAAGTCCTCGGGACCACCACCTCCCCGGGAGAAAAAATATAATCAAATGAAGGGGGGCACCCTGCCCCCCATTAACTACGGGATCCTCCACCTCCCCATGGCCCAAACACAGTTTTAAATGCGGGGCCACTTGGACCCAGGGCTAACATCTAATTAAATGTTGGCAAGCCATCTGGCCCCCCCACAACCCTGGGTAGCACTACATTTCTGGCCCTTACATCTAATTAAATGTGTTTCGAGGGGTGCCTGCCCCCCTGGCATCCCTGTGGAAGCCCTGTGGACTGCCACCTCCCCAGGGCTAATATCTATTTAAATGTGAGGGGGGCACCTGGCCCCCCTGCAGCCCTGGGGACTGCCACCTCCCTGGGCTAACATCTAATTAAATACAGAATATAAAATGAAATGCGGGGGGGCCACCCGGACCCTCCCAAGCCCTGGGGGCTACCACCTCCCTGCAACTAAATTTAAATAAGATAGGGGTCGATTTTGGACCACCAGCCCTGAGGACCACCACCTTCCCAGGGCTCAATGAAATGTTGGACGGGGGCTGTGCATCCCCCCTTGTGTAGCCAATAATGGCCCTGGGGACCGCCATCTTCCAGGTCAGCTCCAGCTATGTCCTGGGGTGCCCACTCCTGGGACATAGCTGTTTGCTCTGTCTTGTGGGGAGCTTTGACAGCTATGCCAAGTCAGAGCAAATACTCTGGTTCCAGCAAGTGAGAGCTGTCAAAAAGCTCTCACTTGCTGGAAGCGGAGGTCTCCTCTGTTTCCCTGCCTGCAGAGATGCAGGCAGGGAAAGAGAGGAAACTATTGCTTTCACAGACAGGGAGATGCATGTTTAACAGCTCCCTGTATGTGACAGCAGTGCCTGCTCCCTCAGGAGGCGGGAGGCTGCTTGGACCATGGGGGCCTTCAGGATTCTGCCACAATCCCCAATGGTAGTGACTGGGTGCCCTGGGGGGCACCCAGATGACATAATCAGACCCTGGTGGATGAGGCCCCCAGGGCTGACATCGGCCTGGGGAAGGGGGCCACACTGTCTCTCTCCCCCCCACCCAAAAATTAAATGCTTAGGCCGGGTCTCGGGGGATTGGCCCCTCCTCTGCCCCCCCAAAAAATGTTTGGGCCGGGCCACAGGAGATCTGCCAGAGGAGGGGGGCCATGTGTCCCCCTCAAAAAATGTTAGAGGGCCAGGCCCCAGGGGGCCCCAGGGCGGCTGCAAGCTAGGTCCTGCGACTAACCCCATGGCCATGCACAGTGCAAGGTTGGGTGGTCATAGTGAGGTGGCCTTAGGCCCTGCAACCAACCGTCCCCGTGCACTGCCGGAGACCCTGTGCAGCGGTGGTTTGATTAACGTATAGTAATGAAAATTACTTCACATTAAAAAAAACATACAAAATTCACAGAAAAAAACAAAAATTACACTGACATTATAGTTAGGAAATAGATTTTTTTTTAAACATAGAATTCCACTTAGAAAATTAAAGGTTACAGGGACATTATTGTTAGGCTCACATTTTAAATGTTCAAAACCATAGAAATTCATCTGTTATAGTTACAGTTATCTGAAGTAACTATAACTCGTGCCCTCGCTTTGCACTGCTAATTACCCCACAAATTACAGCACTCATGACATCTTTGATGACAACATTGATAATATCAATGTAATATTTGCAGTAACATTTTTGACCAAAAAACTGCATGGCGAGGGCGCGAGTTATAGTTACTTTAGGGCACAAATTATATTTACTGAAGATAACTCTAACTATAACAGGTGAATGTCTATGGTTTTGTAAATTTAAAAAATATGAGTCTAACTATAACGTTGCCAGTAGGTAGTTAGGACCAAGTTTTCTTAGAAAAAAAGTTTTTTGACTTGCCCATAAGTTTGGCACCGTTTGATGAATCTTCAAATTATTTTTTTTAAAGTGCCCCGGTGATTTTTGTTGTTCATGGAAAGTTTTGAGGTGATCCGTCAAGCGGGGGCCGAGAAAAAGAGGGGTGGGGCGAATAAGCTGCATTTCCTGTGTTCATTTCCATAGGACCTTTGGCAACGCCTACAGCCCAAACCACTGCACAGAATCACACCACATTTAGCAGATTATTCTTTTGCATATTTAGTTTACATCGATTCAGTAGTTTTCAACAAAAAAAAGGAAATCTAGATTTGTATATCTCTGGCCGTGATGACTTTTCAAATAGTGACAAGCGTGTGTGGGGAAATGCAGAGCTCTGATTGGCTGCCATCACTTCAACCAGTAAGTTTTGGCAGCCATCTTGGGACTCGGCTTCAGCCGAGACCCGACAAAAAATGCAAAAAAAGAAAAAGGGACCTGGGTAGGTACACCCTCACCCCTTAGCTCAGGTGTTGCCACCCCCAGAGCAACAAACCACTTTAAAAAAAATAATTGCTGCAGATTTGCAGCGAATCCACAAATTTGCAGCAAAAAAAAAAAAAAACAAGTGCAGGCTCCTGTGCTTGTATTTTGAAAGCCCTGGGTTGGCCAGGTCCCAGGGGCATGTAAAAAAAAAGGAGCTTATTGTTGCCCCAGGGACAGCCACCTCCCTGGGGGCGTTTATGCAAAGTAATGCGGGGCAAGCGGAACCCCGTGCAGCTGCGGGGACCACCACCTCCCTGGGGCCTTAATGAAACGTAATGCTGGGAGACGTGCGGACCTGTGCAGCCCCGGGGATCCCCACCTTCCTGGGGGTTTAGGGAGGGAGGCTTATTGTTTCTCCAGGGACAGCCACCTCCCTGAGGGCTTTAATGCAAAATAATGCGCGGGGCATGTGGCACCCCCTGCAGCCCCGGGGACCGCCACCTCCCTGGGTCCTTAATGAAATGTAATACGGGGAGCTGTGCAACCCCTTTGCTGCCCCGGGGATCCCCACCTTCCCGGGGCTTTAATGAAATGTGATGCGGGGAGGGGCATGCAGCCCCCTCCAGCACCAGGGACCACCACCTCCCTGCGGCTAAAATAGGAAGAATGAAAGGCGGTCCGTTGCAGACAGGTTTGGGGGTCCGTTGAAGACCCACATACCCAGGGGCCCACCACCTCCTTAGGGCAAATAAAATGGTGGAGGGGGGGCTTTGCAACCCCCCCTTGAGGAGCCATTGGTGGACTGCCACCCCCCCAGCACCAGCTTCTGCTATGTCCCAGGGTGCCCACCTCTGGGACATAGCTGCTTGCTTTTGCTTGGTGGGAGCTCTGACAGCTCCCACCAAGCAAAAGCAAACAAAGGGGGTCATTCTGACCCTGGCGGCCGGTGACCGCCAGGGTCACCGACCACGGGAGCACCGCCAACAGGCTGGCGGTGCTCCCGAGGGCATTCTGACCGCGGCGGTTCAGCCGCGGCCAGAAAGGGTAAACCGGCGGTCTCCCGCCGGTTTACCACTGCCCTTGTGAATCCTCCATGGCTGCGGAGCGCGCTCCGCAGCCATGGGGATTCTGACACCCCCTACCGCCATCCTGTTCCTGGCGGGTCTCCTGCCAGGAACAGGATGGCGGTAGGGGGTGCCGTGGGGCCCCTGGGGGCCCCTGCAGTGCCCATGGCATGGGCACTGCAGGGGCCCCCGTAAGAGGGCCCCGCAAAGTATTTCAGTGTCTGCTAAGCAGACACTGAAATACGCGCCGGGTGCAACTGCACCCGTCGCACCCCTGCAACTACGCCGGCTCAATTCTGAGCCGGCGTCCTCGTTGCAGGGGCATTTCCTCTGGGCCGGCGGGCGCTCTTTTGGAGAGCGCCCGCCGGCCCAGAGGAAATGTCTGAATGGCCGCCGCGGTCTTTTGACCGCGGTGCGGTCATTCAGCGGCGGTACCTTGGCGGACGGCCTCCTCCGTCCGCCAAGGTCAAAATGACCCCCAAAGTCCACTTTCTGACAGCAGGCATTGTCAAACAGCTCCCACTGGAAGAAAAGAGAGTTTTCATCTGTTTTCTTGCATGCAAATACTCATGCAGGGAAACAGATAAAAACATTGCTGTCACAAGCCGTGAGCTGCTATGTAAAGCAGCTCCCTGCTTGTGGGAGCAATGTCGGCTCCCAGGTGCCATGCTGGCGGTCGGTGGTGAGGTGGATGCTGCTCCACCCTCACCGCCACGTCAGCCAGACACTGCCACGCTTATCATGATGAAGCCACAAGCGTGGAGGTGTATGGAGATGCGGAGATGCCAACAGAGCAGCATCCTAGGAGCCGGTTCCCTCCCGGAGCAGTGCCACAGAACAGGTAAGAGCTGCCCGAGAGGGAAGGGTGGGAGGGGGGTGTTTGTTGAGTGAGTGCGTGCATGGGGGTGGCCGTGTGTGTTTGTGAAAGGAGGATGTGTGTCTGCGTGTATGAATGTGTGTGTGTATGTCTATATATGCGTGCATGTGTATTTGGGGGGCTGGGGGGTCCTAAACGGAGGTGGGGGATGATGAGGGGGGTTAGGGAGGTCCTAACAGGAGATCCGGTTGAGGAGGGATAGGGTTTAGGATTTTGGGGATCGGGGGATGGGGAGTGGGGGGTGTCCAGGGGCTTAGGGGGGTATTTGGGGGTTGTGGCAGTGGAGGGGCCCTAGCGTGTCACATACTGGTGACAGGAATGAGTATTCCTGTCACCAGTATACTTTCTGCCAGGGATTACCTGGTGGGGTATCCCACCAGGAAATTCCTGGTGGAAATGGGATTATTATCCCACTAGGCTCCACTGCTCAGTCGATGGTGTCTACCTTTGGCCCGGCGGTCGAATCAGGCCTGGCAGTGAGTGGTAGCGAACTGCCTGCTTTGCAGCCAGTTCACTACTGTCATCTTTATATGGCGATCGTGCACTGTCATCTGTAAATTGTGGTAATTACCGCCACCACCGGTGGAGCGGGTTTTCCCGCCATGTTCAAAATGACTGCCATAGTCACTGGCCTAATGGTCAAGGTCTTGTGCTGCCACTCAGTAGGCTGAATGTTCAAATCCTAGTATTGCTTGGCAGTGTGTGTTTGTTTATTTACCAGTGTTTTGACTGTTAAACTTTCCTAGTGATGGGACATTCACGTTTCTTTCCAATCACATGCGTGGGTTGAGTGTCATAGGTATGCCTGGAAGCATCACAGTAAGGTGTCACCTATGGCCTAAAGGTTAAGGTCACAGATCACCCCCACTGAAGTTTGAGGGTTCTACTCCAGGTGTGCCCATGGTTGGTTTCTTCTTTAATTTCTTTTAATATTCAAAAGTTTAAGGTTCATACTGAAAGGTGATCTCACTCTTTTTAATTGACAAATAGATTTTTCTTTTCGATTTGTCCACAAATATCTCATTCTAAGTATATTACTTATCAAAGCCTCTCTTCCTCTCACTCCCTTTCTCTCTCTTAATTGCTCTTTTTCAATCTTTCTCCCACTCACAGAACCACTCAGACCCTTACGCACCCACTCACAGATCCAATCAGACACTCACGCACCCACTCACAGACCCACTCAGACTCTCACACACTCACTCACAGACCTCCTGAAACCCTCACTCACCCACTCACAGACCCCAAAGACACTGACGCACCCACTAAGACATTGATGCACCCACTCCCACACCCAGACAGACACTCTCACAGCCATTCTCACCTCCAAGATACACCCTTTCACACCTTTCTCACACCCAGAGAGACAGGTTGCAGCCAACTCCTGCCGTGCACGGCCACAGACCGTGCATGGTGCAAAGTTGGGAGCTTATAGTCGGTTAATCTCAGGGCCTGGCCTGCAGCTAAACACCACAACCCACAGTAAAAGGCCGTGCACAGCAGTGGTTGGATTAACATATAGTAATGAAAGTTACTATACCTTACAAAAACATAGAAATTCACTGAAAAACACAAAGATTACAGGGAAGTTATAGGTAGGAAATAGAATTTTCAAAAACATAGAAGTTCACTTAAAAAACAAAAGTTACATGGACATTATAGTTAGGCTCACATTTTAAATGTACAAAACCATAGGAAATCATCTGTTATAGTTATAGTTTTTTCAAGTAAGTATATTTTGCGCCCTTATGTAACTATAACTCACTCCCTCACCATGCACTGGTAATTACCCCACAAATTATGGCACTCTTGACATCTTTGATAACTTCATTGATAATATCAATGTAATATTTGCAGTAAAATGTCAGAGGAAAAAACTGTGAAAGTTATGGGTACAAGTTATAATTACCTTAGTGCACGAATTATATTTACTGAAGATAACTATAACTATAACAGGTGAATTGCTATGGTTTTGTATGTACAAAATGTGAGCGTAACTATAAAATTCTTGTAACTTTTGTTTTTTTAAGTTAAAAAAAATCTATATATGGTAAGTATTATTTAATGATTTTGTTTGCTACAAGATCCTGGCAGACAGCTAAGAAAAAAAGATGCTAGCAATAATTGTTATTGTTCACATCTTTTCTCCCTAGGGTTTTCCAGAAGTGGTACTCAACACCAAAATCCTTTCCTAAAAAGGTAAACTCTGACATTTAATTTAACAAAATACCTATCCGTAGTTATTAATGCAGAGAAACAAGACTCCACCTTTAAATATCTATTAGCTTCAACATATGTGTTTCACAATCAGTATGTCAGGCCTACCGTATGTATCCTAAATTTTTATAATCAACAAATGAGACTTTATGGCACCAGAAATATCTTTTCTCTCATAGGGGATTTCCATGTATAGTCATAAGCGTTGAATATTCCCCGCCTGCCTGCGGGGACCCCGGAGCACTTTTTCCAATATAACTTCTGTAGTACTGCTACCCTTGTCACCTTCTACTCGCGCATCTCCTCATACCTCTCCTCCACCAGATTTACCACCAGCTTCTCCTCAGTCTCAGACACTGCGACCTATGGATCAGGTTTTACCAGCACCTGCACCACTTCCAGTGCCTCAAGTGCCTATCAGTGTCCCAGCAAGACCGTGCTCTACATCGCCACCGTTCACGACATGGCCATCACTCATCACGCTCAAGATCTCACCGCAGATCTAGACGTAGATCAAGCTCAAGGGGTCGTCAGAGAGATTCTTCGTCTTCTACCAGAGACCTCTCTCCTACTTTAGCATATTCACCCCCACCTTGATCCTCGCCGGTTGATGATATTAGCACCTTTCATGAAGTGCTGGTCCGAAGTGCGTCAAAAAGTAACATTCCGATGGTTGCCCCTACACCATCTACGTCGGTCATATTTGAGACTCTCCAACAACGTATAGCAGCCAGAGCTTTGCTACATCTGGTACCTGGCCTTTTAGAGCCTGCTATGGAAGTCTTCCTCACGCCAGCTGCAACAAGACCTGCACCCTCTAGACTGCAGAAAAAGTATCGTCCCCCTGAACAAGATCCTGTGTTTTTGCGTTCCGATCCTCCACCTGATTCAGTGGTGATAATGGCTGCTCGCAAAGCTCACACTACCTCTCCGTCTTCCACCTCTCCCCCGGATAAAGAGAGTAAACAACTAGATTCAACAGGCCGTAAAGACTGCAGTTCGGCCGCATCCTCCATGAAAAGTGCAAACGCGACAGCCCTTTTGGGCAGATACGATAGGTCCTTATGGGATTCCATATTACAGTTTGCAGAGCATCTCCCGAGAGATCATAGGGAGGATTTCTTAGAGATAGCCAAGGAGGGTGCTATGGTCTTGAATCAGATCATCAGTGCAGCGGCGGATTCGTCTTTACTCTGAGTGCATACATACTGCCATGGGGTGACACTAAGGAGACATTCATGACTGCGACTTACTTCACTGAAGCCGGATGCTCAGCAAAGCATTATAAATCTGCCATTTTCTGGCTCCACTCTATTCGGCTCCCATGCAGATGATGAAATGGCAAGGATGAAGGCTGAGGTGGACACATTCAAAGTAGTGGGTCTTGACAAACCTAAGGAACAACGAAGGCCCTTCCGACCTTTCCAACGCCGCTACACCATGCAGAGGGTTTAAACCCCTCAATGGGCCCCTACAAGATCTCACCAACAGTACCAACAATCTTATCAACCTCAACGTAAAGCACAGAGAGGACGATCGACCCATCAGTCCAATCAGGGTTCCTGACAACCTGCCGCTTCAAAACCCTGAGAATTTCCTTCCCCCAACTTCGTTAACCACTCCGGTTGGGGGAAGCGACCCCAATTGCCTGGTAGAGTGGCAAAGAATTACAACAGACGCTTGGGTCTTAAACATTGTACAGAATGGATATTGTCTCAGGTTTTCCACACCGCCTCCAACTATTCTGCTGAAATCCTCCACTGCGCACCTCGACCTCTTAAAAGCGGACGTTTCCATCCTCCTAGAAAAGAAAGCAGTGGAATCTGTTCCCCTCAACCAACGGGGGAAAGGCATTTACCCCAAAGAAGGGCAAGAGAGAGTTCAGATCCATTCTAGACCTCAAAATTGCCAACAAATGGGTCTGAAAGGAAAAGTTCAGGATGCTATCCTTACACCAGATATACCCTCAGATTCAGCAAGGGGACTGGCTTTGCTCAGTGGATCTACACGATGCGTATTTTCACATCCCCATCGTGAAGAAGCATCGGAAGTTCCTGAGGTTTGTTGTAGGTCAAGATCACTTCCAATACACTGTCCTACCATTCGGTCTCAGGTCAGCACCCAGAACCTTTTCCAAATGCATGGCTGTGGTGGCAGCACATCTCAGAAAAAAATAGGATTTTCATATATCCATACCTGGATGGCTGGCTAATCAAAGCATCCACCTGTGCAGAAGCCAAACTGCATTTCCAGATGACCTGCGATCTCCTGTATCGGTTAGGCCTTCATGTCAACTTTCACAAGTCAACAACAGTTCCTGTCCAGATGTTACACTACTTAGGAGCTACCATAGACACACTGCATGCAAAAGTGTGTCCTACGGAGGAACGACGCTTATCCATTCTCCGGAAGTGTCGGGCTCTCTGATAAATGCATCACCCAACAGTGCGCACAGTCTCCGCACTTCTCAGCTCCAGGCCCTCCTGCATCTTTCTGACAGCCAACGCTCGCCTCCACATGCGACCGCTTCAGGAATGCCTGGAGGACCAATGGAACCAACTGTCGAGGAACTGGGAAGACTGAATTCGCCTGTCCACCCACGCAATCAGATCTCTAACTTGGTGGTGTTCTCCAGCCAATCTCCTAAAGGGGATGCCTTTCCATCCACAGTCTCCAGCACAGACTATTGTGACAGATGCCTCTCTCCTCAGATGGGTAGCTCATATGGATCATCTGCAAATACAAGGTCTATGGTCTCCCAAGGAATCCTTATACCACATCAATCTCCTCGAGCTACGTGCGGTGCACCTAGCTCTCAAGGCCTTTCTCCCCTCAATCACCATTGACAACTTGCTGATACAGACAGACAATACCACCACCATGTACTATCTGAACAAGCAAGGGGGCACCACATCCAGAGTCTTGTCTCAAGAGTCCCAGACAATATGGCACTGACTCCTATCCAGGAAGTTGAACATAGTGGCAACCCACCTTGCAGGTGTTCAGAATGTGCAAGGAGATGCCCTCAGCAGAGTTCTAGAAGAGAACCACGAGTGGGTGCTCAACGAAGACGTTACTCAAGACATCTTCCATTTGTGAGGCATACCTTCTATCGACCTCTTCGCCACAGAAGGAAACAGGAAATGCAGCGCCTTCGCCGCCAGGTTTTAACACCCAGAATGGATAGGCTGGTCCAACAAATTTCTCTACGCCTTTCCACCAATTCCACTGATCCCAGCAGTCCTCCTAAAACTCTTGATGACGTCAGCTACAATGATCCTCATTGCACCAGAGTGGCCGAGACAGTGGTGGTTCCCGGATCTCCTTCACCGATCACTCCATCCACATCTCAGGCTACCCTGCAGACCGGACCTCCTGACGAAGTTCGGGGGGCAAATGAGACACCCCAATCTCTCCTCCTTGAATTTGGCAACATGGCTCCTGAGTTAGTCCAGTACGGACATTTAAACCTTCCACAGGATTGTATGGAAATCCTAAAGGAGGTGAAGCGTCCATCTACCCGTTCGGCATATTCCTTCAAGTGGAAGAGGTTCTGCATCTGGTGTTCTTCTAAGGGGATAGACCCTACATCTTGCAAGGAAGATGTCATTCTTCCATACTTCTTACATTTGGCTCGATCTGGCCTTCAACTTTCTTCAATAAAAGTTCATTTGGCAGCTTTGACTACTTATAGGAAAACTCCTTCGCAAACCTCTTTCTTTAGGATTCCGGTCATCAAAGATTTCCTAGAGGGGTTAAAGAAGGTCTTTCCTCCAGTTAGGCGCCCTTCCCCACCATGGGAACTTAGGGCCAGATGTAGCAAACGGTTTGCGAGTCGCAAACGGCGAAAATCGCCGTTTGCGAGTCGCAAACCTGAGTTTGCTATGCAGAAATGCATTTTGCGAGTCGGGACTGACTCGCAAAATGCATTTCAGAGTTGCAAATAGGAAGGGGTGTTCGCTTCCTATTTGCGAGTCGCAGTGGTATGCAACTCCATTTGCGACCGCGTACGCGGTCGCAAATGGAGTCGCAGTTACTATCCACTTGAAGTGGATGGTAACCCACTCGCAAACGGGAAGGGGTCCCCATGGGACCCCTTCCCCTTTGTGAATGGACCCCAAATTATTTTTTCAGGGAAGGTAGTGGTCCAAGGGACCACTACCTGCCCTGAAAAAATTCCGAAACAAAAGGTTTCGTTTTTTTTTTAAAGTGCAGCTCATTTTCCTTTAAGGAAAACGGGCTACACTTGGAAAAAAAAAACTGCTTTATTTAAAAACAGTCACGGACATGGAGGTCTGCTGGAGCAGGCCTCCATATCAGTGAGTGCCCATAGTCGCTATGGGGCCGCAATTTGCGACCCAATATTAATGAGGTGGGTCTTTGCAACCCCATAGCGTCTGAGACACCGTTCTGCATTGCAAATTGCGAGTTGCAATTTGCGAGTCGCTCGGACTCGCAAATTGCAAGTCGCAATTTGCAATCTTGCTACATCTGGCCCTTAATGTGGTCCTTTCACGACTCATGCAACATCCATTTGAACCCATACACAAGGCATCTCTCCAACACCTGACTTGGAAAACGGCCTTTCTAATGGCAATCACATCAACACACAAAGGGTTAGCGAGATTCAGGCCCTCTGTACCCACAAGCCTTACACAGTATTTTACTAATCCAAAGTAGTACTGCGAACACATCCTAAATTTCTGCCCTTGGTTATATCCGACTTTCACATCAACCAGCCGATTTCCTTTCCTACTTTCTTTCAAAACCCATCTACTCCAGCAGAGAGAGCTCTCCTATCTCTAGTTGTAAAAAGGGTGTTAACATTTTATCTAGATAAGACTAATTCTCTTCGTAGAACTTCACAACTGTTCGTTAATTATGGTACGGTCCGTACCGGTTTAGCCACCTCCAAACAGTCAATATCGAGATGGATTGTCTCCTGTATTTTATTCTGCTACCAACTAGCTAAGAAAACTCTACAGGGCAAACCAAAAGCGCATTCTACCAGAGGCAAGTCGGCAACGAATGCTTTATTGAGGAATGTTCCATTAGCAAACATTTGTAGAGCTGCGACTTGGAGATCTGTTCACACCTTTACCAAGCATTATTGCCTTAACTCCGATGCTAGGGCAGATGCTCAAGTGGGACAGGCTTCTCTTAGGAACCTCTTTGCTTGATAGAGTGTTTTATGAGTGCTCTGTCTACTCTTCTGCGTTTTATGGGATGGGCTTGCTATTCTATTCAACGCTTATGACTATACATGGAAATCCCCTACGAGAGAAGGTATAGTTTCTTACCTGTAACTCCAGTTCTCCCATAGGGGTATTTCCATGATAGTCATAAGCAACCCTCCCACCTCCCCGGGGGAGCAGACAGATTGCTTAATTAGCTTAATCATTATTATCAGCTAAGAACTGCCTACAAAAAGAACTGAGGTAACTGCCTCTCTTTAGGCATGATGGGATACTGGAGGACTGGCTGCTCTTAAAGGCATAGTCTCCTTTTTCTTCATTACTAATGGCAGCCTATGGGCTACACTGCTCTGCAGTCCTTCATAGGGGTTTTCTAATATAAAAGAGTTTTGTGAAGGAATATTTCTGGAAAAATATTCATTTGTTCAGGCATTTAAATGCATTTATCTCAAAAACAAGCTGAATGAAGAAGTTTGAACACTGTAGCCTTTCCTATAGGCTGCATAGGAACATTCTTGAATGACTTGGCAGGCCTTTCTGAAGTAAGGTGAACATGGACACTTAAGAAGTTATATTGGAAAAAGTGCTCCGGGGTCCCCTTAGGCGGGCGGGAAATATTCAACGCTTATGACTATCATGGAAATACCCCTATGAGAGAACTGGAGTTACAGGTAAGAAACTATACCTTCCTTGTCAACCAATCAGGCCTCTAGGCGTCATCACTGACTAGTCATTATCACCAAATCAAACCTACTATGTTGGTTATGAGCCTTCAGGTATACCATAGTAAAGTACAAATATGTATAAAGTGCAGCTGTCAAAACAAAGTATTATCTCTAATAGAACCTGATAAGGATTGCCATAGAGCAAATCCTCAATCCTCATTTTCTGTTGGGGTGTCACCAACATCAAAAATGTTTCCTACTAAGGTAATCTACAAGATTCCATGTAACAAAATACCTGCCTCCAGGCTTTAACCCAGTGTAATAACATTTCATCCTTAAAAGCATATTGCCTTTAATCTGTGTTCTTCACAATACAAGTAAGGCATGCTTTGTCATACGGTTGCTCATAAGCAGATCAAAGCTAAAGAAGCTGACATAACTTTTCCCAGTGAATTGATAAGGCCTCTATCCTTTACCAGTGGCTTCACACTATATGCAGCACAGGTATGAGTGGGCAATACAACATACAACTCCTCTCAATAGGACCTAACAAATTTACGTGCAGTTAAATTCTGCTCTCTGGGTTTGTTGAGTGGGTGACCAACACCAAAACCCTTGCCTAAAATAGTAATCTGTGAGATTGCCTATTCCCAAATACCTTTCTACGGACTGTAACATGATGTGACAACAATCTATTGTTAGAGGACTATTTACTATATGTTTTTCCGAACAAATAAGCAAGGTCTACTGCCTTTGTGATACTTGTTCAACAGTGCAAATGCCAGACATATGGCATCTGGCATGTCCATGCACACCTTTTAAGTCTCTTTCTATCATAGTTGGCTTGTCACCATGACCATCTCATGCCTACTGTATTGAGCTTATGCTTTCCCACAAGACATAAAACTGAAAATATATACAGTCCTACAGTTGGCAAAGCAAAGTACTATCTCTCCTAACCGGTTATGTAATGTAAATATGTAGAAAGGTAGAAAGGAAAGAGGGGTGTACAAGAATCAAGAAAAGAGAAAGACAAAAAGGGAAGGAAAAAAAGGAAGGAAAGAGATATGAGAAAGAAAGGAGAACAAGAAATAAAGATTCTTTCAGAAGACGGCAGGCTGCATCATTCTGTATTGTCAACTTTCAAACCCTTATAAACAGCCACATTTTTCTAAAGAGCTGCCTTAACACATTGGCAGCTGTATATTATCAAGTCTGCTGACATGCAATTACGTACGAGCTACTCAGAGGCAGGCTGCAAACTACTGATAGCACGCAATCCACCTGTTTGAGACCACTGGAATAACCAATACCAAAATGCTTGCCTACTAAGGTAATCTGAGAGATTCCATGACCAATAATCTATGACATTCCATGACCAAGAAAGTAGGCTTAACAATCCACCCTTAAATCCCTATTGACTATAAGATTTCCTTTTTATAATCAATAGGCCAGACATACTGCTTTTATTATAACTTTTTACAATAAGCGATCACGCATAATTAGCCTTTATCATTGACTTCTCAACATAACCAACTGAAGCTTCATGCACTGAGAGTACGTTCTCTACAAGGTAACCATCTGGCATAGGGCGATACAAAAAACAAATGTATACAAAATTACAGTTTACAAAGCAAAATACTAACTCCTCAAAGAGAGCATTGCAAGGATTATTGTAATGTATATCATCTATCCCCATGGTTTGGTTAGGTGAATCACCAAAACCTTTGTGTAGTACTGTGTGAAATTCCTTGTAACAAAATACCTTCTTACAAGCTTTAGCACGGTGTGACAATAATCCATCCTTAAAAGTCTTTGGGCCTGATTCAGAGGTTGATGGGCAGTTTACTCTGTCACAAACGTGACATGTATCCCGTCCTCCATTTCACAAGTGCCATCAAATATGATGCACTTGTAATAAGTTTGTGATGGAGTAACCCATCTGCCGAACTCTAAATGAGGTCCTTTGTCTTTAACACTTGATTTTCACAATAAGTAGGTCTGGACCTCTGGCTTTGTAATAGTGTTTCACAATAAACAGATCAATATATAAAATCTGGCATTGCTTCTTTCAATGAACAAATGTATCCTTTACCCTCGCCTTTACACATTATCCAGCACTGCCCTATTTACATGCACATAAACTGGCAACCATCATGCATACAGTTATAAAATTACAAAAAAGTTGAAAAAGCAGCCAGCAAAACAACACCAAAATCAGCGCAGTCCTACATTGAGTACAAACTTTACCCCAAGCCAAAAAGCGCAATACAAGCATTCTTTTTAGTGAAACCACACAATCAAATCATGTATGCAGAGGAACCTATGTGTATGGATTCTAAGTCATCTCTCAGTATTACTCTGAAAGTTATTTTTCATTGATTACATGAATTCAGGTGAAAGTTGCACTGTGAAGCCAGACGTAAAAATACATAAAGAATAGTGTAGTCCTGGGTATCCCATACCATCCTTAAACACAAATCTGCCTTATGCATTTTAAGGTTAATAATGGAAGGGGGTGTTGTAACTGCAGTACATTCCTCAAAATATTGTGTCTGCTAGGTTCAAGCTCAGTCAGCTGGATAAATAAAATGACTACAGCTCAATGAACGGCAAGCACCTTTTTGTGGAAGCACGCAACTTCTGCCCAATCAAACCATGTATTCCTGGCTACCAACATGTGGGGAGAGCCAAATCCCCTCTCTTTTGATTCTAACATACTTCTCTAGCAACAGCTGTGCTGTCAAGCCAGACCATAAGAGGGAAGCTTGAGGGACAGTTAGGTCTTCAAAACCTCTACAGGCATGTATAAAAAGGGTCAGGGTGGTATCCTAGGTCTATGTGTTGATAGGTCTACTTGTTGACAGATCTTCAAAAACAAGAATTATTTGTTTTCCTTGATTCACAATAATAGGTGTCAGTCTCTTTTTGGAAGTCTACAATTCTCTTTCACAACTTACTGTGCTATTAAAAGATACAAAGCAAGACCTAATGCCAGCTACCACATTTTTGACAAAGTAATCGTAGCAGAATTCTGGAAAGTATTCCCAGTACAGTATAAGTAAGAGATAGTTTTCATTATTTAGCTGAACAAATGACCACAGGCTGTATAATTTTTTTGACTGCTGGGACTGATGGTCTTACACCTTCTGCTGGTACACTAAACAACATTATCACTATGTTATAGTCTCCCATTATAGTAATGAGACTGCTGGAGTTTGGGCAGCAGCACCACCAAGTATGGGTGGCTAAGTCTGATCCCACACCATGTGACAGCTGTCGGCCCAACCCTTCTTGATAGCTAGCAGCACCTCACCAATACAAAAGGTATGTGTGATTTGTGGCAGCCCATCGCATGACATTTAGACCCCTCAGGAAAGTTGTGATGGACTAGTTCACACCCATTTCTCTCAGTTATACAAGTCTCATACATGCAAAGACAAGTAGAAGCAGGATCTTGGATCAACAATATATTTTATTGAAGCAACTGCATTCTACATAAAAAGGCATGATTTGCAATTTTGAGGATAATGAAACACAGCGTTATCACAGCAGTGACCAGGAAAGTAAAACACAAGAAGAGTCCCACCATATTGTCACAATAGTGCGCCTAAAATCCTTACCTACACTACTAAGGGGCAGATTTAAAAGCCCCTAGTGCCACCTTAGCACCGCCATAGCGTCATTTTTTTGATGCTAAGGCGGCGCTGAAGTGGCATTTTCCCTGCACTATTTTTACAAACTAACCCTTGCACCACCTCGCAAGGCATAATGCATGCAAGGTAGGCGTTCCTCCGTTAGAAGGGGCGTAAAAATGGTGCAAGGAAATCTCGTGCTCAAGCAGGCGTTAAAAGGGTGCATACCATTATCTATATTGGGCCCTTATGTACTCTGAAGGAGAAGCGCCAAAACATCAATAGCGTAAAAAAAAGATTATGCTATGGTCCCCTACCCTGCTCTATGGTGCGCTGTATTTTAAATATGGTGCAAACATGGTGGCAGTAGGGGGGAGCTAAGGGGCACACGGAAAGTGGCGCTGCACTAGGTGCTGCGTCACTTTTCTTAATTCTGTATTTAAGTTTTTACATGAGAGCAAATAGCTGTGGCAGCCCTAATCCCTTCTTCTGGTCCCGGGAAGGAAGGCCAACCCCCAAACCTGCGTTCCGAGGTGAAGAAGAGATCTGTTAGTCTATTGGGAGTCCTCGCATGTAGAGGAAGAGGAACCAAAAGGTTTCTGCTGAAACTGTGTTGACATGCAGCATGAGATGGCAAGCTGGCTGCAATATCCACTTTACCCTGGTGTGGGCAATGTGATGTTTTATAATAACATATCTGTTGTTTTAAGAAGTGCCCTAACATGACAACACATATTTTTCTGTGTAAAGTAGACAATGTACCCTTTGGACTGGCAATACCCGGTACATATCGTGTATAGCCTTCGGTTGAGCTCAGGATGAAAATATTGTGCAAAGAAATGAACAAAAAATTCAGCATGAAAGGGCAACTGATAAAAGAATGAAACACATCTCCACTAAAATGAATCTTTGCTAAAATAATAAAAGGTATAAAAGCAAAATGTGAAGGGCACAGGCCTGAGGCCCAGGGCTAAATAATGTGCCAGTGTAGATGCTAGTAACCTCATGACACCCTCTCCATTGTTGGTTCAAAGGTGCAGAGGTCTATAATAAAACATAATACTAAGATCACCTTTCCTACATTGATCACTAAAAACATGCTAAAATAGATTGAATGAGACAAAGGTGGTCATTACAACCCTGGCGGTCGGTGTTAAAGCGGCGGTAACACCGCCAACAGGCCGGCGGAAAAAAAAATTGGAATCACACTGTGGCGGAAACCGCCAACAAAGACAGCCACTTTAACACTCCGACCGCCACGGCGGTACAAACAAACAGCTTGGCGGTCACCGCCAACAGACAGGCGGAAGACAGTGTACCGCCCACAGTATCACAACCTACCAAGCCACCACCTTTTCCGGGGCAGATTCACCGCAAACAAAAACACAGCGGAAACAGGACTTCGTAGGGAAAATGCTCACCTCTACACACCCCACGAGGAATCCGGACGCCATGGAACCCGAACTCCACATCCTGCAAGCCCTTATTTTCTTGCTCCTCTACCAGGAGCACAAACGCCGGCGGCGAAGACCACAGTGAGTACTGCACCAACGACACAGGGGAGGGGGGAGTGAAAAGAGAGTGACACACACACGCAACACGCAACACCCCCACCCTCAGCCACGACAACACACACACTAATACACATGATACATAACAGTTACGCCCCCAACCCCCCGGGAAGAATGCAAGGACAAAAGGAAATGAGTGTAACCATTGTAATGTGTTAAAATCCAGTACGCAAAAATATATATATACACTATAAACAAAAAATACACCAAGAATAGTAGTCCAGGTAGTGCTCCATTGAAGTCCGTGGAACACTGGGCCCACACGGTATGGGCGAGGCCCACACTCAATCCCCAAAATGACGGAGAGAACACTGCAGGGGCATTAGATAGCAATAAAACAGGCACCTCAGGGGGAAGGGAAAGGGGGGGCACCTCAGCCGGTTGAGTGCATGACGCCAAATCCACGAGGGGGCCACATGCCCACTGTTCCATCCTGGGGAGTGCAAAGCCACAGTCTCTCAAGTCTCTACAGTGGGTGGTTTGCCCACTGTTCCATCCTGGGGAGTGCAAAGCCACAGTCTCTCAATCTCTACAGTGGGTGGGTTGCCCACTGTTCCATCCTGGGGAGTGCAAAGCCACAGTCTCTCAAGTCTCTACAGTGTGTGGGTTGCCCACTGTTCCATTCTGGGGAGTGCAAAGCCACAGTCTCTCAAGTCTCTACAGTGGGTGGTTAGCCCACTGTTCCATCCTGGGGAGTGCAAAGCCACAGTCTCTCAAGTCTCACAAGTGGGTGGTTTGCCCACTGTTCCATCCTGGGGAGTGCAAAGCCACAGTCTCTAAAGTGGATAACAGTCTCCACTGGTTCTGGAGGGGGCTTTGTGCCCAGAGTGCTTCATCCTGCCAAGGACAGAGGTAGTGGATGTGATACTCCACTGGTTCTGGAGGGGGCTTTGTGACCCGAGTGCTTCATCCTGCCAAGGACAGAGGTAGTGGATGTTTGTGCCCACTGGTTCTGGAAGGGACTTTGTGCCCAGAGTGCTTCATCCTGCTTGTGACGGACTCAGTGGCATCAGTGCCCATGGCGCTCATGGGCCAGCGGTGCTTGTTGCAGCGGTGTCATTGGCAGTGGTGCTTGTTGCGGCTGTGCCCTGTTCAATGGTGCTTGTGGCAGCAGTACACTGTTCAGCGGTGCTTGTGGAGGCGGTGCCCTGTTCAGCGGTGCTTGAGGCGGCGGTGCCTTGTTCAGCGGTGCTTGTGGCGGCGGTGCCTTGTGGCAGCGGTGCCTTGTTCAGCGGTGCTTGTGGCGGCGGTGCCTTGTTCAGCGGTGCTTGTGGCGGAGGGGTCCTTTGCAGTGACTCAGCTGCTGGCGGTCATGTCTGGCCCAGCGGGGCTGGTGGTCCTGTCTGGCCCAACGGGGCTGGTGCTGGCGGTCCTTCATGGCCCAGCGGGGCTGGTGCTGGCGGTCCTTCATGGCCCAGTGGGGCTGGTGCTGGCGGTCCTGTCCTGGCCAGCATGGCTGGTGCTGGCAGTCCTGTCCTGGGCAGCAAGGCTGGTGCTGGCGGTGGCCTCCTGGGCAGCAGGGCTGGTGCTGGCGGTGGCCTCCTGGGCAGCGGGGATGATGGCAGTGGCCTCCTGGGCAGCAGGGCTGGCGCTGGGGGCTGGTGCTGGCGGTGGCCTCCTGGGCAGAGGGCGGGTGGCGGTGGCCTCCTGGGCAGCGGGGATGATGGCGGTCTTCTCCGCTGTGCTGCTCTTCCCAGACTTGCTGACTTTCTTGTGGGCCTTCCTCACCTTGGAAGGTGTCGCAGCTGACTCCACATTCCCACCTGTACCCCTGGGAGCGGCTTTGGTGGCTGGAGTCTTCCCTCTCTCCCGCCAGGCACTGGCAAATGTTTGATGCTTGACAGGTGGGGGACTGTCCGGGGGACTGTCCGTGCTGTGGCTCTGTGCCACACTGGCTGCCCTGGTGGCCGGTGCACTCCAGATTCCGGTGACTACAGGCACCACTGGTCCCGGAGATGTTGTGGCTGAGGTGCTAGGTTGGGACCTGGAGAGTCGGGCCCTAGGAGACGGATGGGGTGGGGGAGGTGAGGGAAAGAGGTCAAGTTTGGCCAGGAAACGTTTCTTAGGAACACTGGGACGGGTAGCTGGAGGGGGCTTGGGAGTGGAGGAAGAGGTTGTGGTTGTAGGAGGTGTTCGTTTGGTGACTTTGGGTGAAGGTGCATGTGCTGGAGGCTGTCGTGAGGTGGATGGCTGTTGGGTGGGTGTGTGCCTGCGTTTGTTTATCTTGGGAGGGGGCATCACAGACACACTGGGAGAGGACACAGGGGACGTGTGAATGGTAGTGGGGGTGACTGCACGTGAGCGGGGTGTGGTGGTGTGTGTGCTGGTGATGGAAGTAGTGGCTGTAGATGTAGTGCATGCAGGTGTGAGTGGAGACGAGACAGGGAGGGAGGAGGGAGACAAGGAGGAGGGGGACACAGTGGAGGCAGTGGATGTTGGTGTGTCTGCATGTATGTGATGCTTGCGTGAGTGCCTGTGGGATGTGTGGTGCTTATGTTTGCCTGAGCTTCCCTTGTGTGTTGAGGTGTGTGCATGGTGGTCTGAAGGTGTGCTTGGGATAGGCTGAGGTAGAGGGGATTGGGTCTGGGTGGAGGAAGTTGGAGGGGGAGGCTAGAGACAGGGACAATGGCTGCCATCAGTGCTGAGGCCAGAGTCTGGAAAGCTTGCTGAAGGGCTGCCTGACCACAATGGATGCCCTCCAGGAATGCATTTGTTTGTTGCAACTGCCTTTCTACACCCTGGATGGCATTCAAAATGGTAGTTTGCCCAACAGTAAGGGACCTGCAGAGGTCAATGGCCTCCTCACTGAGGGCAGCAAGGGTGACTGGGGCAGGGCCTGAGGTGCCTGGGGCGAAGGTGATGCCCACCCTCCTGGGTGAGCGGACACGGGGCAAAGGCTGAGGGGCTGCTGGGAGGGCGGTGCTGGTAGGGGGGGTGGTGGCTGTATCTGTAGATGCGGGGGGCACAGATGTTGCCGCCACCACAAGGAAGCTCCCATCAGAGGACGAGTGCGTGTCACTGGTGTCAGCTCCTGTCCCCGCCATGGAGCCTCCCTCGCCCTCCGTCCCACTGGTGAACTCTCCTCGCCCTCCAGGGCCATGTGGGATGCAGCTCCATCCTGCTCCGGTGCCACTGCTCTTCCGCCTGATGATGCTAATGCACACAAGAACAGGGAGACCACAAAAAGGGGGACAACGACAGAAGAAAGACATGTTGAGTGCATGCATTACAGCTACTGTTGGCAGACATGACAGACACAGAAGCCCCCTACACTAAGCCGTGTACTTGGGCTCCACTGTTCAATCCCTGGGACATGGCCTACAAGGCTATGGCCGACATCTGCACACATGGATGACACAGGAGCCTGACTAGGTGAACTTGGCACTGTACACAGGTAGGGTGGGGTGCCACAGGGTCTGCCAGAACAAGGGGACCTAACTAGCACACTCGCCCTGGCCTAGGGAAACCCACAGCCCACCTCTCCCACCCAGACACCTCCACTGCACGCAAAATCAGCAGAATGAGAGTGTACTCACCCCTTTGTGGCTGCTGTGATGCCCTCAAGCACCCATCCAACTCCGGGTACACCACCGCCAGGATCCTGAACATCAGGGGGGTCATGCTGCGATGGGCACCCCTCCCACGTTGGGAGACCATCCCCAGCGGGGCCTCTGCCGTCTTCTTGCTCCAGCGGCGAATGTCCTCCCATCTCTTACGGCAGTGGGTGCTCCGTCTGTGGTGGACCCCCAGGGTCCGGACTTCCTTGGCGATGGCATGCCAAATATCCTTTTTCTGGTGGGCGCTGACCTACATGAATTGTACAGGGGGAAAAGAAAAGTTATTATCAACTGCACCGTCACAGTCATTGGCACCCATCCCTACCCTTGCCATGAGGCACATGCATTCACCGTCGTTTCATGCACGCCTCAATCTCCCCCCCATCTTTTATCCATCCCACTCCACACAGACATAGCCCATACAGCATGCTCACAGTGTACTTACCTGTTTGTCTGGAGGACCGTAGAGTAGCGTGTACTGGGGGAGGACCCCATCCACGAGTTTCTCCAACTCCTCCGATGTGAAGGCAGGGCCCCTTTCCCCAGACGCACGAGCCATTGTCTCTTCCAGACTGAGGTCACAGCAACACTTGCAGTGTAGGTCCTCACCTGTCGAAGATCAGGTATCGAGTGAATGAACAGAAATAAAATTGCGGTCACATCCGCGGCGGTGCGTACCGTCACCGCCGGCGTACATTGTCATTGGCCCCTGGGACCCATAGGGTCCAATGTTAACCAATGCAGAATTGCGCCGCGCTCTTCGACCGCCTACCGCGACGGTGTACAACGCCAGCGCAGTTACATCACATCCCATTGTCCCACTTTACAGGTCAGGCAGCCGGCCATTTCAGGGGCTCACATGGCTTAATTTTTAACTGCGTCACACATACCTAGGCCTAGACTCAACACACATACAGGCCAAATTTCGGATTATGATTCTTGTTCTGTGTAAGCTGTGGGTACGAACCTCTGAGTTGGTTGACTCTGTGGTCACTGTTGTCCTTCATAGGCACTGTCCGCTGGGACATGTGAGGAGATGGCAGCATCCTCCGGTGTACAGACCACTGGTGGACCTGTCGACAATGGAGGAAGGACATGTGATCATCACCAACAGGCTTGATCGTGCCACAATCCTGGAACTGTGTGCCCAGCTGGAGCCAGACCTGATATCAGCTATCCGCCATCCCACAGGAATCCTTTCTCAAGTGCAGGTGCTGTCAGTACTCCATTTCCTTGCAAGTGGGCCATTTCAAACAACAGTGGCCATAGCATCAGGGATGTCCCAGCCTATGTTTTCCAACGTGTTGTCCAGAGTGTTGTCTGCCCTGCTGAAACACACGCGGAGCTACATCGTTTTCCCTCAGATGGAGGATTTTCCTACAGTGAAAGTGACTTCTATGCCCTGGGACATATCCCAACATCATAGGTGCCATTGATGGGACACATGTGGCTTTGGTACCCCCCGCAGGAGTGAACAGGTGTACTGAAACCGGAAGAGTTATCATTCCATGAATGTGCAGATGGTGTGTTTGGCAGACCAGTACATCTCCCATGTGAATGCCAAATTCCCTGGCTCAGTGCATGATGCTTACATCCTACAGAATAACAGCATCCCTTATGTGATGGGTCAACTCCAGAGGCACCGTGTGTGGCTATTAGGTGAGCACCTGGAACCAAGTCAGTGGGAATGGTTGTTTGGGTCGGGGGATATCCCTACAGGTTAGTGTGTGTCTAACAGTTGTCCCTCGCCATTTGCAGGTGACTCTGGTTACCCCAACCTGTCATGGCTACTGACCCCAGTGAGGAATCCCAGGACAAGGGCAGAGGAACACTACAGTGAGGCCCACGGGCGAACTCGGCAGATAATAGAGCGGACCTTCGGCCTCCTGAAGGCCAGGTTCAGGTGCCTCCATATGACAGTTGGATCCCTATTCTACTCACCAAAGAAAAGGTGTGCCAGATCATCGTGGCCTGCTGTATGCTTCACAACGTAGCTTTGTGACGACAGGTGCCTTTTCTGCAGGAGGATGGTCCAGATGGCAGTGTTGTTGCAGCTGTGGAGCCCGTGGACAGTGAAGACGAGGAAGCAGAAGAAGAGGACATCGACAACAGGACCTCTGTGATCCTGCAATACTTCCAGTGAGACACAGGTAAGAATACAAACCTGACTACTACATGTACTTTAACACTACTACCTCTCTACTGTCTGTTGTTTTCACCCAGTGTATGGTCACTGAGTTGTCACTTTCCCTTACGATTTCACAGATGTGGGTCCCACTGTTTGACATCTGCTGTGTTTCCTCATGGACTAGAGCTGGTTGACATAGGTATATTGACGTAACAATTGAAAGAGCATTTTGTCACTGTAATTGCTAATACACTATTTCAAAATCACAGACTGACTCCAGATTGTTTTGTGCTTCAAGGGTGTTTATTTAAGTGCTCAATATTGGAGGGGGTTGTAAAATGGTGAGGGGTGATGGTGGAGGAATGTCCATGGCAGAGTCCAGTCTATTAGTCTCAAAGGTGCATTGCCCAAATGAGCATTGGAAGTGGAGCTGGGGCAGTTTGAGGATGGACAGGGTGACAAAGTGGGACAGAAGGACGACATTCAGGGTGGTCCCATCTCTTGGCGGGGGTCTTGGCATCGTTTTCTGTCTTTGTCCTGGATCTCAGGGACCGTTTGGGGGGTGGTTCTCCCTCTGCAGGGGGTGGGGTGCTGGTGTGGTAGTCCTGTGACGGGGCGTCCTGTCCACTAGCGCCGGCGGAGGTGGTGGGCAGTTCATTGTCCAGGCCAGTGTCAGGGGCCCCTTGTTGTGCCACAGTGTCCCACCTGGTGTTAATTACTTCCTTCCACACCCCTATGATGGTGCCCAGGGTGGAATTGATGGATCTGAGTTCTTCCCTGAAGCCCAAATACTGTTCCTCTTGCATCACTGTGGGTCTCTTCTGTTGGTGGTATGGACATGTGTGGACCCTCCTGTCCGGTGATGTTGGGTAGGGGTCCTGCAGGGGTATAAAAGGATGTTTATTACATCTGTGTGTGCTATGGTGTGCAATAGGTGGGTGACCTGGGACCCCAGTGCTTGCATTCCTGTGTGGGACTCTGTGTGATGGTGGTTTAGGGGGGTGTATGGGTATGTGCAGTGGCCATGCATTAGTGATGGGTGTCCATGCTTTGTTATTGCACGCAGGGCTTGGTGTTGGGATGTGTGGTTTGTGATATTGGGACATTTGTGCGGTGTTGGAGTGATGGGGGTGAGGGCGAGTTTGGGGGTATGTGATAGCATGCAGGTAGGGTGGGGGATGTAATAGTTAAGATTTGACTTACCAGAGTCCATTCCTCCATCTACTCCTGCGAGGCCCTCAGGATGCAGAATCGCCAAGACCTGCTCCTTCCATGTTGTTAGTTGCGGGGGAGGAGGTGGGGGTCCGCCGCCAGGCTGCTGATCCACAAGGTGGTGTCTTGAGACCACGGAACGCACCTTCCCCCGTAGGTTGTTCCACCTCTTCCTGATGTCATCCCTATTTCATGGGTGCTGTCCCACTGCGTTGACCCTGTCCACTATTCTTTGCCATAGCTCCATCTTCCTAGCTATAGAGGTGTGCTGCACCTGTGCTCCGAATAGCTGTGGCTCTACCCGGACGATTTCCTCCACCATGACCCTGAGCTCCTCCTCAGAGAACCTGGGGTGTCTTTGCCGTGCCATGGGGTGGTGTGGGTGATGTGTGGGGTGGTGTGTGTAGTGATAAGTGGGGTGATATTTAGTGGTGTGTTGTGTGAGGTGCGTGGAAGTTCTGTGGGTGATGGTATTGTGTGACTGTGGATGCTTGGTAGTTATTTGTGGTGTCTCTTTCTGGCCTTCTCTCTGTGATTCTGGTCGTAGGGGTTTGTGGGTGATGTGGGTGTGTGTTTTATATTGTATTGGGTGTGTGGGAGTCGTGTGTGTATGTGTATCAGATATGTGTATTTCGAATTGTCCAATGTGGCTGTGTTTTGTAAAAGTGTGTGTATTTGGAGTGCAGCGGTGTGTACCGCCAATGGAATACTGCGGTTGAAAGACCGCCACGTGGATTCGTGTGTCGTGATAGTGTGGGTGTATTTCTGTTGGCGTGACAGTGGAGGTTTTGTTTTTGCCAGTTTATCACTGACCTTTGGTGTGGCGGACTTGTGTGGGTGTTTGAATTTTGGCGGATTCCGAGCTGTGGGTCATAATAGCTGTGGCAGATTTCTGCGGCTGCGGCGGTGTGTTGGCGGTTCTCTACACGGGGGTAAGCGGCTTTTACCGCCAATGTTTTAATGAGGGCCAAAATGTCCATGTCGACAAGCAAAACAGACCAAAACTGAGCCAAATTAAACAGTCTATTTAGGATTTCTAAAACGTATTTGGCAAAGGGCGACTCATAGGAAGCTTCCCGTAACAATTGCAGTTTCAATGTGCATGTCTGTTGGTGTTCTCAATGAGGATTCATTACCAAACCCTCAATGAGAACACCAACAGACCAGCATCCAAAGAAGGCATGTTCTGCATGGTAAGACACACTTCCAGTGCATGTTCAAATGGGCACCACAAACAAGGAAAAATGGGCTGCAGAACCAGTCTGAATGACAAAAACCAGTTGGACTCCAGTTTTTCCAGGAGTAGTGCTTCAAAATACTGTGTCATGATGTTACGACACAGTTGGGCTGGTGAAATCGCCATCAGTCTTCCTTTTTGAGACAGGGGCAGCCACTGCAAATGAAAAGTAGCAACAGGAAAATGCCGCCAATCAACGCCAAAGTAACAGGGAACCCCTGAAAGACACTCTAAAAAATAGAGTATATCGCTGAAGATATTATGCCAAATATAGAGGCGAAGGTGCTGATGAAACCAGAACCAAAAGCCTTATAGAAGCATGCAATCCGAATAGTGTTAGATGAGTTAAAAATGCAATCTATGAGTACACCAAAATGTCTTGGAAAGTTCATATTTAAAAGGGACTGTATCTCTGCAGATAATCTGGCCACATCGAGTGCATAGGTCTCGCCGGCAGATGTAAGCGCCACATGATTTAGAAACAAAGGAGCCTTTAGTCTGCTCAGCTTGTCAAAATTTACATTTGAAGTAGCAATATGAGGCCAAATGTTTGCTGCCTATATCTCTAGCATGGGGGGGAAGCACATTTCCGCTACATTTAACAATTTGGGAGAAAAAAACTGCATAGGTAATTCCTGCTCGCATACCACAACAGCTGATTTTGTCCAGCATCACATAACTCCCATTTGAGAGCACCTGGAATGCCGGATGAATCAAAGGGACAGGTACCACCTTCAAATAGGCTAAATTTGCAGCTCATGCATTACATGCTCCGTGCAAGGACAGCTGTTTACAAATAATTGAATGACTTACAATAGACTCATACTTGCTTCCACTAAGAAAGACCTCCTTCATGCCATTGAAAGTTTGTACCTAAAGGGAAGTTCCCACACCTTATGGATATAACTATCTCCTAGCTTTTCAAATATGGCAACAGGAATGTGCTTCAAACATGAATTGAACTGAAGTGTTGAAATGGGCAGATGACCCCGTGTATTAACCAAACTACAGATGATATTTCTGTCACAGTGAAAAGCAACTTTTCTAACTTTTTGATGTTTAACAAAATATATGTTGCTTCTTTCTTAGCCATTACTTGTTGCTGATGCGTCAGGCTAAACGCGGCAAACAATTCCCTGGAGCTGATGTGATGCCGGGGCATGCAACCACTTTTCAGAATCTCGTCCAACCTAACTGCATAATGGACCTAAGTTGGCTCTGTCTATGTTGTATAAATGACATGTCATTTTGTACTATTGTGTAAATGGGGTTGAATAAAATTTGCAAACCATTATCTACAGTGGCCATAGCTTTCTGTAGGTTTTTCCGGATCTATTTGCCTTAACTGAGCAGCTGCTTCTTTTTGTGAAAGTTTCCATATTTTGCTATTTATTGCATATAAGAAGTGCTTTGTGGGTGGTTTTCTTGGACTTGGAGGTGTTCGAATAGCCTGTTAATGTGGAAGATTTCAACCACTGTTGACATAATTTGCCCACGCTATATATGGCTCTAAAACCCCCTGTAGAGTTTACAAAACGCACATGACAACTATTTCTGTCCTCTGAATAATGGGATCATTCAGTTCCTTAATTTTTCCTGAGCCAAAACAACTTATTTGTTGTACAGTTCAATTTAGGAATGTAATTGCAAAGGAATAAGGCATGCTCTAAACAAAGCTTCCTACCTCTGTATTTGCCAATTTCTAGTTCCATACACACTATTTGAGTCAATTGATTTCAACCAATATTCATAGACTTGAATAACCAATATGCAAACAAAGGAATCAGAATAAACTATTTTGGTATCTGTTAACAGGACATTCTGAAATTTCATAGGAGGCAATTTAAAATAATAAGACTCAGCATTTGTGACATCATGCCCAGAAAAATATGCAAACTTTCTACATATGTTTTTTAACACCCCACTGGTGGGGTTGGACAGTGTTCAAATTGTCTGTAATCGTAACCATTTCTTAGGGTGCTGCCTTTATTTATAAAATGGTGTCCATAGTGATGGTAACAGAACATTTCACCATAATTTGCTATTGTTTGGTAAACATCTTCACTTTCAAATAAAGTGTATTATTCAAGCTCAGAAAGCATAGAACCAACTTTTTTGACATCCCAGTCATCAGACACCACCCCAGGTGTTAGTATATCATTTATAGAAACTTTGAATATATGGAATTTGAATTGTTTCTGTCAGTCAGTATATATTTAATTATACTTTATCCCAAACTACCTCATCAGGAATCGGTATAGCTGAACTGTTCACTAGGGACAAGTCTCTGCAGACCTTATGTGAGGACAAGTGAGGTTTCAAATCCTCATCTACCAATTCAACAGCAGAGCGTTGAGGAAGATAGTGACCATGCATCAGTAGAAAGAAAACAATGCATTCCGAAGAAGGAATGTAAGCACGGTTATCAGTACCCATAGATAATTCCATGGACGAATCAGATAGTTTTGAGCCAATTGAATAGCTTATGTGCTCTTGATACAGGTGCAGTTGAAGATGCTGAAGAGTTTGAAAAAGAATCATTGATGTCGGCAAAATATCCAGAAGCAGTTCATGCAAACACTAGAGCCGGTTTTAGAGAAGGACAACTGTCAAATGTATCCCTTGGTGGTTCGTAGTAAACAATTCCATCCGTTTGGGTTGAATTTGAGTAACATTGCTCAGAGTTCTGGACATCTCTTGTCGTAGATGTAGAGACAGGCACTAATGAAAGTTCATTTTCCACCCTCAACATGCTTGCAGAAGTCTCATCAATGTAGGTTTACTTTTGGATAGGCACATCCTGATTAGCAGTGAGAGGGGTTCTGGAACTGCTCAGGGGTCCTCGTGGTCCTCTGTGTAGGACCGGCCACATGGTGTAACTTGACATTCTAAATTGAAAGAAAGCTGTTTTCTTTGGAACCAGGCAGCGGTGGTAGAATTACTGTTCTGGTAGTGTATTCCCAGGATTGGAACCAGTGCTAGATATGATGGGCAGATTCTTTCTGCACAGCAATCTTTTCACGCATAAGAAACCCAACTTTTGGAATCCAGCCTGTAGACGTTGTTGGTGAATCCCTCATTCCCAAGGTGATGGCACATGCAGATGAGTTTTCATCACAAAACTGTTGTAATTCCTGCAAGACTGTGACACCTTCATTTATGTCAAAAGGTGTGTCTGGCACCACTGTCCCAGGGCCATGAAGATCTGGGTCATACTAGGGGCCAGATGTAGCAACCCGTTTGCGAGTCGCAAACGGCGAAAATCGCCGTTTGCGACTCGCAAACGTGGCTTTGCTATGCAGAAATGCATTTTGCGAGTCGGATCCGACTCGCAAAATGCATTTCAGACTCGCTAATAGGAAGGGGTGTTCCCTTCCTATTAGCGACTCGCACTGGTATGCAATTCCATTTGCGGCCGCGAAAGCGGCCGCAAATGGACTCGCAGTTACCATCCACTTGAAGTGGATGGTAACCCAGTCGCAAACGGGAAGGGGTCCCCATGGGACCCCTTCCCCTTTGTGACTGGACCAGATATTAATTTTTCAGGGCAGGGAGTGGTCCAAGGGACCACTCCCTGCCCTGAAAAACCGAAACTAAAGGTTTCGGATTTTTTTAAAGTGCAGCTCGTTTTCCCTTAGGGAAAACGGGCTACACTTTAAAAAAAAAAAAACCTGCTTTATTGACAAGCAGGTCGCTAACATGGAGGCCTGCTGACGTCAGCAGGCCTCCATGTTAGCAAGTGCCTATACTCGCAATGGGGCCGCAATTTGCGACCCACCTCATGAATATTCATGAGGTGGGTCATTGCGACCCCATTGCGAGTTGCAGTCGGTGTCTGAGACACCGTACTGCATAGCAATTTGCGAGTTGCAAATTGCGAGTCGCAGGGACTCGCAATTTGCAAGTCGCAAATTGCTTTTTTCGTACATCTGGCCCTAGGTATGCTGAATAGAACCTCATATGGGGTGCGCCCTCCAAAAGACCTTCTGGGCAGATTATAAGTGCTCTCTTGACTCCATATGCGCAGTGAAGCCAACTACGACCTGAACCTAGTACTCCAGCTGTTAGGGATTGCTGTAAGTCTTGGTTCTTCCGCTGCACAACAACATTTCCCTTGGAATAATATGGAGCCAAGAAATACAGTTGGACTCCTATTATCGCCATGGTGTCCCTGAATGCCCTGGAGACAAAGGCAGGGCCCTGGACCAAATGAAAAGCCCCAACTTCATATGTCCGGATAAAGGCGAGCAAATCTTTAATAACTGTTTGAGCGTCAGCTGATCATTGTGGCCATACCCTTAGAAATCTGGAGCAAAAATGAACAGCGACTAAGATGTATTTGTATGCACCATCAGGTGTTAGGGGACCACAGTGGTCCAGGTACACACATTGTAGTGGTTTGTTGGAAATTAGGAGGGGTGTCTGCGGTGGACATTTAACTGTGGACTCTCTTATTTGTTGACGGATGTCACAACAAAGGACATACTGTTCAGTCTGTTTGTATAGACCTGGCCACCAATAGCATTTCTGCAATAATGCATGGGCAGAAGGAATTCCTTCATATAATGCTTTTATTAGATCTAATTGTGGTCTTGGTTGGGGATCACATGATCACCCACCCCTGGTCTTGTTACGAATGCAACTTTTTGGGCACTTAAATGGTAGAGTATTTGGCGGGATACACCTTTGGCAAGGGCTTGCTGTCAGTTGAAGCTTTCACTGCAGCCAGTGTTTCATTATCCAACCTCGTCTTGGAACGAGTAATCAGGGCAACAGAAGCTGTGACTACTGCTGCTTTGGCTGCTTCATCAGCCAGTGTTCCCTGCAACATGTATTCCTACACGGTAATGACCCATTGTATGTACTACATGGGTATTTGGTAACATCTCTTTTATATTTGCTACCTTAGCTGATAGAAATCTTTGTTTGATGCTGTTCCTTTTGAATCTCTGAACCTGTTTTGGCACCATTAATACATATATTCATTAAAGGACCGGTCACAATAATACAAATTACACACACAGTCAGTGTTAGAAGATCTGGATCCGTGTGTTCCAGTAATAGAGCCTTAAGCTCTGCCAATTGTGTAGTGCAGTCCCCTAAGACCTGACTTATGTGTTTGGGGTGGAACTTGTCATCCCTCATGAATTCACTCACAGCCTTGAAAGCAGCAGAGTATTGTTATTTTGTGCCTACTGCTGTTTGTGCTGACCATCAGTGTATATAATCATTTGATATTGATCAAGAGGGAAAATGCTTGTAGGTGTTGGGTATTCAAGTTCATATTGAAGGAACTCTTGTGTCTGAAGTTATGGATCAAAAATATAATCAGCATAATCAGTCAGAGAAGTAGTCCATTGTATCCAACGTGGATGTACTGCTTTGCGTTTGGGATGCTGGCTTTCGTCACAGCCTCTAAGGCAGGTATTGGGCTCACAACAACAATTTGTTTCTCCTAAACAAGAGTTCTCTCTTTTATGCCAGCCATCAGAACAGCAATCCGAATTTTCTCATTGAGAGCAAAGTGATGTTCAGCTTCTTTATACTAATGTGATTTGCATGCTATAAGGACGGTATCACCTTCATTGAATGTTACATAGGTGAAACCAATGGCACCAGTGATTACTCTGATAGGCAAGTTTGTTTTGTTATTACGTGTGTGTAAGTATTTTGCTTCAAGCAAGTCCTGATGTAATGCTCTAAGAATGCGTGTGTTCAACTGTGCAGTATTTACCTAAGGAATCTGGATGTATCAAGTCATAAAGTGGCTTTATGCGCTGTGCATAATCTGGAATGTATGTTCTGACATAATTGGAAAAGCCCAATACTGACTGTAGCTTTTTGATGGTGTCTGGTGGTTGTAATTGTGCACACTTTTCTAGAAAGTGGGGCACCAGGTTCTTTCCTTCATCTGATAAGTCGTATCCCAAAAGCAGGACACTGAGAAAGGCAATTTTTGTTTTCTTCAAATGTAATTTGTAGTCTATTTTAGCAACACCCACCACAATGTGGTCCACCCCTCTTGGGTATGTGACCAGGTCATCATTTGTTAGGTAGATGGCATCTCCATAAGACATTGCCTCAGGATCAATGTTGTGTAGTGTGGATGTTACACATCCAAAACTGTTCTTATACCCTTGTGTGAGGCAACAAAATTTCTTTTGCAAGCCTAATGCTCTGAAGGTGGTCAGATCCCTGCTTTTAGGCACTACATTTTGGCAGAAAAAAACAGAAATATACAAGTTTGTTTTGTATTTTTTGTGCACCTAAAGTGTTGATGAGTGTTCTTCTGTGTGCATTTTGTATAGCAAATGTGCATGTGTGACTGATTAAATGTCTGTAGTCTAAAACTATTCCATGTGAATGGTCCGGCTTAGCTACAGGAACAAAGCTTTGTTCATTGGTGATATGCACGGCTCTATCACACCCTGGTATTCAAGTTGTGTGAGTTATTTCCCTCACCGGTTATTGTTATTGTAGTAATGGTGTCGCTCTTACTGGTATTAGGTTGTGGAGGAAGTCTTTGCCCCATCCTACATGGTTGCGTTACAGCGCCGGGGCTTGTGCAGTGCCCAATCTAATGCATAAGCTTGTCTTAATTCTTCAAGAAAAAGGAACAAAAAAGATGGCATAAAGTCATCTTCCCCTAGTGGCGGTTTATGTATAAATTCTGTTGCCCAATTCTTTTCTGCGAATAAGATGTCATAAGATAACTTTAGTTTTTCCCAGAATATCACTTTAGTTGTGCATGCTATGTCTCGTTCAATTTGTATTTTCATTTTGTATACCCTAACTGGGGGGAGACTCGCATGTCTGCTGTTTAGACTTCTTAAAAGACGTTAGTTGCTGTCACCTCCAGAAGCTCTTGAACATTCCAGCGAACTATTGTGACCTCTGCCGTGCAGCCTAGCAGAGTCAGTGCCCATGTCCTATTCTTCAGTAAAGTTATCATTATGTGTGGCTTTTGTAGCCTAAGTTGCTGCCACTTTTTTCTTTTTAAATTGTGCTCTCTGTTATGAAGGTTTGTGTTCCTTTTTTGAGATGAGCATTGTGAATCTTTTCTTGGTTTCTCATACTCATTTCATTGTTCGAAATGTCCACCTTTCCCACTGGGTTTTTCTGGAGAATCCTGGAAGGAACGAGGTTGGCTTGTATTGATATATTAGTATCTATCAGAAGTTTTTAAACTATCTCTACTTCTAATTGTAGAGTTTCTCAGAGGTCTCTCAGCGCGGAGAATCTCCCCTTTGTTTTGCATTATATTTATTTTTTTGTATATCCCAGAGTTTTTTAGAATCCTTTGCTGCTTGTGTGGTAGAATCCTTATTGGATTTACCTTGTAGTTGTGGTTTACTTGGTCTGGCCCCCAGACTATTCAGACATATACTTCAATAGGTTTCACCGATAATCTTTGTCAGCTCACGCTCCTGATCCTGTACAGGAAGATTCTGGAGCCTCTGGCATACTGCCAGCACTACTGCTTTCCCTTTTAAGATCCCTTGACATGATTGAGGATACTGTGTCAAAATTGTCCATTATTTGCATCCCCAGATCTTTGGCCAGAACAGCCTCATGTTCGTCCTGAATTTGTTTGAACATTTCTGGAAGATTTCCAAGTGTTGGTGTACCGTGTGCTGTAGTGTAGAGTGCAGCAAATACTGCATACCAACTGGCAGATGTGAGAATTCTATGTTTATCTTGTGGTCCCATATGGGGAAATACTACTTCCAATGTGCTGATTTTTTCACATTTTGTGGGTACTTTACCCATAATTGAATACACGCAGCAGGATTGATGCCCGCTGTGGGCACATGTGGTTGCACTGCAGCAGTCATTGCTGGAACAGTAGTCAAAATCTGCATTATAAAATATACCTCTACTAAATTAGTGTGTAAGTGGCGTACGTCTGCTACTGCCATTGTACGTATGTTAGGATGTGGTGTATAGGTAGCCAACTCTGGCCATGTAGGTCAGTCATTACTTAAAGCACTTAGTCCAACACTTTGTGGAATGTGGGTAGGGAGCCATCAAGCCAATTTTTGTGTTCTTTGCAAGATGGTGGTTTTTCTAAGTACTCATGTGGTCTGTATTGTGTGGGTGCATTTGGTGGAGAGTAGTGATGAAATGTGTGTGTATTCCTATCTGCTGCTGGAAAAGTGATCCAAGAATAAAAAATTATTTTCTGTATGCGTTGTGAGCCTAAACGACAAATGTAACCGCTCCTCCCTTATCTTTGAGGCCATTATTAAATGGATGTGTTGTGAGAGGGAATCTCATGTTTACTGCAATTATGACGCTGTTTTGCTCTGCCATTTTTTAAAGTGGAATTTAATTATTCAGAGATAGAAACACTAACTGGGGAATCCTTTTAAGACTTCAAGCTTGAACAATCTACAGCGTCAAATAGGTATTACCTATCTAACTGAGGAGAATATTTCCTAATACAACGGACGTCTCTCTATAAGGTAGTTAGGGAGACTGTGTATGATTTGATACAGAGAAACTTTGAAGATCCATAAAATAAGTGCCTAACCAACGCTGGGCGCCATGTCATAGACTCCCATTATGGTAGCAAGACTGCTGGATTTTGGGTGGCAGCACCACCAAGTATGGGGGACTGAGTCTGATCTCACACCGTGTGACAGCTATCGGCCCAACCCTTCCGAGTACCTTGCAGCACCTCACCAATACCAAAGGTAAGAGTGAATTGTGGCAGCATATCGCATGACACTCAGACTTCTCAGGGAAGGTGAGGTGGAACAGATCATACCCCTTTCTCTCAGTTATACAAGTCTCATACATGAAAAAACAAACAGAAGCAGGATCTTGGTTCAAAATACATTTTATTGAAGCAACTGCTTTCTACGTAAAAAGGCATGAATTGTGATTATTAGGAAAATGAAACACAGCATTATCACAGCAGTGACCAGGAAACTGATCAAAAGAAGAGTCCTTCCATACTGTCACAATACTGTCCCTAATAACCTTACCTACAATACCATGGCTCTCATTACGACTTCGTCAGTCTTAGTAAAAGACCGCTGAAGCCGCAGGCTCCACTATACCACCAGTGCTGGCGGGTTATGTGGCTCACTATTATGACTTTTCTGCTGGGCCCGCGGAAAAGTCACATCAACATTGCCGCTGGCTCATAATAGAGCCAGCGGCAATGTTGATGTGCAGCAGCACCCGTAGCGCATTCCACTGCCTGAAATTCTGGCAGTGAAATGCGCGATGGGGCTGTGCCTGGGGGCCCCTGCACTGCCCATGCCAGAGGCATGGGCAGTGCAGGGGCCCCCAGGGGCACCCCGAGTCCCCCTTACTGCCAGCCTTTCCAGGGCGGTGTGTACCGCCATGCACAGGCTGGCGGCTGGGGATTATGACCGCCTGGCGGAAGCATGGCGGTCAGTTGGAGGGGCCGGCAGTATGGCCGTGGCTAATGCGCCACGGTCATAATTCACTGCCGGTACACAGCCAGCCTGTTGACGGTGTTACTGCCAGTGTACCACCGGCTGCCAGGGCTGTATTAAGGCCCTATGTTTCTACAGGAGAGCAAATAGCAGTGGTAGCCCTAATCCTCCTTTCTGGTACCAGAAAAGAAGCCCAAACTGCGTTCAGAGGTGACAAAGAGGTCTGTTAGTCTGCTGGGAGTCCTCCCACATAGACAAAGAAGAACCAAAAGGTTTCTGCAGAAACTGCAACGACGTACAGCAGGAGATGGCAAACTAGCTGTAACGTCCCCTCTTCCCTGGTATGGGCAGTGTGATGTTTTATAATAACATATCTGCTAGTCTAAGAACAACACATATTTTTCTGTGTAGGGTAGACAATTTACTCTTTGTACTGGCAATACCTGGTAAATATTGTGCACAGCTTTGGTTGAGCACAGGATAAAAATGTTGTGCAAACAACAAACAACAAATTCTGCATGGAAGGGCAGCTGATAAAAGAATGAAAAACATCTCCACTAAAATGAAGCTTTGCTAAAATAATAAAATAAATATAAGCGAAATGTAAAGGGCACAGACCTCATGCCCAGGGCTAAATAATGTGCCTGTGTAAATGGTTGAATAACCTCACAACACCCTCTCCATTGCCGGTTCAAAGGAGCAGAGGTCTATAATAAAACCTAATCCTAAAGTCACCTTTCCTACTTTGGTCACTGAAAACAAGCTAAAACCTATTGAATGAGGCAAAATGTCCATGTTGGCTAGCAAAACAGACCAACTCTGAGACAAATTAAAATGGTCAATTTACAATTTCTAAACCTTGAACCTCAGATAAGGCCAAATGTCAGCAAATCAACAATAATCATGATCACCAATATTATCAATTTGTAATGGACTCCAGGGAAGACCCCACTTCGTCAGATTGTAAAGTAACCAGTTCTTTGACAAGGAAAGCGAGGGAGCACTCATGTTCTGTTGCCCCAACCATAGCTCCGGATGAGGCAGCAGTTTCCCATGACGTGGCAAATGCTGTAGCACCAAGAGCCACTTGATCCACAAAGGACGGCCTATAGGAACCTTCCCGTATCAATCATAATCTCAACATGCAAGTCTGGTAATAAACTCTCATCGAGAACACCAACAGATCAGCGTCCAAAGAAGGTATGCTCTGCATGGTAAGACATACTTCCGGCACCACAAACATTGAAAGACTGGCTGCATGCAATTCAGAACCACTCTGAAGGACAAAGCCCAGTTAGACTCCAGTTCTTCCAGGAGTGGTGCCCAAAAGACAGCCCAACATAAATTGGTTGGCATTCAGGCCATTCAAATGTGCCTTGGTCTCATTTCTTTCCCAGGTAAAAGTGAAAGTTGCAACCTAAAGTGTGTATTGCTTAACTCAAGAGAGGGTTGGAAAAGGAGGCATTAAGACACACATTGTTGACCTACTGGTGATTCTGTCTGGTATGTATTCTGTCCTCTTTTGATTATGTTTCTGATCAAATTAGATAAAGAACAATCATACCATGAGCCCTGACTTGAACAAAGAGGGAGTAGTATTGAAACATATATCATCTGGTACATATGTTCAAACTTGTTAGAACTGGGGTTTCTGGTTGTCAGATTATGCACCCTGCACATGCAGGAACCACCACTCCAGATCAGGGTAAGCTAGATACACACTTGGCGATAACTTGTGCTCACCCTCTGGTAGCTTGGCACAGAGCAGGCAGGCTTATCTAAAGAGGCAATGTGTAAAGTATTTATGCAACAGGCATACACAGCAACACAATGAAACCACAACAAAAAGACTTCACAAAGGTTTAGAAAAATAGAGAATACTTATCTGAGTAAACCAAGACCAGAATGTCAAAAATCCACTCAGTAGAACTCGAGATATAAATCTTTAAAGAATAAACTAAAATAGTGCTTAGAAATCACCAGTGGTCAAAAGGTTACTTGAGGTTGTGCATTTCCAAAGTCCAGGCTGACCACAATGGAGGGTAGGCTAGCTACAGAACCCATGCAGGGTACGCTGAAAAAAAAAACCTTGGATGGAGCAAGCATCGACATCTAGAAGCAAATGTCATTATTTTGAAAAGTCTTGAGTGAACCAGGGAATCTTGCGAAGAACTGCCAAAACCTTTTATTGAAGCAGAGAAATAGCAGTTGGTCTGATTTACAAATTTATGAGCTACTAACTTTACTTGTTTCAGTACATTGCCCTATTTTCTGAACTGTACAGGTGCTGTACTGGGTATAGGACGTCCCCTTTTTTCCCTCATATTCGTCCTATAGCTGTCTGTCTGCTTGATATATCTTCTTCAAAACTGCTTTTGGCAAAAAGTGGAAGCGGGGAGGCGCGGGAGGTGTTAGTTAACAGCAAAATATCCAGATTGGAACATTTTGACCTAGTTTCCTTGTTACGTCTTAGATACTGCTTCAGTATGACAGTGATAGATTTTGTGTCTGTATTGAGCCACTGTAGGGAAGCTGTGCTCCCCAATCTTTTCTATATGGATTATGAAATGCATTTCATTAGGTACTGAATTTCTGTTGTTGGACATCCTCCATTTCATGATTTTGCCTGTCACTTTCTGGACTGACTTATGGTTTGACATATTGTACTCTAAATGATTGCTGGCTCAGTGATCTTCCCTGTACCTTGAAGGGACCGGCTGTCCAAGCGGTTCCCTTCAAGGTACTAAGCATTTGGTGGACAGTCCCTGTCATTTGATTTCAGTTTCTCCAAACTTTTTCTGAGTTTTTTCAGAAACAAACTCCCAAAGCTGGATTTGTTTCTGCAAAATAAAAAAAAGTAAGGCCCCTACAACATGGAAGTTATCTTGGCGTGGGGGAGGGGCAATATTTTTTGATTCCTGTTCTGTTTTCTTTTTCCTGGCAGTGATGGACAGAATTAAAAGTACACCATTTACCTCACGTAGGGTGGGTGGTGTAATGTCCTTCCATTAATAGCACCAACTTCGTCAGGCCATTGGAGGAGTTTCATGGATAGAGCCAATGGTGCTCCGTCAATGGAAAACGTAAGTAACTAGTTGTTTCAGGACCATGAAAAGGACTCATTTCATTGTAGTTATGAAATGTGTAGAGTAATGAATGAGCCTGCACCAATGTTTCAGAACCTTTGTTCTGGGATCACAGAGAAAAACGTTCTTGGATTTCTACCCTGTGCAAACATGTACTGCTGAGAAAATAAGTGTGAACATAGGAATGTGAAGAAGTGACAACTGAGAGCCTTTACATGACACTTCAGGTCATCAGTTGGGGCACATGATAATCTATATTCCTAGTTGTTTCTCTTTGACCTTGAATTAGGTAGTATGCTATGTCTGCACAACTGTCTGTTGAGAGAATATTGGCTATTTTAAGGGAAGTGCAGATAGAAATAGGCATCTGTAAATATGTGTTCAAAGCTAGATTTCTAGTTCAGATTTGTTACCAGCAATGAGACTGGATCTGGAAGGGTTGTTCAACAAAATCCTAGCTATTCTATCTTACCCAAGTTAAATAGCTACATTGCTTTAGGAGTGGGTCCATGTAGTGAGAACCTGCATAATCTATCAAATCAAAAGACTGAATATGTTATTAACCACATTACCCTCTCTTGTCACCTTTTTCACTGTGGCTGCATTCATCAGGAATACTTATGAAGTCTCACTTATTTCAGACAGTGATCCCACCAATTTGAGACTAATATTTGTTAGTGTGAGTTTCATGTTAGCTGATAAAACCTGTATAAATAATATTTTGCAGTGCCAGCTTTAAATAATCAAACCTGTCAGTTTCACCACAACGTTTACTCATTCATAATGCTATACTTCTTTACAATTTATTTTATGTGAATGTATGATGGGCCAACACATGCAGGAACCACGCATGCCTTAACAACGGGTTCGGAACAACGACCAAGTTGTTTCCATGCATGCCATTACCATGCGTGCCTTTACAACGATTTTTCGTTGTAAAAGCATGCCTAGTGAAGGCAAGTGTGGGAACAGCATGCTTGGTTCTATCATGCCACCCCTCCACTTGCCCTAAGGCCCTAAACTACCCCGACCCCCCACCCTGCAACTAAAAGCAAAACTACCACAACCCCACCCCTAAAAACAAAACTAGCCCGGCTCCCCACCTCGCCCCTAAAAACTGAACTACCCTGACAGCCCCCACCAACCCTGAGCCTTAAAACCTTCCAGCTCCTCACCCTATAAACAACCAACCCCCAACCGCCCTAAAAACAAAACTACCCTGACCCCCTACCCCTGCCCTAAAAACAAAACTACCCTGATCCCCCGCCCCTAAAAACAAAACTACCCCGACATCCCCCACCCACCCTGAGCCCTAAAACCTCCCTGACCCCCCACCCTATAAACAACCAACCCCCCCACCAGCCCTAAAAAGAAAACTATCCCGACCCCCTACCCCCAAAAACAAGACTACCCGACCCCCCACCCATCCCTGATAACAAAACTACCCTGACCCCCACCGCCCCTCCGCCCCTAAAAACTGAACCACCCTGACACCACCACCCAACTTAAAAACAAAACTACCCCTACCCCCGCCCCTAAAAACAAAACTATCCCAATCCCCCACCTGCCCATAAAAACAAAATGACCCCACCCCTAAAAAATAATAGCCCAACCCTCACCCCAAGCCCTTAATCCACCCACCCCTAAAAACTACACAAACCCTGCCCCAACCCCACTTACCTGACAACATCCTCTACCGATCCACTATGCCTTTTTCTCTGCCTTTACCACTCATATGCATAGTTCAGCACATGTGTGTTTAAGGCAGAGAAAAAGGCAGTCGTTGTTCCGGCAAACATGGTTATGCTTCTGTGGGAAACGTCTGCATTGTTCCCAATGCGTTGTTCAGGACTTTTCCCATTTTATGGAGTACAAACCAGCCTGAATAAGTTACCGGCATTTTCTACAGTGCCCTTTAGGTCAGTTCCACTTGTTGCTGCCAGATTCTCAGACAGCTCTTTTGGACGAAACCTAATTTAGGAGCAAAACTATTGGGGCTGTTGGCATGCTGAAACAGGGTACTGGAGCTTAAAAGAGATCCTGTGAATATTTCAGCATGGAATATATTTTGTATTATGGTACAGGTAAAGAAAAAATACATTATTTGATTTCTTTTTTCCTTGTGCTTGAGCAACTGGAAGTTCCAAATCTATAATCCATGTATGCATGATGGTAGCTCATTCTGATGCATACTTCTAACCACAGGTTCCTCACTTTGCAAATACCCATAGCTGCCACACCGGACCTGGACATTTTTCAGAACACTTCTCCCTCATGCCTGCAGGTGCATTGTGTGGCTTTGTGTCATCTTTATCCCACCCTGGAAGTGAGGCTGGATCGATATACAATCGTCAAAGCATGCTGATGTCAGCTTTTTTCTTTCTATGCCTTTGGAGACTTCATATCAAACTTTTACCTCATCTTTTGACAAATTGCTCATCAAAAAACGTTTTCACAGTGTGCAAGGGTACATGTTCCTGTCTAAAATTACAGTTTTAGCCCTGCATGTTTATCTTTGATGGATCCCAAAATAGTCTGTCTGTGGGGTTGAGGTTTGGCGTGCAACATCAATTCTCATGAGGACTGCACCGAGGTGAACCCCAAGATCATCCAGAAACACAAAGCAAAGAATGTATCTCTGAGCACCAAGGGAAGGTTTGTCAGTCCCATTTCTGGATGAAGCTGAGGGTCCAGACCTGCTTAATGTATTAAGGCAGCATCTGAAAAAGATCTTACTCACACTCAAAGTCATCAGGTAAGTCAAAATCCAAAATAAAACACAAGAAAACAAAGTGGAATACTTCTCCATCCTGCCATTCTCGACCTGAGAATTTCCACTGTCACCAGGGTGCCTCTTGGTCTCAGTCAAGGTCTCCTACTTTGCAACCGATTCCCCAACTCATCCTGATACACCTAATTCCCAGTAGGAGGCCATGTTGCAGATTTTGGGCACCCTTTCATCTCTCTCTTGTTTACCTTTTAACCCCTCAAATTTGAGGAGGCCTTAGTCATTGTCAAATCTGTCCTCAACTTTGCCAGTGCCCTTGGACCCAGCTGTGGGTTCTTCCCCAACTCTGCGGCTGACACTACCTCACCTTCAAACCCATAGCCACAATCCACGTTGATTCTTGCTCTGTTGACACTGGCTCTGACAGAATTAGTGCCAGAGGAAGAATCAATTGTTCTATCAGAATCCAACCCCGAACAAAATTGTGTCATATGCCAGTCCTGACACACCTGGTCCCCCCTCATTCAGAATCAAACAAGATGCAACCCCTGCCAGGGAGTTACCCAGAATTCCTCTAAAACTTGTTTGGATCAGACTCTGATCCAAGACAGAAAAACTTAGGCTATGACAATGGAGACAATGAGGATAACGGCTAACATTATGATGAGGCCTTTTAATTGGACAACTTCTGTGACAATGGATTGAGTTCCACCCCGGTCCCTGAATGCAAGTATCAGCCATGGTCATCCAGAATGCAGCTGAAGTTTAGACCAACAGTTACCATCCATTGAGGTAAAGACTAAAGTGTATTCTTCTGTCTGGACCACCCTCCACCGAAACACTTCTATCCTTTAATAAATCATACTAATAGACTTGTTAAGGGGCAGCTGGGCCAAATATTGCCCTTCCTCGCTGTTAAATCGGCAAGTGGCACAATATCGTAAACCAACCTCCGGACACCCTACCTTCATTACAAAGCAACCCACTCCTTAAAATCTGACTGTCCAGGTGTCTATAAGCAGGCTTAACCCCAACTTGTTTTCTGTAACCCCCCCACTGCCCCGACAGAAGCATTTGTAAAACTGATGTTTTCTTCTGCTCGTCTTGCCCTTAATTCTGTCAATGCAGGCTACCTCTTAGGAAGATGCTTGTATGGATTGTAGAATAAGGTAAGCAAGATCTTGCAAATAGGCCTTAACTTATTTAGCACCAATTTATCACATATCATCTAAGATGGGCAAAATGTAGTATAGTTGTATTTCATTCTGGGATGGACAGTAATGACTGCTTTGACACAGACTGGGACCAATAAGGTGCTTCGGTGCCGTGTGTGGATAAGATCTACAGGTTTTTCGGGTGACATCCAGAGTCATTAATGGACATGCCATTTGAATGCACCTGTTACTTTTGAGAGAAGGCAGACTTCATAGAAAGCAAGACCACAATGCCCACCCTATGCCTGTCTGCACCCATTCAGCACTATCCACAGCAATGTTGTCCCTTTAGAGTCTTCAGAAGGAGTCTTTCTCGAAGACAACACCAAGGCCTACCACTTGAGCAACAGACCCCCTGGCCTTTTGAGGCCAGGGTCAGGGATTGAGCTGATAACGTCATGGCTGTCAGAGACAGCATACTTCCCAGTCCACCCGCCTTTCCCGCTGCAGTATCAAACCATCTTTAGTTTGCCCCCTGCAATCCTTGCTGTTGGCCAATGGCACCATGTTGGAGGTAGGTTAAGTAGTTACCTCGAAAGGTGGAAGAGCATCACATCCAACAAATGGGTTTTTCAAACAGTGCAACAGGGTTACACCCTGCTCTTTCCTTCTGACCCACCACACATTCCAGCCAAACCATAGTGGCTCTCAGAAGACCAGCAGTCCATTCTGCATCAGATAGTCCAGGCTTTTTGGTCTAAAGGTGCCAGCATCGGAAATAGAGTCTAGCTGTTACTCCTGTTATTCCCTCCTGCAGAAGAAGGATGGAGGCCTTTGCCCTAGTTTCGATTGTTGCTCCTTCAATTTCTTCTTGAAAGAAAAATTGAAGATGCTCATGCTAGGCCCGGTTATACCTGCCCTGGTTTCGGAAACTGGATGATAGCGTTGGATGTGCCGGATGCTTAGTTCTATGTTCATGTCCTGCAGCCTGAGAGGCCTGCGTTTCAAGGTGGGCCAGGAACATTTTCAGTTTTCCATGCTGCCTTTCAGCCTTATCATTGATCCTCATGTGTTCACGAAAGTGATAGCAGTGGTTGCAGCACATCTTCATATGTTGGGTATACCAGTCTACCCCTATCTTTGACAACTGGCTGCTAAAAGTAGGCTTGCCACAGTCAGTTGTAGACCACCTATTGGCGATGGTACACATTTCATCATCTTTGGGGTTCTAGGTCAAGGTGCAGAAGTCACAACTGATTCCTTTGCAGAGGCTCCAGTTCATTGAAGAAATGCTGGATATCGTGCAGTTTTGAGCTTTCACCTTAGTATGAGTCCTGAATATTCACCCTATGATCATGGTGTTTCATCATTGGTCCTGGGCCTCAGTGAAAGCATCCCTGAGACTTCTTGGTGTCCTGCATCTTGTATCCTGCTTGTTGACTATGACTGATGGCACATGTGGGCTCTGTATCAAGTCTCAGTGAGCTCAACACCAAGGGAACCTGTTAATTGAGATGTCAGAGGTGAATACCCAAAATGTGCAATGATGTCTGATTGACCGCAATTGTACCAGTTGAAGTCCCCTCTCCCTAACCCACCCAGAGCTGACAGTGGTGACACATGCATTGCTACTGGGTTGGGGTGGTCACCTGGAAGAGGGGGAGGTGAGTGGATTCTGGTCTCAGGTGGAGACCCGTCTCCACATTAACCTGTTGAAGTTGTGGGCACTTTGCTTGGCTTTGAAGACCTTCTTACCATCCATCAAAGGGGGGATGATTCATCTCCTCACTGACAACACTATTGCCATGTACAACTGCAACAAGAAGGGCTGTGTGGGGTTCTGGAGCTTGTGCCAGGTGCTCTGCATCTTTCGAACTAGATGAGCCATCAGGGTTTTTCCCTAGCAGTGAACCACCTGGTAGAAACTTTAAACACCTGGGAAAACTAATGTAGCTGGTGATGCCTTACAGATCTCAAATGGCACTTTTACCCGAAGGAGAAACAGGGGGTGCCTTCCAGCAATAAGGACAACCCGTGCTCAGTATCATTGCCACCGCCTAGAACATGCAGTGTCACTACTTTTGTGACCTGGAGTCCCCAAGAAGTCTCTTCCTCTGAGACACACTCCTTTCAGAGTGTAGCTCTGGACTCCTGTCTGGCTTTTCACTGCTGCCTCTCCTGCCCATAGTTCTGAAGAAGACATCACTGTCTGGGCCTAAGTCATCCTAGTGGCTTCAGATTGGGCAAGGAGATTGTGATACCAGGAACTTCTGTGCTTCAACATCTTTTCTATCATCATGCTGCTGTCATAGGGAGGACCTTAGTTTGCAGCAGCAAGCCAGAGTCTCTCACTTGGGTCTGCGGAATCTACACTTTTATGCATGGCAGTGAACAGTGGCAGTTGACTGCATGTGATCTTCCTTCTGAAGTTGTGGACGGCAGTTAGTGGCCCATCTATAAAATCTGTCTGTACTGGGCACTGGCATACGTTGCTACCTTGTGTTGTTCCCACAACATAGTCCCACTACAGGCAAAGCTGTTGGATGCCTTACTTTTTTGTTGCGCTTAGCAAAGTAAGAACTTGCTGTAGGCACTGATAAAGGTTATTTGTTGGCCCTTTTGTCTTTTTGTGTTTACTGAACCAACTGACCTTTTTTAAGTCAGCAACTGTGATTCGTTCTCTTAATGGTCTAGGTCATATTCTTCTACCTGAACCCTTTGTGATGCCTCAGTGGGGACTTAATTTGTTTCTCACATTTCTTACCTCATTTGAACCAGTGCACAAATGTCCTTTGCATCTCCTGACTCTCACAACAGTCTTTCTCATTACAATCACTCCAGTTTGTTGCATAAGTGAGATTCAGGCTTTTTCAGTCCAACCAGCCTACACCGCCTTTTTTCCTGAGAAACTGATGGTACGAACTGGAGCAGCGTTTCTGCCAAAGGTTGTGACTCCTTTTCAGCTTGAGCAACTCATTACTCCGACGACATTCTTATTTCCAACTCACCCCTCGAAAGAGGAAGAGAGACTTTGTTGCTTGAAACCCCAAGGAGCACTGATCTTTTACATTGATTGGACCAAGACCATCGGGTGCATGATCAGCTCTTTGTGGATTCTCTAGAGCAAAGAATGGCAAGGAGGAGTAGAAGGAGGCCATATGATGATGGATAGTCCTCTCTATTAACATATGTTATGAATTGGATTAGAAGGAGCCTCCAGAAGAGTGTCTCCAATCTTTGCTACAATGAAAGCTATGTCTGTATATTGACAGTCATTGTGCGCTACTGCCTAATATAGGGATTCCATAAATGTACAGAGGTAATATAACACACACTCTGCCCCTAGGATACCCAGTCCTGCTACAGAGAGCATACACCATTGACAGAACAAGAGTCGTGCTGCAAAAGATTTACATTTGAGGTCATAAAGGATCAGTTTTGTCTATTTAGTATTGAGGAAGTAAAAGTGAGAAAGAGAGACAGAAAAAATGAGAAAAAAGAGGCAGTGAGAAGAGGAAGAGAGAAAAGAAACCAAGTTTGAATGAGTGAAAATGCAGGAGAGAAAAAGGAAAATAAGAAAGAAGCTATTAAAGGCTGGAAACAAAAGAGAAGGAGAAAGAATGAGGAAAATAAAAAATATACAGACAAAGAAGCAAATGAAAGAAATGAGATGAAGGAAGACAGAAATAGGAAAAAGAAAAAGAAAAAGGATGAAAAAAATAAAAAAATGAATGGAATAAAAGCAAAGGCCAATTGAAAGAATGACAAAGGAAGAAGTAGAGCAAGAAAGGGGAAAGGGCACAACAGAAAGAGAAAAGAAAGCAAGAGAAAGAAAAAGAAGTAAGGAAAGGCTCACATTAGCACAAAAGAGAAAGAGGAGGTGAAGAAAGAAAATAAGAAAGAAACAATGAAGGAGAGACAAAATTCAAGGGCATTAGTGGAGGAAGAAAGGAGAAACACAGACAAATACAACAGGAAAAAGAGTAAGATAGAAACAGTGGAGGAGTGAGTGTGAAAACAAAGAAAGAAGATAAGACTGAAGGAAAGTAGGGACATAAAGAGAAAAAGCAGCTAAAGAAAAAAATAGAGAAAGAAAGTCATATGGTAAAGAAATGAAGTGGAGAAGGAGAGAAATCAATAAGGTGGGAAGGAAAAAGAAAGAAAGAATCAAAGGAAAAAGAGAGGGGGAATAAAGCAGTGATAGCATCCTTGCCTCTGGTGGAATGAGCCCTCAGATTTGTTGGAGCAGAGGTCCCCAACAGGTTGTTTGTGAGCTACCAGCAGTTCACAGGCTACACTGAGTAACTCGTATATAATTGCCTGAAAGAAGGAAACAACCAAAGAGAATTACTGGGGAAAAAAGGAGAGAAAGAAAGTGGGAGAACCATTAGCAAGAAGAGAAAAAAGGAAAATAAAGAGAATGAAACAGAAGTAAGAAAGAAAGAAATAATGAGAAAATGAAGGAAAAGGAGAAAAACTGAGTAGAAATGGGAGAAAATAAAAATAGCAGGAGTAAAACAAACAAGACAAGAAGAAAAAAGAGCAAGAAACTGAAAAGAATGCACAACAAATAAGGGAAAGAAAGGGGTAGTGTAGTGTAAAAAGGTAGGAGGAAAGAGAAAAAGGAGGAGAATGGACAGCAACAAAGGGGGGGTACAAGACATTGTGAAAGAAAAAAACATGAATATAAGGAAAAAGAAAGGGAAGGAAGGAGAGGCAAGAAAGAAAGGAGGAAAATAACTATTTTTTTTTTCAAAAGAGGGCAGGCTGCATCATCTTGTACCGTCAGCTTTGAGCCCTCTCTGGAAATAGCAAAGGTTTTCTCAATATTAACAGGTGGGCAGCTGTGTTGTCAAGCCTGTGACAGGCAATTATGTAATAGTTAGTGTATCCTGCAAGTCTCTGGTAGTTCGCGATTGACCTGTTGGGTACCGCTGCTCTAGAATGTCTAAGGGTTCTTTCCACCAGAGGCAAGGCTGCTATCACTGCTTTGGCACATGGAGTGCCTGTCCTGGATATCTGTCAGGCTGCTACATGGCCATCATTACACAAGTTCATGAAGCACTATCAGGTCTGTCTGGATTGGCATGTCGCCTGTTTTGCCCTACAGGAATTTCTGGACTAACCCATTCCACAGATCCACCACCTTGGGAGGCAATCTCACAAGCTGAAGAATCTACTTTATGTAACCGCTGATTCCTCACCGCCCTCTCATCTCCCCGTCCTGTTTAATGATCTCTTTTCACCTAGAAATGTCTCAATCTAGGAATCAGCACACTGACACCTTAGATCAATTGTTAAGCTCCTTGTCCAACTGCCCCTAAAAGAAATTGACTTCAGTGTGAAATTTTGACTATTACATGTGACTCCAGCACTTCTTCTGGGATGGGATGGAGCCCACGTGGAGCCATATGGCACCACATGGTGGTGGGTGGAAGAAGTTCTCTAAATGCTCTCTGGATTCATTCTCGCACCTGGAGGTATTCACAATGTGAGGAATCTGCAGTTAGATAAACTATCCACAAGGCAGAGCATTACTGAAGACAAGTAACTTCTTATGCATACTCAAATACAAAATATGTTTCTTTCTCTCAATAGGATAAAGCAGCTGATGCAAAAATAAGCAATTTAATTTCTCTAAAACATACTCTAGAACTTGTGGATTCTTTAAAGGTAATCATTTTGTCTATAATCTTAATGCAAATTATGTAGTTAAGCTTTAAATAATTATTTTAATTGAGCTTGTTTTGAATTCTTGAAATGTTAAACTAAACTGCACAGAGTAAGTCATGTACACAAAGGAGTTCGTAATCAAATTGTGTAAACTCTTTTTGTGTGTTGCTGATCTTTTTCAAAATCTAAAAGTGACATAAGTCTGGGACTCTCTCCTTAACCCCTTAACTTTTTGCCACAGTGGCTGATTTACAAAAGCAATATACCACTATGTCTGCTAGACTTGTCCGTTACAGAGATATACAGGGGTTGTAGGTTCTCCCAGAACCAAAGGCACCCAGAGCCTACAACGGAGCAGCAACACACAGGGGGTGATTCTGATTCTGGCGGGGAGGGTATTATGAGTTTTTCCCTGGGCTGGCGGGCGGTCTCCAAAAGACCGCCCGCCAGCCCAGGGAAAAACTCTCTTCCCACGAGGATGCCGGCTCGTAATCGAGCCGGCGGAGTGGGAAGGTGCGACGGGTGCAGTGGCACCCGTCGCGTATTTCAGTGTCTGCAAGGCAGACACTGAAATACTTTGCGGGGCCCTCTTACGGGGGCCCCTGCCGTGCCCATGCCATTGGCATGGGCACGGCAGGGGCCCCCAGGGGCCCCGCGACCCCCCCTACCGCCATCCTGTTCATGGCGGCTTTCCCGCCATGAACAGGATGGCGGTAGGGGGGGTCAGAATCCTCATGGCTGCGGAGCGCGCTCCGCAGCCATGGAGGATTCAAACGAGCAGCGGAAAGTCAGCGGGAGACCGCTGACTTTCCGCTTCTGACCGCGGCTGAACCGCCGCGGTCAGAATGCTCGTTGGAGCACCGCCAGCCTGTTGGCAGTGCTCCCGTGGTCGGTGGCCCTGGCGGCAGAATGACCCCCACAGTGTGTTTTTATTGTGTGCAGAGTATAGCCCAATTCATATGGTGAGATATGTAAAGTGAAAAATGGGTATTAAAGAAACCTATGTATTGCTGAACTGGGCATAGAATGTGGAGTTTAAGAGCAGTAGTTATTGCTACAACTCTGAATGTGTAGGTACCTGTACTAGCATAAGATTCAGAAGGTATTTTCCAAAACTCTTCTTTCTTACCTACTAATTTACATTTAGGAGGCACACATGCAGTAAAATGCAAGCGATAATAACAAATGTTCTACTAGTCTGTGTTCCCACATATGTTTGGATAAAAATGGTACCTCACTTTTGTGGGTAGGCCGAATGTCTGCAACAGGGACTGGGCCAAAACTTATGTACGCATTACATTTCTCTACTTAGAACAGACCTTTTAAATGCATGTAGCTGTGGATTTTGGAACCTAGCTGAGTTGGCACCTAGGAACACCTAGCAAACCTGTATATTTTTTAAAAAATAGGCACCTGGGTGAATCCAGGGTGGGGTCACTTGTGTGACCCTCACCAGGTTTGTTTTACCCTGAATCCCTTGCAAACCTCATACTTTGACTAAAATTGATTTTACTCACATTTCTGTAATGGAAAGTTCTAGAATCTGTGGAGAGCTACAAATTTCCTTCTACCCAGCACTCTACCAAGTCTCCTGATAAAGATAGCACCTTAGTACCTGCAGCTGGAAAAGTCCAAAAATGCATATAGATAGTTCACATTTTTCCACTTAAAGCTGACCTTTTTTTGCAATTTGGGTAACTGCGGATTTTGGATCCTAGTTCAGCCGGCACCTAGGGAAACCAATCAAACCTGTTCATTTGTGAAAACTAGACACCTAGGGGAATCAAGGGTGGTGTGACGTGTGTGGCCTGTTACCAGGTTTTGTTAACCACAATTCCTTGCAAACCTCAAACGTTGACTAATGAAACATATTATTCTCGTATTTCTGGGACTAAAAGTTCTGGAATCTGTGGGGAGCCACAAGTTCCCTTCTACACAGCATACCCTCAAGTCTCTCGAAACAAATTGTACCTCACTTTTGTGGGTAAGCCTGGTACCTGTAGATTTTGGGCCTTACCTCAGCCAGCACCTAAGGAAACCTATCACACTTGCATATTTTTTTAAACTAGACACCTGAGGAGTTCAAGGTGGTGTGCCACTCATTGATCCCACAAGGTTTTCTTACTCAGATTGCCCTGCATACCTCAAGCTTTGCCTGAAATTTATGTGATGGAATCTTCTGGAAGCTGCAGGAATCCCCAAAATTCCTACCACTCAGTATTACCCCATTTAGGCTGATAAAAACACTGTGCCACTTGTGTGGTTGGGCTTAGTGCCTGTGACAGGAACGGATCAAACCAAGGTCAACTGGAGCCCTTGCAAGGGGATTTCCCTTGACTTTGGTTTGATTTGTTCCTGTTGTGGGCACGAGGCCCAACCACACAAGTGGTGCAGTGTTTTTATCTAAAGAATTTGGACAATGATGGGTAGCTGGATTTTTTTCTGCAGATTCCAGAAGCATCCATCACAGAAACGTAAATAAAATGATGTGATTTCAGGCAAAATTTGCAGTTTGCATGGCTTTGTGGGTGAGAAAATCTTGTGGAATTCACGTAAGGCACACCACCGTGGAATCCCCTGGTGGTCTAGTTTAAAAAAATGTCTGTGGTTGATCGGGTTTCCATGGTTGGCGGCTGAGCACAGCCTTAAATCCCACTGTTGCCCCTATTGCTGATCTCTCCATCTATCGCTTTATGGTCTTTTATGTTTTTCCAGATGGCAGTCAACCCCAGCCCAAAACGTGCAGCTGTTCCCCACTGTAAGTGCGATGATATTGGGAGTTAGCCACACTCTCCTGGCACATTTGCAAAAACAATACCTAAAATTAAGGGGGTTATTACAACTTTGGAGGAGGTGTTAATCCGTCCCAAAAGTGACGGTAAAGTGACGGATATACCACCAGCCGTATTACGAGTCCATTATATCCTATGGAACTCGTAATACGGCTGGTGGTATATCCGTCGCAGTTGGGACGGGTTAACACCTCCTCCAAAGTTGTAATAACCCCCTAAGTGTCATCTCATTTGCCACTGGTATGCAATGCTTTAGTCTGCAGGGGATCAGAAAGACTATTGAGGTTTTAAGGGGTCAGGCTAGGGCTTGTGGATAGGATGGGCAAGCCCGACCTCATTATTTTATTACAATTTATTTATTCCTGTCATACAGTGGGCTTTCTGCCCCCGTGGGCAAATTGGGAGCACACTTCCTGTCTTCCCCGGGGAGGAAAGAAGACCAGTTTGTCCCTTTAGGGGTGGAGTGTGGCCAATGCAAGAATGCAACACCTGCACCATTATCTTTCACCCCAAAGGCAAAGTTCCTGGTGTCAGGACGATTTTTATGTTTGGGGCAACCTTCCCATTTGGGAAACGCCTCCTCTCTCCCCCGGGTGGGGGGGCAGAAAGACACTATTGACGCCACTGGGATCGAGGCAAGGCTCAATGCTAGGGTAAATTGCCCCATCCTTCTGTTTATTTTGTCACCATTTTGAAATCCTTGGTGTGCTGTATAGCTATTTTAGCCATGTTCTAATCACATTGTTTGAACTAACCAGGCCTGCAGTTGTGCACTTTAACCCGTTACATTTTATTAAGCATTGCTTTATTTTTCTAGCAATAGCTACATTTGCGGTGCTGTTTTATTTTCTCTGTCTCATTGTTCTTTCACGTAGGAAAGCATCACGTTCTTAGGAGGATACGTAGTTCACTTTGTGTTTTTTCCAAGGCTACAGTCAGATAGGGTTGCAGACAAACGTGATATGCTGTGTCTCCAGCATTTGCAGAAACACCATCATACGTGGGGACCATTTCTTAGAATGTCAGTTGTTTTAATATAAAAACACCCCTTAGTCCCAGACACGTTAGAAGGAGATTCCAGCCAGAGGACCCCGACTGTATGCTGATTTCTGCAAGCTTCGCTACAGCTACTTGATTAAACGGAAAAGCCCTGAACCAGATGGGGACGGTGTCTCTTTAGACCTCAGGCCTCTTCTTCAGGTATGAGGGATGATGTTCTTCCAGGGGGAAACCCGAAGGGCAGATTTGGTTTAATATGCTGTGCTTATACTTAGCGTAGGGGAGGGGCTATAGATCCACTTCCCTGTTTAGACAGCATGGTAGGACTGTTTTTATGTTTTACACTTGTAGTGACATGCCTCCTCCTATTGTCTTTTATTATCCTCATTATCGCTATGCACCTGCTTTTATCTAAGATGCAGATATTTTAATAAATGCTTTTTAAATACATTCTGTCTCCGTTGTCTTTGCCTGAGTGAGATCTTGGTAACTGAGAGAAAGGGATGCAATCTGATGTACCACGATTCCCTGGGGAGACAACCTTTCCATGAGCCCAGTTGTCACAATCATCTCGTTCAGAGCTGAGGAGCTGCTAGTTAGCCGGAAACCCTGGATTGAGCTGACAGGTGTCACCTGATGTGGAATTGTACTTAATACCTACAGCCCAAGCTATCCTACCGCCCAAATCCAGTAGCCTCATTACCCTAATGAAAACCTATGCGGCAGGGGTCTAGGGAGGTTTCTGGCCCTCTGCATTATGTATAAGGGGTGGGGATATGGCTGTGCACTGGTGGGAAGCCCCCATTCCTATATTTATATATTTTTAAAAAGTAGTGCCTGGTGTCTAGTGAGCTTTCTGCCCCCTTCCTCCCGGGCGCAGATAGGGGCAGTTACCCCCTCTACCCCATGAGGGAGGACATATACTGATACTTTTAAGTTGGTGGGGAGAGCACAGGCCCTTCCCTCAGGGTCCGCTAGCCCAATTCCCTGATGTCCAGTGGGTTCTATAATAGCCTTCTTCTATAGTGAAAATCATTGATCGTACTTGAAGTGGTTGCTGCCTGATGCATTTGAGGAGCAGGGCTAATATATTTGCCAATTCAGAAGAGCTCCATTTCCACTCACAAATATACAAGCTTATCAAACCCTTCCTTGTAATGTGGATCCAGCTTGTGTTGCCAATTAAAGCTGCTTCCTTACCTTCACTTTCTAAAAGGGCTGACATTGCACTGACACATTCTTCATTTATGTTGCCTATTTTGTTTCAGGCCTTTCATCAATGAAGTGCAATATACACATTTCAATTGCTAAAATAGCAATCACTCTCTTTCCCTAACAATGTTTACTGTCATCGGATATTTGTTTCTAGTCAGAAACATTGAAGAATCTCAGACACATGAACACCCCTACCACACGTGCATCTGCATACAAACAAGTATATCCCTATCAGATTGCATCATTAAGTAATTGTGCTTATTTAATCCAATCAGAATTGAATAGTAAGCTAACCTGAAACACAGGGTTGATTTAGCTCTTTGTAGTTCGATTTCAAAAGAAACAAGCATTGTCAAAGCCAGTAGGTCTCGCCCATGCGAGAGCGATTGGCTTTGCAGATGTCTGTTAGTCATGTTGTAAATCAGCGCGGCTGCTGTGCAGCATAGTTAGAAGTTGGAATACATTTTTGAAAAAGCTCTATGACATGCCACGGCTGACCATATTACAAATGCATTATACCCTCTAAGGCTTGTATAAGGCTGACAGGGTATCCGACATGTCTATTCTTTTCAGACAGCATAGCAATCAAGGTCTACTTTCAGTTACTGGGCTCCTACATTTTTCTGAGTTACAGTGTTTACCTAATTGACTCATACGTGCTTTTGAAATATGGGGTATTGGTCAACTCAAAAAAAACTTCCAATGTAAAATTCCATTTGCCATACGACTAGAAAACACTAACAAAAAAACATTGAAATGTATATTTTTGAAATCTGAAGCCATTGTTCAACATAGACATAGAGTGAAATAAGGAGCACATTACCAAGAAGTGAGTACATGGGTAGGGGTGATGTCCACCAGTAGCCACCTTGCTCCTCCATGGTGACAAGTAAGAGAGAAATAATGTAACTATGGAGAAAGCAGCCATCTTCAAAGAAGAAAAAAGCTCCTCAACATAAAAATTCTCCTTAGAAGTGATGAAGAATGATTGATATTGAGCACTATAGGCCTAAGTGACCCAGCAGTACAAGACTGAAACTGAGCAATGAGGTACCAGGATACTGAAGCAAATACAGGTGAAACAATGTGACTTCAACTGTATCGTAAAGCAGAGTAATTATTCCTTGCTGGTCTTTTAAATCTGAAAAAGAGGACAAGACACGCAGTAGCAGGAAATATTCAATCAACCAAGCAGCATGCTTGTAATAATGTACGCAAGCAGTCCTGAGCTCAATGAGATTTGGACCCTTCATCTCATACTAATACACAATCAATCAGGGGATTGGTAAAGCACACTACTAACCCGTGAGGGTCTCAAGGTGCTTTAGGTGGAACGGGGGGACATGGGGGCTGCTACTGCTCGAACAGACATGTCTTGAGATGTCTCCTGAAGGTAAGGAGGTCCTTGGTATGACGCAGGTGGGTGGGAAGAGTGTTCCAAGTCTTGGCGGCGAGGTGCGAGAATGATCTGCCCCCGGTGGTTGTTCTGCAGATGTGTGGGACGGTGGCAAGGGCAAGGTCAGCGGAGCGAAGCTGTCGGGTGGGGGTTTAGTAGGAGAGCCGTCTGTTGAGGTATTCTGGTCCGGTGTTGTGCAGTGCCTTGTGAGCGTGGGTGAGGAGTTTGAAGGTGATTCTCTTGTTGACAGGGAGCCAATGCAGGTCTCTCAGGTGGGCTGTGATGTGGCAGGGGCAAGGGATGTCCAGGATGAGGCGTGCGGAGGTGTTCTGAATGCGTTGCAGTCTTTTCTGGAGTTTGGCTGTGGTTCCTGAGTTACCGTAGTCCAGTTTGCTGCTTACGAGGGCTTGGGTGACTGTTCTTCTGGTTTCAGTGGGGATCCATTTGTAGATCTTCCGGAGCATGTGGAGGGTGTTGAAGCAGGAGAAGGAGATGGTATTGACTTGCTGGGTCATAGATAGTGCAGAGTCCAGGATGAATCCCAGGTTGTGTGTGTGGTCGGTAGGTGTTGGTGTGGCTCCCAGTGTGGCAGGCCACCAGGAGTCGTTCCATGTGGAGGGGGTGGAGACGAAGATGAGGACCTCATTCTTGTCGGAATTCAGTTTCAGGCATCTGTTCTTCATCCATTCGGTGATGGCCTTCATTCCTTCTTGGAGGTTGGTCTTGGCGGTGTCCTTGGTGAGGGAGAGGATCAGCTGGGCGTCATAAGTGTATGAGATGATGGTGAGGTTGTGAGATCGGGTGATGTTAGCGAGCTAAGCCATGTAGACATTGAAGAGGGTTGGGCTGAGGGATGAGTTCTGCCGGTGAGAAAGAAGGTGGTCCAGTCCAGGGCTCTGTCGTGGATTCCTGCGTCGCTGAGGCGTGTGCTGGAAGACGGTGTCGAACGCGGCTGAGAGGATGAGGGCTAGGGTTTCGCCATTGGCAAGTATGGTTCTGATGTCGTCAGTCGCGGCAATGAGGGCAGTTTTGGTGCTGTGGTTGCTGCAGAATCCGGATTGGGATGGGTCCAGAGTGTTGTTCTACTGGAGGAAATGGGTCAGTTGTTTTTTGACAATTTTCTCTATGACTTTTGCCGGGAAGGGGAGCAGGAAGATGGTCCGGAAGTTCTTGAGGTCCTTTGGGTCCGCCTTAGGTTTTTTGAGGAGGGTGTTGATCTCAGCGTGTTTCAGCTCTCCAGGAAGGTGGCAGACTCGAAGGAACTGTTGATGATCTTCCGGAGTTGGGGTGCGATGACGGAGCTTGCTTTGTTGAAGGTGTGGTGAGGGTAGGGGTCAGATGGTGAGCTGGAGTGGATGGTGTTCATGATTTTGATGGTGTTGTTGTTGACGTGGGTCCAGGAGAGTAGGAGGCTGGTGGCTGGTGAGTCTGTGGTGTCAGTGGTTGACGGGGGGTCTGATTACTGAAGCTGTTATGGATGTCTGCGACCTTGCTGTGGAAGAAGGTGGCTAGGGAGTCACAGAGGTCTTGTGATGGCGGGAAGTTGTTGACGTTGGAGCCGGGGTTGGAGAACTCCTTCACAATGTTGAAGAGCTCCTTGTGGCTGTGTGCGTTGTTGTCGATGCGTTCTTTGAAAGCGGTTCTCTTGGTGGTTCGGATGAGTTGGTGGTGTCTGCAGATGGAGTTCATGAAGGCTGTGTGGTTGGCCAGTGTCTGATCTTGGCACCACTTCTTTTAGTCTTTGGCATGTTTGCTTAGATACTTGGAGGTCGGTGGTGAACCAGAAGGCCTTTCTGTCGGTGCGTCTGTTCGAAGGCTTTTTAATTGGGCGAAACTGTTGGCACAGTCGTCGATCCATTGCCTGAGGTTGCGGGCTGCTGTTCAGTGTCGGTGGTCTCGATGGGTGGTTTCCGGGAGAGGGTAGTGATCAGTTAGTCTTTGGTGACCTTGTTCCATCTGCGGAGGGGAATCCGTTGCACAATAGATGTATTGAGAAGCCACTAGACTGCACACTGTCTGAAATGATTCAGAAATGCAGTAGCCTGGTTGAAAAGATTCAGAATTTCCCATCGTGGCTCAGATGTGATACATGTAATGATGAACTAGACCACCCAATGACTCAGCAACAACAAACGGTTGCAATTATGAAGACTGATAGATGAATAGTGTATTATTGAAAACTGTCACTTAATATTCAGGACTTGGTGAATGTGGAGGACATAATACTCCAAACTGGCTTGTGCAGATTTTTTATTTTGAGAAAGAAAAGGCTGGCAGTGGTCACATAGTGTTGGTGCCGATTAATGGAAGGCTTTGTGTCTGTGGAGAATGCTGTAATTAGTGCCGCCAAACAATTAAACTACGTTTCTCAGGAATCCTCAAAGTCTTACATTGCAGTGGCCATTTTTAATCATAGAGTTTAAGTTTCTCTTTGTTTCACTGTGTCCTTGCTAGGAAACCAAGCTAGGATAATGGTGCAGCAAGGATGTTGGAGGACAGTCACTTCAATGAGAGGCTGCCGGGGAACAGTTTACAATTCAGAGAAGCATTCAGGGATCAAGTTGTGGGAGAAAATGTACTTTGAAGTTGTGTTGAGAAAATTGATTAAGTTTGAACTATTATTGACTTCAGTTAATGTAAAGACTTTAGATCATTTGAGGTTGCTAAGCCTTTATATATTGGATCTAACCCTTCAATAGTGTCCATTACTTTCTTTCTAGTTGAGTCCAGTCTGGTTCTTCTTTAGTGGTGATGAGTAGGTTGGTCAGGTGGACAGATTATCTGCTGTGTAGTATATGTCCATATGTGGTCAGCAAAGGCTGCCAGACGTTGCTGCTTGTAGTTTAGAAATCCTTAGGCAAGCTCTTTGGGTTTCCCAAATATAATCCTTAATCAGTTCGTCAATACCTTGCAAAGTAGGTTTAGGGAAGAGAACGGGAAGTACTCTAAACATGTCGTTGAATCTGGGGGCAGCAATGATCTTGACTGACTATGCCAGACTGGCAGGCTGAGGCCTCACCACTTGGCAAAGTCAGAATTTGTCTTATTAACAAGAAGTGACATATTTTTCTGCACCACTGCCTTCATATTCCATCCATTCTACACTGCAAAATAGTTCAAACCCAATGTATTGTTTGGTGGAGAGGATAGTCCGTCGCAACAATGACAGAGTAATCTCTCTGCCAAACTGAACATCCCCCTGCCTCATTTACTTTCAGGTGGAGTTTCAGTATGTCAACGGGGGAGGCTACTGTGTCCCTGCTGCTGACATACATCTATGACGGCCTGACAGAGTAAGGAGGTTTCACAATTTATCCGCCCACCCTACTTAGACTGTGAAAGATAAAACCTTGCATGGTCCGGGAGCAAACTCCCTTGGTGAGAGGGTCACTGTTTTTTTTTATTTCAAAAAGAAAACCCACTTTGGGATTTTGTTTTTGAAAATAAAAAAGAACATTGAAGGTTTCCTGCATGGTTCCATCATCTTGAAGAAACCATCCTTCAAACTTTCAATGCATTTACAGGAACCGCCATGATAGCAGATCCTATAAATACAAGAAATGTCCACTCGTTCCAGTTAACATCTCAGAATTTGGTGAGTGGGTTCTTCTTTAGGGAGACAGAGTGCTTTATTTTGTTGCCCTGAGAAAAAGAGAGGTTTGCAATTGCAAAGTATCTAGAATGATTGTTACCCCAATTAATGCAATATTCTGAGAACATGCTCAATTTGGGCGATATTTCAAAAGGCTTTAGAAGGGAGGTCCTGGTGTTTGAAAGTAGGAGCCGAACATTGCCTACATAGGATCACATCTTGGATCCCAGCAGTCCAAATGCCAGAAGAAATTGAAGCAGCGGCCTCTACCGAAGTCAAAGCTATCAGATTGAAACTGTTGCACTGGATGGAGACTGTTGGGGACTGATATAGCAACAAATGTTTGGCAAGTATTTTTCTTTGAAGCCGGCTCTGGCTAATGATCAAAAGAGATAGAACCCCTCTGCTCGCTCAAAGGCTTTGTCTACACAAACAACCATATAGTTGTTGTGCTTGTCTCTAGCTTACCCAAAGAGGTAGAAAAGTGTCTCCAGCAGGAGTGGCTCGTGGTGCGGAAAAGGGGCAGAGCATGGCGGGGGGAATTGCGGGAAAAGAGATAAAATAAAAATAAAATAAAACACCTACCTGATTCCCCGCCGCTGCACCGATCTTCAGCCTCCACTGCAGGCACAGGCTCCCAGCCTGCCCTGAGGCCAAGCCGAATGCTGCTCTCATGCTTCTTGCAGCATGAAAGCAGCGTTAGGATTTGCCAGAGTCCCCTGGCTTGGCACTCTGAGGCAGACTGGGAGCCTCTGCCTGCTCTCTTCAACCCGGCAACACAGTGCTGGGTTGGAGAGACCTCAGTGCGTATTTGTGTTTGGCAGGCCAGAGAGAGCTGGCAAAACACACATGCACCGGCCAAACACACATGTGCACTGTGTACTTCTCTGTCCCTGTCACGCCCCATTGCCTGCCCCTTTAACAATAAAATGATTTTTATTATCATTTTATTATTAAAGTTTTGCAGCTGCTGCTACTGGTGGGGAGGGCGACGCTCCTTCGCCATAGCATAGGAGCCGCGCCTGGTCTCCAGGAGCATCCTGGAAAGAGATAGGATCCCCCTACTTGCTCACAGGCTTTTTCGCATCTACCCAAGCAGCTACATGAATTAAGAGACAAAAGAATAGCCGACATGTGTTTCACCTCTCTCTTGGCTCATAGGTCTGGGGCTTTCTCAAAGCTGACCAAGTAACAACACAAAACAACCCAATAAGACAGGGCAATTCAAAATCCCCCAACCAAAATAATTGGAAACAAGCATGTGGGGTAGGAAGAGAAAGATCACACAGATTCCAAACCCAATGGGAAACCAATGATAAACAAGGAACAGAGAAACGCATGACATCAAAGCAACAATCATTCTAATATGAAAGCAATATTACAGTACCGAAATGGTGATCCGTGTTGTATCCATAATGGCATAAAATCCAGTAGCACGATGTAAAGGAAGCGTCATGTAAACAGATGGTTTAAATGGTATGGGCATTGATTTCTGACACAATGCAGGCAATATGAACATAAACCATAGTATGTATAGCCATAGTATAAGACAGCATATGTAAACACATTAATGGTGTGCAAGTTAGAAAACCCGTCTATAAGTACATCAAAAGTATTTTAAATTAATTCAAACACTGATACATACAAAGTCGAAGAGGTAGTGGGGACACGGCATGGATGTCACATTGATCAGCATAGGGTCCAAGTCAGGAAAAACAGAAGAAAGAAAGAGAAAAAAAAGTTAAAAAGGAACAGAAGAGAAAAGAAAGGAAAAAAGGAATCACGTCAATGTAGGGTATATACTATGAGGTGAAAGCAGGTCAGGATGGGAGTTGCCTTAATTCCCTTAGTGAGGAAATATACGTCCTAAGATCACTAATGATGGGGGACAAATAAAGGGGAGTGTAAGGTAATTTGAAGAAGTGAAAAAAGTAGTCCTGGTGGCTAAGAAATAAAAGTCACAGTGTGCTAAAACAAAATATACAACTGCGAACGTAAGCTGGAGCATGCCAGGAGGCAGGCAAGGGAAAACTGGACTGCGCATCAGCAGCCTTATGAGTCCAGGGGAGGCCATTATGTTTGAGGCAGCCATAGTCAAAATGCACTAGTTATATTCTAGTTTGTACATAGGAATAAAAATCAACCCAATGTAAGGGTAAGGTTTGCCTACTACATAATGTAAAAAGAATAAAGAGGGATTATAAATAAGAAGGAATTCTGAATCAAAATTAAGGAACAATAAAATATAATAGAAAGTAAAAAAGGCCACCAGTCTTGGGTGTAGAAGGTGTAAAAAAGAAACAGACATCAAGGACCATAGTATGAGTTGTATGTAAAACAGCAGGGTATACAGAACACAAGCCCTTATTATGGGTGGAGCGAGGTGGGGATGTTTTAGTGCAAAAAAGAACATAAAATTAGCCTCATATATAGAAAACACATATAAATCATTGGACAGAGACCCCTTAGGTTAGACCAATATCTAGGTGGTAAGTACTGGCTCCAGGTTGAATTAGGAGTGTGTGTATAATCTAGATTAGGATAAACGTTGTGATCCCAGGACAGTCTCCTTGTAGGTCCTGAATTAGGACCACTAACAATGAGGAAGGGAGTTAGAAGAAAAGAAAAAAAGAAAACAAGGAAAAAGCGAGAAAAAGGAAAAGTGAAGGTAAAGAAGCTTATTGATGCAACAGGAAAGTAGGAATACAGCATATTATAATGTTAAATAATGTTATATAATTGTGATTTTCTCTAGCTTACAAAAGGATGTAGAAAAGAAGCCTTATATTGTGTTTTTGAGAGCACCCTGGGAAGAAACCAACGTTGAAGTTTATTGGTTATATTGACATATAGCTTCCACAGCACAGGCAATCTTTTTTTGGCTTCAGAAGCAAGACTATTATTTCCCTGGTGAACTCTGGTACCAGGTTGTTTGGAGTCTTTTGCATGCTTGAAAACCTTGCTCACAGAGGGGCTTGGTGCTGCAGATTAATTTTATAGAACTCAGTTGAGAATCCATCCTCCCTTGGAGCTTTTCCCGTTGTCATGGACTCAAGAGCTTCTGTTAACTCGTCTGCAGGGATGTCTGCTTCTCAACGCATTCGGGTAAGTGCAATTCTATTTCCAAAATTGAGGCCACGTTTTTGCCCTCAAAGTGTATAAAACCTTGTAGAAATCTGTAAATTTGGTCAAGATCTGGTTTAGCAAAGTAATTGGGGCACCCTTATAAGGTTTAAGGGCTGGTGTGGTCTGTGATGATTCTTTCTGCTTCATTTGTAAGACTAGCAGCCTTCCAAATCTCTTCATGTACTTACTGCCTCAGTTAGGTTCTGTAAAGGGCTTTTTTCCCCCCCACTGAAATTAAAACTGCAAGTTTGCTCTGGGTAGGGACTTCAAGGTGTCGGTTTCTCTCTGTATTGTTTTTTCAGAGTTTTTATTTGAGTTTTCAGCTGTAGCCAGCGTTCACTGGATTTCTTACAGGCATGGGCTGAGTCTTTAATCAATTGTCTTTTGTTGAAGTCCATAAATTTTTTGAGATAGCCCTGTAGGTTTTTCTTACCTTCCGAACCTCTATATTTCTTGTCTGGCGTCCTCCAAGAGCGAGTCCCAGGTACAATAAAGCCATGGCCATTTTTCAGCTGTTTAGCTGAGTGATCCAATATGCTATCTGATATCCAGCACCCCACTAAATTTGGTATTAAGGAAGCAGCTGTAAGGGAATAATCAATCCTTGTTTCAGTTCCATGAACACATGGCAAAAATGTACAGACGTTCTGCCAGGGCTTAAGGAGGTGCCATGGGTCCAGAAGAGCATGGTCCACAATGAGATCCTTCTGCAGCTGCCTATCATTATTCTGACTTTTTTCAGCAAGGCCAGATCCATCTATTATCAAATCTTGGATGATGGTCCAGCCCTTACTGAAGATAACATTGGTATGACCAAATCCTGTCATCAATCTGCCTATATCACTGAGGAAACTGGCTTTGCTGATGTGGGGAACAGAAAGAGACGGAAGTATCTCCTGGTGGGAGGGATGGCTAATTAGATAAAAATGCATCTACCTTCGGGGGCAGACCACGATTTGCAGACACCAGCCATCAGTTTATTATGAAGAAGATTGACAGCATCTTCTTTTTTTATAATTTGGGCCTACAGTATACTATATCCGCCTAACCCAATTGTGGCACAGTTTATGTGATTCTTTACTCAAGAGCTGCGCTTCCTGAATGAAAGCTACACAACATTTTCTTTTCTTTTAATATAATTATAGAGATCGTTAACATTCAACACGATTATGTGATGGTCCAAGGGGACACACAGAGAAAGGACCCAGTGAGCAGGTTGTGTTATAGTAACAAGCAGAGGGAAGCAAGTGAGTCCCTTCAAAGAATTTGAATGTTTAAGACAGATGCTGGAAATGTAGTAAGTTCCTTATAGGTGAGCATGGTCAGGGGATGCAGATAATGTAAGTAGGACACTGAAGAGCATATGTGGTTCAGAATCTGTCCAATTGTTTGTGTTGCCTCCTCCTAGCCAGACACAAAGATAGCTAAAGAGGGTGATGCAAGGCAAGGGGACATTACTGTTAAGAGTTAAGAGTGGTAACAATGAACCAGTGCAAACTTTTGGTTGGTGAGCTACTTGTTCTAAGTATGCCTCGCTTGAATCAAGTTTAACCAGTAGGTATCTTTCTAAAAGGGTATTGGGGGAGTCCGAAGTGAACATCATAGACTTCCAGTTGATAGGGGCTCAAAGAATTTATATAATCCATACTTTTAATCATCTAGTGGCCCATAGCAACAGTCTTATTCTTCAAAGGGGATTAAGATTTGACTAGTTCTGTGTGTACTAGGCCTGATGTTTTCCTTGATACTGTGCTTTCGGAGCTGGCTGTAGAGTGGTCTGTGTTCTGTTAATTCCAAAGTCTGACAGCATGTTTGGCTTAAGGGTGTGTTTGAGACATATTGCCTTTGTGAACAGGCAGAGGCAGGGGATGGGGCTGTATCCATGTTTTAAGTTCCAAATGTCTCCAAAAATCATATCAATTCTTTTGGATCATAGTATTCCTTCATTCTACCATGTACAGTGATGATCATTGTGGTGAGATTTGTCATCCCATGTCTGACCTCTCTTTTTGATTAGTGTTTTTAGGGCAAGAAACATCTGTAGCATATTAGTTTCTTTCAAGAATCCACAAAGATGGAGATCTTGGAAGGGCTAGCTGGAGATGCTGTAGAGTACACATGTTCCTTCTCCCACCAAGTGATTCCCCCCATCCGTTGCCTTTCCACAGTTATTACAACCCTCAAAGAGTGCCCCGACCCCCAGCTGAGCCCCGCTAAGTAAAGGGCCTTGCTGCTTTGCCCTTTGGTGTAGCTGATGGCGCTGTAAGGGAGCCACTACCGACCAATTGACAAACCAGCGGGTGAGAGCTCAAGAAGGTGCTGATGTGAAAGGAAGGCTGAGCGGGGCCCCATGCTGTTATCTACCACTGGTGAGAGTAGGGACCTTAGGAGGCAAGTTGTGGTGATGAGCGCCCTGACTGCCCTGTGGGGCCCCCTGCTTGGGGGGAGACGGTGTAGGGCCCAGTGGGTGCTCGGAGACCTAATAAATCTACGCCTCCAAGGTACCGGAGCAGGTGACTTGTGAATAGGGAGTCTGCAGTGGAGGTGCTGAACCCGGCAGATGGACTGAGGGAAGCAGCTCTTGTTGAACACACCCTGCCTGCACCTTTTGGAGGACACACCACTGAAGGAGGTGAGGAGCTTGAAGTGAATAGGGGGCCCAGAAGGCATCGCAGTTGCCTGGTGCTGTGAAGCAGATGCGCTGAGCGGCCTGTGGCACAATAGACACTGGGCTCCCTCTGATACCTTGCTCCCCCTAAATGTGACTTTTCCCTGCCGCCTCCTAACTAGAACCTCTTCATGGCAGCAGCATTTGGAACCAGGCTGTGCCACTGCCTCTTACCCAATTGTCCACTAACTCTGTGCTGAGGTGCTGTTGTGTGACTGAGCGGCGGGTGATTTGCCCCATAACTGTACTCTGTTGATTGGGGGAGGAACTGTTTTGTGGAGTGATAAGAGAGGTGAATCCCCTACCCCCAGCCAGTGCACAACTCATATGAAGTGGGGCTCTGAGGACCTCCCTGTGGCCTGATGAGGACTGGAGAGTGAGAACACACAAATGGGAAGCCCAGACGGACCCCCTCCTGCTCATTGCTCCTTTCTTGGGGACTTATGGTGGAGTTTTACCTGGTGGTCTGACGGGGCCTTGAAGGGAACCCTCAAGAGCATCCTTGCCAAGCTGAGGAACATCTGCTGTCACTTTGGAGGCCCAAGGAGACAGAATGCACTGTGGAGAGGTCTGGGGGCGGCGCTGATCACCCCAGGCTGCCAGCCTTGACCCTGGGGTGTGCTCGTTGGATGGCGGAGGAGCAGCGCCAAGGTGTATATCTCAATGGGATCTCCGTGACATAGTTTGTGTTGGGATGGCCTACTCTAACACCACCAGAGGAGGCAGAATTGGGTGGCTGAAGATGCTTGAGGCAAGTTGTGTCCCTGAAGAGGGGGCCCTGTGGGGAGATATCTGGAGTTGCCCACCACCAATGTAGTGTCACAATGGGCAAAGTAACACGAAAGCAAGCCTTGGATGCATGAGCCCAGACTCAGATGGGGGCTCCTGCAGATGCACTGCTGCAACCCTCAGGGCGGTCCCAGGGAGGACCCACCCTAGAGGTCATTATGCAGGCCATCACTGCCTATAGAGAGGTGTTAGAAACCAAGATCAACAAGCTGAGGGCAGATCTGAGTATCCTGAAGGATGACCACAGGCGTTTGGCTGAGAGAGTCACCATTGCAGAGCGGACATTGGCAGATACATACCCAGATGTCTCAACTATGTGAGAGAGGCTCACTCTCATGGAGAACAAAGCATGAACACTTGAACTCAGAGCTGGAGACAGCAAAAACAGGTTGAGGAGAAATAATATTTGGGTCATTGGTTTCCCCAAGTGCATTGAGGGAAAGAACACCATGTCTTGTTTGGAACGTTGGCTGTGGGAGGAGGTGGCTCCGAAGGGTCTTCCCCATTCTATGCCCAGGAACAGGCCCACAGGGCCCTGCCCCGCTCACCTACCCCGGGCCCGCCACCACACCTAGTTGTGGCTAGACTTGTCTGCTACAGAAACCGTCACCATATCCTCGCCCAGGCCAGAGCCAGGGGAGACATTAGGGTTCACAACCACAAGGTCATGATCTTCCCGGATTTAACAAAGGAAGGGCAAAAACAGAGATCTATGTTCATTGATGTTAAACGCCAGCTTCATCAAATGGGCCTGCAATACTCAATGATATTCCCTGCCCAGCTACAAGTGGTGACCTGGGGAGGAGTAACATTCTTTCGAACACCGCAGAAGGTATGGGACTGCGTGGGGACACAACCGCAGGCTGGACCCAGTTCAGGGTCCCACATAGAGTGTCAAAACCGAAGAAGAAAAAAAACGGCACAGGGAGGAGGCATGTGGGATGGCCCAGATTAATGAAGAGGCACAGAGAGAACAACAACATGCAGTAGATGTGACTATGAGTGGTGGGGTCCTGGGTCAACCTACTCGCTGGAAGTGGGTGAGGCCCGAGACTCGGACCTATCCAGCAGCACCAGATTCAATGGGCTTTCGGATGAGGAACTGCCTGAAGTCATGCCTCGCATGTGGACAAACTGTTCTGAACCAGATGGTGCACTGCAAAGCTTTGCTATCACACATGAAGGGGGTCGGGTACCTTTCTCAGTCTTATTTACTTTGCTTGAGTCAACGCGACAGAGCGTCATTCTGGGGTCTTCATTCTTGAGGTCCTGTAGTTTCCTCCTGTTATTTGGAGGTAGGAAGTGGGGAACCGGGCGTGATGCGGCTTATTGGTCACTATCTCCATTTGTGGGTAGTGTGGGCACACTCACAAATGCATGTTAGTTGTTTGTGTGTTTGAATGAGAGGCGCTGAACTGCTTTCCTAGGGTGGGGGAGTTACGGGATTTGTTATTAGTTGAATGAGTGCTGGGTGTTGGTGTCTACCCTGAATGGCTACTTCTTCTTAGATCAGAGGGGACCGTTCCATGCAGGAGGTCCTATTCAGTCTCCAGGGGTTCTCTGTTTTATCTTCATGACATGCAATGATGACCCACAGTAACATATAAAATTCTGCCTTGGAATATTAGGGGGATGCATAGTATGATCAAGAGGCACAAATTCTTTTCATACCTCAATAGGTGTGGAGTACAGATAGCACTTCTTCATCAAATGCACCTTACAGCCAAAGAGGGCATAGCACTATAATACAGATGGAGAGGACAAGACAATTATACTACATATTCGGCCTCCGCAAGGGGTGTCCTGGTGTGGATCAGCCCTAGAGTTCCCTTGCAACACATTAACCACCAGATAGACCAAGCAGGATGATATGTGGTGTTTACAGGGCATTTAGACAGCAGGGATGTCATTATAGGTAGTACTTATGGTCCAAACACAGATCAAGCGACATTCTTTGCCGACGTTCTTATCCGACATCTCTTGGGTGTTGGCTCCACCCATTGGTGGGTTCCAGTATTCTTGGGGTTGACTATATCTGTGTAGGAGATCTAGGTCTTGATTGGTCACACCCTTCTCCTAGAGGACTCACCGGCAATCTGAGTAGCCCGAATGTTCTCCGCTTTGTAGGCAGAATGGGGGTTGCTAGATTATTAATGTCTCCACCACCTGGGTGAATGGGACTATTCCTTCTTCTCTAATCTACATGAACCCCATGTGTGGTTAGATACACTGCTCTACACACCTGATGTTCACAAATGGGTCCACTCCACTGAATACCTCTCCTGCACTGTATCTTATCATAATCCCCTCTTTTTAGGGCTAAAATGGGGAAGGACGCGCCCCTCTATCCAATCATGGAGGCTGAGTCTGGAGGCCCTTGAGGACCTGGTCTACCGTGACATAACTGGAATGGCCATTACAAAATATTTCAATCACAAAACTGGGACCACCACATCCCCTCAGATGGAGAGGGAGGCGTTTAAGGTTGTACTTAGAGTTTGGTGTATATCGGAGTCGGTGGGAATCTGGAAGACCCACCTGCATGACCTACGAGGACACATTGCGAGCATGTGAACAACGTAGGCCAGGGCATGCAGAAGTGCAGCCTACCTTCTTGATGCTAAAGGTAAGGTTACTCAAAACGCTGATAGACTGCTCTGTTTTGATTACTGGAACTATATGTTGTGGTCTTATGCAGAGCGGGACCACATGGGGTCGCTGCTTCCATGGCTAGCAAACCTGACCAAACGAGGATCAGTAATTGTGGAAGTGGACACGGATGAAGGACCCAAAGTGTACTGGCAGGAAGACATCAACCATGAATTCTATGAATTTTATGCTACTCTCTAAAGCGGCAAGGACAAGAATTCACTTTCTGACATAGAGGCCTTTTTGTCAACTCTGACTCTCCCTACGATTCCGCCGGAAAGGGTTCAAGGCCTGGGTGGAGACATCACCCTCCAGGAGGTCTGAGCTCCATTAAAACCATGGCCCAGAACAAGACACCTGGGACAGACTGTTTCCCAGCTGAGATTTATTCCACCTATACAAAGAACATGGCCCCAGATTAGTGGACCTGTACAAGGTGGCTAGAGATACTAGCCTCCTTCAACAATCCACACATGAAGCCCTGATCGTACCTCTGTTAATACTGGCAAAGGCAGCCTATGACAAAAGAGCCGATCAGCCATTGTCTATGTTGAATACTGGTTATAACGTTTTAACTAGGATTCTGACAATCCACCTTCTACCTCACATGCCGACTGTTATCCATCAAGACTAGGTGGGATTTATCCTGGGCCTCAACATGGTTTATAATATTTGTAGACTATTTACAATACAAGAAGCCACTATGTATAACAGAGTGGAAGCTATAGTCTTCTCTGTAGATATAGAGAAGGCCTTTAATTAACAGCTTGGAGTGGCTTTTCCTCTACAGCATAATGGCACATTTTGGCCTTGATCAGGGTTCATAGTTTGGACCAGGTTACTATACACGGACCCTTCAGCCAGAGTTTGGACAGGGACAGAAGAGAGGGGCACTAGACAGGGCTGCCCACTGTCATCTTTGTTATTTACCATGGTCATGGAGCCACTGGCATGCTATGCCTGGACTGGGGACATCTATTGAGGTTTCATGGTGGGTCCTCAGACCCACCATATTGCATTGTTTGCAGATGAACTTTTGCCCAGGACCTGCTGGGACTCTTTAGATCTTTGCATGGCCTCTGCCTTAACTGGCATAAATCCTGCTTATTCTCTACGTGGGCTTCCATAGCTCCTCCGGAGGCCCCCGGGCCCTGCCATTGGAAGCCCGCTGCTTACCTCTGTACCCAGTTCTGAAACGTACTATTTGGTGGTGCAGCTGCACAGTGGGTAGAGTGCAGATTTACAGCTGGAAAAGAGGTGCCGCCTTTTGTCCCGAGTGTTCACAGGTTGGCTAGAGTAATTCTAAGGTTTCCGAGCCCTGGTGCTGATGACACTACTGAATTCCAAGTTCTGCACCATTTCTGGATTAGGAGCCTGCACAAAGTGTCGATACAGATAGCACACTCCCTTGACATCCTGGTGAGACTCCTTGCTGAGCTCCCACACGGAGGGGACTGGTGCAGACTAATGGAGTGGGTGGCAGCAAGGGTTTAGAAGATTGGGGCCCTCTTCGAGGCTGATGTGTTCCTCCCCTTTGAGGAATTATGCCTGAGGTATGATCTGCCCCTGGGCCACTTCCTCTTACATGAGTGAGGTAACAACAGCCATTTGTAAACACTGGAAGATGGGCATGGAGGATCCACCACCAGCGGCATGCTAACAATATATGGTGACTGCCTAGGGGACCTTAAGGAAAGTCACTTGTTTATACAGTACAGGAGGTTGCGAGGGGACATATGCCTGCCATTGACTGATCTGAGGGCCCGGTGGGACGAGGAAATGGGTATAGTCATTACGTAGTGGGACTAGGAAACTATTCTGGAACGCACAGCCAAGGTATCTAGGAATGGCAGGTTCAAACGTATCAATGTTTACGACCTACACAGGGCGCATCTTACACCTGTCAGGATCAATCAATACTATGCATTGACTGATGCAAAGTGCCCCCGGTGTGGTGAGGTGGGGATGGAGTTCTTCCATATGTTTTGGAGTTGTTCTGAACTGACCAGTTATTGGGAGGCTATCACTGGGAACTAGCTCAGTCCACTGAGAGGGAAATCCCATGCACACCTGTGCACTGTCTTCTGCATTGGTTTCCGTATATAGTAAGGAGTAAGACTACAAGCAAATTCCAGGATTTGGATTTTCTCCTCTCAAAGAGGGAGATTGCCAGGAACTGGAAAACTTCAAGGGGACCCGGGTGGCCAAATGGAAGAGAGAGTTAATTAAATGGGTGGGATATGAGAGTGTGATAAGATGTCAAAGGGGGTAGGGTTTCATAGAGGTAGCTAGGGAGTGAGAAACATTAGTAGACTCACTACAGCATCCTGACCCCTCAACACCTGACGAGATGTAATGCTTCTCTCTCAACTTGATAGTAATTGCAAGGATCGACTCCCGATAAGAGTCTCATGCATAAGCACGACCTGGAGACAGGAATATCAGGGAGACTGCACTACCATTAGATGCAGAACAGGTTTTCCTCCAGAGCAACACTGAAACACACAACCCAACAAAAGTGGGGGAAGAATGGGGTACATACCAGGTAGCGGGGGAATCTGAGGGAACTATGGCTCTTAGTTTAGGGTGTTTGCGTGAAAGAATGGGGTGCATCTTGGTTTTGGGACGTGGACTCCTCTCTGGGAAACCAATCAGTACTTTAGCCAAAGCTTATTCTGAGATTTCATTAGTTTCTATGTATACATTTGTTAGTATTGAATGGGGTTATCATTAATACAATACTGAGATACACCCCAATGGGATATGATCTTTCTTTATGCTAAAACCTGCAATAATGTTTGTTTAAAAAAAAAGTTTGAGAGCTTGGGACCACAAAACTGGGACAGTCCATATTGGTTAGCTCTTTGAAGGATCTGTCTTGCATGCCCATGATCTCACAGACATGCAGTAATGGGTCTTGGCATGTCTTAAGTAGTTGTTTGTGTGACTCAGGTTCTGTGCACCCTCTGGAACTCCATTGGTTGATTACACTGAATGCAGAGCAGGTTTGGGAACCACTGTTCTAAAACATTTTGCATGGTATGTACATCATCTTTCTCTGGCATTCCTAAGTCACAAATATTGTCTTTCCTGCTGTGATCTTCCATTATAATGATTTTCTGTTGGGGAACCCACAATTTATTTCCCAATCTGGGGTCAACAGCCGTCTCTGCCCTGGATCCATCTCCCTGCGGTCTGTGGCATCTAATTTCATCTCGAAAGCAGCCAATTCTGTGTGGATAGTTTTAGCTTCCTTACTTTGTTCTCTTGTCACTTTTTCCACTGCCTGCTTGATGAGCACGATTACCTTGAGTTCTGTCATGACTGCTTTTGGGGAAGATGGTGAGGTTTCTAAGTCTAAATGTCACTGTATGGTGCTGGAGAGAAGTCCCTGCAACGCCTCTAAAAGAGAGTATGCCTTACCTGCTGACATGTGCTACCGACAATGGCACTGAATGTATTGGAGTAAAAAAAGTAGTGCATCAGAAATTGCACAAGGGTGTCCTGCAGGTGAAGCTTCCCCCAGTGTGACACCATACAGGTTATCTGGATGGCAGAAAAAAAGAAAATGGCACTGCTGGAGTCTTAATATAGGGCTTTTTATTGTGATCACAGCACTTGTGCCGGTCCTGTATGTTGTTGGTGCCTCAAGTCTCAAGGACTTCTACACTACATCAGGGACAGGGTGCACAGTGCTGCCATGGTGTTGGCAGTTTACCGGGCTCTCAGCAGTCTCAGCAGCACCAGCAGTATCAGTGGCAGCCTTGGGGAGGAAGTAAGTTGCAACACAACAAGAACACAAGTGGTTAAACTTAAATTATCGTCTTTATTTCCGGACAGCACACAACCTTTCCGCCAGCACTTCCCACCGTCAGCAATACCTGCTGTTCTCTGAACGCTCCGCTGAAATGCTGTGTCACAGCCTACATAAAATTCGAAAACAGAATATAACACTTTCCCCCTTCAAACATAAAGGAGGAAGTATACTATAATACAAATATGTTAATAATGAAGAACACATTGACCTGTGGGAACAGCATAAGATAAAAAAAGAATTAAAACATGTAACAACCATTTAACATAGAATAAAATCATACAAATATTTCTATTTTCTATAACACATAGGGGGTTATTACGACCTCGGCGGTCTTTTTGCAAGACCGCCGAGGGACCGCCGTGCGGAAGACCTCCTGTGCAGGCGGTTTGCCACTCGGCGTTTTATGACTGTTGGCTGCTCTCCGTCGTTATTCTGATGGAGAGCTGCCAACAGCCATACTTGCGGGCGGCGGGGAAGTGGAGGTTGCTCCACCTCCACCGCCACGCCAACAGAACACCGCCCAGCGAATCACGTCCTGTGATTCGCCGTGGCTGTGTTCTGTTGGCGGTGTGGTGTTGGCGGAGCAGCCCCCATGGATCCCGTCCCCTCCCGGAGGATCGACGGACCAGGTAAGTCGATTGTCCGTTAGGGGAGGGGGTGGAGGGGTGTTGTGTGTTGTGTGCGTGCATGGGGGTGTGCGTGTGTGTATGTAGAGGGGTGTGTGAGTGCGTGTATGCTTACGGGGGTGTTTTGTGTATGGGAATGAGTGCGTGTATGGCTGTGGGTATGTCTGTATGGATGTATGCGTGTATGGTTGAATGTGGGTGTGCGTGTCTGACTGTGTGTGTGTGGATGTAGGCATGTATGTCGTGGTGTGTGCGTGTGTTGGTGGTGCCTGCATGCGTGTCCGGTGTGTGTGAGTAATGTTATGTCGGGGTCGGGGTGGGGAGGGGGGGCCCTGCCACCTTTGGGGGGTGGCAGGGGTGGTGGGGGGTGTAAGGGAGGGAGTCGGGTGGGGGTGGGTGAGACCCCTATCAGTGCCAGGGAAGAAATTCCCTGGCACTGATAGTGCTTACCGCCATGGATTTCATGGCGGTTCCTACTGCTGGAAATCCACGGCGGTAAGCCGGGTCAAAATACCGGCAGCGGTATTGTCACGGCCGCCAGGCTGGAGACCCAGGTCTCCAGCCCAGCGGCCGTCTCCGCCCTGGCGGGCAGAACGGAGAAGCGGCGGATGACCATGGCGGTAACCGCCATGGTCATAATCCTCAAAAAAAGACTGTTAGCCTGTTGGCGGTCTTACCTCCGCTTTAACACCGTCCGCCAGGGTTGTAATGACCCCCATAATATGTAAAGGTATTCCAGCAACCTACACTAATGTAAAATATAATCCTTTAAATGTTTGGGAAGAGCAGAATTTCTTCTACAGCTCATCCTCCTAATGATAGCGGATGACCCAGATAAATCAGTAAAAGTTTTTGGATCTCCAAGGGGTGGTTCACCAGAAGGACCAACTTCTGAGTTGGGAAAAGACTCACATAAAATTGTCACCAGAATCCACTTGATACCCTGCAGTAGTGCCAGGGTTTCTGTCCAGTGTAATCTCATTCCTCCGTGTACACTTTCTCTCAACACTCCTACAGTCTCTCTCCAACCACCAACTGGGTTCATTTTCCATAACAACTGCGGATGCCAAATCTCTCTGAGCTTCGCCATCAGTAATTCTCTTAGCCAACACTGTACTTCTCTTGCTCCACCATTTACCATTTTCAATCATAATGGCATGGTTAGAAACTTTAACCACTCTAGAGGCAAGGAACATTTTAGTACCACCTCTATTTTGTCCATGAAGTCTCTTTACTTTTACTAGATCACCAACACAAAAGGAAACCTACTTAGTCTTATGTAAGGTGTCAAATCTGACCTTGCTTTTATTTTGCTGTTCCAACACTCTGCCCCATACCTCCTCAGAACTAGGTACCCTCCTTCTAGCTTCCATTTTTTTCAACACCCACTCAGGACAAAGATCATAAGAAGAATGCTTACCCGTCAACAAGAAAAATGTAGATATTCCTGTAGCTGAATGTGGAGTGTTATGGTAATTCTATAACCTATCTTGAACAGTTCTAAAGACATCCTTCCCTGAAGCAAGTGCCACTTTGATACACTCCTTCAATATCCTATTTACCCTTTGATCCATTCCATTACCTTGTGGACTATAAAGAGCTACCATAAGGTGCCTAAAGCCATGGATGTTGAGAAAATCTTGCATATTGCATGAGTTGAATTGCACCCCGTTGTCAGTAACAATCACTTGAGGATAACCTTCTCTACTAAACAAGGATGTGAGAAAATCAAAGACTGCGTCTATGTTGGGTTCTTTAAAAAATGTGCATTCTATCTACTTGGAGTGGTAGTCTACCTCTACCAAGGCGTACCTCTTAGACACTGGTAAATCAAACATAGGGCCTACAAAATCCAAACCTAGTTTTTCAATGGGCCTTTGGGGAACTCAGTTGGACATAAAGGTGTGTTGTAAATCTGTAGGGATTTATCAGCCTGACTCCAATCCAGACACCCACCTACCCACAGAGTAATTTTGCTATTCACGCAAGACCACCAGTAAAATTGTGAATCCTTTTTTTCATTGCAGTCATGTCTACATGGCCTTGATGTGTAGAGTTTACCAATCAGTCGCTGAGAATACTCAGGAGAATGAGCATGATGCCTCATAGTACCAAGACATCCTCAACCAACAATGAATCTTTAAAGAAAGGCTTCCTATTATCACTAATATACCTTTCTTGAAGCCACCCTTTGATAATAAACTCCTTTAATTTGGTTAGGCAGTTCTCCTTCCCCACACTATCTCCCCATTCCTGAAGAGAAATAGTTATGCTTGTCACTACAATACCATCAACCATACTTACTTCACATTCAATCGCCTCCACCACCTCCTTCTCTTTATCACTCTTAACAGGACATCTAGATAAAAAAATCAGCCCTCATATTCTTGGATCCTGGGATGTGTTTAACATCAAAGTTAAACTCATGCATCCTAGCTAAAAGTCGGCCTAACCTGGGGTTGCTTTCCCTAAATGCTTTTCAGAAAGTGATGAAACCAAAAGTTAATGGTCCTTCCCCACAAGTATGTTGAAAAATGTCTTGTAGCCATACACATGCCAGGGCTTCATGCTCAATAATACTGTAGATGTGCCCTGCACACATAAGCCACGAAAGGGCCTGAGTTGAACCTTGTCTACCGGTTCTGGGCTACATTTGATTGCATCTACTAGTTGTTATTTGGGTTTGATACCAGTCTTAGATAGTACATGCCCAAGATGCACTGCTTCAGATGTCATGAAACAACATTTTTATTTTTCCACTGTTAAGCCATGTCTTTCTAATGTGCCCAAAATTTCATTCAAGACCACCAAATGATCCTGTTCAATGTTCGTAAAAATCAATATGCCATCCTGATAGGCTAGAACTTGTTTGTTTTCCTCAAAAAGTTTGAACATTAATTTCTGGAAAACAGATGTAGCCGATGCCAGACCTAAAAGTATGCTTAAAAACCTGCATGCACCACATAGGGTATTAAACATTTTTAAATGCCTGGATTTCAGGCAAAGATCAATCTGGTGGTATGCTGCTCATAATTTAATGGCGAAAAATACCCTTCCACCCCCCACTTGTGCCAGCATCTCTTAAATTTTGGGAAGAGGGAAATAGTCCACCAATATTCTTGTTAAGGGATCTTAGGTCTACAAAGAGTCTCAATTCCTCATTTTTCTTTTTGGCTACTACTATTGAAGAGACTCATTTGGAGGAATTGACAGGTTCAATAACCTTATCTGAACGTAATTTATCTTAATGCTATTTTAGCTGACTCCTCACGCTTACAGGTACGCTCCTCACTTTGTGTACAATTGGAACAGCATCTTTTTTTTCAATACAGTCTGGGCTTAAACCCTTTCTCTAGTCCCAGGCAAGCTTCAAAAAGAAGCTTGTGCTTTCCAAGAACCTACTCTAACCCTCATCCCAAGTGCGCCCTGGTCTTTCCACCCTAAAACGTTATAACCCTTTTTTGCCACATAATTTTTTTGTCATCACAGATCTATCCTGAAATCGTACCGATTTCTTGAAAAGTCCTAACAAATCAATGTTATGTCCCCCAAAGGCAACAGTGTGAACATCTGGAGGCAACAAACTGGACGCACCCCATTCAGATACATACAGTGTATTGGTGATGATGGTGACAGATGGACCCAAGTCAACCTTGACCTTCAATTTAACCTTTCCAATAAGTACAACACAAATAGGGACACCCATCCTATTGTGATCCTGATTTTCCTGCAGCATATTAACGGATAAAACTACTCTGCTGTCAAAGTCATTAGCAAACCCAACAGTGTTAACAGTATTTTCTTCTTTGAAAAGAGTCCGTTTGTGGACATTTCTGCAAACATTTGCAAAGTGCCCCATTTTCCTTCATTTGAGACATAACTTATTAATAGCTGGACAACTCTTTGCATTGGCCATATGACTGTAGGATCCACATCTTAAACAAACATTAGGAACTGGTGTCTTCCCACTTTTCTTGTGATCTTTATCAGGTAGATTGTGTAATTTGCTTTAGAATTTATTGCATTGACCTGTTCTGTGGTTATTTGTTCCTTTCTTTTGTTCAGTTCCTTGGAAGCTTGAATCGATCTTTCAATACCTCTGGCTACCTCCAAAGTTGCTTTAAGATTAGGATCACAACAGCATAGTAACTTTTCTTGGATTAATTTGTCAAAATAATTCAACGTAATTTGATCTCTAAAATAGTTGTCAAGGTTGCCATCAAATCTACAAATAGCGGCTAATACTCTTAATTCTGCCAAAAATGTGACAATAGACTTATGCTGTAACTGTCTCCTGCTGAAGAATCTGTGTCTTTCAACAATAATACTTGTATCATCTTTAAAATGATTCTTGAGTTTAGTGACTGCTTCAATATAGATATTCCATTCAGTATCAAGAGGTTGTAGAGCAGTGGATAAATAGTTGAATATGTGCTGACCTTCAGCACCCAAGCAATTGTAAAGAAGAGCTAATTTCCTTTTTGCATTGCATTTGTCACCATCAATAGCAATTAGATAACTACCAAAATGTTTAAACAATTGATTCCAACTTATACTTTTTAATTCCTGCTTCTGCTAACAATTGTGGAGGAAAATTAGCTTTTTACATTTTACAATAGTTAAAATATGAAACCTATAAAACGAAAGGCAGGAATGTATCACCACTGTTGCCTGATGTATAGATACTAATGCAAATATCTGATGCTTGACAGAATATATGTGAATTGCAGGAGGCATTTCTGGCACCAAAAACAAGCAATAATTATGAAAGAAAACATGGATGTCACTAGAAATAAAAGTACATCAAAGTTTTTTAAGTAAGGTGTGCCTTTCGCCAAAAACAGGCCAGAAATTTTGAAAATAAGCGTGCCTGTTCCTGAACTGAATATACATTAAATGTTACTTGATGTGGCGTCCCTGTGGCTGTTGCTAGAAATGAATGTTCTTTTAGGTTTTAAAGAAGGCGCGCCTGTCGCCAAAATCAGGCAAGAAATTTTGAAAATAAGCATGCCTGTCCCTGAACTGAGGATACTTTAATTGTTACTGCTGCCATTTGACAGGCAAAGAATGGAAAATTTGAATAAACATCATGTTACATGAAATAGCATGCCTATCGCCATTTGATAGGCAAGGAATGCAACTTTTTCCCAAAAGATGGCCACCAAAATGTCAATAATGTGTGCGTCAAAGGAAATTGGGCTTGCTGTAAGGACGTGAAGGAACGTCCTTGTAGTATCATGTCATGCAATGCTGCACCCACAGCTTGTGGAGGACGGTGTGGAGAAGTGCGTGTGAGGGAATTGAAAGGCTTGAGAGGCAGCACACAATGCTAATATGAGGTACACTCCTGATGAGTTATTGTGGCCAAAGTCTCTTTAAGTATGGTTAGTTATGGTAGATTGTAGTGTCCATCTACCCGCATCGCTGAAGGTTGCGCGCTCACCAATTGGATGAATTCAGGCAAACTGTACACATGTGTTCAGTGCTGTACAGGTGCTGTCCGTGGCGTGCAAGAACGAGCCACTCATCGCCAAAAATGTGTTGTAACACAACATGAACATGAGTGGTTAAACTTAAATTATTGTCTTTATTTCCACACAGCACACAACCTTTCCGCCAGCACATCGCAGAGCCAGCATTTAACTGCTGTACTTCAAACACTCCACCGGAATGCTGAGGTGCATTCTACATAAAATTCCAAAACAGAATATATCATAAGAGCAGAGGTGGGTGGCCATTGATACCATGTAGCCTGACTGTAGCACTTTAGGGGCACAGCTTGGGATTGCCCCCAGGGGCTTAGGAGCACTCATCAGGTGGCTGCAGTTTTTTAGTCACCCAGTTGTGCTGACATGAAGAAGCACTCTCTCCAAAAGATTGGGAACTTCAATGAAGTTTGTAAATTAAATCCAATCCTAACAGCCTAGGGCTAAGCATCTATTAGAGCAACCCCACTCTTATTGATAAAAATACCAAAGCTGCTTTTGGAATAACAAGATCAATACCCACCACTAAAACGCAAAATCTGTGGGGCTGGTGGGAGACATTTTATCCAGTAAATCCGTACCCGCCTTGGATCCTTATGTGGATGTAATCCAAACTCCATTGGCCCGCACTTTGTTTGTAAAATGTAGGCTGGGAACATTATTGGTAAATAAGTTTACAAGCAATTGGCAATCAAACTGTACCAAATTATCACTTTGTGCACTTTGCAACAACACAACTAGGGGGGTTTAACATATTATATGTTTGTCCCATCTATGAAAGGCCCAGGAGGACATGAATAAAGCCAATTTGCATTGCCCTAGGCATGTGACATACTGAACAAGCTTTTGGCATTCTAAGATCTGATAACAGCTCCATCATAGTTTTTGGACTAAGTTGTATAGAGTTTGGTTAGTAAGCAAAAGGAAGGGCCTCTTTTTATGACACATAAATTAGTTGTACGCTTTTAGATCTCTTTTTCAACAAATGATCAATTCATTACTATGTTGACATGCCAAAATTAACATGGTTCCACATAAGTTGACTTCTGCACTTTCTGTAGCTACTTAATTCAGGCCTCGCACCCTTAAGTTTATAAGTTGAAACGATACAATATATACATTTTTTTATTTATCTGCTTTTATAAATTTTGTCTAATCGACTGTGTCTATGAAACCTGGCTATTGTACAACTTAGACCTACAACCCCATATGTTATGGTATTATATTGCTTATACTTTTCTGCATTATTGGCTGTTTTGAAAAATTTATTGTTACTTTTTTTTTAAAGAAGCTACTTTATATATTAACTCATTTTCTAAATGTGATCAATCTTTATCATTCTACACATTATTGGCTGTCTTAAACATTTTATTGCTAAAAAAATTGTTTTTAGAAACTATTTTATGTATTAATACATTTTCTAAATGTGATTAATTTTTATCTTATGATGTACAAAATACTTTAGGGGCTAGTTCCTGAAATCAACATTGTTCAATCATTCAACTTCAATATAGCTCTTAATAAGATAATTTAAGTCTGGCTTGGCAGAGCCCTTCTAGTATGTGGCCATCTTAAGCAAGGCCAAGCTCCACCCAAATACTGCTGTTTTAAAAATGTACCAAGCACTCCAAGCCTGCTAGTGAATAATGGTGCAAGCATGTATATCTTTGAAAGATACCAGTGCTGGAGAACTGTTTTTACAGCCAAGACCCTTTTTAACATGTTTTGTTCATTCATATTGACTTATATAATTTACTTATTTTAAAGACAGACTAAGGGAAAGCAGAAATTCACTTGTCTATGTCTGTTCAACTCAATAGTTCTAGTATATGATATGAAGAACCCTGAAATTCCAATTGAATTGTTTTCGTGCATGCTATCCTTCCACACCTCACCTTTACTTGTTTTCACTGAGTTTGTAACAATGAACAGGAGGGGTTAAGAGCATTATACGGGAGTTCTCTGATCATTAAATAGTTCTGAATAAACATAGGTTGCTGATTACCAGTGTTCTACTCAAATAATAAGCCAGTTTGGCTGTAAATCTGAATATTTAAGTTCGCACATCTTTCTTTAAACTTGTGTTTATACAAAGCTGTGATTATTGACATGCGTTGTAAATTTAGGCATAATTTAGTACTCAATTTCTTCTTTAGGCTGCTTTAAGAAACTGCAAGACTTCTCTATTAAAGGCTTATTATACTTCATTAGAAGATAACAGGTGAGATATCCCATTGGCAGTAGTATGAAATCAAAGCAAACTTTAAATGTAAGTAAAAATGTATTCACCATTTCAAGATTTGAATTGTGGACCTCCATCCTCATTATGCCTTTGTTGGTTACATTTATTTCACCTTGAAACACCTGTTTGCGTGGAGTTCGCTATTACACATGGTGTGGAGTTAACAACATATTGTAATTACCTGGTGCGATAACATCTACACTGTAGATAAATGTCTATTACTCAATCCTGCTGAAATGTAATGGGGTATAGAGAGCCACTGAATACTGGAACGTGCAAGAAAGCATTACTCCCACGTCTGCCCTCCTCGTCATAGCAATAACCCAGTGGTTCCCAACCTGTGGTCCGTGGACCCCTGGGGGTCCGTGAAGCCTCCTCAGGGGGGTCCTCAACTACTTAGAAAATTAAATAATATTAACAGACTAGGTCCCCAGCTTTCAGTAATGACTCAGTAGGGGGTCCACGGATTCCAATAATGATTCAGTGGGGGTCCCTGGTTCCAGTAATGGTAAAGTGGGGTCCACAGAAGTCAAAAGATTGGGAACCACTGCAATAACCGATGAGGCCACCTCTCCTCTTGACAGGGAAAAACTACCAAAGCTTTCCTTTCTTTCTATTAACAAACATCCTCCACCAATAAGGTAAAAGGTGCCTCCCTGAAACACTTCCTGTCCCTTCTTCTTTTGAGTCTGGGACAGCGCTACGCTTTCGTCATACGGGTAAGCCACTGTTCTTTTTTTATGCTTGCTTGAGTGTTTTTGAGTCATTACGTGTACTGCTGGTGCTTCTGACAGGATTCGCGCTCCTCACTCAGGTGCTTAAGCTGGGGTGGGGAAAATTTGCTGCCTGCGTGTCCTGTCTATTCTGGAGCATGAGTGCGGTCCCCTTTTGCACTCTGTCTCGCTGGTCTCATTAGTGGTGGCCAGCCACGCACTTGGGCATCAGTGCTTTTATTTTGGGAATGTGCTCTTGTGAGCTGTGATTTGTTTGCTGGACAACCTATTTAAACAGGATAACACAGCTGCAATACGTTTTCGTTCCTCAATGGAGCCAATTCCCAGTACTTTGGCAGAGCAGTTGGGGGAGGACGAAGTCTTGTCTGTATACTGCTCTGAGTTGCAGGGTTTGATTGATGATGCCGCCACCTCAGCTATGGCTCAATCACTTTCCAAGAAGCAAAAACTGTCTCCTGAAGATACGTAGGACTGGGACGTGGGTCCCAGATGCAGATCTGTCCAGGGCTTTCAGTTTCAGGACATGTTGAGACATATGAGGAAAATACTGGGGTACCATGAAAAACAGCAAGTTCACAGTACGGGGCCTCACTGACTGATGACTTGCTCATTCATGAGGTGACTTAATGGGGTTTTCAAAGGAATGGAAGGAAATCAATAAGTTCAGTTTTCCCCTCTTCTTGGCAAAATGATATGAGCTTCAGTCTTTTGTGGAAAAGTTTCCACAGCAGCATAAGGTCAGTTCCATTTTGGCTAGTATGGTCTCCTCCTCATCTTTGGCCTCTGAAGAGGCATTGTTGACTGATGCTGTTGACAAGAAATTGGAATCCTGCTTGAAAAGGTCATATGCTGCCTCTAATTTTTCAACACCAGCTGCTACCTATGCAGCATATTGTTCTCAGACTTTACTGAAGGATTTCCAACTTTTGTTTGATGTTCTTCAGAAGCAAAAGGACCCTATTGACATTCTGGCTAATATGGAGGTTTTGGCTTAGTGTTTCCAGGCGCCTCCTTTGATTTTTTTATAGCCTTCTGCTACTGCGGCTGGAGCTGCTATTACTGCCCGTCGCCATTTGTGGCTACAATTGTGGAAGCTGGACCAATCCCAGAAGCCCTGTGTCCAGCGCCTTCCTTTTACTGGTATACATTATTTCCTCCTCAGCTGGAGGACTTTTCTGAAGACGGCTGCTCAGGAGAAGAATGTTCTTAAGCCTTTTCATCCTATAATTTTTCAACACCAGCTGCTACCTATGCAGCATATTGTTCTCAGACTTTACTGAAGGATTTCCAACGTTTGTTTGATGTCCTTCAGAAGCAAAAGGACCCTATTGACATTCTGGCTAATATGGAGGTTTTGGCTTAGTGTTTCCAGGCGCCTCCTTTGATTTTTTTATAGCCTTCTGCTACTGCGGCTGGAGCTGCTGTTGCTGCCCGTCGCAATTTGTGGCTACAATTGTGGAAGCTGGACCAATCCCAGAAGCCCTGTGTCCAGCGCCTTCCTTTTACTGGGGATAAATTATTTCCTCCTCAGCTGGAGGAGTTTTCTGAAGAAGGCTTCTCAGGAGAAGAATGTTCTTAAGCATTTTCATCCTTATTAATGGAAAAAATCCTTATTCTGCCTCTATCTGCTCATTTCTGTTTCACACCCCTCCTATGGAGCCTTTCTTTGTTAAGACGGAATTGCCAAAGACTCATGTGAAGCTTCAGGCCCTTCATCTGGGGGTCCAGACCTGGCTTTAGAAAGACCCTATTGTTTCGGTTCCCCCTCATCCATTTCGTTCCACTATTTTTTTGGGTGCCAAAGCCGGATGGAAGTTTCCGACCCATTCTGGATCTAAAAAGGCTCAACGGTTTTGTGCAGTACCTTCCATTCAAGATGGTGACGCTACAGCAGATCATCTAGGGCTATCTCGCAAGGAGATTGGATGGCCACCATAGACTTACAAGACGCTTATTTCCATGTTCCTGTTCATCCATAATCTCAAAGGTACCTTTCTTTCACAGTGGAGGACAACAATTTTCAATTCTGAGTGCTTCCTTTTGACCTATCATCCTCCCCGAGGATCTTCACGCAGGAACTGGCTCCAGTGGTCCCTCACTTGCATTTGCTTGGGGTTCAATTGTTTACTTATTGAGACGATTGGTTAATTGTGGCATCTTCTTTCTCTAGGGCCCAGGAAGATGTTCACCAGACCATTCACCTGCTGCCGTCTCTGAACCAAGAGAAATTGAATCGGCTCCTTGAATGGCAGAGGCTGTTCATCAGGGTGTTGTTCGATTCCAAGAAGGCAAGTGTGTTTCTGCCAGAAGGCAGGATGATCAATCTCCTGTGGAGGCTCCATCACTCGTTGGAGCAGACTTGAGCTACTCGCAGGCAATGGTTGCGACTCCAGGGTCTCATGCCTGCTTGCACAGCAGTTGTTCCTTGGTCGCATCCTTACCTCAAACTATGGATCCATCATTTTCTGACTCACTGGTCTCCTGCCTCCCTAGATTACAATGTTCAGATCCTAGTTGCAGCAATATCATTCTAGCTCTCTCGTGGTGGTTGTCCCACCAAGAAACTTCTCCTAGGGAATCCCATGTTGGAGCTCTTTCCCTTGATCCTCAGAACAGACGCCAGTCAATGGCGATGGGGGGGCGACTCTGGGTTCTCAGGAGGTACAGAGATAGTGGTCGCAGTCATAGTGTCTCAATTCCTTGAATTGGAGGGGGTTTGTTGCAACCGGGAGGGCGTTGCTTGCATATGAAAATGTCCTGATGAATCACCCTGTTTTCGTCTGAACAGGGAATCAGGTTGCAAAGGCATACATTAACAGGCAGGGAGGCACACGTTGTCTGGGTCTGGCTTCCCTGGCCCAGGATATCCTGACTTGGGAAGAGGAGAATCTGTTCTCTATTCTCTATCAAAGCAGTTTACATTCTGGGGTCATCCAATGCCCAGGCAAACAGTGGAATGGTTCAGTCTTTCTGTACTGGACTTCTTTGCTTCTCCATCGAATGGTCTTCTCAGTCTGTTCTGTACATAGGCTCCTGGTCTTCAGGCTTGTGGCATAGATGCTGTGACTCTCCCATGGCCTCAGGAACTGCTGTATACTTTCCCTCCCTTTCCCCTTGACAGGAGGCTGCTTCAGAGGATGCGGAGGGAGCTCTGTTCTGGCCACGATGCCCTTGGTTTCCATTCCTGACGCAGCTGGCTCTGGAGCCCTGTCTTCCCATTCCTTTCTCTCCAAGCCCTCTTCAGTTCCCGGATCTTTTGTTGACTCAAATCTGGCAGCTTCATTTGACAACTGGCAAATTGAGAGGTCTGGGCCTCAAGGCTTAGGTTTCTCTAAGGCACTTGCTTGTGATATCCAGTCAGCAAAAAGCTCTTCCACACCTAGATCTTATGCAAAGCACTGGAAACATTTCTCTTCTTGGTGCTCAGTCAAGAAATTAAATCCCATGTAAGAAGATCCTATTGGGATCTTGAATATTTTGAGGGATGGGTTTGCTAAGAGTCTGGCTCCCTCCACCTTCGCCTCCCAGTTGATGGCCATTAAATCTTGCACGGGTTCAGGGGGGATCTCCAGGATTTTCTCCCTCTGGTTCAGAAACCTCTTAAAAGTTTCAGAGTTGAGTCACCTGTCATCTCCCCTCCTCTGCCTTCATGGGATCTTTCCTTGGTTTTGGAAGGGGTGCAGAAGGAACCTTTTGAGCCATTACAACAAGCTGATCTGCTTTGGTTATCGGCTAAAGTAGCCTTTTTATTGGCTATTAATTCAGCTCAGAGGTTGGGTGAGTTGTCAGCCTTTATCATTTCTTACCCTTACTTAAAGATTTTTCCGGACAGGGTTGTTTTGCATCCTGATCCAGCTTTCAGCCCTAAAGTCCTGTTGAATTTCCAAATGGATCTGGAGATAGTTCTTCCGGTCCTCACTTCAGATCAGAGTGTTCCATCTTCCCTGAATGTGAAACGGGCCTTGATGTTTTATCTGGATAAGACTAAAGCCCAGATTTACGACAAGTGGTGCAGCGCGGTGATGCGTAAAAAATATCAGCGCCGCAGTGCGTTACTTTTGAAATGCAGGGATGCGCCATATTTAAAGGAATACTGTGCACCCCTGTATTGTGTTGCCAACTCAGGCATCCTTACACCATATTGCAAGGGAGTCTGCACTGAGGGGATAGATTGTTTGTGTGCAGGAAGGTGTCCCTTCCTGAACATGAACAATCTACAATGATGATTTGGCACTTCTGTGTGTGCTGCAAAATGCAGCACACATAGAAAGAGCAAAATGCCACCCTTGGGTTGGCACTAGTTTTTGGCGCTGCCTCAGATTTACCCCTTCTTGTAAATCTGTGGCAGTGTCAAAAGCAATGAGTGTTGGTCGGTGGAATGCCCACAGCAACACCCATTGCACGGCCCTCTGACGCAGTAAAATGCATCAGAGGGGCTCATATTTACAAGGAGGCGTTAAGCCACAAAACGTTTGCTTTAGCCTCTTGTAAACATGGTGCAGTGAAAAGCTCCACTGGAGCGTCACTGAAAGTGACGCTTCGGTGGCGTTACGTCCTTGTAAATCCAGCCCTAAGTCCTCTCTGTCCGTTTTTGTCTCCTATCAGTTGGCTTCTAAGGGGAGGCAGGCTTCTTCCACTACCATCAGTAGGTGGGTCTGTCAGGCCTAACTAAGTCCTGTGACACTCTGGGGTTGCAGTTACATGGAAAGGTTTTAGCCAGGTCTACTAGAGCAGTCGCATCCTCCTGGGCTGAGGCTGGGGCTGCTTCCCTGCAGGATATTTGCTGAGCTGCTACCTGGGCTACATCACATACTTTTCTTACTTACTATAAGTTAGACATGTTTTCTTCAGACACTGACAATTTTGTTTTTTCTGTGCCTAAGTCTGTTTTGCAGTGATTCTGGGAATAAACCTTTTCTGTTTTGTGTATCATATATTTGTGTCTGTTGTTAATTGCATGGGAAAATCCTCATTGGTATAAAAAGGAGGACAGACATGGGCGTAATGAATGGATTACTTACTTGTGATTTTCATTATCCCTAGCATAGTCCTCCTCACCATAGCTGCTTTCGGACCCCTCACCCTTCCTGAGACACAATTGTATGTGGCTTCGTTACATACAGGAAGTGTTTCAAGGGAGGTGCCTTGTACCTTATTGGTAGAGGCTGTTTGTTAATAGAAAGAGTGAAAAGCTTTGGTAGCGTTTCCCTGTCGAGAGGCAAGGCAGGCTCATAGGTTAATGCAGTGACAAGGAGGACTATACTAAGGGTAATGAAGATCACCAGTAAGTATTCCATTCATGTAGCAAGCTTTGGGGCAGAAAACACAAATACTCCGGGTGCTGAATTCTACCAGTGGAAAAACATTGCAACCCCATCTCAGGCACTACTCAATAATGGTACTCCTAAACAATTTCAGTACATTAGTGTTTATTTATTTATTCAGAACATTTTTAACCATAGGATGCACATGCCATGTGCTCATTGATTAAAAGTTTGAATACAACCAATATGATTATTATATATTTTTTTCAATTCTGTCCATGACTCAGAACTGCATCAGTATGGCTTGATGTATCATCAGCATCATTGTGATGGATGTATGTAACAGTACAGGAATAAATTAAGCTCTGGGATGGCCGACCCATGTGGCATGCAAAAGGCTACACGTGTGCCATAAACATATTGAGGCAATGTAGATTGTCTTTTATGTCATTTAGGCATTAGTACAAAAGTGGTCTCCGAAGCAACTTTGCAGCACTACAGATTTTTTTAAATATAGAATATTCTACTCTTTAGAGATAGATTATTCTACTATTTAAAAAAATAACAACCAACATGTTACTCTCCAACATGTGCACGTGTCACTCAGTAAAATGTACACCTTTTTATTTTTAACATATCGGCTATCAGTAGAAAACCACCGGTTTTTTGAGCTGTCATTTTAGTGCAATTTGTAGGCACTGCACTTTTCCAGAAAAATGCCCTGTAGAACAGTTTATTGGTTCAGTATTATGATCTGAATGTCTAAGAGTTAGTTTAAAATTGAAGATTGCAGACGATGCAAAATGCCAAAAAACATGCAAAATGTTATATAAAATTTTAGTTTAACACCCGACCCGAAGTGGCCCAAAAAGATGCCCCAGAATTGTTAGAACTGATTACATGTTACAGGTCTAGAGGTTTGCATGATACACCAAATAGGGCTGCGATCCTGAAACTGGCCTGTTCCTTAGAGAACCTTAACGTCTTGCGCTCAGAGCAGATCAAATGCATGCAGTTCAAACCAAATCCATCTTTGCTCGGAAATGAAATCTCAGTAGTCACGTGTTCTAATGCGAGAATCGCCACAGGAAGTATGGCAGTCTAGGGAGAGCTTCCTAAAATGGGGCATAGAACTAAGAAGGCCTCTTGTCGAGTATTAACTCACCCCTCTTCTTCCACCGCAGATCCAAATAATCAAGGGTGGTCCATCTAGAACCTGAGTGCTGCGAGGAGCAATAGGCCATTCAAAGCCAACAGTCAGCCCGCTGCAGAATTTAAACATCCAACAGGTTATGGCTCTGGGAGCCCCAAATTACACAAGGCAAGTCTCCCAAAACCCAGTAACATACTCTGTGGCAGGGAGGCTAGAGGGCAACAGTATTGTCAACCCGCAGGAGAGGTAGCAGTGGATGGAGTCCCTTAACCTTGACGTCCTGGAACGTGAAAGGCCTAACCAGTAAAGTGGGCAAGAAGTACTTAATTTCTTATTTACAAAAAATTGGTATACTTCTTTTTTAGAAACCTGAACGGAAAGGACGACCTTAATCATAGGCCTTAAGGAATACCATTTCGAGGCAAACAAAAACGCAAAGGCAAGTAGGCTCTGGTGGTCTGCTAATATGTAATGTATATATTCACCCAAAAAAGAAGAGCAAAGTGGGGAAGTCAGAAGCTTTGATAGCATTGCTCAAATCATTACAGTACACCCACCCCCAAGCCTACCTGTTGATGTTAAGGGAATTTCAACATGCACCTGCTACAAACAGATTCTTACACAAGCAGGACTTCTCAAATGAGCCCCACTCGAAAAACTCCTCCAGTTCTCACATCTTCTACCAGAATCGAGCATCCGGGAAAAGTATGCGCCATGGCCCTGGCAAATATAGGCCTTAATACACTCAATGTGCGTTTCCAGCAAGACCAACCAGCTGCTTTTACTTGGATTTCTTCAAAATCCAGCTTGATCTTAGCACACTCGTTGATGCAACACTGTTCTCAAGGGTTAAGTATTACAGTATAACAGCCAGAGTGGAGAGTGACCACTTCCCTCACCATGTGGAGCTTTAGCTTTACCTGCCTAGAGCTCCCCATGCAAAGGATCTGACCACGGCAGTGAGCGCTTACAATCTGAGGCATCTCATTTGGCAAGGCGACAGGATGGCAGTTAATAAGTGTTGCATCTCAACCTTTATCTGCCAAAAGAGCCCCACACACATGTCATCCTTGCTTCTGTCATGGGAAACACTGTTTTGTGCACTCAGTGAATTTCTTTGCAAACGTTGTCCAAATCTTTCTTAAAGAAAGAAAATGGTCTGTCTGGTTCTTAAAGTCACTTTCCTGGCAAAAAAAGAGGCTATTAGAGAGATAAGGATGCTATGGAAAAAAAGCTGTTGAGCAGCCAAGCAGCCAGAAACAATATTGCACACCTTAGTCTAACTTATAGGAAAGATGTTTGGACAGCAAGACAGTCATACTTGGCCAGCGTTTGGCTAAAGCTTCCCCAGTCATCTAGATCAAAAAATATTAAGTGCTTTTGGGCTTACTTCAACACACTGGCAAATGGTAGGTTCTTCCATCACAAAGCAGGTATTTGTGATGCAGACTGGATAAATCACATCACTGCTATGTATATGAGGTCCTCAGTAGTAATCACAACATCGGCAGTTGTCACAAATGGCAGTGGAGTTACTGCATCAGCGCCCCCTTTTGACTACCATAGAAGGCGCATGGCTGAATGAACCGCAAGTACAGTTGTCTCTTAGGAAACTGAGATCAGATGGGACCCCCAGGCTGAAACAGCATTCCCAACACCCTGTTCAAATATGGCCAGCTATTTCACGCCCCTGTTCAACCTGGTATTTTCCACCAACTCCATTCCATCATCTTTGAGAGTGACAGAGTCACCAGATCCTCAGGGTCTGTGCACGTTGCCAACAAGTCCACTACAAGACAGCTCCAATACTCTGATTAGAATGTTACAGAGTCTAAGAGAGTCCAACTGGGGAAAAGGGGATTAGGTAGGGAACAGCTGGGAAGGAGACCTGTAGGAAGCAAAAGGTTAAAACACACAATATCAAGATTATACCATATTAATCATTACTAGGCTATGACTCTAAGCATTGTCATATTGGAAACATGGATAACTTAAGCATGAACTTAAATAACTAGGCCTCAAGATGTCTGGATACCTGTGAGGAAATCAAGAAAGATTAGTACCATTTTCTAATGAACCTCTCAATGAAATGTTACACATGGATTAGAAACATCAGAACCTTCTATCATTACACTTTCAAATTCAAGAATAGTCTTTGCATGAGGATCAGGAAATAATCTGAAAGGTTTCTATAACATTATATGAATTGTACTAGAGGGACTTATTATGCACATACAAGATAGCATCTAGAATTCTAACATTTTAGTTTTCTTAAAATGCAGGAACATGAATTGCGCACATTGCAGATTTCCACAAAGGTTTATAAATGCCATGAAATGAATGTGCACAATGAATAACATGAGTTAGGCACGAGAAATGAATCACGCGTCTTGACAATTCGAAGGTCACCAAGTAAATCCCATGAAGTGGTAACACACAATGAATATCATGAATTAAACGCAAGAGATGAATAGCCTGCCTTGCCGATTCGAAGGCCACCAAGTGAATACCAAGAAATGGTAGCACACATTGAATATCATGAATTGAACACAAGCAATGAATCGCGCGTCTTGCCGATTCGTAGGCCACCATGTGACTGCCAAGAAATGGTAGAGCACACTTAATATCATAAATTAAGCAGAGGAAATGAATCGTGCGTCTTGCCGATTCAAATACCACCACGTGAATGCCATGAAATGGTAACGCACAATGAATATCATGAATCAGACACAAGAAATCAATCGCGCTTGTTGCCGATTCGAAGGCCACCACGTGAATGCCAAGAAATGGTAGCTCGCACTGAATATCATGAACTAAAGACAAGAAATAAATTGCACGTCTTGCCAATTCGAAAGCCACCATGTGAATGCCAAGAAATAGTAGCGTACAATGAATAACATGAATTAAGCACAGGAAATGAATCGCGCGTCTTGCCGATTCGAATACCACCATATGAATGCCAAGAACTGGTAGCTTACAATGAATAACATGAATTAAGCACAGGAAATGAATCGCGTGTCTTGCCAATTCGAATGCAACCTTCTAAATGCCAAGAAATGGTTGCGCACAATGAATATCAAGATCTGTACTCGAGTAATGAATCGCGCGTCTTGCCGATTCAAATGCAACCTTGTAAATGCCATTAAATGGTTGCGCACAATGAATATCAAGATTTGTATACGAAGGAAGAATCGCGCGTCTAGCCGATTCAAATGCCAGCATGTAAATGTCATTAAATATCAAGCGCACAAGAGCAAAATAGATGTATCATGCTAATTAGGCCCAAGAACTCGAAATCCTTCGAGAATGGGATCGGGGGCCCAGCCCGACCTCCGTCTTACCGCCCTGATCAAGAATCACTCAGCAAAGTGAAAGGGCGAGGCCTGGAAGATCAAACTAGGCCTCCGGAACAGGACCTCAGGAAGTTGCTGCTACTCTGCACCAGGACCTCTGAATAGTGAGCACGTGGAGCTGGGCTGGCTCCCTTATATCAGCCCACAAACCACACCCAGGCATGCTGCAGGGAAAGCTTCTAGAAGGCCCTGGAAAGGGGACCACACCCTGACACACTCTGAAAGCCTGCAGCAGTACACTGCAAATGAACAGTATTTATATGCACCTTGTACATAAGTCTTCAGGATTAAACACTGCAATTCAAAAGGTTAAACAACAGCATATCAGCACAATGCATACATTACGTTATCTTGAGAGTGCTGGATTTTTGCCTGTAGAGTGCGCACTGCCCTGATGTTGACAGAGAGGCAATATCCTGCACCCCATTTTCAAATCTGGCACGAGGTCTGATCCTTTGAATTATAGACTAATCGCTCTCATTAATGTTGAGTCCAAAATCTTCACCTCTAATTTACAAAGAGACTTGGAAGTCTGGGAAAGTGCTGAAAACATCATCCCTAAAACCCAGGTGAGTTTCAGGGTGGGGTCAAACACACTGATCAATCTCCCTGCAGTAACTCTGCTTGCTGAAAAAGCAATAAACAAATGTGCCAATCTTTATGCCTGCTTTGTGGACCTGAAAGAGGCATTTGACAGGGTCCCAAAACATCTGACGTGAGCTGAGATGGTCAGGCAAGGAGCTTCACACAAGTTATTGGAGGTTGTGCTGAACCTGTACTCCGACACTTGGGTGCAGGTTAAAATTGGTAAGGGCGATAGGCTTTCCGGAAGTTTGCAACGCACACTGGCATAAAGCAAGGTTGCATCCTTGAGCTGTTTTTATTTAACATCTGTGAAGCATATTAAGGGGCTGATTCCGACCCTGGCGGTAAAAACCGCCAGGGCCGGGGTCCGCGGGAGCACCGCCAACAGGCTGGCAGTGCTCCTTTGGGCATTCTGACGCCGCGGCCAGAAACGGAAAGTCGGTGGTGTACCGCCGACTTTCCGCTGCCCAGGGGAATCCTCCATGGCGGTGCAGCTTGCTGCGCCGCCATGGGGATTCCGACCCCCATACCGCCATCCTGTTCCTGGCGGTTTCGGCCGCCAGGAACAGGATGGTGGTATGGGGTGTCGTGGGGCCCCTGGGGGCCCCTGCAGTGCCCATGCCAATGGCATGGGCACTGCAGGGGCCCCCGTAAGAGGGCCCCACCTTGAATTTCAGTGTCTGCTTAGCAGACACTGAAATTTGCGACGGGTGCTACTGCACCCGTCGCACCCCTTCCACTCCGCCGGCTCCATTCGGAGCCGGCTTCCTTGTGGAAGGGTGTTTCCCACTGGGCTGGCGGGCGGCCTTTTGGCGGTCGCCCGCCAGCCCAGTGGGAAACCCAGAATGACCGCCGCGGTCTTTTGACCGCGGTACAGTCTTCTGGCGGTTCCCGCTTGGCGGGCGGCTCCTGCCGCCCGCCAAGCTCGGAATCAGGGCCTAAGTCACTTTCTTGTCCGACGTTGTGAGCGATCCACCCAAGCTAGGCGGGGAACCAGTGAGATGCCTACATTATGCAGATGACATAGGCCCTCATTACAACCCTGGTGGTCGGTGATAAAGCAGTAGTAACACTGCCAACAGGCCGGCTGTAAAAAGAATGGAATCATGACCACGGCGGAAACCCCCAACACAGACAGCCACTTTAACCCACTGAACGCCACGGTGGTAGCAACAAACACAGTAGCGGTAACCGCCAACAGCCAGGCGGAAGACACTGTACCGCCCACTGTATTACAACAGTCCTATCTGCTACCTTTTCCGGGGTGGTACCAACGCCATCAAAAGTACAGCGGAAACAGTACTCTGAAGGGAAACAACTCACCTCTTGACACTCAAGGAAGAACCACGATGCCATGGAGTCCGAGCTGCACTTTTTTCCAATGCCGGTGTACCTTCTCATACACCAGGAACATGAACGCCGGCGAAGATGACAACGGTGAGGACTGCACCTAGCACGCAAGGGGGGGAAGAGAGTGACACACACACGCAACATGCAACAACCCCTCCCCCAACACCATACACACAAGTAGATGCAACAACATTACAAATATACCCCGTAACCCTCAGGAATAACGCAAGGACAAAAGGAATGGAATAAAATGAGTGTAATAGTACAGTTTTAGATATATATGTCCTTAAACAATAAATGGTATGTACAATTTATACAATATATGCAAAAGGAGGGACAATGCCCACTCCAAATGTCCGTGGTCCACGGGGCCATAACACAGAGGCCAAGGCCACATTTAACTCCTGCCTCAATACGGAGGGAACACTGCAGGGGCATCAGGTCGAAAAAACACAGGCACCTCAGGGGGACGGGCACCTCAGCCGGAAGATGGTATACTGCCACTGTCCTGGAGGGAGCTCCATGCCCACTGCTTGATCCTGGGGCGTGCAAAGCCACAGTCTCTCTAGTGGGTGGGTTGCCCACTGCTTGGTCCTGGGGAGTGCACAGCCACAGTCTCTCTAGAGCGTGGGTTGCCTACTGCTTGGTCCTGGGGAGTGCAAAGCCACAGTCTCTTTAGTGGGTGGTTTGCCCACTGCTTGGTCCTGGGGAGTGCAAAGCCACAGTCTCTCTAGTGGGTGGGTTGCCCGCTGCTTGGTCCTGGGGAGTGCAAAGCCACAGTCTCTCTAGTGGATGGCTTCTCCAATGCTTCTGGAGTGGGTTTGCGCCCAGTGTGCTTCATCCTGCCAAGGAGGTGGTGAGTTGATGCCTTTTTCCACTGGTTCTGTAGAGGGCCTTGTGCCCAGTGTGCTTCATCCTGCCAAAGAGGGGGTGAGTAGATGCCTTCTTCCACTGGTTCTGGTGGGGGCTGTGTGTCCACTGTGCTTCATCCTGGATGGGGCAAGGTCACAGTCTCTCACCTAGGTGTCACACCGACAGGTGTTGCGGGGGCCAGGACGCACTGCAACCCATGTAGTCACTACTACACACTGCTCACAGGCGGTGACTGCTCAATGGATGTCAGTTGCGCTGCAGGTGGCGGTGCTGTCAGTGGTGGTGGTAGCCTCCAGGCCTTCACCTGCAGCCTCAGACAGCTCCCACTGGGGCTGCTGCTGCTGGCAGTGGTGCTGCTGGTGGCGGTGAAGATGGCGGTGCTGGCCGCGGTGCAGGTAGCGGTGCTGGCTGCAGTGGTAGTAGCCTCCAGTCCTTCACCTGCAGCCTTGCACGGCTGAAGTGCCATGGCTGGTATAGTGTGCCCCTTCCTGCCCTTGGCAGATGGTGGTGCCTCCTTGCTTCTGTCAGCTAGTGTCTTTTTCTTGCCCTTGCTGGCTGGTGGTGCCTCTTTCTCCTTGCTGGCTTGTGGTGCCTCCTTCCCCTTGCTGGCTGGTGGTGTCTCCTTCCCCTTGCTTGCTGGTGTCCCCTTCTTGCCCTTGCTAGGTTGCAAACCCTTCTTAGCCTTGGCAGGTGGTGCTGGCACACTGACTGGGCTGACGGGTGCCTCCTTGGAGCCTCTCACACCTGCAGTTGTTGCAGACACCACAGTGGACATGGACTGGGTGGCTGAGGTGCTGGGCTGGGTTCTGGCCACCCTGGCCCGAGGTGAAGGACGGGGGGGAGGGGTAGGGAATAGGTCAATGTTGGCGAGGAAAAGGTTCTTAGGGACACTGGGGCAGGAAGAGGGTGAAAGTTTGGGTGATGAGGAAGAGGAAGTGGTTGTAGGAGATGTCAGTCTGCTGTGTTTGGGTGCAGGTGCATGGGCTGGATGCTGTTGTGAGGTGGATGGCTGTTGGGTGTCTGAGTGCTTGCGTTTGTGTACTTTGGGAGGAGGGGTCACAGACACAGTGGGAGAGGACACAGGGGACGTGTGCATGTATGTGGGGGTGGTGATTGCCAGTGAGGGGTGTATAGTGATAGGCGTGCTGGTGATGGAGGTAGTGGATGAGGATGTAGTGCATGCAGGTGTCAGTGGAGACGCTACTGGGAAGGAGGTGGACAATGAGGAGGAGGGGGACACAGCAGAGGCAGTGGATGTTGGTGTGTCTGCATGTGGATGGTGCTTGCGTGAGTGCCTGTGAGATGAAGTGTGGTGCTTGTGTTTGCCTGAGCCACTTCTGTGTGTTGATTTGGGTGATTGCTGGTCTGAAGGTGTGCTTGGGATAGGCTGGGGTTGAGGGGATTGGGACTGGATAGAGGAAGTTGGAGGGGGGAGGCTGGAGACAGGAACAATGGCTGCCATCAGTGAGTTGGCCAGAGCCTGGAATGTTCTCTGTTTAGCCGCCATGCCAGAGTGAATGCCCTCCAGGTGTGCATTTGTTTGTTGCAAATGCCCTGCTACACCCTGGATGGCATTCAGTATGGTTGACTGCCCAACAGAGAGTGATCTCAGGAGGTCAATAGCCTCCTCACTGAGAGCAGCGGGGCTGACTGGGGCAGGGCCTGAGGTGCCTCGGGCGAAGGAGATGCCCACCCTCCTGGGTGAGCGGGCACGCAAAACACTCTGAGGGGTTGCTGGGAGGGCGGTGTTGGTACGGGGGTGGCAGCTGTACCTGTAGTTGGGGTGGGCACAGAGGTGGCCGCCACCACCAGGGAGCTTCCATCGGAGGAGGTGTCGCTGTCGGTACTGTCCCCTCCTGTCTCCGACGTGGTGCTCCCCTCGTCCTCCGTCTCACTGGTGCCCTAACCGTCTGTGGATTCGGCCTCCAGGCCCATGTGGGATGCAGTTTCCTCCGTCGCCGGTGACTCTGCTCCTCCGCCAGATGATGCTAATGCACACAAGGACAGGGTAACAGTGGTCAATGCCAGCAACAACACTACCGGTGGCATACACAACTCACAGGGAACAGCCCTATGCACTAGGCCATGCACTACCAGTTACAATGCTAGTCACCAGGTTATCTGGTACAATGCCTAATGCCATTAGCTGCACACCTGAAGCCCACAGGACCCTGCCCAGTAGTAGATTGGGGTTTGGATTTCACCTGAGCTTGCCCATCATTGAACCTACCCTCTTGTGTTTGCCGTAGCCAAGGGGCACCCACATCCCCCACTCAGAGAACACCTTAACGTGCGCAAAGTCATGATTCTTAATCTGTACTCACCCCTTTGTGGCTGCTGTGATGCCTTCAAGCGCCCATCCAACTCCGGATAGGTCACCGCCAGGATGCGGAACATCAGGGGGGTCAGGGTACGACCGGCACCCCTTCCTCGTTGGGAGGCCAGCCCTAGCTGGGCCTCCGCCGTCTTCCTTGGCCAGCGGCGCAGGTCCTCCCACCGTTTGCAGAAGTGGGTGCTCTGCCTGTCAAAGACCCCCAGGGTCCGCACCTCCTTGGCGATGGCACGCCAAATACCCTTTTTCTGATGGGCGCTGACCTGCAGAAACAATACAGCAGAAAAGGCATTAGTCATACCATCCTGAGTGTTATACTCATAGCCCACCATCTCCCACCATCCCCTTAAGCACATATATTGACCACCATACATGCAGCACTCTGCACAGGACCCCTCAGACCCCCCCTACACAAGGCTTCCACACACAGCAATCCATACATTCATGCACCTGTTTGTCTGAAGGACCATAGAGTAAAGGGTACTTTCTCCTACTCCTCCGCAGTGAAGGCACGGGCCCTTTCCCCAGACACTCGGGCCATTGTCACTTCTAGACACAGGTCTCAGCAGCAATTGCAGTGTAGGTCCTCTCCTGTTGAAGGTCAGATAGCAAGTGAGTGAACAGATAGAAAATGGCGGTCATGGTGCATACCGTCACTGCTGGCGTACATCGCCATTGGCTGCTGGGACCCATAGGCCCCAATGATAACGAATGCAGTGTTGCACTCATTTCCACTTGTCCTTCCTCACATGTCAGGCAGCCGCCATTTCAGGGGGGCACAGTCCATGGCACCGAACTGCATCACAGCAGACATTGTCACATCAACTGACTTACAAGTTCACATACTGTTTCTGTAAACCTAAAATTGCAAATCAGTCTGAGAAAATGTTTGAATATGACCTTCTGCTCACTGTATTTCACCATAGAGTTCAACCACTGAGGATGAATAGAAGATGGAGACATGGCCAATACCATACTGGTATTGGGGGTGACAATTCCATGAATCCCCGGGGCTCCAGAATGAACTCCTGGTACTGCCAAACTAGCTCTCTGGGTTTTTTTCTGCAGCTACTGCTGCTGCTAACCCTCAGACAGGCTTCTGCCCTCTTGGGGTCTGAGCAGCCCAGTCCCAGGAAGGCAGAACAAAGGATTTCCTCTAAGAGAGGGTTTTACACCCTCTCCCTTTGGAAATAGGTGTTAAGGGCTGGGAGGAGTAGCCTCCCCCAGCCTCTGGAAATGCTTTGAAGTGCACAGGTGGTGCCCTTCTTGCATAAGCCAGTCTACACCGGTTCAGGGAGCCCCCAGTCCCTGCTCTGGTGCGAAACTGGGCAAAGGAAAGGGGAGTGACCACTACCCTGTCCATCACCACCCCAGGGGTGGTGCCCAGAGCTCCTCTAGTGTGTTCCAGACCTCTGCCATCTTGAATGCAGAGGTGTGAGGGCACAATGGAGACCTCTGAGTGGCCAGTGCCAGCAGGTGACGTCAGAGACCCCTCCTGATAGGCTCTTACGTGGTTAGGTAGCCAATCCTCCTCTAAGGGCTATTTAGGGTCTCTCATGTGGGTTTCTCTTCAGATAACGAATGCAAGAGCTCACCAGAGTTCCTCTGCACTTCCCTCTTCGACTTCTGCCAAGGATCGACCGCTGACTGCTCTAGGACGCCTGCAAAACCACAACAAAGTAGCAAGAAGACTACCAGCAACATTGTAGCGCCTCATCCTGCTGGCTTTCTCGACTGTTTCCTGGTGGTGCCTGCTCTGAGGGCTGTCTGCCTTCACCCTGCACTGGAAGCCAAGAAGAACTCTCCCGTGGGTCGACGGAATCTTCCCCCTGCCAACGCAGGCACCAAACTTCTGCATCAGTGGTCCTCTGGGTCCCCTCTGATCTTGACGAGCGTGGTCCCTGGAACACAGGGGCTGGATCCGTTGTGTCCCCGACAGTCCAGTGGCCCTTCTGTTCAAATTTGGTGGAGAAGTCCTTGCCTCCCTACGCAGACAGTAATCCTGTTTACTGCGTGAACTGCAGTTGCTAGGGCTTCTGTGCTCTTTTGCAAGACTTCCTTCATGCACAGCCCAGGAACCCAGCACTCCGTCCTGCATTGCCCAACTCACTGAGTTGACCTCCGACTTCATGGGACCCTCTTTTGTTGTGCTGAGACGACTGCCTTGCTCAGATCTTATGAACGCCTGTCCAGGTGCTTCTGCGGGTGCTGCCTGCTTCTGCGTTAGCTCTCTGTGTTGCTGAGCGCCCCCTCTGTCTCCTCCTCCAATGGGCGACCTCCTGGTCCTTCCTGGGCCCTGCCAGCACACAAAATCCTCAACCGCGACTCCTGCAGCTTGCAAGGCTTGTTTGTGGTCTTTCTGTGTGGAAACAACTCTGCATCCTCCAGCACGCCGTGAGACATCTTCTGACCAAAGGAGAAGTTCCTGGCACCTTCCGTTGTTGCAGAATCTTTGGCTTCTTCCACCTGGAGGCAGCCCTTTTGCACCTTCATCTGGGGTTTAGTGGGCTCCTGCCCCCCCCCGGACACTTGCGTGACTCTTGGACTTAGTCCCATTCCTTTGCAGGTCCTCAGGTCAAGGAATCCGTCTTCAGTGCTTTGCAGTCAGTTGTTGTCTTTGCAGAATCCCCTATCTCGACTTTACTGTCTTTCTGGAGTAGTAGGGTAACTTTACTCCTACTTTTCAGGGTCTTGGGGGGGTATCTTGGACACCCTTAGTGTTTTCTTACACTCCCAACGACCCTCTACACACTACAATAGGCCTGGGGTTCATTTGTTGTTCGCATTCCACGTTTGGAGTATATGGTTTGTGTTGCCCCTAGGCCTATTGTGTCCTATTGCATTCTATTATGTTCTACAGTATTTGCACTACTTTTCTGTTTACTTACCTGATTTTGGTTTGTGTGTATATTTTGTGTATATTACTCACCTCCTAAGGGAGTATATCCTCTGAGATACTTTTGGCATATTGTTACTAAAATAAAGTACCTTTATTTTTAGTAACTCTGAGTATTGTGTTTTCTTATGATATAGAACTATATGACATAAGTGGTATAGTAGGAGCTCTGCATGTCTCCTAGTCTAGCCTAAGCTGCTCTGCTATAGCTACCTCTATCAGCCTAAGCTGCTAATAAGGGATAACTGGACCTAGAACAAGGTGTAAGTACCACAAGGTACCCACTATAAGCCAGGCCAGCCTCCTACAGTCATCAGGGCCAAGTTTCTTCCGTCCCTCACCAATGGGTTAGAATTATTGAAAGGGCAGGAGGTATCCACTCTAAACCAGCTCTAGTTTGTTTAATTTAAACATATTTTTGGACTTCCCTTTCATACCTCACAAGCACAGGTGAGGCTGGGGTTAGGCCTTTTCGATCAAGCTCCTGTCAGGATGTGAGCAATACTAAAATTCTGCTGGAAGCTTAGATCGGCATTGACAAATTCATTGGCCGCCCAGTGCTGGCTGGAGATAGAGTCCATGTCCAAACAAAAAAAAAACATGTCCATTGGTAATTAAAAGATTATTAGCTGTTCTAAAGCTGACCAGCACATGGGGCTCACAAATTAATTTTACATTGTTTAAAAAAACACCAACAAGCCTTCAAAACTGCATTCTTGGACTTCAGACAAAGCAATCTGACAAAGTGGCATGCCTGGACCATTCTCCAGTCTTATACATCTTGGAGCCCACAGCTGTAGCTTGTCGATCACATAGCCGCGCCTGTTCAACATTCTCTTCTTTTATGTTGCATGAGCGCCTTTCCTTTGAAGGATTAAGGGCCTTATGTACAAACACTTTTTCCCATAGACACAGAATGGGGAAAAACCTTTGCTACATCTGGCCCTAAGTTCCGAGCTGGAAGCAAACCTGGTATGATCCAAACTGTTGCCTGTGCGGCCTCCAAGAAGAAAGTGTGCTTAATTTTTTGTGCATCTGCCCACTGGCCTCTCGCTTGAGATGGCGGCTGATATGTCCTGCACAGAGAGCGCCTCAGATTCATATGTTGACCCGCAGTCTTGGTGCTTTCAAATGGTCTTAACATTCAGCTCGCTTGCTGGGAAATAAAATTCCTAGCGCAAGTGAAAAAGCTGCTCTTAATATCCTGATTTAGCCCATGTGTTATACTGTCTAAAGTGTAGGCTTTGCGCTCATAACTCTAAAAAAAAAAAGGACAAATAAAAGGAAAAGATCGTACAGCGAGCTGAAGTAGTCTGAGCCCACGTCTGGCCTTTAGTGCCAGTTCTGCACATTAATTGGCGGCTACACAAACTTTCAAGCACTCACTTGGCATTTTAGTGAATGTGGGGTAATGGAGGTCATTGTAGGTTCAATGACAACTAAACAGTGACTTTTAAAGTTAATCTGCACAATTTATCTATACCTTAGAGACAAAAATTTGTGTGTATTATTTTATACAGTCACCTTATGTTCAAGCACGAGCTATATGCTCATAAAGCCCTTAGCAATTTTGGTGATATAATACGTTTATCTGTTACCCAGTAAGCGGGCCCCAGTGCAAATAACAAGCTCCATAACATAGGCCTGGCTGCGCAAGGTGTGCATTAGCATGTTTCTGGCCAGCAGATTACTTTACACTTTAGTGTATAGGAACAGCGGCTGATGCAAGTAACCGCAAATGTTTTTTCATGCACTTTAAAGCTGTTTTCAGCTTGCACTGATTTAATGGATTTTAATGATCGATTTTATTATATGTTTGCATCTAGCGTGCTCACTGTATTAATGCGTCCATTACTTACCATTAATGGCATTACTCCTAGTCCTACTCCCTCGCCTTCCTTAACCAATGAGGCTCCCTTGCCTCACCCAGACCCCTCCCCCACCCACCCTGTACAGAAACAAGCCAACCAAAACACTCAGTTGTCCTGTACCGGGAGGGAGGGAAATTGAAGGAAGGCGAGGGAGTAGGAGTAATGCCATTAACGGTAAGTAATGGATACATTACCTCCCGTCCCTCCCTCACCTTCCTTAATCAATGAGACATAGCAAGAAAAACAGGAGACAGACAACTGAGTTTCAATGCAGAAAAAAACATATTTATTCACAACCAGGTCATACACAGAGAAAACCCCTATTGCTTCATAGAGGACAAAACCCTGTGCCCAAAAACCACCTCCAAACACCCCAATTCAGCAATACGGTAGTGTTTCACAAAAGTGGATGGAGACACCCAAGTAGCGGCTCTACAAATCTCCACCACTGAAGCACTCTGCAATTCAGCCATAGTAGCAGCCATACCATGCATAGAACGCCCTTGAATCCCAGCAGGAGGCACCACTTCTCTCAAATCATAGGCCATCAAAACCATTGACTGGATCCAGCGGCTCAGGGAAACGGTAGAAGGCTTTTCCCCTTTTCTAGCTGGTCCAAAATTCACAAACAAAGAATCCCCTTTAGGGAATTCAGTAACCGCCTATAAGTAACAGGCCTGTCGCACATCCAAAGCATGTAATCTGACCTCCTCCATCGAGGAAGGGTCAGGACAAAAAGCAGGAAGAATCACCTCTTGACTACCGTAAAAAGACGAATTAACTTTAGGCACAAAAGAGGGAACAGGAACCAGCACAACCCGATCAGGAAAGACCTTGCAAAAAGGAAAAGAGCAGGACAAAGCACCCAATTCCCCCAAATGCCTGGCCGAAGTAAAAGCCACCAAAAAACAAGTCTTCAGCGTCAAATGTTTTAAATCAATATCCCCCAAAGGCTCGAAAGGAGGGCCCATCAACACATCCAACACGAACTGCAGATTCCAACCAGGGAAAGAACACACCGGTCTCGGAAATAAATTCACCAGACCCTGAAAAAATCTGGGCATCCCATGACCCTCATCTGCCAGATTACGCCAAGAACTACGAAAAGCTTATTTAAACCAGTAAACAAGCAGCGTAGCCACAGACAACCCCAGACGTGGCCCATCCTGCAAAAACTGCATGATCGCAAACAGAGAAGCAACCGTAGGGTCAATATGCTCTCTCAAACACCAGGAGGTAAAAACCTTCCACTGATGTCCATAGGAATGCAACGTGGACTGACGCCTAGTAGCCTACAAAGTCACAGCCAAAGGACCAGGAACCCCTAGCCCCGTCAAACCTCACCATCCAACCTCCAGGCCGTCTAGTGCAATCTCAGCAACGCTTTCCTGGAGAGACAAGGAAACACCAGCGGTGAGGGCTGGAGAAGAAGCACCCACTCCGACCTGAAAGCCAACCGCTGAAGCAGAGGAAACCAATTTGCATGCGGCCACCGGGGAGCAATCAAAATCACCTGAGCCCCTACCTGCCGCACCCTGACAAGAAAGGATTGGATCATCTGAAAAGGAGGGAACGCATAAAGAAGACCCTGTGGCCACTGACACGTCAGACCGTCCACTTCCCAGGCCTGAGTACATCAATACTGGGAGCAGAACCTCCCCACCTTCCACAACCGAACAACCCCATTTCCGAACCAGACATTTCCGGGAGAACACCCGGAAGGAAGGAATGACCCTGCTCAACCGATCTGCCAGAACATTGTTCGACCCCTGAATGTATGAGGCAAGAAGAGACAGAACCGAATGCTGGGCCAACAAAAAATTGCCCGAGCAACTAGATTCAGAGAATGGGATCTGGTCCCCACCTGCATGTTGATGTAGGACTTGGCCATCAAGTTGTCCGTCTGCACCAACACTGCCTCCCCTTGCAAGAGCGTCTGAAAATGCACCATAGCCAGCCGGACCTCAGTCAACTCCCGCCAATTCGAGGACCTCTCTGATTCTCTCAGGGACCAAAACTCCTGAACCTGCCCCAACCCCAGCCAAGCCCCCCAACCCGAGAGACTGGCATCCATCATTAATACTACAGGCACCTGCGGAGACAAAGGAACCCCAATATGTAGAGGCGCCGGCACCATCCACCAACCCAACTACCTGCGAATGAAAGCCGACACAGGAATGCAAGTTCGTAGAGTGCAAGGATCCGGAGACCATCGGAACAGGAACCAATTCACCAAACAAAGAAGATGAAACCTTGCCCAAGGAATCAGGAAGATCACTGAAGCCAAGTGACCCTGCAGTTGCAACCACTAAAGCGCCCTGGGAGCCACTTGAGATAGCACAGCTGTCATCTGAGCCTGAATACCCTCCCATCTCCTGTCTGACACCGTCACCAACCCCCGTAGAGTCAGAAATCGAGCCCCGATAAATACCAGGTCCTGGGAAGGCACCAAATCTGATTTCCCCCAATTGATCAAGAAACCATGACCCTGCATGACCCCCAAGTGTCAACATCAGGACAGTGAGCAATCTACGTGCGACTAAAATGCAAAAACACAGTCTTTATGCAAAGGCATAATTCATGCATTATGTTTATATGCAGTTTGTTCACTTTTTGCAATGCAGAGTTTAATCTTGAAAACCACTATTAATGATGTTTGCAATAACTGTTCATTTGCAAGATATTGCTGCAGGCTTACCGAGTGTGTCAGGGTGTGGTCCCTTTCTAGGACCTTCTAGAAGCTTTCCCTGCCCCATGACTGGGTGTGGTTTGTGGGCTGGGCTTGACTCTATAAAGGGGAGTCAGCGCAGCTCCACGTGCTCACTATTCAGAGGTCCCGGTGCAGCGCAGCAGCAACTTCCTGAGCTCTGGTCCCGGAGGCCTACAATGATATTTCCAGGCCTGCCCTCCTGACGATCCTTTAGCAGGGCGGGAAGGCAGAGGTCGGGCTGGGCACCCAACCCCCGCTTTTCAAAGACATTTGAGTTTTTGGCCACAGTTGTGAAACTCCTTGTGTGCGTGATTGTGTTTTCATGACATTTACATATTCTTGTTTGAATCGGCAGTGTGCGCAATTTAATTCTGGAATATGATTCTTGACATTCAGATCGGCAACAGTGTGCGCGATCATTTCATGATATTTGCATTGTGTATTTCGAATTGGCAAGGTGCGCTATTCATTTCCTGACATTTAACCTTGACATTCAGATCGGCAACAGTGTGCGCGATCATTTCATGATATTTGCATTGTGTATTTTGAATCGGCAAGGTGCGCAATTCATTTCCAGGCACTTAACCTCGATATTCAGATCGGCAACAGTGTGCGCGATCATTTCTTGATATTTGCATTGTGTATTTCTAATCAGCAAGGTGCGTGATTTATTTCCTGGCATTTAACCTAGACATTCAGATCAGCAACAGTGTGCGCGATCATTTCATGATGTTTGCATTGTGTATTTCGAATTGGCAAGGTGTGCGATTCATTTCCTGACATAAAAACTCTTGGCATTCAGATCGGCAGTGTGCGCGATCATTTTATGACATTAGCATTGTGAAACTTCAAATCAGCAGCAAGGTGCGTGATTCTTTTCTGGCAGTAAACTCTTGATTTTAAGATCGGCTGTGCGCACGATATTTTCATGGCATTGAATCCTTTGGTGTGCAGTGTTTGTTGAGGTGCACACATTTATCCTGAGCTTTTGGTTTTCTCAAAAAACTTAATTCAAAGTGCGGCATTTTTTGTGCTAATTAAGCTCCTAGTACATTTCCTGTTGTTTTTTTCATGGAATGTTCAGATAGCCTTAGTACTCCTGTAAAAATGCAATGTTTATTCTGAAACTATTTTGAAGAAGGTTCTTGTATTCTAGACAGTATATGATATTTCATGAAAAGCTCAAATGAAACATTGTATTAACCCATTCTTGACTTTTCCAGGTACCTAGATTTCTTGAGGCCTAGTTATAGTCATGTCCTAGGTTATCCATGATTACAGTATAAGAATTTTTAGAACCATAGTCTATTGAAAGTCAATGTGATTATATCTTGACATTGTGTTGTTTAACCTCTTGCTTCCTACAGGTCTCGTTCCCAGCTGTTCCCTACCTAATCCCCTTTTCCCCCACTTGGACTCTCTCAGGCTCTGTGGTATATCTATTGGAGTTTTGGAGCTGTCTAGTGGTGGACATGTTGGGAACATGCGCAGGCCCCGAGGATCTGGTCTCCCTGACAGAATAGTGAGACCACAAATTTAATATCCTTCCGGTTTGCGTTTGTTCTCAGCATGGCCACATTGGATGAGCTAGTTAAAGTTATCACACAGCTCCAAGCAGAAGTAGTATCATCTAAAGACATAGCAGCTAGCTTAGCTGAGAGAGTGAGTCAGTTGCAGGAAAAGGTAGAAAAGAAGGAGCAAAGTCCTTTGGGTGCGGCTTGTCTTGGTCCTCCTCCTCAAGCTTCAGGAGGTAATCCTCCAACGAACATTTCCCTCAATGTTCCCTCAGCTATTCCCCCTGGCTCTTCCAGATTGTTTTTCAGGCGATCCCCTGAAAGCACAATCTTTTTTGGTTCAAGTGGAATTACATTTTACCTGTCGACCAAACACTTTCTCCGATGCTCAAACCAGGGTGGCCTTCTTGTTATCTTACCTGACTGGGGACGCGGCCACCTGGGCAATCCCTCTTGTGCGTAAAGACAGTCCCCTGCTTTACAACTGGAGAAATTTTGTCCATGAGTTTGAACGAGTGTTTGATTGAAGAGCAGTGACCTTGTCAGCAGATTAAGAACTGTTAGACTTGAGACAAGGTAACCAAGACTTAGTTTCCTACTTATCTAGTTTTAATCGGCTGGTAGCAGAGACATCCTGGCCTGAGGAAAAGCAAGTGGCCTTGTTCTATAGAGGACTTAAGGATGAGTTAAAGGACATTCTTGTCCAAATAGATCCTCAGCCTACAGATTGTCAAGATCTGATAAATCTTGTTTTGAGACTAGATCATCGTCTTGCAGAACGACGGGAAACATGCAAAAAGACTGAGAAACATTCCTGGCGTGTTCACGAACTTAGAGAATCAAGAATTCAGAAAGAGAGTATCCCAGAACCCATGGAAATTGGAACTATCAGGAGACATTTGACCAAAGACGAAAATGACCTACGCAGAAAGAACGGACAATGTCTTTGTTGCGGGCGCAAGGGTCACTTCGCCAAAGACTGTCCAATCAAACCAAAGAGCAAACAAGTTCCTGTCCAGAAAATTGCAGCCAATGTACAAGTTGAGCCGGAAAAACTAGATCACCCAAGATGGAAAGAAGGGTCGCTCTTGGGTGTCACCATAGACCCTTCACAGTCTAGACACCTCAAGTTGGGCATTGAAGTTCAAGTAAAGAAAAATAACTATTTCAAGAAAGCCCTAGTAGATTCTGGGGCTACAGGGAATTTTGTTGATGCCCAATTGGTTTGCGCATGGGTGATCCCATGCACCAAGAAGAAGACTCCAGAAATAATACAAGCAGTAGATGGAAAACCCTTGACTGGAGACCCAGTAACTCTTCAGACTGTCCCCTTGTTGGTGATCTGTGATGGGGGAGATCAAAGAACCAAACATGAAGAGAAGCTCATCTTTGATCTTATCCATGCTGCTCAGTATGGAATTATCCTTGGCTTACCATGGTTAACTCATAACAATCCTGAGATTAACTGGGCAGAACGGAAAGTTGTGTTGTCTTCCGCCTTATTTAACGAGAAATGTCTCCAGACGTCTTGAGTCGTCAAACATTGCAACTCTCACATAGCCACTGCGGTGGAGAAAGAAATAAAGTTGCCCTGGCAGTATTCATCCTATGAAGACGTGTTCGATGAAAGGAAAGCAGAAACCTTGCCTCCTCATAGACCTTATGACTGTCAAATTGATCTAACTCCTGGTGTGATACTCCCTAGTTGTCGTGTGTACGTCTTATCGGAAAATGAAAATCAACACCTACGAAAGTACTTAGAACAATTTCTAGAGAATGGCTTCATCCGCCCTTCCAAGTCTCCTGCAGCTTCTCCTTTGTTTTTTGTCCCCAAGGCTAATGGGTATCTTCAAACCTGTATTGACTATAGGGGTTTGAACAAGATCACAGTCAAAAACAGATACCCCTTGCCTCTCATTTCTGTCTTGTTGGATCAAGTGAAAAAAGCAAAAATTTACACTAAGCTCGATCTACGAGGTGCTTACCATTTAGACAGAATGAGAGAAGGTGACTAATGTAAAACTTAGTTAAAGACAAGATATGGTCTCTTTGAATACACCGTCATGCCCTTTGGACTGTGTAATGCTGCAGCAGCATTTACATTTTTCCTGAATGACGTCATTAGAGAGTATCTAGATATATTTGCAATAGTCTATATCGATGATATTTTAATCTACTCTGACAATGAAGCCGAACATGTACAACATGTCAAGAAGATTCTCACAGCTCTTTGAAAGCATCATCTATATTGCAAACTAAGTGTGAATTTCATGTTACCACAGTTGAGTTTTTAGGGGTCATCCTTACCCCTCAAGGTATGGTCATGGCAGAAAAGAAAGTACAAGCAGTATCCGATTGGCCCACTCCAATTTTTGCAAACTTTTATCGCAGGTTTATAAACCATTTCTCTCAGACAGTGGCACCAATCACCAAGTTATTGAGAAAGAAAGAAAAATGTGTGTGGTCTCCAGAAGCTGACAGAGCCTTTTCAACTTTGAAAGAAGCTTTTTCCACTGCCCCAGTCTTGACTCATCCTGATGTGGAGCGTCCATTCATAGTTGAAGCAGATGCCTCAGATGTGGCAATTGGTGCAGTATTGTCACAAAGAAGTAAAGACACTGGTCAAATTCATCCTGTAGCCTACATGTCTTGAAAACTGAACAAAGCCAAACGGAGCTTGCTGAGAAAGAGCTTCTGGCGATCCGTGATGCCTTTAAAGAGTGGAGACATCATTTGTTAGGTGCCAAGTACACTATCACAGTATACACAGATCATCGCAATTTCCACATTATGAGTTCAGCTAGACTTTAGACTCCTCGTCAATTACGCTGGATGCTGTTTTTTGCTGAGTTCGATTTTGTGGTAAATTTTCGTCCTGGTAAAGACAATCGCAAAGCAGACGCCTTGTCCCGCCAAGAGTCTACCACCATACCCACAGTCCAGCCTTCCAGAGCTATCATTGCTCCAGACAAGGTCCTCTGCATCATAAGGACTGAAGACTTCTTTGAAGAAATCCGCAATTACTTCACCATTGAAAAATGGCAGACATGGGCTCAAGCAGATCGCAAAAGATCAATCAAGCAAGGGCTACCTTTCCATGACTCACATTTGTTCGTGCCCACTACCAAGCTTCGCAAGTTAGTATTTCATTGGTTGCATGTTATACCTAGGGCAGGTCACCCACGTACTCCTAAAACTCTTGAATTAATCCAACGCTACTTTTGGTGGCCTACTCTGACAAAAGACGTCAAACAAATGGTCACTAACTGCGAAGTCTGTGCTTGTATCAAGACAAGTCATTCAAAACCGAAAGGTTTGTTGCATCTGCTCCCAACCTCACTTTGACCTTGAGAACACATCTCGTTAGACTTCATTACAGGTCTACCAGTTGTTCAACAGTACTCAGTCATGCTTGTGGTGGTAGATAGTCTCACGAAATATGGACATTTCATTGCTTGCAAGAAATTGCCCATCTCCAGTGAACTAGCAACCATCCTTCTGAATAGAGTGGTCCGTTATCACGGGTTGCCGAGAATGATTCTCTCAGATCGAGGTTCACAATTTGCCTCCAACTTCTGGAAAACGTGGTGCAAAACACTTCAAGTTACATCCACACTATCTACTAGCCATCATCCTCAAACAGATGGTCAAACTGAGAGACTGAATCAGACATTGAAACAATACCTGCATGCTTACGCTGAGAAAGCACTTAATTCTTGGACATCAATGCTCTGGTTAGCTGAACTAGCCTACAATAACTCGTTTCACACCTCCACTGGTGTCACACCCTTTTTTGGCTTGTTTGGCTATCATCCTGATACCTTGCCTATCAAGATTCCACAAAAAAGTTATCTTACACCAGCTGTGTCGGGAACTATTCAACAACTCCATCAAACCCAGAAATTGATTCAACAGCATCTAGAAAAAGCCAAACAAAAATATAAAAAGCACTACAACAAGAAACATTGTGAAGGACCTCGGTATCAATCAGGTGATAAAGTGTGGCTTTCTACACGACACATTGACTTCAAGAAAAAGCACATGTTTAATCCCAAATTCATAGGTCCTTACACTGTCCTTCAGCAAATCAATCCAGTGACCTATAAACTGCAGTTACCCAGGTCACTACGTATTCATCCAGTGTTCCATACTTCCCTCTTGAAAAAAGCAGTCCAGAAAGCAGTCCAAAAGGTTCGCTCCCAACCAGCTCCAGTTCTAATACAGGGGGAATTGGAATACGAAGTTAAACAGATGCTGGATTCCAAACTTAGAGGTCGTAATCTTTGGTATCTGATCTCTTGGAAAGGTTATGGTCCTGAAAGCAACTCATGGGTCTCCGCATCTGGCATTCATGCTCCACAACTAGTAAGATGTTTTCATCGTCTCAACCCAGGCAAACCAGGCCCTAGAGCGTGCTTGGGAGAGGGGAGTACTGTCAACATCAGGACAGTGCGCGCTCTACGGGCGACTAAAATGCAAAAACCCAATCTTTATGCAAAGGCATAATTCATGCATTATGTTTATATGCAGTTTGTTAACCTTTTGCATTGCAGAGTTTAATCTTGAAAACCACTATGAATGATGTTTGCAATAACTGTTCATTTGCAAGGTATTGCTGCAGGCTTACCGAGTGTGTCAGGGTGTGGTCCCTTTCTAGGACCTTCTAGAAGCTTTCCCTGCCCCATGACTGGGTGTGGTTTGTGGGCTGGGCTTGACTCTATATAAGGGAGTCAGCCCAGCTCCACGTGCTCACTATTCAGAGGTCCTGGTGCAGAGCAGCAGCAACTTCCTGAGCTCCGGTCCTGGATGCCTACAATGATATTTCCAGGCCTGCCCTCATTATATTGATGATCCTTTAGCAGGGCGGTAAGGCGGTGGTCAGACTGGGCCCGACACCAGTTTTCAAGACCTTTGAGTTTTTGGGCCTAGTTGTGAAAATCCTTGTGTGCGTGATTGTGTTTTCATGACATTTACATATTCTTGTTTGAATCTGCAGTGTGCGCGATCATTTCATGATATTTGCATTGTGTATTTCGAATCGGCAAGGTGCGCGATTCATTGTCTGGCATTTAACCTTGATATTCAGATCGTCAACCTTGTGCGCGATCATGTCATGATATTTGCATTGTATATTTCGAATCGGCAAGGTGCGCAATTCATTTCCTGACATAAAAACGCTTGACATTCAGATCAGCAGTGTGCGCAATCATTTCATGACATTAGCATTGTGAAACTTCAAATCAGCAGCATGGTGCGCAATTCTTTTCTACCAGTAAACTCTTGATTTTCAGATCAGCTGTGCACGCGATCTTTTAGGGCATTGAATCCTTTGGTGTGCAGTGTTTGTTAAGGTGCACACATTTATCCTGAGCTTTTGATTTTCTCGAAATGCTTAATTGAAAGTGCGGCATTCTTTGTACTAATTAAGCTCCTCGTACATTTCCTGTTGTTTTTTCATGGAATGTTCAGATAGCCTTTGTCCTCCTGTAGAAATGCAATGTTTATTTTGAAACTATTTTGAAGAAGGTTCTTGTATTCTAGACAGTATATGATATTTCCCGAAAAGCTCAAATGAAACATTGTATTAACCCATTCTTGATTTTTCCAGGGTACCTAGATTTCTTGAGGCCTAGTTATAGTCATGTCCTAGGTTATCCATGATTACAGTATAAGAATTCTTAGAACCATAGTCTATTGAAAGTCAATGTGATTATATCTTGACATTGTGTTGTTTAACCTCTTGCTTCCTACAGGTCTCCTTCCCAGCTGTTCCCTACCTAATCCCCTTTTCCCCCACTTGGACTCTCTCAGGCTCTGTGGTATATCTTTTGGAGTTTTGGAGCTGTCTAGTGGTGGACATGTTGGGAACATGCGCATGCCCCGATGATCTGGTCTCACTGACACCAAGACCATTCTCACATGAAACCTCATGAGAGCTTCGTCTGGAGCCTAAATCAACAGATCATCCAGATAATGATGTACAAACACCCCTTCCCCATGCAGAAGCGCCGCAAGAGGAGCCAGTACTTTCGTGAAGACCCGGGAGCTGACTTTAGGCCAAAGGGAAGAACACAAAACTGAAAATGGTCTGGGCCTATTGCAAAGCGCAGAAACCTTTGAGAAGACACAGCAATAGGCACTTGGAGGTAAGCATCCTGAAGATCCAGAGATCCTAAAAAAAACCCTGGCAAAATGAGAAGAAGAATATCCTGAATGGACAACATTCGGAAGTGCACAGTCTTGATCCAAGAGTTCACCCATTTCAGATTCAAAACAGGACGGCAGCCCCCTGTCAGTTTTGGAACCAGAAAAAACAGAATAATCCCCCTTTCCCCATTCCTCCACGGGCACCCTGCAAATGGCCCCTTTTGACAGCAAGGACCGGATTCCCTCCACCAATGCTTCCTGCCTGCCTCTCTCCACAGGTAAAGGAGTTGGACGAACCCCAGTGTCTGGAGGAACAAGATCGAACTCTATGGCGTATCCATTTTCGACAATGTTCAAGACCCACTGATTCGAGACATCCTCCTTCCAGATGGAGAGAAAATGTCTCAGCCTTCCCCCCACTGGCCATTCCCCAGCACCTTGATTGTCAGGAACCCTTCTTAGCAGCCCCTTTCGCCGAAGGAACAGACCTCTTAGGAGAAAACCTAGGCTGAAACCTATGCTTCCTGGAAGACGAGGACCAAGGAACAAACTTTGGAGAGGACTTGGAGTGCGACTTCCACCCTTTGCCAGACGCGGAGCCACCTTTATAAGGCAAAGCATGCTTGCGGTCCTTAAAGGCCTTAGAGATCATTGCAGGTAATTGATGCCCAAAGAGAGCCTGACCCTCAAGGGGGAGCCAAAGAAGAGCTGCTTTCTCTTCAGGATCAGCCTTCCACTGACGCAACCAAAGAGATCTGCGTGCCCCGATTACAGCCCCAGAAGCCAGAGCCAAAGAGCGGATAATATCCGAGGAAACATCAGCCAATAAACGGGCCTGTTGTTCCATCACGGACAGTAATTCAGAACATTCTGACCCCTCCTGCACAGCCACCACAAGTTTTTCAAAGTCCTGAACCAAGGACTGTACAGAAGAAGCCAAAAAAATACCAGCCCGAAGAGTCAAATTCCCAGCAGAAAAGGATCTCTTCAAACCAGAGTCCACCTTCCGATCGATGGCATCAGAAAGAGCACAGTCTTCAGGATTGACAGCCATTTTACCAATCAAGGTAGCCAGCATGGAATCCAAACGCACAGAAGGAGGCAGAACACCCTCTCCTTCCAGCAAATATAACTTATGCAGAAAACGGGGAACATGGGCTTTGCCCACCTCCTCCCATTCCCTGAAAACCATGTCCTTAACAGGCCGCAGGAAAGGCATAGCAAACCGAGAAGTCGTCACATATTGAGGAAATAGGGAAGAATTCTCTCCTGCATGTTGAAAAGCAGGAAAACCCAGATTGTCCCGTACGTGACAAGAATACTCCACATATCCTCACGAGCCACATATTTGCCAGCAGAAGACGTAGAAGGACCGTCTCCCGCAGAAGAAGAAGAACCAGCAGCATCCACGGAGGTGCGAGCAGCCGAGGGACGACCTGCACGAACGGCTCCATCCTGGAGAGCTCTGGAAACTGCCACTTCACTCATGTCCTGAACCTCCTCACGAGACATAAGAGGAGCAGAACCAACCACCTCAGTCCTGCCCACCCTGTCAGACTGTAATGGCACTGGAACCCCCTCATCCTCAGAAGAGGAACAGGAAGAAATCATTCTACTGCATTTAGCACCCTTCTTCGACATGATGAAACCAACCAAATGACCAAAAACCACAAACCTGGGTTTGAAAAGGCCGAAAACGGCTATACCAAACACCAATCAGATCATGACATCTAAAAGACCCCCCAATCAGGAGAAACAATGAAAATATATTTTTTTCAACGTGGGTCCAAACGCCCGCCTTACCCCAGAAAACGCAGGAAAGAAGCTGCCGGGCGACCAAAGGGCTCCACGACACCTCCAACCCAGAAACACAGCCCCAGCCACAGCAGAGCTGTCCGACCGCGTCAGATGACTCAGCAGGAAACCAGTGAGAGGCAGCCTTGCACGCCTCCAACAAGCCAGATGCCGAGCGAGGGGAAGACAGAACCGGAGGCCACGCAACAAGCGCTGAGGAAGAAAATGATGCCCCCCTCAGCCACACCAAGGAGGAGAGAAGAGGTAAGTCTCACAGGTAAGGAGACAAAAGAAAACAGGAGTGGGTGGGGGCGGTGGAATCTTTAAAAAAGAGAGGGGAGGGGTCTGGGTGAGGCAAGGAAGCCTCATTGGTTAAGGAAGGCGAGGGTTGGCGGAAGGTAATGTCTTTATATGTTTTCTTTATCTTGATGTTTAAATTCGAGTTGATTTTTATGAATCGGCAATAAAGTATTACTTATAAAATACGAGGTTTTCATTGTGCTATTTAAACATCAATTGAATACAAAAATAAAATGGCACTACGAAAGAATAAATAAAAACATAATTTCAAGGACATAAATATATAAAACACTTATTTATTTTACACCATCACATGGCGCAGGTCATCAGGACATCTTTGAGTGCTTTAAACAGAACAGCAATAACTCAATGCCTTATAGATAACCTAGAAGAGGGATGGTCAACAAATAGCATAACTAAAAGATACTTGAGATGATCAAGTGGACATAACTAGTTACAACAACTCAATAACTGGAAAAGGGGAAAAGGAGGACAGGAAAGCAGGAAAGCAGGGAAGGGCAAGCAAGAGATTGTGAAAGGGGGGAGAAGGGAGCAGGACGTAAGCGAAGAATAGAGGGATTCAGTGGGTAGTAGAGGAATAGACAAGGGAGAAGTGATGGATAAGAGAAGAGTAGTACGGGAGAGATTGTAGAAAAGGGATCGGAGGGTAGCCATGAGAAAGTAGCGGAAGAAAAGCAGAAGAGAAGTAGGAGAAGAACAAATGGAAGATAAGAGGGATGTGTTTGGAGTGGTCTGGGTGGAATAAAGAGAGAGAGGGTGTGGGCAGGGAGGTAAGTTTAGGAAAGGACAGTAAGTAAAGGAAGAAGGAGGGAAAACAGGGAGAACAAAAGACCAGGATAGAGGACAAAGAAGTAGAGTGGGACGGTTGGAGTAGAAACAACAAGAGATAAGCAGAGGAAGAGTGAGAGAAGGAAGGTTGGGCATGTGGTAGGGTGGGATGAGAGGAGTGAGTAGGGGGCTAAAGAGAGGACGTACATAGCAGGAGAAAGGACAGGAGGGAGAAACAGGAAAAGTAAGAAGAGACGAGAAAGTGTTGAGGAAAATGTGGAGTTGGAGTGGAAGGATAGGGAGAAGAGAGAAAGATGAAAGAGAGCGAGAATTAAAGAGTAGAATAGAGAATATGCAGGGAGAAAAGAAAGAAAAGGCCAGGAACGGTGAGGCAGTCAAAGAGATGGGAGGTTGATATTGTGAAAGGTCAAATGAGGAAAAAGGGAGTAATAGAGAATAGACAAATGGCAGTTCAAGATTAGAAGGAGGATGTTCATGGGAGAGACCTACCTTTCAGAGTTTGGGGGATGAATGTGAAAGAGAAAAAGGGGAAGGGAGGGAAGGAAGGTGTAAGGGCAGTGAGAGATGAAAAAGGGGAGGGTGAATCACAAATTTAGTAAGAAAACAGACTGGGAGAGTATGGAGCAACAGCTAATAGCATTGAGACAATCAGACAAGTGGTTGCAGAAAGAGGAATTCAGTCGCAAAGCATCCTAACATGACAGATGTAAGATGTGATTTCGGTATTCGTGGAAGGACATCAGTGTAGGTTTCTTTCTGTGTCTGCCCTGGGGAGTTCCACTGCAGGAAAGCAGCACCTGAAAAGGGTTGATTTTGAGTGTGAGTAGTTCTGGAGCTTTGGATTTGTCCGACTCAGCAGCCTGTAGAAAAAGGTCAGGGAATTAAAATGGACAGCTTTGTAGGATAGACAGCCAACTTCACTTTATACTGGCCTCTATGGGAAGCCAATGTAACTCAGTGAGGAAAGGGTGGGTTTGGTTGAATTTCTTAGTTGTCAACATTAGTCTGGCTGCAGTGTGCAGGACAGTTTTCGATGTCAAGAGAAATGGTTGAGGAATGCCTGCTAGTACAACATTTTCAAAAAACAATCCTGAAAGCATAAAGCCTCGAGATGCTGATTTTAGAAGAGATGGGGTGCCAAATGTGGTTACATATTCATTAGCGCATGAAGGTAGAAGTTGGCCACAGTGCAAAGTTTGCTGATGTGAGGGCTCGTGGACATGGTTCATTCCAGGCAAAGGGACAGCAGTGGAGTAAGATAGGTAAAGTGAGAGATGATGAAATAGTTTACCAGATGTAGATTAAAGGACTTATTGAACTTGGGGGGAACATAATAAATCCATTTTTGTGGGTTTAAGGTGAGAAACTTCTCAGATGTACAGCCTTGAGATCAAAATGCAGTGTGTCCATATCAAGCACTGAGAGGTCTTGAAGTAAATTTGGGGATCTTCTGCATATGGATGGAAGTAGGAAGATTTTTGAAAGTTCTTCTATGTAAAGTGTAAAGTAAGTGGGTGCAGGGAAGGAGACTTGTGAGACACAATGGATTAGGGTAGTATGCTTAGAGATGATCCCATCGATCTTCGCTATTTGGGTACAGAAAGAAAAGACTGAAACCATTTTAGGACAGATCCTTTTAACTTTAAGGCATTGATAAAGGAGGGAAAACAATTGAGTGTGATGGATAGTGTTGGAGGCCGCACTGAGGTTGAGTAGGGCAAGAAGGCATGTATCACCTCCATCTAGAATGTGGTGAATGTTGTCAAGGATTTACCTTCCAAGAATGTGCTTGTTCATTTTTCCTGGGTTACTTCATTTACGTTGTATATTTCAGATTAGTGTCAGGAACCCTGTTAAAACATGCCCCCTCTATATCTATTTTACATGCATTTAAATATAGTGCATTAAGATGTCCGGTCTTCATATTTTGAAAGTCCTGGAATATTCACTTGTGGGGATCAGGGAGATGGAGAGTTCAGTGCATAACGCAGGTCTGTCTTTTACAGAATTTGAGCTCAAGACTGTTGTATATGCACTTTGCATACTCTGAATTTTATCAGTAATGTGGCTAAGAGTGGAATTATTATTTCGGCAGAAGCAGGGGGGTATGAGTGAATACAAATACCCAAAGTCACCATAAAATGTCGCAAATGTAGGGTTTACAAAATGAATTGTATTTTTTTATAAATTAATTATGTTTCATAGCAAATGTTATTTTTTTATTTGATCTGCAGACTAGTAACAAATACAAATTCCTCATAACATAGAGGAAAATAATTGGTCTTTACTACAGAAAATCAAAAAATATTGGTAGTCACTCTTAAAGGGTTCAAATTCAAAACATAACCATATCTCTATGACTTTTCTGAGGATGTTATATAAATCAGAAATTTAACATGCCATATCACATACATTTGCCTTACTGCAAGTAAGTCCCTTCTTTTTGGCCACATTTGTCTAAGCCATTCCGTCATCTTTGTCTGACGATGTGCTTTCTACTTGCAATTACAGTTGTCAGCAAAGATGAGCATTCACCACCTCAGAGCATTTGATTGTATCCATTCTGCACCAAGTCCTCCACCTGGATGAATATAAATTGATGGCTTTCATCTTACTCCTAATTCACTGCCACATTGCTGTTTTTTCCTTCTTGTGATGCTGCATCCTCAAATTAGATGTTCTCATTCACAGAGTAAACTGCACTACGTTTTTACAGAGGCATCCTCAAATTAGATGCTCTCATTCACCAAGTAAACTGCACTATGTTTTTACAAAGACTGCTGTGTCACTCTTTTCCATCCATCATTTGTCTTGCTGTATTTCTCTAACTTATAGAAGTCTCTATTAGTTAAGCAATTTTGAATTTCTCTGCCCCTGCTTTTTGAATGCTTTTGGATCTTGATGAAGTAGATTGACTGTCACCTCTGCAGTGGGGGGCATGCAAATAGGCTATTTGACAGTGTGACTATTCTGGCCCCAAAGGAAGGTTCCACTGGGTAGCTTAAGTAATTGTATTGATAGCAAGGTAAATTCGCCTATGGGCTTGTATCATCCATCTGTTCTGATCAAGTGTTTGGGAATGATGATCGCACCCTGTTGCTCAGAACTTCTCACATTAAAAATAGTGGGTTAAAAATATTGAGTTGGAACATTGCAGGGTTACGGTCCAAGATTGAGCTATATGATTGGCAGATTTTTATTAGATTATAAGACATTGTCATGTTGCAGGAAACGTGGGAAGTCAATCAGATAATTTGATGGTTATAAATGTTTTAGCTTGCCTGCGTTACCCTCCCAGTCTGGCAGGGCAGTTAGAGGTCTGTCAATTTGGGCTAAGCTCTCATTGGGTGGCCGCCTAGAGGATCTAGGTACACTGCAATCTGATTTTCAGGCTGTCATAGTTAGAGGGGCATTAACGATAATTTTAATTCGTTTTTAATGCTCAACTCCCATATCTAGACAGAGCAGGTGTTGGAACAGTAACCAGTAGGCATTTTAAAAGTGGGGCTTTGGTCGCCTCAGCAGATTTGTATAACATTATGGAGGAAGCGGGAGTTTCCAAGCAGGCTTTGCCAACTTATAGATGTAGTAGCAGCTCCTCTATAATTGATTATGATTTTATTTCACATAATTTGAGGGGCTTGTTATTACATGTGGAAATTGTTGAAACTGAAAATGGAGATCACAATGCAAATGAAATAATTTTAAATGTGGGAGATTCACCAGTCTGCAAAAGGTTTGATGGATTTACAACCCTCAGGTTGTGCTGGAAGTCAGATGATCCTATTAATTTTCTCAATAGGCTAATTGCTGATAACTTGCAGAAGATCCTAGAATGTCTTGAACTGTATACAGATGATCCTAGTGCAATTGCTGGCTCTTTATTGATTAATGCAAGGGCATTATATCCTCTCCTTTAAAACCCGTTAAAGTTGAGACAGGGCATTCATGGTGGTTTAACTGACATTGTCCATGTGCTAATCGAGCTTTACGTAGGGCTTTATTCGCGATCAAGTTTCAGTGGCAGAACTGCGCAAAGCATACAACATTGGCATAGGTAAACACAGGAGTGAAGTGATTGATAAACAGTGGGACCAACCATCTTATACGGCCTGTTTAAAGGACAGTAAATCATTCTGGAGGGCTGTTTTCCACCTCAGATCCTTGGACAATAAGGCATCTTCAATTGATTGCCACATAAGGAGGGAAGAGTGGGAAAAACACTTTACTCAAATATATCATGCTGATAATGTAGCTCCCCCTCGACCTTGGGTTGGGGGAAGACCCCCCCCACCATTGTCACTATTATTCTCACTGCAAGAAGTAGCTGCAGCTATCTAGGAGAGCCTGGGTGGAAACTCTCCGAGCCCAGAAGGTGTCCCGATAGATATAATTAAGTGCAATATAGATCTCTGGACCCCATTGTTGACAAATGTTTACAATAGTCTTGGTCAGGCAATGGTTCTATGTTCTTGGCTAAGTTTTGCAATTGTTCCAATTTTTAAAAAGGGCAACAGGGCAGATCCCAAAAGTAACAGACCTATTTCCTTTATTGACATTCCTGCAAAATGTCTGGCCAGAGTACTGTACAATAGGATAATAAAATGGGCCTCTAATAATAAAGTGTTACCTAAGGGCCAATGTGGCTTTAGAAGTGGCCTTGGCACAATTGACCAATGTCTTCATTTAAAATCATTGGCAAGTGTACAGTGGCCAGAAAATCTGAACTATACTTAGCATTCATGGACTTGCCAATGACATTTGACTGTGTGAATCGAGGGAAGCTGTGGCAAATTTTAATGGATTTAGATAAGGGGCCTGCTCTTGTGCATTTGCTGATTGCCCTTCATACAGGCACCAAGGCTAGAATGAGATTTGGGAGTAACGGTGAACTTACAAACAAATTCTGTATAAGTCAGGGGTATGGCAGGGGTGTGTCCTCGCCCCGCTCCTTTTCACTTTATATGTAAATGAAGTAAGTATGGAGCTTAGTCGGTGCACATTTGATGTGCCTAGGGTGAAGGGTGCCCCTCCCCCTGTGCTACTCTATGCCGATGACCTGGCTTTAATCGCACACACTCCCAATGCCTTGCGCTGTTTGGTGCACGGATTTGTGGATTTTATGAGGACTTTAGATTTACATACTGATTTTACTAAATTGTTTTTAATGACATTTGGATGTGAGTGCGAGAAACCCTTGTAGGGAGCAATGTACTGCATAGCACAAGCACTTTTTCCTATTTGGGAGTACCTTTCAGTTCATCCGGCTCCTGGGCCCTGCACATGTTGTGCAGGAGGATTAGGTTTTTGAGGGCTGTGGGTTCTTTGCTGTCTCTCCCTTCACCTAAAGACCGTTAAGTTCTCTTTTGAAAATATATTCTACCCAGTGTGCTCGAGTAGCATCTCATGGGACACGAATCTGGGGCCTGGGAGATTTGACAAATCTGCAAAGGGAGGAAGATCTCTTTTTTCACAGATTACTCTCAGTACCCCCCTCTACAGCTAGTTATGTATGCCACAATCAGCTTGGCGTACGCTACCTGAGTGATATTATTCTGAGTAGGCCTATGTTATTATGGCTAGATGTGTGGAACTCCGATGACACAGTATTAACTAAAGGAATAATAGCAGATTACTTGGCTTGTGACAGAGGCCTTTCTATCCCATGGTTATCATGTGTTGAGAATTGTTTTGCCTCCGTTGGTCTAGCTGAGTGCTTTCCTTATGGGTACCAGGATGTGCCTAGTAAAAGGCATGTTAAAGAGTTGATGTTGGAGCACACTAAAGTGAGGGTGAGAGCAGAAGGGTTAAAGCTAAGCATAATGAATTACTTACGCCTTACTTTGGGGGACTCGTCTCTTAGCTATTTGTGGAACATTAATGTAAGCCAGCACAGATCTTTATTTGTTTAGGTTCCAGGCTGGCATTATGAAGTACTCCCTTTGCTTCCATATTGGTTACCAACCAAATATTAGTTTTAAGCTATGTCCCTGCCCTAAACCATGATTCATTTTCTCTTCTTTTGTGATTATTATTTGATGCATACCAAAAGATATCTTAAGGCCCTTTTGGAGCATAGGAATATTCGTACCTGCCGCGATGCTTATAATTTTTTATGGGTTTGGGTGATGATGAAATTTGCAGACAAATGTCACTATTTCTTCAGACTGCAACCCGCTTGAGGAGCTTAGATTAGATAATTAACTGTATGGGTTATAGCTGATATATTTGTGTAAAGTTTGGACATTTTAGTATATCATTAACTGTTCATTTCTATCATATGATGCTTTGCATTTTATCCTTTTAATCTATTTTATTGTTTTTATTTATTATCTGTGTTTTATGTGCTTTTATGGCTATTATTTTAGCCGAATAACAATGATTTTGACTTGTCTGCAGTTGTCAAAGCAGTTGTAAGTACATGGGCATGGACTCTGCTTTTGATTTGCATATTTGTTCCTTTTTGTGATGTCTCTAAACTAATCTTGTATACTACTGCCAAACGCCTTTGGCCCTTGCTCTGATGAAGAAGACGACAGCAAGTTCCTCATAGGGGTCAAAACGTTGTGACGACTTTCCCATTGGCTTGGACTTGGTTGTCTCTCATAATGCTGCAGAGCAGACAGACACATTTGTGCTACACTGTGCATTTTAATGACAAAATACCCAGGGTCAGGCTCCATCTTGTCTTGTAATATTAATTGTATTCTGCATTTTTTTCAACATTTGAGTACTTTGCCATCACCTCACTTTTAACATTGTAGCACCTTTGTTAATTTCTTATGTATATATATATAATTGAAGGATAATCATATTACTGAGTTCATTGCTTCTGAATTTCATTATTTAAAGTATACATGATGTTTGTGTGGTCATTCTTTGCATCAATTACTTTAACTTTCATTGTTGTTGTAGCACAGATAATGGGCTGTATCTCACCATTTTGAACTCTGCTGTCCATAGTTGTTACATTTGTTCCAAAATGTGTACCAGAAGCAATGCTGAGAACAGTATATAGAGTTTATATAACTTACTAAAGACTTCGCATGTTCAGAAGAGGAAGGTACGCTCCATGAACTTCCTGAGTGTGTTGTTGAAAGCTAGTTGAATTTCATGGCTGGGCATTCATGCCTCCTGGACTGTTCTGGTGTTTTCGTACTCATGGTTACCTGGAGGGATGTTCTGCAAGTCACTACGAGTGCGGAAGATAAAGAGTGGTGACAGGACTGCAAAATTCTGTGTGACACAAAGGATGACAAAGATGGGCTTCTTTGCCAGCCAAGAGAATGCCATGAATTCCAGGAAAGAGGCATTGACAAACCTTCTAAATATCCCTTTCCAAAATAGTGATCTTTTCATTGAAGTTTCTCTGAGGTTTCCAATTCAAGAAGTAGTAGAGGCTTTTCCTGTAATAGTAGTTTCTGGTTTGAAGTATACAAACGGAGGTGATCTCAAGATGCATTACAACGTAACTGGGAGCCTCAAAATTAGACACCTGATACCTTTCATATGTACTTTTCTGTGCAGGATAGCACTGGTCTATTGGGACATTCTCAGCATCCATCCTTGACAAATGGTTCATTAATTAAATTCTGAATTACAAATGGTTCATTAATTAAATTCTGAATTATGAAATGTTATTAAAAAATAAACCATTGTATAACCACATTCTCACATGAAACGGGCATTTCAACTCACATTCTAGACATTGCAGGGCATACACTACCTTTCTGATGTCAAGCTGTGGTTAACCTAGCAACAATTATTGGCGTTAAAGTAATTGAACCATTATTTTATTATTACCTCCACAATAATAGTTGTGATTTACAGCTTTTGGTAGTAAAAATTTAGTAGCTAATGGAAAGGAAGTGAGGCACATTGATTAACAAGATTACTTTTGAAAACAATGTGACTATGAAGTACCTCATTTGCTCTAGCTACTATTTATGAAACATTTGGAATAGACACGTGACCCAGAAAACACCTTTTTGACATGGGATATGTGTAGTAGGAGGGGATACCTTTCTTCATCATACCTGAAAGTGACAGTTGTCCCGCCCCCAGAAATGACGTCACTTCCTTTACTGGGACTTCCGGTGCCCCTGTGAGCCCGCCCCGGAACTGACGTAGGTGTAGAGGTGTCATGTGGTTTGTGACCTCATGGGGTCACGTGTGCCAGGGTCCTAGCCACTGGGTATTGGTCTATGGGCTGTGTGAAATGAAGGCATTGGTGCTGTGGAACCAGTTTCAGAGCCTAAGAGGACAGGTCTGGACATGTCAGACATTCAGGACCAAGTGGCTGCTTTGGGGTCCCCTCACAGGATGGAGAAATGGGCATACAGGCCGAACCTCTTCACTGTTGGCTAATCCAATAAGAGGGGTGGGCAAATGGTGCAAAAGCAGTGACATGTGGTTAGCATCATGTGTAGCCCAGCAGCGTATTAGAGCCATCAAGGTGAGCATGTGACCTCTATGTGGTGCAGAGGAGCCCGCCCTTTTTGAACCGTCAAATACATATAAGGAGCGGTTAGAGCAACATGCCAAACCGTGAACTACTGCTGAAATAGGGTGTCTAGGCAATATGAAGAGATACAATCTGCTCGCCAGAAAATCCACAGCCTCAGGAGCCCAGAACCCTATCAATAGATACTACCGGACCCTCGCACTGCTTGTGTTGGATGAGAATTAACAGCAGCCTGCTCCTAAAGATGGGGGGTTCCGACGTTAGTGGGTTGCAAGAGAAACTTTGCCAACGGCTTGAAAAGCTCAGCCACAAGGATTTGCCACAACTGGTATCCCTGATCAAGGTTGATAGCAGCAACAGAGAAGCCTCGGAGGATGAATTAAGTGATGCAATCAACTTCAACGACACTGAAGATGCTGAAGAAGGTGTAGCACTACCAAATTTGCCGATCTATGAAGACATGGGCTTTCAGGAAGACCCTTATCCTGAGGCATTCGTGATGCAGCCAACAAGTGTAAAATCTGAAGTCACTTATACACCAATGGACCTGTCTGATTCGCAAGATTTCAGAGCCGCCACTGGGTGTAGCGAAAACGCTGAGGTCAGTAAAAACTCTATAGACAATTATTGTGTATACGCCATTATCATACTTTTAACTAATAGTATGTATTTTGCTTTCTGTTTGAACCGTAGAAAACAACTGAAAAGAGATGCTCTAGAGGGGTCTACGCCAAAGGTTAACAATGTAAATTTTTACTGCTTATGCTGTTCCAGACAGTCTGAAAGTATTACAAGCCAGAACAAAGAGCAGCGTAAGAAATGTTCAGCACTTATATTAGCACCGATTTTGAAAAGGAAACGCCTGGAGTACCCTACGATGCCATTTGGCCTGTTAAAGGTTTTGTGGCAACAGTTGTGAACACATGTGTTAAATGTGACTATTATAACCTATGTTACGGGCATAAAATTAATGAGCCACAGCAGAAGGCTCACGACTGTCTATACGAGTCATACACTGCAAGAACAATTCGGAACAAATGTAGCCGTTTAGACCCACGCAAGGTATATAAGTTTTTAAGAATGGTGTACGGGCTGTCAGCTGTGAAGAAAGGTGTCCACGTCAATATGATTAAGTTCTTGGCAGCAGCTGTCAATGATATCCGATACGCTGCTGAGCCCTGCTCAAAACTCGAATGTATGCAGTGGCTGTGTACCTATTTTGACAAAAGCTTGATAGAAAGGCTCATAGAAAGACGTATGTGTGATATATATTATAAAAATAGAAGAATTACGTCTTTAGCCCCCTGAAAGTTGTTTTAAAAAAAAAACAGAGGTCGTGGATAACAGACCATAACAGTGTTACTTAACGTTCCATACTTACTCACTTTTAGGACGAGAATGAGAGTGTCGCGGGGCAAGATGTCTATGAGTTACACCCAGGCTACATCTGTATCGGGAGATTGATATATGTGTGGTTAAAGAGAGAACAGCTGAAATACACCCTGTGACTCTGTGTTATCTGAATATCACAGAGCCACAGGCTACGCTGCAGTGCGACAGCCCTGTGTGTATCGCCAACTGGTGTACCAACGTGTGCCTACCCACAGCGGATAAATACTGGAGCTCGGCCCAAGACTGGGAGCATGATTTAAGACTTTCATCACTGACTGGGCTACACCGTGCTTTGGAACTCCTGACTGAAGATAATTTTACAAATAAATGTCCTGTGTTGTCCGACCTAGAACTGCATGAACTGTTGAATGTTGTAAGTATCCTGGGTGTCCCGAGTTATAGGCGGGGGGAGTGGGAAGTCATGTCTAGAGCTATTGAGTGTATAGCTATAAAAAATATCAAAGGTTGTGATGCTGAGACCTAGTAAAAGAAACTGCTCGGAGTGATTTGTGTAGCATGTATCATAGTATGTATACGTAGTTGAAAGGTCTCAAGGTGTCCAGCAGCGGCGACAGCTATAACCTATGTACCGCAAAATGTCAAGTACATAATGTAAATGTAGTGCTGACCCACTTTTATTTATTGTTTCTTTTTATGTTTAATAAAATTACCTTACACAAAACAAATGTCTTTCATTTCTTGGTTGCGGGGTGTGACAGCATGACGGGGGCTGCTTTAAGGAAGCCTTTTTACAATGCACAAAGGGTTGGAAGCTTCGGAGGCTCCGAAGCTCTATTTAGAAGGGCTTGAGTTGAAAATGAATCTTGAAACGGATCAAGGGTGAAGAAATGGTTAGCGGGGGAAGAGGTGTATTTATTCCACAAACCAGCCAGGAGACGTATTAAGAGGAGGGCCACAGCCGTTGGCACGCAGCTAGGTTATCTGTGGCAGGCGGACATAATCAGTCTTCAAGATCTAGCAAAACATAACAACGGCGTGCTGTATGTATTAACGGTCATAGACGTATTGTCCAAGTATGCCTATGCAGAGGCGTTAAACAATAAAAGTGTTACCATTGTCACTGCCGCCTTTGAAGAAATCTTCATGAGAGGTCGAGTACCTCAAAAACTACAAACAGACGCTCGAAAGGAATTTTTAAACAAACCTTTTCAGAAATTATTAAAGCAGCACGCTGTTCAGCATTTTGTAACACATGCCGAGGTAAAAGCGGCGATGTAAAACGTTTTAACAGAACTTTAAAATCAAAGATGTGGTGATATTTCACAGCCAACAATACCTACAGCTACGTGGATGTTCTACAGGCTTTATAGATATTTATAACGCCAGTTACTATAGGACAATCAAAACGGCTCCTGTGGAGGTAACCGCTGATAATTCGTTAATGGTGTGGAGAACAGTGTACGGCAGTCGTCTCACATCGAGGGTCAAGAAGCCTGTTTTAAAAGGAAGGGGATCATGTCAGGGTTTCAATGTTGAAGGGCGTCTTCACCAAAGGCTACTAACAGACATTTAGCGATGAGATGTTTATAGTGGAACGTGTGAAGTTTAAAGAAGGGGTGTATATTTACAAGTTGAAGGACTACGCCGGGGAAGAGGTAGCGGGTATCTTTTACACTGAAGAGTTACAAAAGGTGCCCTACGATCCAAACAGGGTATACAGGGTTGCAAAGTTCTGAAAAGGAAAGGCATCGGAGCTAAGAGACAGGCGCTGGTCAATTGGCGGGGATGGCCCGAGAAATGTAACAGTTGGGTTTTGGACAGCTCGCTGCATGGAGAACTCACCTTTTTATATTACGCCACCATCCAACGCTTCAAAGGGCATGTTCTCGGGCAATCAGATTTCTAATTATACGGTGAAACTGGCAAAACCTGTGGACCTGAAAGGGTCCTCGGAGGTGGCCCTAGCGGAGATACAGTACCCTAGAACATGGAATACATTTACAAAGCACGAGGCTAAATGTAATATAAAGCATGAGCAGGACCCTTTGAGCATCCACGTGGGATTTCCTCATGGGTGTTACCCAACCGTTTCCTCTACTCTATCAACAAATCTATAGGCAGCTTTGAAATGTATGCAAATATACATCTGGTGTCAGATAAGGTTAGAAGAAAAGTGTTTCTTAAAGCCCCGGAGCTCAGTACAGTGTTTAACTATTCAAGTAAATTACAAAGGGTATTAGGGACCGTACAACATGTGAAAAGAAAGGTGGACCCAGACCCTACGTGCCCCGATATTAACAGCGGATTTTATACACTCTACGTATATAGCGACACTGTAGAACCTCAGAGGATCGGGGATAGTTATTCGCCGTTGTTGAGATGGGTCCCGTTGAAGGACAAAAATAACACAATGGTTAATATACAACATCATTTCCCAAAAACATTTTGACACTATAACCATTGTGATCTACGACGATCAGTCAGAGCCGGTGGCCTTTAAATATGGGAAAGTTATTGTTAAGCTTCATTTAAGGCTGCGCTGTGATGGTGACTATTTGGCAATCGCAATGGTCATTATGAAAACGTACGGGGATCCCTCTATGTACAGGGACTATTATAGAGTTCAGGCTGGGTATGGAGGACCGCCACCCTACTTTCAAGGGGTCCCCGTTATGTACGGGGCCGGATTGGGGGGCTTCTTTCGGAGTTTGTTTAGAAGAGCCATGCCATTCATGGGAAGGGGATACGAAATTGCAAAACCTCACGTTAAAACTCCTGCCATGCCCATGACGTCGTGGGCTCTGTAACGTCTGCTGTCGCTGAGCGCATGAACAAACAACCCCATGAAGGAGCTGGGTTATTGTACAAGGCGAGCGCTAGTGTGAAGCGAAGGGCTTCGAGGTGTAGGTGCCTGCCAATGCCCTATAAAAAACGGAGGACAACACATAAGAAGAGTCATAAGACGGAGGAGATCTTCCAAGAAGAGACCAGGCTCTAGTGCAAATATTTTTTAAAGCCGCTATCATGGCATTTGCACACTGCGCCTCAGGTGAATGCGCCAAATCAGAGCTAGATTTGTTTTCTCTTAAACCCACACAGACCAGCATTGAGAACAGTTTTTTCATGGAAGTATCGCCTCTAGTCGCTCTGACACCTCTGGTGCCGATAGAGTTTTATGTGTCAGGGTCTACGGATGTGTATTTGGATCTCAACAACACTCTGTTACACCTCGTTTGCAAAATAACCAAAGCGAACGACACCAACATTGAGGATGATGCTAAAGTGGCACTGATCGCCTACCCCATCGCAACCATGATTAATCAAGTGGACATTAACCTGGGTGATCGACTCATCACGCAGAGTGATAACATGTACGCCTACAGGGCCTACATAGAGAGTATTCTAAATTACAGTTGCAAAGCCCTGGACACACAGCTTTCAGCGGGACTCTTCTACAAAGATACTGCAGCGCATTTTGAGGACACGCCGTTGGACGGTGGCATCGCTGGTTTTAAAAAAAGAGCCAGCTTCGCCACCGGCAGTAGGCAATTTGATCTTCTGGAGTGCATACATTCAGACCTTTTCTTCCAAGATAAGCTTCTAGTCAACGGTATAGATCTTAAGATCAAACTCAACCGCAACAAGGAGGCATTCTGTCTCATCATCGGCGATGAGGAGCAGTAGAAACTGGTTATATTGTCAGCGAGTCTGTTTGTAAAGAGAGTAAAAGTGTCACCGAGCATCAGACTGGCCCATGCTGAAGCTTTACACCTATCGAACGCAATGCACACCATTGCAAGAGTGGCTCTGAAGATATTTAGCATCCCCGTCGGTACTAGATTAACGCAGCAGCAGAATCTATTTCTGGGGCAACTACCGAAACTCAGCATCATAGTGTTTGCAGAGAATACAGCTTTTAGCGGACTCTATACCTCTAACCCTTTCAACTTTAAAGACTACGATATGAACTACGCAGCTTTGATCCACGAGGGCGCTGTTATTTCCTCAAAACCGTTCACCCCGAGTTTTGGAACATCCAATTTTGTCAGGGAATATCTTGTCTGGTCTCAATAACGGGGAAACATCTGCAGGACTCTGGAGTCGTTGTTTCAAAAGAGGTGTATGGGGCCGGCTACACGTTGTTCGCATTCGACCTGACGCCAGACATGGAAGATGGTGACCACTACAACTTGATCAAAAACAGAAATCAAAAAGCTGAAATACTTTTTACACAGGCGCTGGCTACCAACGTGAATATGGTTGTATTCTCGGTATTTAACAGCATTATCCAGGTCAATCACGCCCGACAACTTATGTTTAACCCTCATTAAAAGATTGTAAAATTGACACTACTGAGATACGTGACTTCTTAAGTAGGCATAAATATGCTAAGAAATACTTTTTAGGTGTATTTCCTAGCGATGGGCTACCTGAAAAGATAGACACAGAAAGACCTCGTACCCTAGTCTTTAACACCGACCCTCATTACAAGAGTGGTACCCATTGGGCTGCCATGTTTCGCAATGTAGACAAGGTTATATATAGTGTTTGACAGTTTAGCGGAGTTCCTCAAGCATGCCATTTATACAAAACTGATATTCAAAAATGTAAAAAAATCATCACCCTCTGTTGAGTATAATAAACGACGTGTACAGGATTCTCTAACCATCACATGTGGGGAACATTGTATATATTTCATTAGTAAATGTCTGATGGTATGTCGTTTAGAACTTTTTCAAATCTGTATTCTGCCGATGTAGTAAACAACGATGGTATTGTTATGAAATATGTGAATGTAAAGACTAGGCCCATGTCTAGCATTGTTAAAACAGAATAGGGTGCTTGTCAAAAGTGCAAGGCCTTGTAAAGCCTCTATTTGTACTGATGACTGTCTAAATTAAAAACATCGTAAACACAAAATCAGACTGTGCATTTTTATTCACCCACCACACATTTTAAAATCATTTAAAAAAAAGATGGTCGACTACTGTTGAAAAGTTAAAAGTGTTTATTAGAAACATTTCACACCACAAACATTTACACTGATGAAGAAATAATTGAAGTAAAAGTCTTTTGAGACACAAACCTTTTTACCAAAACTGTACAACGGTTCAAATTTCGTGATTACATTAGAGCGATAACTATGTGTTCATTTTGAACAGTCTCTTTTTATGCGGCATATGTAGAGCGTCACTGCTCCTAGACGGTGTTAGCTGAGGAAAGAAAGGCGACGTCGGCACGATGAGACTCATGGTAAAAACACCAGGGATGGGATCTTTCAAACTTTCAAGCCTTCACCGGTGGTCGGCGTTACCGATGATCATGGAGGGGATGTTGGGTTCCGCAGCACCGCGTAGGAACTGCTCCCAGCCTTTAGGAGTGTCTTGTGTCGATAGGGGTTTACTGTGCATGAGACCTCTGACTAGATCGTACATGTGTGATCCAGCAACCTGTTGTCCCTTGTAAACGAATTCACCCCACTCGTTCCAAGAGGTCAGATCTTTAGTAGCAGCCATTTTACCGGGTAACATTTGAGCCACCCCTCTATACTTCTGACATATTTTTTAAAAGGTCTACGACAAAGGCGTCCATGGTGGCTGGCGGTCGTGGGTCTTGAGACGCTACTGGGTCTGTTGCTGGCTGTTCCTCGGCGAGTGTGAACAGAGTTAGTTTGTTTTTTTCAGCATTCAACTGTTTGTAATACTGTAAAAAGTTTTGAAGGGCTCCTGAGTAAAGCCCTGCTTTGTTCGTGCAGTATTAAATCGGTTCAGTTCAAAATGGCTTTGATCTCAGCATTGAGACGCTGCGTCTCGTTTCTGCGTATGTCCCAGACGTCGGCGGTAGAAGGACCCAACTGCTCCAGCTGATGGCGAGGCACAAGGTACATTTTTTGGGAGTGCTTCGTCATGTCCTCGACAGGAGACCTGTTATTAGGGGTATAGCTATACCCAGCAGCGAACCTATAAAACCTCCAGACTGTTTGACCAGTTTCCTTTTAGAAAGAAGCGACACCCTTTTATGGCTGAGCTTCTTAATAATGTGCTGCTTCTTCTTCAGCACACAGAACTGGTTCGTTGATATCGGGACATTACCTTTTAAGGTGTTTAGGGCTATTTCTGAAATGGCCGGCACTAAATCGTCTGAAGCAGCGCATAGGATAGCTTTTCTTTTCAGGAGGCTGGCTGTGACCAGCATTTTTAGGAGGTCTAAATTTCTCTGTAGCCATGCAGACATTGTGGTGACCTTATATTACAAAGTTTAGAGTGTAAATGTTATAAAAGTCTTCTTAAGGGATCTTTTTATAAGCTTTGGAGACTGTTTTAGGTGTGTAAGCGACTGGGAAGTCAGGGGGGAAAATACCGGTGCATAGTCTGTAGTCTTGTAGAGTAAGGGGTTTCAAATCTACCAGTGAGTAGCCATGGGGTTTTACGATGGCGTAGTTAAACGCTTCCATGAAAACTATATGTTTCCGGGGCACACCTGTTTAGCTACAATTGATATCTGAAGCTTGTCGCTGTGGTTTTTAAATAAGACCAAGTATGAGGCATTGAGAGTTATAGAACGACTGCTTTTACCCTTGTAAAACAAGTTCTGCACAATGTAGCATCTGCTCAGATTACGATGATGTGAATATTGAGTAAAAGCTCTCTCGATCTCGGGATGGTCCCCTCCTTCACGCATGAGACCGTCCACAACGACCATGTTTACAAAGTGTTTAGGTAACAAGTCATCATCGTTGAGGTTATTGGGGATGCCTTCTATAAATATGATGTGTGGGAACTTTAGGGAGAGTTCCGTGTAAAGATCTTGCCAGCAAGAATAAAGCCATACAATGTTGTTAGGGGTCTGAGATAAAACACCGGGAGCATTTTCTAGCAGTTTCTTTATAAAATAACTTTTACCGCTATTTTAGGCGCCGGCTAAAATGCAGGAGAATGGGTGTTGCAGCCTGATGTCCATAGCGGTTGGGGTTCGCCACTCTAATGTCTTTTAATAACCGAACGGTAGTGTTTTGTAGTCCTCGGTGAGGACCCGTTTATCAAACACTACATGCAGTGTTTTATACAGCGGTTGTGTTGTAATTTCCCACCTCTTTTTGGACCTGACGATGCTAGGGTGGTTTACGACTATTGTTCTGCTATTTTTGTGATCGTTCGATGCATAGTACTCATGCACCAGACCCTTCAGACTGTCAACATTTATTTTAACTGTATTGTTAACGTTTAAAGTGATACCTTTGATGTTCTTGCAAACCCTGTAGGTTTTGTAACTGTAGGTCTTGGGTCCTGAGGAAGTGTATTCTAGTATGTACTCATCCTTTTTGAGCTCACTGGTCAAATCCCCTAGATAATCACCCAGCGGAAGATCTTCATCACCCTCTTTACTAACAAAAATAACGGAGTCTGTGTCATGGTACAAACAACAATCCTGAAGCTTATCCAGCAGCCTGTAAAGCTCTAGACGAGCGTGAGTGGTTGTGAAGCACGCTATGAAGATGTTGATATTGTTACACAATGTGAGGTACTCTTTGACGTATTTCCAGCATAGAATGGCCATCTCATCATCAATAAATTCACAACTGGACACATCGTAAGACGGGGCAAATAGATACTTAAAAAGCTTGTCTGGTTCTGTGACGATGGATGTGCTTGACAAGTTGGTACGCTGTGCGAATTTTCCCCACAAGGAATTAAGATAGAGCTTGGCCAACTGACGTCTGGCGGGGTTAACCTTGATGAACTCAGGTCTCAACGTAATACCCACGTGAGCATGGTAATCAGTGATATAACAAGTTGATGTTCTCAGAAAAGAGTCGAGTTGTGCTGTGTGGAAAGTGCCAAATCTCCAATATTTTACTGAGGCGGTACCCTTTCTCAAGGGCCGTTTGGACCTCGGTGGTACACCATGTCCCCTCCAGCAGCATCTGCTCATCACTATATCTACACGCGCTAATCTGTTTACTTTCAGCGCATGTTCGACATAGGGGGAACATTAGCTTGCCGTCGACTCTGTACGGAAGTACTGGGAAATAAAGCTTCCGTGGAGGGTGAAATTGACACTTAACGAGCCTAAAGTACTCGTTGAAGGGCTTAAAGTTCCTATATATGATCCTAGGATGCCCCACTGGGTACAACTTCACTTTGTTCACAAATGGATACAGACTGGTGAAGTCGTAGTAGTGTATTTTCTCACCCTCACCAGCAACACTGTGTAGTTGTATGGCGTTTGTACGACTGCCGAATAAGGCGTCGCGGGGTTCCAAAGGTGCTGGTAACTGTCGACTCTTAATAAAAGTGCCCAGTTCAACATCTTTTGTTAGCTCGTCTAACCACTTGTGCTCGAAGAGGGTTCTAAAAGCAAAGCTGCTGCTTTCAATATATGGCGCCTTTGCCAGAGTACAACGATGCAGATGTTCAAAGGTGGTGTCCTGCAGTCTATTAAACTCATGGGGTTTGTCACAACACGGACAACCAAGATAAAAACAGCAGTTGAACTCAAAGGAAGGTTGGCACCCCGTTAATTAACACATACCCTTGTAGGTAGTAGCAGCCCAGACGGTATTCGCCGCCCTGCAAAGAGTGTTGAATGAAGATGTTCTATTTCTCCGAGACGTACAAGAGCCACTGAATAGACGGGGTGTAGGAACATTTCTGTTTACCGTTATAGAGGTCTGGTGGTACTAGAGCTATGGTTTCAGGTTTTAAAAACATGTCCTGATAAACAGACATGCACATTGAAGCCAGAGTAATGTTCTTAAATGGGTCTCGGTATTCCGTAATTTTGTTTCTCTCGCAGGATTTGGTTTTAATAATACTAACCCGCTTTGTCATCTCCACCACAACGTCTCTGAAAAGGTTGCACGCTTTTCGCAAGATCATGACATCTACCTGACAGTAAGCTTTCAACTCTGTTTGAAAATGAAACCAATTTTCACGGTTTTCATCGTACCACTGTAGAAAATTCTCTTTTTCAGACAGGCATCATGTACTCAACGCCGTAACTGTCTGGCGGAGGCTTATGACTGCTGTAATTCTGAATTGCCCACATGTTAAAAAGTGAGGGAAATAACCTTTGCAGCCTTCAAAACCAACGGCTTTTGGCAACTTGCTCAACTTCATGGGCAAAAAGTTCAAGGTGTCTATGAACCTAATTTCAAAAGGCACAACCTTTAACAGTATCAGTTTGGAACCCTGGGTGATGAGCTCCACGGCCACCTTTTCACGACTCAGGTCCCGGAGAATAAAGAATGAGTCGTACGCTTTAGAGTTGTGAGCTAGCATTGTATACTTGTAGTATTTCAGCTGCATGAATGTGTTGAGGAAATCGTTCATGCATGACCAGCCTTCAACTCCCAGTTTTCATCGACTGTTAGATGATGGGCGTAAATCTAGTTAGGCTGGTGCACACCCATCTCCTGCGTACACTTATATCGAATAGAATATAGTCTTCTGTTTTTTTCTGGGGGAATCCTTCGAGCATGTAACACTTGTGTGCTATCCCGGCTATAAAGTACGCTTTACACCTGGGACATTGCATACCTTAAAAATCATGGTCCTCAGCCTTATAATGCCCGCAAGCCCCACAGTCTGATTTACGGACGCACTGTGCGTGGCTTATGTGTACGTTCAACCAGGCTTGCGACCGACAGAACATCTTAGCAGTTCACCTTCTGAGCGTCACGGGCGACACAGCCGCCCCGCTACACATTTTACAGTGCATTTCACACTGGTGTCTCGTCCAGTTGTTGTATATGTGGTCGCAGTGCTTGCACACGTACTTTGCTCCTAGAAAACCCTTCAGGTTCAAGATACCGTAAAAGTGTTTTTCATGATGTAGCACCGCTGTGGTACAGAACTTTTACAGTAACGGCAAAATGGTTCTCAAAAAGGCCCAGGTCCCCAAAACCAACCAGTCTGTCGGGCGGTAGTTAAAGCGCCTTATGGGCTGCAGCCACAACGTCTGGAGTGGTACGGTCCACCAACAATCCTGCGATGCTTGCAGCCAGACACATATTGGTAGCTCCAGTGTTAAAGTCGAGCAACCATCAACACTTTTTGTCAATGATTTTACTGTACATGATGCTCTTTAAGATTCGGGAAGCACCGCCCTCATGACCCTTAACAACGAGGGCGATAATTCTAAAGGTTCCGTATGCCAGTAATTCAGCCTTGCTCTGTTAAAGCTTAGACAGGTTTTCTAGAAATGTCATAGCGTCAAACAAATCTCGAGACAAGCGTCTGGTGAACAGAGGGCTATTGAGACCCTGCCCCTGAAAATGCTTCTGAAAGAAATTGTTAGGCCCCACATTGTGTAACAATCGCTCTATGAGGGTTTGCACGGCCTGGTGTACAGCTATAACACCAGGATCGAAGGAGTTTAGAAGGTCTAGGTTAACAAACCTAAACTCCTCATAGTGCTCTGTGGTGTTAAACCTCTCTACAGTACGACTATACCTTCTTACACTTTCCAAAAACACATGTTGTGAAGCCTCAGCATGAGAACCGCCGGTGGTTGGAGGGATCCCCTGGGTATAATCTGCTGGTAGTTGACTACGGTTCGCTGCTGGTGTATTTTTATACCTCCTTGTAACACTTAGTGTGTCTTTCTTCAATTTCCTTATTAAAAGATTACGGTTTCCAACGCTACTAGCCCACTTCAGTTTCTTACAAACCCAGCAGGTTTTCGACATCCGGCTACAGCCTATTTGAACAACATTTGGGGTATTTACAAGTGGTGACCCTGACATGTCACCTGAGAAGGGAGGGGATCCTTCAGAATGTTTTGGGTTGAGCCTGCTCTGAATTTTACCCCTTAAGGACCTGTAAATGCCTATAGTTTCTCCTAACTTTATATTTTGAGGCCTTATGGGAAGTGGTTTAGGTGTTGAGGGTTCTGTTTTTATGAGTTTTAAACCGTTAGGGGTTGGCTCACACTGCTTTTGGGTTTTGAGCGCTCGTAAAACACTTTACTGAGTACATCCTGGGTCTTCTTTTTATATTTAGACCTAAGGACAGCAGTAGTAATAAATGCGGCTCTTACATTCCCTAGGTCGGCCTGCATGCATTGTCACGCGGGTATGTTACCTATGTCTGCAACTGCTGAATCGCAAGTTTGGACCACCTGCTTCTACACCGGGCCAACCGTTGTATTAAAGCTCTCACAGTAGCTCTGGAGGACGCAGTGTTGCAACCGTTCTTACCCAGTTGTGAAGTCTTTAGACGGAGTCTGAATTTTAGCTGTCTAACAGATTGGTGTATTTCTTTTATATATGTGTCCAGGACTCTAGTACGGTCCGAGGGGCTGGGTTTTGGGTCGGTACTTGAGACATTGGGTAGATGATTGACATCTCCCAGAGCCACCCCTGCTACAGGACCCCTGTTAACATTAACCCCCTTTCTGAGTGGACGGACTGGAGCGGGTCTAAAAAACAGGGTTCCAATGTGAACACCCCCGAGTTTGGGAGGCCTGATCATCGCTAGATGGTGTTCCAAAATTCTGATTTTGTGACCCACTACATCCTATACTGGTGGCGGGGTATATTGAGGAGGATGGTGAAGACCACTGCGTGCAGGAACTTGATGTAGGGCTGGTGGGGTCATGCACTCCCGGTGGTGTAACTGGTGACATCAGACATGGGAGGTTAAATGTTGGTCGTAATAACTCCAGGGCTCGGATGCATAGGAAGTGCTGTGGATGGGTGATGGTGATTGCGGCCCTGTTGATTGCAACCTTGAGGGGGACGCATTAGAAGTGTCACGGGGCATTGCTGTGGCTTCAGAACTCTCTCCCGTACCCGATGGCACCTTGAGAAGTCCTATACAATGGGAATAAGGATCCTCTAGGTGGTGCTCATTTTCCAAGTCTGTGTCCTAAAGACTATGATGGATCGTTACACAAATTGTTGTTGGTAGATCGCTGACATGCTCTCCCATATTAGACTTCGTCTGCGTTGAACATTTAGAACGTTGGGGGCTGGGTGGAGTAGTCTGAGCCTTATTAACTTTTTTAAAAGACAGGTCTGAAGGCAAGGCTTGTAGCTAAGGGGTCTGCAACTTCTTCTTACAATTCTTTAAGGACAGACGATTTATTTTAGGATTGTTGCAGTGCTTAGGACCCCCTCCAGAGGTTTTACCTGGTACAAGCTGCTGTGTGTCTGGGGTTGTAAGCATGAGAGTGTCAGAGTGTCCAAGCCCCTGGCCGTAGGTAGTTGTTGTAGAAGTGTTCGCGGTACTGGGCATACCCGTTTTGACTGATGATGTGGTGTAGTTAAGAGCTGTACCTGGGCCATGACCGCTGACTGTAGAGCCGATGCACGGTCATTCCTGGGGTCCTGCGCTGTTCATGAATGCGGCTGGTGCCATGGGGCTTTGAATGGTCCTGTTGTTGACCTTTAAAGACGGCATCGACCGTTTAGTCTGATGGCCGACTCCTCCAGAGCTCTCATGTGATGACTCTAGGATGTAAAGATAGCAAAATACATATTAGATGTTGTTATAGCCATTATGCCACGTGGATGAAAGAGGTTTAAGACACACTAAGGATTGAATTCAACTGGCTCTACACTTTCGAAAAACTCACCTGAGGTTTTCCTGTATGAGGGACCTTTCTTAATAGGGGGGTCATTCTTGGACGCTGGGGCTTTCCTTTTGCAGGTCATCTTTTTAATGGCCCCTACCACATTCTGGGTCGTTACCACGGGAGTCACTTGTACCGCAGGGGGACCTTGGGATAAAAAAAAAATAAAGAAAATGTTACATTTACAATATAATACACAGACTATACAAGTTCTCTGAGGGTTCCTTCAGTGTTGCGTTTTTGGGTCTTTTTAGGTTTTCAAGGCGTGTACGCAAGGACTCCTTTATTTACCTGTAAAAGCTGCATCCTCAGACATTGTGCTTTGACCATCTTGAGCCTGGAGGATTTGTTGCAGAGCGTCAACCACAAGCTGTAGTTCTGTTTCATAACCTGTAAAAGCACACAAACATTAATGGTAAAATAAACAATAACAACAACAACAGCTTTGCTTAGAATGGCCTGTGATCCGTAACTCACCTTGTTGCATTGCCTCCATTTCCTCTGGGGACAACGCAGGCTCTTGGAGGTCCTACGTACAAAAGAGACAGAATTGATTTTAAGCACAACTCATTTGATGTTATATGCATACCCCCTTCATAAAACCATGCAACATGTTAAAAGGAAAAAAAAGAAATAATAAAAAATTCTCAAGATGCCATTTGTTAAGCCCCTATGTTCTGAAAGTATAATAAACAGAGCCAATTGTAGACCTTTTCTCAAAAACTATACACTGTTTAATAAACAAAGTCCACAGGGCAGCGCTCTTGTACAACATAAGCTCTAGGATTCTCTCTATAAGGCATTATTTATATAATTCTAAGGGCTCCACAACCTTATTTTACTCATATTACAATGGCCCTAAGGTCTTTATAATGTCATATAATTACACTAATTATAAAAATATATAACACAACACAATTTAAAAACATTCCAGTACCTAGAATTTATACATGTACAATAGACTTGAAGCCGGGTCCTAGGATCCATGCTATGTTTTCGCCCTAGCTCTCCAAAGCTCTGAACCATGTGTGGGGGTGGAGCTAACTCTAAACTCCAGCCTCCAGGGTGGAGCAGACAGGCGGAGCCAGCTCCAACACCCCAGACACAGTCTTTTGAAAAACTGGTTGCTAAGTAGGCAGCATGGGTGTCCCCTGCATTGTGCTCAACATTTCCCCAGGACACCAGGACCCTGACCTAAGGTGAGTGGATGGGGGTTTGTGGGGCTTGAGCCTGCTGCTCAATGCCCCCACCATTGATAAGCTGTATGGTCGGGGCTGTGGGGCCTATATAGGGAGCAGAGGACACAGAGCACATGTGGAAATACACACACACACACACACACACACAATGTGCTCTGTGTCCTCTGTCCTGTAGTCCCACAGTAATTGCATGTTTAATTTTGTCATTTTTTTAATTTTTATTTTATTATTATTTTAGTTCTTTCACATTTTTAAAAATATAAATATATTATATTATAATTTTTTATTATTATTTTTTTTAAAAACTGCCATATGGGCCCCTGGAGGCCCCGAGCCTCGTGCTCGGGTCCCAAGGGCCTCAACCTTATTTTTTAAACTGTAAGGGCCTGAGGGCCCAAGCCTTCGAGGCTCGGGCCCTCAGGCCCACACCTCATGCCAACTGTGTCTTTTTCAGCTGCCATATGGTGGCAAGAGGCCTCGCACATCGCTAAACTCCCTCTAATCCCAAGAAGGTTGGAGGGGGGGGCTAACGCGGTGCAAGACCTCCAGCCACCATATGGTTAGCAAGAGGCCTGCTCTCAGAGGCCGCATGGGACACCCCGCGGCTTCTGAGAGCAAGTCTGAAGGTTTAATAAGAGAGAATGCCGAGTTGCAACACGCTCGGCATTCTCTCTTATTAAACCTTGCGACTTGCTCTCAGAAGCCACTGAGTGTCCCCGCGGCCTCTGAGAGCAGATCTCTTAAGTTAATAGTTTGAGGTCTCCGAGCGCTGGGCGCCTCGGTGACCTCCATTATTAACTTAACAGATCTATTCTCAGAGGCCTCGCGGCCTCTGAGAACAGATCTGTTTTGCTGATAACAGAGTATCCGAGGCACCTATCGCTCGGAGACCCTCATTATTAACTTAAGAGCTCTGCTCTCAGAGACCCCGTGGTCTCTGAGAGCAAGGCTGATGAGTTAATAACGAGAGTCTCCGAGGCGCACATATGTTCTCAGAGCCCTCGTGGTCTCTGAAAGCACTTGTCTTAAGTTAATAACTGGGGTCCCCCAACGCTGTGCGCCTCGGGGACCCCAGTTACTAATGTGTAAATAAAAACGCGCTGGTGCCCCAAAGCCCTCCTCTTAAACACACAGCTGCTGCAATTAAGTGTGCAAACACCGAATGCTGAGGCCGAGTAACCCTAACGCCATCTCGGACCTCTTCATTCCACTTAAAGCCACCCCCTCCACCTATAGTGCACTCCTGAAGCTTTCAACTTTCTCCCACTGTAACGCTTTTTCGTTTTGCTCTGCCCCGTCTTTCCTATATGTGTCTTTTGATCGCAGTAAATGTTTGAGGCAGAACAATAAGTGCAGACCCTCAAAAACTAAAAATAAAGTACAAATTAAGCATGGCCTCCACCCCTCAAAATAAGTGCAGCCCCTCAAAAATAGGTGCAAATGCTCAGTACCAGAACCTTCAAGTACCAATTAAGCATGGCCTCTACCCACCAAAATAAGTGCAGACCCTCAAAAATAACTGCAAATGCTCAACACCAGAACCAACATTAACAAATTAAGCATTGAATCCACCCCACAGAATAAGTGCAGACCCTCAAAAATAAGTGCAAATGTTCAACACCAGAACCAGCAAGTACAAATTAAGCATGTCCTTCACCCCCCCAAAATATGTGCAGACCCTCAAAAATAAATGTAAATACTCAACACCAGAACCCGCATGCACAAAAACATTGTATACCACATCTCGCCACAGGCCACCTCCAACATACATTAATATCATTTTAAAAACATGTGCATTTTACTCTGCTATGTATAGTTTAAATAAAAGGTTGGGGCTAATGTCAATGTTAAACCACAATAGAACATATACAAGCATCACATTGTTACAGACCTTAAGAAGAAGAGGTTTAGCATCACCAGTCTGTGCAGTGCCCTTCGTATTTCTCTCCTTGAGGTGCTCTGAAAGCCCAAGCTCTCTGTATACGATCAGTATGTAGTTCAGAAAAAAAGAGCCCTGTGAATGTGGGGGTGTTTTAATATGGTCAACACTGTGTTGATTATGCATAGGTTTTTGTTGTGTGGGCAGGGCTTAGAAATAGACATCTGTTTTAGACTTACAGTGTCTGTCTCCTGCTTATTTCAAAACCATTTTAACGGACTGGTCAGTGAAGACTACACCATCTGCAGAGAACCTCTGAACCATGGCATGGGAACACTTGGAGCTACATCTGTTTTAGATATGCCTTTCTAAATTGATAGGCTGGCTCTAACACAATCAATATTTGCCCACCCCCCTTTTTGGATTAGCCAACAGTGAGGAGATTTGGCCTGCATGCCCATTTCTCCATCCTGTGAGGGGACCCCCAAGCAGCCACTTGGTCCTGAATGTCTGACATGTCCAGACCTGTCCTCTTAGGCCCTGAAACTGGTTGCAAAACACCAAGGCCTTCATTTTACACAGCCCATAGACCAATACCTAGGGGCTAGGACCCTGGCACATGGCTAACACATGACACCATGAGGTCACAAACCACGTGACACCTCTACACCTACGTCAGTTCCGGGGCAGGCTCTCAGGGGCACCGGAAGTCCCAGTAACGGAAGTGAGGTCATTTCTGGGGGCGGGACAACTGTCACTTTCTAGTATGATGAGGAAAGGTTCCCGCTCCTACCACTGATATGGCTAAAACAGGTCAACAATCTGAGGGCCTTCTAAGACTTGGACACAATTGGTATCTCAAGAGTGGGTATTATTTGGGAAAATGACCATATAAAATAAAAAATAAACCATTGTGTAACCACAATCTCACATGAAACAAGCATTTCAACTCACAGTCTAGACATTGTAGGGCATACACTACCTTTCTGATGTCAAGCTGTGGTTAACCTAGCAGCAATTAATGGCATAAAAATAATGTAACCATTATTTTAAAATTACCTCCACAATAATAGTTGTAGTTTACAACTTTTGGTAGTAGGGAGTGTAGTAGCTAATCAGATGCAGTGATGCATATTGATTAACAAGATTTCTTTTGAAAACGATGTGAGTATGCAGTACCTCATTTGCTCTAGCTACTATTTATGAATCATTTGGAATAGAGAAGTGACCTACAAAACACCTTTTTGACATGGGATATGACTAAAACAGGTCAAAAATCTGAAGGCCTTTTAAGACTGGGACTATATTGGTATCTCAAGAGTGGGTAATATTTGGGGAAATTACCATATAAAATGCTTTATGGAGTTATCCAGTGAGTATGATTTACACAGATACCTATTTTATGGAGTCCCACAGCCGAGGCTTGCACTGAGTGGCCATAGAGAGTCTCTGGGAGGTATGCTGGTATACAGCCTGCTAGAGGCAAAATTAAAAGCCCTCAGGGGTAAGAAGATCACCCAGACAACTAGATGTATTGTAAACAGGTTCCCAAACAGACTGGACGATATTAGAGCAGCTTGTAAAACAGATGATGGCGTATAGACAAGAATGACTTGTGAAGGTTAAAAATGTCTCCTTGCATACTTTCAAATGATGCAATGATCTGGCCCATCCAAATAAGCACTGAGTCTGTTATACATCGCTGGGCCTCTGGAAAATAATACTATTTAGTACTATTTATGTATTTTAGGTGACATTCTGACTCTTATTGTGATGCCATATCCTCTACGAAATGGTGAAAGTATACCAGAAACTTCTCCATGTGTCAAGGGAGGAGAATGCAAGGAACCATGCCTTGGCCATGCAGATGTTATAGGATTCATCATACAGGTGCTGGTGTCAAGCTGCATGGTCAAGTCATGTCCCTCAGTCAGCTGGGGAACAACAAAAACGTTCAGTAAGCCCACCTGCTCTTACTCCACAATGAGAAACTCAACTTAATGTGGGGCCCAGTATTGTGTAGCCAGGCAAGCAGATGATCACTGGCCTCCTCCACCCCCTCTGTGGACATAAACATCAGCTGCCCTCCCCATAAACAGTTTAACCACCATTCATTGACCCTTCGTCACACGACACAGCTCAACTTTAATAATCACTCATCCTGCTATTATTGCATATGCACATTGTATATAGAAACACTTTCTTTGTTGAACCCTTTGGTAAATAACATTTGCAATTTCCTTTTACCTATGTGCCATATTGTCTGTGTCTGACCGTAAAGATAGGTGTATGAGAATAATGTAATGCATAGTATTGGACTGTGGATATTTAAACTACAACCTTTATAGCAACACATTCTTATCCACACTAAGGAAAGAGTAAGACGTCTCTGTTAAGTTTTAACAATTAAAGTGTTTTTTATTTTATAAATAAAAAAATTGAAACATATTTGGGTCAAATGTTTTGTGGAGACCTCAACTGTCCTTGGATAACAAAAATAGTGGCTAACTCCAGGGAGGCAGAGTAAACTTGAAGAGGTGTGGGCAACGGAAAAATCATGTCAGGAAAAAGGGCAACAGTCTATATGCAAACTTTACTGGGGATAATAAAAATATATAAATGTCCACAGCATATAGTCCAAAATTCAAAAGTCCAGTAGTAATTTTCAGATCCAAAGCTAAAGTCCATAGTTCAAAAGAAAATTAAAGTCCATCCTCCAGGTCATCTTAAGTGTCTGGAATATTAGCCTGGGTTGAGGGACAACGTTCCTGGGCATCTTTGTCATCGAAGAGTATGGTAACATTTAGCTACTCCTGAGAAGGATGCACTTAGAGATGCAGTGTGAGACAGGACACCACTAAAGAATACTCACACACTGCATTAGGTTTAGGGACAAATAGGGAAGATATCCCGAGAGACACAACAGCAACTGTACAGGAGGGGTAGGAGACAGAACAACTAGGAATGGCTGCCGACCAGGAGGAAAGGTGGCATCAGAGCTCTTGGTACTGGTCTGCAAACTCTTCTTGATGTGCCTTCACTCTTGCCCGTACCCTTGAAGATCATGAAACAGCATGTGCTGACCAATTGTCAGCTGGTCTTGGACTCCTGGAAAGAAGCCAAATTTATAAATGCAGGGGGTGGGACTGTAGTGAGGCCCTCTTGGACCTAAGTTGGTTCTCCATTTTTAGTATTGTTTGATATTTCAGCTGCTTTGCTTTTTAGCAGTGACATTGTATACACTTTGCTTGCATGATATTATGCCATAGGAATATATTGTATGAGTTGCTTGTTTTAGTTGACATTTTCTCTACATATAATCAGTAACTTCTGTTCAAGGCTAGGAATACAGTACACAATATCCTAAAGCTTGCATTTCCCATTCAGAGACGTCTTCTAATACTTAAACACATCATTGAATCACAGCTGTGCCTCTAGCACAGTGTGGCTTTTATTATGTAAGTGATGCACTCACCCTCTAGGAGCAGAGGGACACTCCAGCCGCAACTATCCTGGGATGAATGATGTGTTAGAGAGTCAGCTCTGCTGGCGCTGTCCTACCAGCTTCCCAAACGGATTTCCATTCATACAACAGGCTGACTCCTGATGCTGTTGAAAGCCAAATTGTACCCTCATCCGCATCTCTTGAGGTTGGGCACTTGCAGAGTAGGATGGTAATGGGGTACAGCTGAAGGCACTGTTGATGTGGGGGCTTCTTGAGTACTAGAGCTGCAGTTTCAAGACTCGAATGATAGAGGTCCTGCTCCAGGAACACCACAGATGTATCTTCTTGTTGGCCATGAGAAGCCCGATTATCAACTTCCTTCTTGCATTTGGTATCCAGCTCTACAACCCACCTTGGAGGACTCCACAACCGCCTCCCAGAGTTTCTTAGGTTGTCAGCAATTTACTCTCTGGGTGGGTGCACGCTGCCTCCTTCCTTGTTTTGGGGGTCTCCTCTACCTGTGCCCGACTGCAGCCGAGGTCCTTCTTTATCTTTGCCTATGGTCTAACTGTTTCCCATTATGGCCTTAGCTGCCTGCTGAAAACGAAATGTGGGAAAAAAAGCTTATAAGTGCATAAGTTCTCCAAATACTCTAAATAAAATGAAATCAATATTAGAATATTAAATGTGATAAAGAACAACAATTTCACAAACCTTACTGTTATTTGTCATGCAGTGTTTTCCAGAAATAAAGATTTTGTATTGATTGTTTACAATTATGTTTTGGAAAAGATTATTAAGACCCATCTTGTGTTTTAGTTAAGATAATTTCCTTAATGAGACTTTCCAGCTAGAGTTTAGTTCTCAAACACCAAACTCAGCAAATGCCTTCGGAGAATGCAGTCTCATTGGAATCTAAAAGAATTGTAGTTCTAGGGCCATATTGAAGTTTGTTTTGGAACTATGATCTAGTCTTTGCTAGTGCAATTACACATTACATTGAAGGCTCTTGGGAACATAGACACAATGCTTCCGGGTCTATCCAGAGCTCTGGGGTACTTTTTTTAGTGCAAGCAAAAGAGTGTGTAATTCTACTACCAATGCTGCTGAGGACTCAAATTCCCAATAAAATATTATTGTTCCTACATGACACACATATAATTTTAGCACATAAAATACCTTGATGTACTAAGACAATGTCACCCTTAAATTCCCTTTTGATGACAAAAAGACATTTGCTTGATTTTTAGGTTAAGATACATTGATTGGTACTCCCATTGGTATTGTCTAGACATGTGAAGGCTGATACTTGTGAGTGTCTATTTTAATTTGTAATTTAATAAAATGTCAACGATGTGTGTTTCACACGGTCTGTGATGTGTGTCTGTTATTATAGAATTTACATGTTATGTGTATATAACATTACCAGGTGATTCATTGTACTTAAAAAAGTCCATATGACAGTGTTGAGCTACAATTTTAGAAAAAAAGATTAATTAAAAGTGTTTTTTGTGTCCCACATACTATATAGCAAATTAACAAAGTAATACCAATCAAAATGATGAGATAAATTGCAAACATTTACAGTGATAATCTTCCTACACATTATGGACAACCACATGGCCATAAACAAACAAATTAAATTAGATTAGTCAACATGACACTACAGTAGTTTCAATCAGTATAGTTTTATATTTTATATATTGTAAGATGTACTTCCCTGCTTCTCATGGGTCTCTAGCTAAGTATGGAGGATCGATCAGGATGTCAGGATGTTCAGAGGAGCCTCTTGTACAGTGGGGGTAACATAGGATTACATATGGGAAGGGCCACTCGAATTATGCTACAGGGGAGCACCAGATTTTGCCGCAAGGATCACTAATTTATGCTGCAAGAGAAGGCAAATTATGCAGCATAATACAACACATTTTCTGATAGTATTGATTCATCATTTTGTCATTTGTACTCATGTTAATACTATCTGGGCAAATATATTAGCTCATTAGTACCAGTTTAACAACAAAATACTGAAATAAGCAACTGAAAGGTGATGACGCAGAAAAGAAGGTCTAACAAATATTCATATATCATATAATCAAAATCGTATAAGGTAGTGTGATTTTAGCAAAGAAAAATAATGTACGTGGGAATTGTGCCCACGGAGTAGTTAGCCAATATTATAAACAAGCTTATATTAATCATGAAGAATAGAAAGTGTAGTAATCCGTCATAATTGCAAATGTATTCTATGATTTTCTTGTCAAAACTGTTATATGCTTAGCTTAAATTTAGTAGAGGCTTTGGTCTTGTCGCCTGGTCTCAAATTTAACTGCGTGTTTTTCACTTGCATTAACAAGATACAGTATTTTATTTTAAAGGTTGTATTTTTCCAGTAGAGATGACTAATACTTTTATCTCAAGGTTTCGTGCTAGGCCTGTCTCATCCCCTTTGATTCAAGGTCAGTCTCTGCAGGTGCGGACAATAAAAGTACTGATACCGAAATAATTGGCAAACCTTGTTGCAACTTGTGTTCCAAAGCTAAAAGGACAATGTATGCATAAATGAGTACTAGGAGAAAGACACTATTCATTGGTCAATTTGAAGCCACCCTATGAACCCTCCAAAGGAAGACCCTGCAGAAATTGGAATGTTTCTTACTTAAACCCACTGGACAAAGAGAAGTTAGCCATTTTTCCTTGATGCCATCTTTGAAGCCAAAAGCCAGATGCCATCTTGGACGACATCTTGATGCCCTTTTCTCTATTCCAGAGAAAGAGACTTTAAGAATTCTCATCCTAGAGACTTTAACTTTAATTTGCCCTGTCTTGCCCATGCAGTAACTTTGCCCCATTTTCCTTGCTGCTGCAAGGAAATTTGCCCTTAACTCTGCCCCTTGATATCTGCCCCATGCTGATCGAACCGGTACCTGAAGGACGAAGACTTTCCTTGTATGCTGACTGTATTTGGTAATTATGAAAAGATAATTGTATTATGCATTGTGTTTTTCCTTTTAGGTACCAACTGCTATTTTGATAGGGCCTAAGCTAGAAGTTTTCTAAATTTGTGTTGACTAAATTCGTTTTGCATGAAGCCCCACATGCCAGTGCTAATTAGAGGTTAGTTGAGGTATGCACTTGACGCACCATGTCGAATTGAAATCTTGTTATGCTGACCGATGTATGTAATTAGTCAAATTCAATTACTCATATTAGTGATTTGCATTGCGGTAACCGAGTGCATTATAATTCAGATTTTGCGTAGATTGCGTTTCTTCCGCCATTATGGACAGCTAGTAATGTTCGTATACATATATCAATAGTTATTGATTATTGATTCAAGTGACCCGACTATTCTAGGATGAGGAGAGCCCAACTCAGCTAAAAGGTTCACCGACCTCCAACGTGTCCAGGTACAAGTAATTTAAAGGGGCTGGACGCGTTATCAGTAGATGGTAGCAGTGATTGATGGTTTGGCCCTTTGGGACCCCATCCGAACAATAGACGGAGTTAAGTTAGAATTTTCTTTGATAAAACAAGTTGGAGAGATGATGATGCCCTAAATCCCCAATGACTTTCCCGGAATCTCGGCACTTGCGAATGGAGGAAATGGAGGTGTAAAAATGTTTCCGGCGTTTCTAGTGACGGTATGAGAGAAGTTAGGGTTTTGCACTTGCACAGCTTATTGCCGCAGATTAATTGAGAAGTTTGTGAGGATTTTAGAGGGTTACGAACCCCAATTAAAAGATTTTAGAGGAGTGTTACTCCAAAGTGTGAGAGTAGGGAAGTCGTCGAACTTCACTTGTGTGTAGCGCTTTGTGCAGGAAAAATTGTCCACATGGTTGTTGATGTTGAGAAGGGCCCTGCGAGGTCAAGAGACTCCGGAGTATGTTGAAAAGTGTATGAGACACTTGATTGATGTTGTAATCTGTTCGGTGAAATAGGTTGATCGGGCGTGGTCAACGAGTCAGTATGAATATTGAGGAATGAAAGAACATTTTCGACTTTGAGATTTGACGAATTCTAAGGTGCACTAGAATAGTTCATTGATTAGTTGAGAGTAAAATTTGCGGGTCAAATTTTGCTTGCGAGAGTGGGAAACCGAGAAAGATGGAATAACTGCCGAGGCTAGTGAAAAATCCCTAAGGTTTGTGAAGCGATTGTATTACCCTTCCTGTAGTAAACCAACAGATTTGTTTTCTTCTTTTTGGTTAGTGCTCACGATATATTGCGGAAATTAGTTTTGAGTGAAGCTGAATGAAGGAGGACAAGCCGCGAGACTTTGTCAGCCGCAGTGTGTGAGTGTGACGTCACTAGGAGCCTCGCTGGGATAGGTTGGTTGTTGAGAAGGGTCGCACATGGATTGGACGCAGTCCGTGAAGCGCAATTGGTGGGGAAAGGCAAGCGAAGAGTATTCCAGGAATTAAAGTCACTTACTGATTACATATTTTAGAAAAATAAAAGACGAAAAGATGAAATTTTTCAAAGCATTTAAGAGTTCCTTGAGGGGAGATGTATATATTAAAGCAAATGTAGGAGAAGAAACACCGGCTGAGGGTACACCAGCTTACATCGTGATTGAAGAAAAGGGTGTCGCACCATGTCTTTGGGTAAAGCAATGGTGCAAACTAACAGAAAAACATGGAAGTGTAGCGTTTTCTATCCATGGGTCGTTTAATCTAAGGGTTTTGGAGAACCTAAGATTTGCGCTATACGTCATGAAAGTACCTCCAAGACCAGCACAGTTTGAGGCATTAGCGATTTGGGAGCTAATAGCTAGAAACCAACAACAAAAGAAATTTGAGACAAGAATAAGAAAAGTAGAAAAGACACTAGCGGATGCTAGATGGGATAGCACACAAAAGGTTTGGAGATCAGACGTACTGCAGGGAATTAAATTGTTTCCAGCAATTACTGATGAAGCAGAGACGGAAGGAAGGAAAGCTACCTATAAAACAAACAGGAGTCAGTCCAGAGATAGAGAAAACAACAGAAATTCGAAAAGATCAGACGAGTCAGACGATGAGGAGTTCATTATACAATTGCTAAAAGATCGCCCGCCACCATATGTGGAAAGCGAAAAAGGCTCAAGCATTAGTACTGCCCCTCCAGAACCAATACAAGGTAGTGTGACACCGAATTTGAGAATATCACAGAGGCAGAGCAGTTCCGATAGGCCCTTTTCACCACAAATACCGCAAATTCAGAGGATATATCCTGACGTGCCTAAATTGAATCCTGTCGATAATTATCAGCCGCAGGTTCAAAGGCGCTGTTGTGATGAGCACAATCTGGGAATGACTTCTGATTTAATGGCGCAGGGAGGACAGAATTATCAAAGACCGACATTGATTCAAGCCGAATCAACACAAATTTTGATGCCCCAAAAGCAGGTACAAGAAGTGCCGAGGTACACTCGAGTAACAAAGAGACAGTTAGGTATGCCAGCAATGATGAACCATAATGTGGGGATTAACATGCCACAGAATTTGGGGAACAGACAGAATCCAGATGCAATATCTCTGCCTATCACTGTAGGTCCACAGGTGCCATTGTATATAAAGGCAAACCCAAACGTATGCGATCAGGGTGTAATGACACCAAGTGAGACAGGGAGAAGATGCATAGAAAACACTCCAGAAACAACTCCGGTAGGAACACTGCCAAATGGATCTGGGTCTTTGTCAGAATTTAGCCCAATTCCAATTTGTGCTCCGTCAACAGTGGTAAGGTCGAATCTACCACTAATAATACCGTTGACTTCAAAAACTGAAACGTTGCAGCAACCATCAGTAGCAGTTGATGTAAGTGCTACACTGATGGGACTGAACGCACAACAGCTAACACAATGGTTCAACAGTCTGAACTCCCCACAGAGTACATCCAGCGGGAAGAGAGAGGAATACCTGAATAAAATAAGATTGTGCATGGAAGCAGATGAACTAGTAGAAGGAACGATGGGTCTGAACAGGTTAGAATCATACACAGAAGAAGAGCTGAGATACATGTGCACCAGGATTACAAGAGAAGTAAGCAGCATACATATGAAGTTACAAGAAATTGCAGACAGAAACAAGATTGATATAGGTAAGACTAAACACTTAAGCAGAAGTTACAGGCTAGACTTTGAGACAAAAGACTTTGAACACATGAGATCTGCAGGGATGAAAACACACCTTAAGGAGATACTACAGAGCGCGCAGGTCTGGAGATGTTTAGACAAGTGGGAAAGTAGATGGGTTAAGAAAAAGGACAAAAAGAAAGAAAGTACCCCAGACGGAATGAAAAATCACAACAGAATGACGACCTGACAACCCTGTTGCCAATGAGAGAAACAGCAGGGGGAAAACTTGTACATGTACTGTGGCACAGGTGCGATATTCAATCCTTTATGGACGATTTCCCTAAATTAAGAGAGAAGCCGATTGAATGGTATCAACAAACAGATAGATTTGTGAAACTCGCAAAATGTCTTTTGGAAGACTGGAACACATTATTCGAAATTGTGGTTCCGGCAGATTTGTGGGAAGATTGTAAGAGGGCTGTAGGTTGGCCGACAAGTGAACCAGAAAGGGACAGGGACACTGGTGCACCATCACCTACGGTAATGAGTTTATACCATAAGGTGATTGAGCACTTGAAAACAAAAGTTGCATCGAAAAATGTGGATTGGCAGAGGATTGACAGAACAGCACAAGAAGTTAAAGAGTCGATACATGCGTACTATGAGAGATTGTTGAAAGCGTTTAAAAATTACAGTGGTACAGAAACGATCGAGGCAAAGGACATGCTCCATTTTGTGTTCAGATTTGTGGAAGGGTTGAGACCCGAGATCAGTCAGATGATTAAAATGCATTTGATTTGTTGGTAGTCAAAGTCGATCGATGAAGTGTTGAACTATGCAAAATACTGCAGTGATGAGATTGAGACAAAGCAGAAAAGGTTGAAAGAAAAAGTGATGGTGATGCAGCTTAGAGCAGCTCAGACAGGTTTGCAAGGTTTGCAAGGTTTCCAACAACAGTTGCCGCAGCAGCAACAGCAGGGAAATGTAATGTTTCAGCCTCAAATGAGAGGCAGAGGCCGAGGAGGTTTTGTGAATAATGGTCCTGATTTAAATACTGTTATGATTCCGAACGGTATACAAGCAATGAAGAAGGTGATGCCCTGTCACACGTGCGGAATCGTCGGGCATTGGAAACGGGAGTGCCCAATGATGGTGCAGGAAGGTGTAGGTCAGCAAAACAATGATGTCAATGCATTTCAGAATATGAGAGGACCGAAATTGAGAGATCCAAATCCGAATTTTCAAAATAATGTAAATCAGATGCAGGATTTACAACCCATACAATCGCAGCAGGTGCAAATGCCTCGTGCACAAATGGCACAGTTACAGCCAATGCAACAGCAGTTTCCTATGGTACCTAATCAGCAAATGCAAATACCCTCAGCACCAATGAATCAGCAACAAGTAATGCTTCCTCAACAGGTTGCGGATCAAGGGATGAACCAAAGTGACACAGTACACCAATTCCCGTTACACAGTGAGAATGGAATAAACGATGCGTGGGAGAGTGAAAGTTCAGATGAGGAGGGAAATTGTATGCTTGCATCATCCTTGGAAGTTGATCAAAAGGGTCCGTATGTGGAAGGAAGAGTTATGGGTCACCGCGTTTGACACAGGAGCTACACGCTCTACAGTTAGGAGCATCGAAGTACCAAATTTGCCACTTTCAGGGAGAACAGTTCAAGTAGTGGGAGTAGCAAATAGGTATCTGACAAACCCAATCACGGATCCAGTGCAAGTCAGAATTGGTAACTATCAAGGGTCACATAGATTTGTGGTGTGTGACTCAAGCCGATATCACTATTAGGGAGAGATCTATTGTGTAAATTGTGATGCTCGATTATGTGTTCAAATGACGGAATTAAAATCCAGACAAACAGTGATGGGGAAGAAGAGGACAGTGTAGGAGGGGACGAAGTGGAAACTGTTGATTAAGAGTATCCCTTGATTACTCTTTATCCAATGCTCACTGAAGCAGATATTCCTGCTGAGTTACAGGAAACAGTTGGAAAGGAAGTGTGGGATATGACAGGGAAAGAAGTAGGATTGGTCAAAGGAGTAGAGCCGGTGAAGGTGACTGTAAACCCAATGTAAATTTTCCCCAGACCCCACAATATCATATGGCACAAGACACCCTCATGAAAGTCGCCCAACTCATTGATGAGTTTGTAAAACAGGGAGTACTAAAAGAAGTGTTAAGTAGTCCATGTAATTCACCAATCATGGGACTAATAAAACCGAGTGGAAAGGCCCAGATTGTTCAGGGTTTGAGGAAAATAAATGACATAATAGTCAAATGTTGTCCCGTGGTACCAAATCCAGCTGTGATAATGTTTCAAGTTCCCTGTGATGCTGAGTGGTTCTCAGTCATCGACTTGTCACAAACATTCTGTTAAAATTCAATATCCATGGAGTCAAGATTTGTATGTCAAGATCCTTATTTATTCAGCATCCACGACTGTGCCAACGCTTCATTCCTGCTTCCTGTCACCTTCCTCCCAACTCCTTCAGAACCCCACAGACCTCTCATTCCGTTCTCTGACATCACTAGCCCCAATGATGTCAGAGCCCAGCAAAGCCCACAACACATCTCCCTTCTATAGAAATAATAACAAAATTTAGCTTGAACATTACATGGAACATTGTAAACTCAACAACATAAGAATAAAAAAAAAACATCAACAAAAATTGAAGCTACAGTTCAATGACAAAATCATGAGTATTAGAAATGCAATCAACATATAATCAATTATTGCCCAATCATGTGATGACATCCTCAATGTACGAAATCTTCTAAGTATTTTGGAATTGTTCTATTCCTTACACCTTTATTAAATTTCTCATTGGAATCTAGATTAGACCCACGAAGATTTCCATCTTTAGGTAATTCATTTGATCCTAGTTTATCACTCACGCACTTAGCTAGACGCGACATGCTCCATACATCACCTCCTTCGACAACAACAACATTCCCTTTTACTTGTACAATTTTCTTCGGACCCATAAACTTGGAGGTTCCTTTTTTTGACCAAAAAGGTTTTTTAATGAACACCAAGTCACCTTCATGCCATAACCTTTGATGGACACCATGTCTCTTATCAAATGCCTCCTTATACTTCGTCTGATTATCAATAACTTTGCGTTGAACAGAACCCTTGTCTGCAGATGACTGCCTAAAATCCTTGTCAGCTAATAACCACATAGGATTGAGTTTAGAACCAGCCAATCTACCCTTCAATAGTCTAAAAGGAGAAATACCCGTAACAGCATTAGGGGTATTCCTGTGAGCCCATAATTTCTCCCTGAGAACAGTTTTTAAAGGAACATTATTGTCCATGGCAGTTTGAGCACCACCAATTGGTTCATTTTCTCAACCAACCCATTGGCTTGAGGTGAATATAAAGCTGTGCGAAAGTGGGTGATGGCCAAATTGTTGAGAAAATTCTTAATTTCCAGTGAAGTAAATTGCACCCCATTATCGGTAATTATCACTTTCGGAATGCCTTAACACGCAAAAACATCAGTTAAAAATTCTATCACCACCTTAGTGGTAATAGCACTTACACAACAAGCAGTGACCCACTTAGACATATAATCAACCAAAACAATCACAAATCTCTCATTGTGAGATAGATTTTCAAATGGCCCCACAAGATCTAAACCTAGTTTGCACCATGGCTCATCAGGGACACAAATTGGGGATAAAGGAGCAGTTCTTACATTCCTAGATTTATCACTCCTTGCACAGTACACACAATCCTTTACTATTCCTTCAACCTGTCTGTCCAAACCCGGCCACCAATAACATTCGCTGATCCTGGACTTGGTCAAATTCTTCCCTAAATGTCCCTCATGGGCTAAATTAATCAGCTTCTCATGCAATCCAAGTGGAGGAATCAATCTGTCACCTCTGTATACATCCATCCCCACAATGCTCAATTCATCCCTAACATTCCAAAACGCTTTAATACTGTCTGGACAAGTGTGTAAATCAGGCCAACCTTTCACAACATAATCTAAAATAAGGGCACGAGCAGTGTCATGTTCACATTCCAGTCTCCATTCTTCCTTATCAAAAGCTGGCTCCTTCACCCACAAAACTGGGACCTGAGCATTTGTGGCATTGTCTGACAAAGGTAATCTAGAAAGAGAATCAGCAGGAATATTCTCCTTCCCTGGAAAATATTCTACATGAAAATTGTACTCAATTAGACTCTCCACCCAACGTTTGATACGCGGAGTCACATTCTCTATGTTGCGACAAGAAAACATTTGCACTAAAGGCCTATGATCGCTCCTAATAACAAATGGTAACCCCCAAAGATAGTATCTAAAATGGTTGACAGCCCAATTACATGCTAAAGCTTCACGCTCTATTACTGAATAACGTGTTTCTGTCTCTCTTAAGGAACGAGAGGCAAAAGCCACCACTCTCTCCTCACCATCAACCATCTGTGAAAGGACTGCACCCAGACCTTTAAGGCTTGCATCTGTGGACAACAAAGTTTTCCTTCGAGTATCAAAATGCCCCAATGTGGGCATCTCAGCAATTCTGGATTTGACAAAAACAAAAGCCTCATCACACTCCGAAGACCACAAAAAATCAACCCCCTTCTTTAGCAAATTTCTCAAAGGCTGTACTACACTTGCAAAATTTCTAACAAATTTCAAGTAGTATTCAGCTAAACCAAGAAACAATCGCACTTGATCTCTATCAGAAGGAATAGGCATAGATATGATGGACTTAGCCAATGTCACCTTAGGCTTGATACCATCTCCAGAAATGGTGTGCCCCAAGTAAGAGACTGTACCAACTCAAAATTTACACTTTTCTTTTTTTAGGGTTAAACCCTTTTCCTTTAGTCTTCTCAAAACTGCACGGAGAGCAACATCATGTTCCCCTTCATCCTTCCCATATATTAGCATATCATCTTGGAAAAATAACACTGAACTTAAACCCTTAAGAACCTCCTTCATTATCCTTTGAAAACATGCAGCAGCCGATGCCAAACCAAATGGCATTCTGATAAACCGGAAAGCCCCCAAAGGCGTGACAAAAGAAGTTAGATGTCTCGAGTCTTCATGAAGTAAAACTTGATGATAGGCTGCCGATAGATCCAATACACTAAATACTTTAGCCTCCGAGAGCATGGTCAGAGTCTCATTAATGTTAGGTAAAGGTTGGCGATCAACCCATATACACTGGTTGAGGCCTCTCAAGTCTACACACATCCTAATTTTTGAACCATTATCCTTGGGAACTAAAACAACAGGGGCCAACCATTCCGAAGCCTCAATCTCCTCAATAACACCCAAATTTAAAAGTCTGTTGAGCTCATCCTGCAACAGAGACAACATCAAGTAAGGAACCTTTCTTACCTTATATACTACTGGTTTGGCTGAATCCTTTAGAATGATCCTATGTTTGAACCCAGCTAACAAACCCAATTTGTCACTAAACACATCAGAAAATTCATTTACAATTGAAATATCATCCCCTAAAGTAGATATGGATAGAACTTGTTCCGGAGAGTTTGGGTTGAGAATAATGCCAAGATCTCTCTGATGTCTCCACCCTAGCAAGTTATCACCTTGTTTTGCTACATAAACCTTCCCCACCGTTTCACGACCTTTGAACTTGATAGTCATTAGAGAATAGCCAAATAAATCAATTCTCTGTCCCCCATAGCCTATGGGATTAATGTCTGGAGGAAGAAGCTCAATATGATCATTGCCAAAGATTGTTTCCCAATTCTTATCTCCTATTAATGTGAAAGGAGACCCTGAATCCGCAAGAACCTGAACAATTTTACCATCAATTTCTATATCACATTTTGGCATAATTAACTTAGCATCACTATTTATAAGAGGATTATGAATGATAGGACACTTCACATTTAAAATTACATCTTGACTTAACACAGTTTCATCTACTGCATTGACCTTTAGGTTCTTACAAACTTTTGCCAAATGTCCCTTCACTCCACAATTCCTACAGTTGACATTCCTAGCAAAACATCTTGGATTATTCGCTAAATGTCCAGGACTACCACATTTGTAACATCTTGGTCTGGAGTCTTTGGTCAATTCATTGCCACCTTTCAAACGATACGTTAGCGGTTTCTCTATGACATTCCTGTCAACTTGAGTCGAAACTTTAGCTACTGTTGGATTAGCCAAAGGTTCAGTTAAGCAGTTTGAAGTGGTGTTCTTAATTTCCTGAACCCAAGAAGTAGCATGTTCCAAACTTTCCATAATGGCAACAGCTTCTTCCAAAACGGGATTCTTGGCTAACAATTTTTCTTGAACTCTTGGATTATTTGTGCACCTCACTAGTTGATCTCTGATGAGAGAGTCAGTTAAACCAGCAAACTCACAAGTCTGAGCTAATGTTTTCAAAGCAGCAATATAATTACCCACTCTCTCATTTTTAGCTTGTACTCTCATAAAAAATGTATGTCGTTCCATGACTATGTTTATACGCATGTCAAAGTGTTTTTTTAACATCATGATAGACATGTCATAAACATCTCTGGGATCTCCATCCGCAGTGCCAAGCGCAATTAAATCAAGACTGTCATAAATATTTCTTCCTTCAATACCTAAATTATGAAGAAGAATACCTTGCTTCCTTGCAGGCGAAAATTTCTCTCCACCTATCCCAATTAAATAAGATTCAAAAAGATTAAACCACTTCTTCCAAGGTAAAATGGGTTCTCCATGTTCAGATAAAAATTGTGGTGGTTGAGACAAACTAAGCGTAGCTAATTGAGACATCGCGTAAAACTTATACAAACAATCAAGCAGAACAAAAATAAAAAATAAAAATATAAATATATATATATATATATATATATTTATATATATATATAAAGTAATGAGAGTAATACAGTATTTATAATACTAAAATGTCAACAGTATACTCAAAATTGAGCACCAATCATTAATTACCTTCCACCAAAATTACAAGTTATCAGTACAAAGAGTTAGCAGTCTAGTCATTTGAGTGTTCAACACACGCGAGATTTGATGTAAATGTCAACCTCACAGTGTTTACATGCAACTCCTGTTGCAGTAAGGCACTTCACTCGAGGTTGAAGAGGAGATAAAAAATAATTGAACACACCATCAAGCGACTACACAGTGAGTTGTTGGCGTTCAGATAATTATATTTCAAATGCTTTCCATCACTAACATTGCGCGCGCGGTCGCGTGCCTTTAAATCAACTGCCGCGGCTTGACACAATGCGCGGCAGCAACATCACACGGTGAGGGCGGCTTCGTGTGATCAGCAGGAGCGGCGGCTTCGCGCGATCAGCAGGAGCGGCGGCTTCGTGCGATCAGCTGCAGCTTCAAGAACACCAGCCACGCGTAAAGAATGTTGAAGTTTAAATCTCCACACCGTCCAACTGTGTATTTCCGTCGTTGTTCCGCTACTAATATAAGAGTATAAATAAATGCCAAATACCGTTCAAAGAGTATTACCAGGCATTTTCACACGGCTTAAGGAAAAACAGGGCAATTTCAGTCGCGCGTTTACCAGGCATTTTCCATAAAGTAAAAATGATGAGTGCAACGAAATACTCCTTTGTTTTCTTCTAAGCACCCATAATAATAATAATGCTGCTCATCATCTAAATGTCATCACTGCAGGAACACTCAAAATTGTAGATCCAAAACAATAGTATTTAGGAATACTTGTAAAGTTAAAGTGTCCAGGCACAACGATTCTTCTCACAAATATAAGAACAGTTTACTCATAGGTCCATTGCACGCCAGGTTCAATGGATGCTGAAGTCCCTCGTCGCCACTGTTAAAATTCAATATCCATGGAGTCAAGATTTGTATGTCAAGATCCTTATTTATTCAGCATCCACGACTGTGCCAACACTTCATTCCTGCTTCCTGTCACCTTCCTCCCAACTCCTTCAGAACCCCACAGACCTCTCATTCCGTTCTCTGACATCACTAGCCCCAATGATGTCAGAGCCCAGCAAAGCCCACAACACATTCTTTTCTGTGCCTCTTCATGAGGACAGCCAATTTCTCTTTTGTTTCAAATTCCTAGGCAGAATCTACAGTTGGTATCGAATTCCTCAAGGGTTTTCGGAGTCACCATCAATTTTCAATCAGATTCTAAAGAAAGATTTGGAATCATTGGAATTACCATTTGAATCAACCTTGGTACAGTACATTGACGATTTGCTGATCGCGTCCAAGACAGAAAATGACTGTACAGCTGACACCATTGCCCTATTGAACCATTTGGGAAGGAACGGGCACAAAGTGTCCCCTTCAAATTTACAGTTCTGCCAGAAGAAAGTGAAATATTTGGGTCACCAAATAGAGAAAGGGTCGAGAAGAATTATGAAAGAGAGAATAACAAGTGTGCTTCAAATGAGTCCAACGAAGACGAGAAGAGAGGTGAGAAAGTTTTTGGGAATGGTGAGCTACTGTCGCCAATGGATTCCCAATTTCTGAACTCTAGCAAAACCTTTACTGAAACTGACCCAGAAAGATGTGCTGGATGAAATAGAGCTGAAAAGAGATGAGATGGATGCTTTTATTGAATTGAAGAATGCATGTGTAGGGCTACAGCCTTAGGTATGCCTGATTACACAAAGCCTTTTACATTGTTTTGTCATGAACGTGATGCATGTTCCTTGTCTGTCTTGACTCAAGCCCATGGTGGCGTAAACAGACCAGTAGCATATTTTTCAGCTACTTTGGATCCGGTCGCAGCAGCACTGCCACGGTGCTTGCGTGCCGTAGCAGCAGTTGGTATCAGCCTAAATCAGAGTGAAGTAATAGTGATGGGACATCCTTTAACAGTCATGGTCCCTCACTCAGTCGAGATACTTTTGACACGTTCCCGAACACAGCACATGACCGGTGCTAGACTTACAAGGTACAAGACAATAATTTTGGGTTCACCTAATGTGCAGCTGAAAAGGTGCACTACGTTGAATCCAGCAACCTTGTTTCCCAGTGCAAATGTCGAAATTGAGAACGCTGTAGACATCGAGCACGACTGTCTTCAGGTGACTGAATTTTGTACAAAACCAAGACCTGATATCAAAGACACCCGATTGGAAGAAAACAATCAAGTTATTTTTGTTGATGGTTCATGTTTAAGAGATGCACTAGGAATATTGAAAGCAGGATATGCTGTATGTACAATAACAGGTGTTCTGGAAGCGTCTTGGCTTCAAGGAGTTTACTCTGCACAAGTAACGGAACTGGTAGCACTTACTAGGGCTTGTCAACTTTCCGCATTAATGAAAGTCACCATTTACACTGACAGTCAGTACGGATTTGGAATAGTGCATGACTTTGGGCAGTTGTGGTCACAAAGAAGATTCATGACCTCTTCAGGATCACCAGTGAGAAATGGTGAAAGAATAAGAGAATTGTTACATGCCATCCAGTTACCAGGAGAAGTGGCAGTGGTAAAATGCAGTGCACACTCAAAATCACAAGATTACGTTTCTTTGGGAAATGGATATGCAGATCAAGTCGCAAGGTTTTGCGCATTGAAGTGATATTGCTCAGAGATTAATGGAACTTGATAAATGAGCCAGAACTTGAACCAAGTGAAGCTTTTGCTCTAAAGGTTGTAGATACAATCGATGAATTGAAGTCCTTGCAAAACAGTGTTAGTGAAGATGAGAAACTCTCATGGAACAAATCATAATGCATAAAGAAACCAGATGATTTGTGGGTTTCAAGTGAAGGGAGATTGGTTCTGCCAAACAGTCTTTTGACACAGTTAGCCAGATTGTGCCATGGACAAGTCCATCTTGGAAGGGATGCCATCGTTAGACTATTCAAAATTGATTGGTTTAATCCCAAATTCCATCAAGTTGCTGAAGCAGTTTGCCATTGTTGCGTCATTTGCCAACAAATGAATGCAGGGAAAGGAACAGTAGTAAATGTGAGCCATATTGGAAGAGCGGGAGGTCCATTCAGCAGGATGCAAATGGATTTTATTGAAATGCCTGTACATGGAGGCTTGAAGTATGTGTTGGTGATTGCGTGCATTTTTATTCACTGGATTGAAGCATACCCCACACGTAGAAATGACAGACTTACAGTTGCAAAACTACTCTTGAGAGAACTAATACCACGTTTCGGATTCCCGATCTCCTTAGAATCAGATAGGGGAAGTCACTTCAATAACGAAGTAATAAAATTACTGTGTGCAGCGCTGAACATTGAGCAAAAGTTGCATTGTAGCTACCGCCTTGAAGCATCAGGTCTAGTGGAGCAAATGAATGGCACATTGAAATCAAGGATGGCGAAAATATGTGCATCAACAAACTTAAAATGGCCTGACACATTGCCCTTGGTGTTAATGTCAATGAGAAACACCCCTGATAGGAAAACTGGACTGTCCCCGCACGAGATCCTCATGGGCAGAGCCGTGAGGCTTCCAGCAGTTCCTGCAAATGCTCTTTTGAATATTACAGATGATATGGTGTTGGACTACTGCAAAGGTCTAGCTGATGTGGTACGCTCTTTTTCTCACCAGGTGGAGGCAACCACCTTGCCACCGATCCAAGGTCCAGGACACGCCCTGAAAGCAGGTGACTGGGTCGTGATAAAGAAACATGTGAGGAAGTCATGTCTGGAACTCCGTTGGAAAGGACCTTTCCAAGTGATTCTGACGACTATTACCGCTGTGAAGTGTGCGGGAGTTCCCAACTGGATTCACGCCAGTCACATGAAAAGGGTGACGTGTCCCACAGAAGAGGAAGTTGAAGCGCTGAAATTACCAGCAACTGTCGAAAGAGTACCAGGCACTGAGACAGAACAAAGAGAACCTGGAGGCGAACAAGCAGAAATAGAGGAGGGAGAGATATTTTCTGAGGAAGAAATAGCTGATCCATTTGAGGAGAACGGAGGAGAAACATCAGAAAGTGACGAAGATCCTGAGGGTGACAAAGAGCCTGCGACAGGTGAAGAAGCAGGAGAGCCAGATCAGAGGAGGGCTTTCCCAGAAGCAGACGATACAGGAAAAGAAAAAGAAAACCTGATTGACCTCCTAGGGGGAGAAAAGGAGACGGGACCGGGTGAAATCGTTCGACCTCGTCCAGAACCGGTTGCAGGTCCCTCAGGTGAAAATGGTGCGAAACGGAGACAAAGCATATCGCCAGTGAAACTAAGGACTAAAGAAATATCAAATGAAGGTGAAGGGCCAAAGTTGAAAGAGAAAAGAAAAGAAGTGTCTGTTGCAATAACAACACCAAGTGAAGAGAAAGACCCGGCCAAGGAAGAAAGTACCAGCGAGAGAGAATCAAAAGGAGATGCAAAATTAAAAAGGAAAAGAATACCGAGCAGAAGATATTCTGGTCCGGAGTGGGCATACATAGCCACTAACGATTGGTCAGACGAATTCCTATCTCTCAGTCTTGAGAACGAAGAAGCAGAACGTCACTTTGGCACTTGAGAAGTGAAATTCCATGAACCTTACCGAATAAGACATTGATAACCTGATTGACCTTTGAACCGGATGAGACATTGCTAACTTGATTGACTTTGAAACCGATTTTGAGACAAAGCTGCTAACCGATAAGACACTAAGCTGCTAAAGAAAACCGTGTGAACATTGAACTCGTTCAGCTGTATATATATATATATATATAATTATATGCAAATCTGATTTGATAAAGTGTCTTCAACTTTCTGATTCTATATAGATCATGCCAGGCAATAATACAAAGGGACATAAAATGAAGTGTTGTAAATACATATGTATAGGCTTAATAACTGCATGTGTACTAATAATTATAGCAATAGTTCTTGGAATGCATGGAAAGAATGAAAGAGACGCGAATGATGCTTCTACTTCTAGACCTACTACTACTGAACTAACTCCTCAACAGAAACTCGAACAAGATGAGAAATATTTGCATGATAAGAAGGAACTTTCCTCAAACATTTTCTATCGCTTGCTGAATGAGTATGTTGAGACAATGGATGCGAAAGATTGTTATGTGTGCACACAAATACCTACCTCAGTAAAAGAAGGAGTGACATATCATAACATGCCTCTTACATATGGAATTTCATGTAGTTTATTTATGACCAGAGTTTATGGCCAGGAGTATATTCACTACTTTTATTCCAATTATGATGTTGTATTTGCATATATCCCCATAATAGAGCTCCTGAGTAAAACTGCAAGAGATTATTATATAAAGTTAGTTAGGGGCTTCTTCGAGCCATTGTCACCTTTTCACACAGCTCACGCTCACAGAGAAAACCTTACATGCTGGCTTTCACCGATAGATAAGAGTTTTCTAGATCACACTGATGATAGGAGGAAGGAGGAGAAGGAGAGATTAGAAAAGGAATTACACAAGAGGACATCTGTAGATAATTATGCTTTTGCCGCGATAAAAACACAAGGGAAAATAGCTTTAGATACATTACACATAGGGAGGCTGTGTACATAGACCTAAATCATATTATGACACAATCTTTGTGGGAACGAGTGAATGTAAACATACGTTTTTGTTTCAAGCCAAATAGACGTTCATGCTGAATGGACAAGACCCAGTTATTCCAGGGATATACTATATTTGTGGACTTAACGCCTATTATCGTCTTCCTAAAGGATGGTATGGGAGATGTTATTTGGGAATAGTATTCCCAAAGATTTATCAACTAGACGACTTAAAGAAATTCCCGAAGCTGTATGAATCACATCATGTTCAGAAAAGGGAGACAGCTTCTGGTGTGGTAGGAGATATATTTGGAGCGATGATTCTTTCAGTAGGAGTCATATTGGATTCAATCAAAATACGAAAGTTGTCTACTATTGTGGATAACATGCTGACAAAATTCTCAGGAGCTATAATCCTGATGGATGCTGAACTTGCTGCAGAAAGAGCTATGACTCTTCAAAATCGGCTTGCCTTAGACATTCTTTTAGCAAAGGATGGCGGTGTTTGCCAAATGATTGGTACACATCACTGTTGTTCTCATATTCCGGACAACAGCGGGCAAATTAGAAAAATGCTTACGAATTTAACTAACGAAAGTACGGATTTGAAGGAATTGAAAGAACCAGGAGTATGGGAAAAGGTTGGAAAAGGATTTGCTTCTGTGGGAAATTGCTCAGCAACATTTGGAACGGAATATTACTGAAAATAGTAAAAGGAATAATAATAATATTAATTTGTTTATTGGGTATTTGGGGAATATGGAAAGCTATTAAAATATTGAAAACAAGAAACAAAAGGAGAAGAGAAGAGAAAGAACAAAATAAAATGGTAGAAATATACAGAGAAAAATCAAAGGAAACCAAAAGAAAGAGGGAATTGACTGAAATACCAAATTACTAAAACAGAATTTTAATGTAATAAAATTTGTGGGAAGATTTGATGTGATGACATAATTAGTCATCAGAGGAGGGATTGATGACGCAGAAAAGAAGGTCTAACAAATATTCATATATCGTATAATCAAAATCGCATAAGGTAGTGTGATTTTAGCTAAGAAAAATAATGTACATGGGAATTGTGCCCACGGAGTAGTTCGCCAATATTATAAACAAGCTTATATTAATCATGAAGAATAGAGAATGTAGTAATCCGTCATAATTGCAAATGTTTTCTATGATTTTCTTGGCCTAGTCGCCTGGTCTCAAATTTAACTGCGTGGTTTTCACTTGCATTAACAAGATACAGTATTTTATTTTAAAGGTTGTATTTTTCCAGTAGAGATGGCTAATACTTTTATCTCAAGGTTTCGTGCTAGGCTGGTCTCATCCCCTTTGATACAAGGTCTCTGCAGGTGCGGACAATAAAAGTACTGATACCAAAATAATTGGCAAACCTTGTTGCAACTTGTGTTCCAAGGCTCCAAGGACAATGGATGCATAAATGAGTACTAGGAGAAAGACACTATTCATTGGTCAATTTGAAGCCACCCTATGAACCCTCCAATGGAAGACCCTGCAGAATTTGGAATGTTTCTTACTTAAACCCACTGGACAAAGAGAAGTTAGTCATTTTTCCTTGATGCCATCTTTGAAGCCAAAAGCCAGATGCCATCTTGGACGACATCTTGATGCCCTTTTCTCTATTCCAGAGAAAGAGACTTTAAGAATTCTCACCCTAGAGACTTTAACTTTAATTTGCCCCGTCTTGCCCATGCAGTAACTTTGCCCCATTTTCCTTGCTGCTGCAAGGAAATTTGCCATTAACTCTGCCCCTTGATATCTGCCCCATGCTGATCGAACCGGTACCTGAAGGACGAAGACTTTCCTTGTATGCTGATTGTATTTGGTAATTATAAAAAGATAATTGTATTATGCATTGTGTTTTTCCTTTTAGGTACCAACTGCTATTTTCATAGGGCCTAAGCTAGAAGTTTTCTAAATTTGTGTTGACTAAATTCGATTTGCATGAAGCCCCACATGCCAATGCTAATTAGAGGTTAGTTGAGGTATGCACTTGACGCACCATGTCTAATTGAAATCTTGTTATGCTGACCGATGTATGTAATTAGTCAAATTCAATTACTCATATTAGTAATTTGCCTTGCCGTAACCGAGTGCATTATAATTCAGATTTTGCATAGATTGCGTTTCTTCCGCCGTTATGGACAGCTAGTAATGTTCGTATACATATATCATTTGATTTTGAGACTCATATATATCGTTTTAGCTTTGTTAATATAGGGAAATAAACTCATTAACTTTCAATAAACTGGTGTGGTTATTCATGACTGAAAGGTCATGATGCGTCAAAATACCAACTGTTATTGATTCCTAATGTGTTATTCTAATCTAGAAATAGAGTATTGAGTACCGGTTACAATAGTTATTGATTATTGATTCAAGTGACCTGACTATTCTAGGATGAGGAGAGCCCAACTCGGCTAAAAGGTTCACCGACCTCCAATGTGTCCAGGTACAGGTAATTTATAAGGGCTGGACGCGTTATCAAAGGTGACCAGTTAACCTTTGTGAATGGCCTTTCACTGCACACAAACACATCACCACGTTTTTAGTAACTTTTGATATAATTTTGTTAAAATATGCAGATCATGCAGCAGGTGATGGATCATTTGGCACATCCTTAATTATGCAAAAACAAGCTGCAGCCTCAGAATCGCATAAATTCCAGTGGGCCTGTATGTATGTGTGTATGTATTCTTATTCTCCTTGTCATACAATTTGTTTTGCCAAGAGGATATATTGTAAATTAATATTGGAATAAATTTGTATGGAAAAGCCCCAAACACTGAAAAGACCTATGACCCTGGGTAAGTTGAATATATAATATTGGAAACTAACTTCTGATATCAATACAATTATACATACTGAACTCAAAAGTAATTGCATTTTGGAGTTTAATTGAAGCACTTTTTACACTTGTTTGTGACATTTAATCTATTGGTGTTAGTGGGCAACTTCCACCTTGAGGTGAATTTAGTGCTGAAAGGATTAGCCCTTTCAATTGACCTACTTTTTTTTGTTTTGTGTGCGTGTATTGCATTTTGGTGAAATTATGACTGACTCTACCAGCAATTCCAGATTGTGTAAGCTAAATGTAAATAGTAGACATAAGTCACTAAAATCCCAGCATCCATATGAAATTCAATAGTTGCCCTAAGGGCACTCACGAAAAGCAGCGTTTATATGCATGAAGCAGCCCATGGCATCACACACCACTTGCACGTGGCTGGAGTGCAAGTGGTGTCTACTGTGGAAATAGCGTTCCCTGTTGCGGGATGGCTGGAGTGCCACATGGGTGTAATCTGTGGTATTTTTACATATGTGGGGATGGTCTGGGAGTATTTATCTAACTGCAAATAGAAGCCACATATCACCAAAATCCCAGCATTCAAATGGAGTACAATAGTTGTGGTATATGCACCCAGGAAAAGCAGCGTATACTTCTGTGAAGCAGTCCATGGCATCACAGACAACTTGGATGTAGATGGATTGTCAGTGGTGTCTGTTGTGGGAATTGAGTTCCCTGTTGCCGGGTGGCAGGAGTGCCACGCAGGTGTAATCTGTAGGAAATGTAATGTATGTGGGGATGGTCTGGGAGCAAGCTGTAAGGAAAGCCTCATAACACTAGTCTGCAACCAATTCAAGGATCATATCTGGAGAAAAGTGGTATCTAGCAATGACTGCTATCCAGGTAATCCAAAAGATGTTGCTCCTCTCCCTGCAAATCCCCTCCTTAAGTAGTTGTTCCTCAAAATTGTGGCAAGGCAATGAAGATATCCACACACGTGGTGAAAAAGGCTTTTTGTGGCTTGCCTTCTTATCTGGGCTGCCTGTGTGATTTGTTAATGTTATAGTGACTTTCATCCTTTGATGGGAGTGGTGGACGGCTGATTGTTCACTCTTTCATCTCCAGGAGCAGACATTTTTGAGTGTGAAGGATGCCTTGTTGCAATATGTGTTCTCAGCTAATTGTAGCTGTTTGTTGTATTACATGTTTTAAACATACATGCAATTATTGTAACTTTTATTCTTGGGGTTACTGTTATGTGTTTCCTCATTTGCTTTATATAAGTGTTTTGTTGTAACAGTTAGTAGCCTTGTGTGGTGTGTGATCTTTTTTAGGCTGCTGTATCAGTGGAGTAGATTTGGGTGTACCTTTCGTGAATAGCAATTGTTTTAGTCTTTTGTGGGCATGTTTTAGTATTTGCATGTACCTCCATATGACCCTCCTCAATCTTTCCCTCACTCCACCTATTTAGTAGTAAATATTCTCTATTTTCTGCCATTGCCCCTGCCACATTTACACCAAAAACAGAGCCCTCCGCATGCAGAGCTCTCTACACTTATAGAAGACAACTCTGCTGGTAAAAGACAGGGCAGGTTTAGGCAACAATAGCTGGCCAGAGATTAGTGGATAGCATTTGTGAGTAATATTACTGGGGTATTACTTCACATACTCCAAAATGCTATGGTGAATAGGCCTGATATCTTTGCCTTTAGACCATAAGAAGATCTAATGTCTCTGCATTGATTATGTATTTGTTATATTTCTAAATTCTATTTGGGCAACTGCTAGTGGCACATTTCTCATTCTAAAAACATTACTGTTAGAAATGTGGTCTCTAGTTGGCAGAGGTATGCACTCTATTCAAGTAGGGACCACATTCCTAGTCAGAGTAAGTCACGACACAATCCAAATTATCCTGTGCTCACCCTCCGGTAGCTTGACACAGAGCAGGTAAGCTTAACTTAGAAGGCAATGTGTAAAGTATATCTGCAAAAACTCATACAGTAACAGTGTGAAAACACCACAAAAAGTACACCTCACCAGTTTAGGACAATAGATAATGTCTATCTGAATAAAATAAGACCAAAAGAACAAACATCCATTATGCGCAAGTCAAGATATCAATTTTAAAAGTTTAAATGAACCTCAATCCTTAAGAATCAGTGGGTGTATCCTTTTAACTCACAGTACCTGGGCTGCATCAAAATAACGATGCAGAGGGGGAGAGGCATTGAAAAGTAAAGTGGTGCATCAAAGATTTTTTTGGTGCGGCAAAGGCAATGCATCATGCCTTTCCACGCTGCAAGGCGATGTATCGGTTTCCAGTAGCGCAGGCTTGGTTCCTCACTGCGATGCAGGAAAATTTTGATGCCCAAAGACGATGGTTGGAAAACCCAGAACACGTTGATCATAGGCAACAGGTGCTGCGTTGATCCAGCAGGCGATGCAGTAATTGTGTCGAATTTTGCAGGCGTTGCATCGATTTTACGATGTGCTGGATTTTCTCTTCTTTGGTGAAGTCTTTGATAGCCCTGAGACCTCAGAACAGGAGGCAAGCTCAATCAAAGCCCTTGAGGAGCACTTACGGAGGAAGGCAAAATCCTGTCAGCAGAGTCAGGGGTCAGCAGGCAACAAGCAGGTCAGCAGTCCTTCGAGCCAAGCAGTCCAGATGAGTCCTTTGGGCAGCCAGGCAGTGCTTCTGACAGAGTCCAATTGTAGATCCAGAAGTGTCTGATTTGGTGGGGGTCACAGGCCCAGTATAAATACCCAAAGGTGTGATTCTGTTAGTATTCCTGATCTGGAGGGGGTGGACTGACGCTATGTAGGGCGATTCATAGTGGATATGGTAGAACCCCCAAATGCTATTATGGTCATGGAAGATCAGGGCAGAAAGACTACAAAGTGCTGTCTCATTTCATGGAATGCAGCAGGGTATGAAACTAAACTATCAGATTATGAATGGATAAGGTTTTTGGTACAGTATGATTTTATTTTACTTCACGAAACCTGGTCGGATGGACTGGCAGCCTGGGATGGTTATCATAGGTTTGCAGTCCCGGCTGCTCGGCCCAAAGGAGGTCGCCCTAAATGTGGTCTAGTGACCATAATTCGATTCTCTAAAATAGCGAGAGCGTATCAAATTATCTGCAACCATCAGGGTTTAGTGATTGTTTGGGTAGTCTTTCCAAACAAATATAATGTCCTGTTGGTACATTTTTATAATGCTGTCAGGGACTCCGGCTGCCAAATCAGGGTCCTTTTTTCAGTTCTTCAGGTTTTGAAGTGTAGATTGGAGGGGTTTGGTCTGGAGTTCTGTACTGTTGTGTCAGGGGACTTTAATGCCTAAATAGGGGAGCATAGTACAGTTATTAATCCTTTTGAGGTGGATCATGAGGTATATACAACTGAGGGATCACAGGACCCAAGGGACAGAGACCTGATCAAAAGCCTACGGTGCTTGGGCCTCTTGAATATTTGCGATATAGTAGATGTGGGTATACATCAATCCGCAAAATTTGTAGGCAGAGGGGCTGAAACAACAATTGACTACATCTTTGTGTCCTCTTTAAAAAACTTGTTTTTACATGGTAAGGTGGTAGAGAAACATTTTAGTGACCATAACCCCTCCATGATGTTTCTTGATTTTCCTGAGATTTTATGCAAACTAGGGTGGGGAGGGCCGGCTCTGGTGAGGACTAAAGATCAGGGAAGGAGACTGGGTTGGAGACAGGTAAATATCCAGCAAGTAGTGGAGAGGGTGGTGGGTGAAAATCTAAAGTTGATTACAGGTATACTCTTGGCAGAAACACCCAGATCAGGGTAAGACATGGATGCTATGCTTAGGTAAACGTAGTTTTTAAAGATTGTTTGATGGTAGCGGTTCAGTCCTCCTGTAAGTATAAGGGTGGATGGTTTAGTAAAGCCCTGTTATGAGGCAAAGAAATCCCTGAGGAAGGCTTTAAATTAACATCCAAGAGATAAGGCGCCTGTTAGAGATGTGAGGGCTCAGTATAAAACTGTTCTGAGGGCAAGAAAGTTCAAGCTTAAGGAGTTAGCCTCAGAGGAATTGAAATGTACAGTAGCTCCCAAGAACCCAGGCCTGTTTTGGATGGTTGAAAACAGGGGCTTCATTAAGACAGAAACATCTGAGGGCCTGGGCTGCAATATTGACCCTGAGGTTGGGCAAGTCATTTTTGTAGGATTTTTGAGGGGTGCCCCCTAGGAGAGAAAATGGGTAAACAATATGATGACCCCCCCCCAGTTTAGCTATTAAGTTTACTCTCTCAGTGGTAAGGTAGGGGCTACATCGCAGCACTAGTAACAAAGCCCCAATGGATCTCTACAAATATTGCCCCTCAGCTGTGGGAGCCTATCCTGCTTAATGTCTTCAATGCAGCAGTTAGCGTGGGATTTCCTGCCACTTGGAGATCGGCATGTATTATTCCTGTGTATAAAAAAGAGGACCGAAGTGATCCTAAGTCATATCACCCAATCTCTCTCCTTGATACTTCGGCAAAAATTTTGGGATGGATTATCTTAAGGCACATTGAGGTTTGGATGGCTGAAAATGCACTTCTGAGCAGGGTGCAATACGGTTTTAGGGAAGGGCTTGGTACCCAGGAATAGTACTTAAATCTGCTTATCGTGATTGGTAAATACACGCAAGCCAAGAGGGGCACTCTGTATCTTGCATTTGTGGATCTTAGTTGTGCCTTGGATAAGGTTAATCGGAGTAAGCTGTGGGAGAGGCTAATCAGGTTGGGTATGGATCCCCAAATTGTGAAGTTGCTTCGCTATCTCCACTTAGGAACTAATGTTAGTATGAGGGTTGGGCCAAATGGGGAATGCACAGAATCGTTTGAGCTTAACAGGGGTGTACTCCAGAGGTGTGTCCTGGCTCCTACCCTCTTCCTTTTGTACACAAATGGGCGGTATAATTTTTTAGCTGAACAATGTAAGGATGCTCCTAAAATCAATGGTAAGAGTGTCCCTGTATTGATCTATGCAGACGATGCATTATTAATGGCCCACACCATGAATGGTCTTCATGAGACGGTTAACCCCTTCGCTGCCAGGCCTTTTCCCCCTCCTGTGCCAGGCCATTTTTTGCCTATTTGGGGCAGATTGCGCTTAGGCCCTCATAACTTTTTGTCCACATAAGCTAACCAAGCCAACTTTGCGTCCTTTTTTTCCAATATCCTAGGGATTCTAGAGGTACCCAGACTTTGTGGGTTCCCCTGAAGGAGGCCAAGAAATTGGCCAAAATACAGGGAAAATTTCGTTTTTTTCAAAAAAATTGGAAAAAGTGGCTGCAGAAGAAGGCTTGTGGTTTTTCCCCTGAAAATGGCATCAAGAAAGGGTTTGTGGTGCTAACCTCAGCAGCTTCCCAGCTTTCAGGAACAGGCAGACTTGAATCAGAAAACCCAATTTTTCAACACAATTTTGGCATTTTACTGGGACATACCCCATTTTTGCAATTTTTTGTGCTTTCATCCTCCTTCCAGTCAGTGACAGAAATGGGCATGAAACCAATGCTGGATCACAGAAACCTAAACATTTCTGAAAAGTAGACAAAATTCTGAACTCAGCAAGGGGTCATTTGTGTAGTTCCTACAAGGGTTTCCTACAGAAAATAACAACTGAAAAAGAAAAATATTGAGGTGCCTACCTGTAGATTTTGGCCTCTAGCTCAGCCGGCACCTAGGGAAACCTACCAAACCTATGCATTTCTGAAAACTAGAGACCTAGGGGAATCCAAGGAGGGATGACTTGCGGGGCTCGGACCAGGTTCTGTTACCCAGAATCCTTTGCAAACCTCAATATTTGGCTAAAAAAACACATGTTCCTCACATTTCTGTGGCAGAAAGTTCTGGAATCTGAGAGGAGCCACAAATTTCCTTCCACCCAGCGTTCCCCCAATTCTCCCGATAAAAATGATACCTCACTTGTGTGTGTAGGCCTAGCGCCCGCGACAGGAAACGCCCCAAAGCGCAACATGGACACATCCAAATTTTTGAAAGAAAACAGAGGTGTTTTTTGCGAAGTGCCTACCTGTAGATTCTGGCCTCTAGCTCAGCCGGCACCTAGGGAAACCTACCAAACCTGTGCATTTCTGAAAACTAGAGACCTAGGGGAATCCAAGGAGGCGTGACTTGCGGGGCTCGGACCAGGTTCTGTTACCCAGAATCCTTTGCAAACCTCAAAATTTGGCTAAAAAAACACATGTTCCTCACATTTCTGTGGCAGAAAGTTCTGGAATCTGAGAGGAGCCACAAATTTCCTTCCACCCAGCGTTCCCCCAATTCTCCCGATAAAAATGATACCTCACTTGTGTGGGTAGGCCTAGCGCCCGCGGCAGGAAACGCCCAAAAGCGCAACGTGGACACATCCAAATTTTTGAAAGAAAACAGAGGTGTTTTTTGCGAAGTGCCTACCTGTAGATTTTGGCCTCTAGCTCAGCCGGCACCTAGGGAAAACTACCAAACCTGTGCATTTCTGAAAACTAGAGATCTAGGGGAATCCAAGGAGGGGTGACTTGCGGGGCTCGGACCAGGTTCTGTTACCCAGAATCCTTTGCAAACCTCAAAATTTGGCTAAAAAAACACATGTTCCTCACATTTCTGTGGCAGAAAGTTCTGGGATCTGAGAGGAGCCACAAATTTCCTTCCACCCAGCGTTCCCTCAATTCTCCCGATAAAAATGATACCTCACTTGTGTGGGTAGGCCTAGCGCCCGCGACAGGAAACGCCCCAAAGCACAACGTGGACACATCCAAAATTTTGAAAGAAAACAGAGGTGTTTTTTGCAAAGTGCCTACCTGTAGATTTTGGCCTCTAGCTCAGCCGGCACCTAGGGAAACCTACCAAACCTGTGCATTTCTGAAAACTAGAGACCTAGGGAAATCCAAGGAGGGGTGACTTGTGGGGCTCGGGCCAGGTTCTGTAACCCAGAATCCTTTGCAAACCTCAAAATTTGGCTAAAAAAACACATGTTCCTCACATTTCTGTGGCAGAAAGATCTGGAATCTGAGAGGAGCCACAAATTTACTTCCACCCAGCGTTCCCCCAAGTCTCCCGATAAAAATGATACCTCACTTGTGTGGGTAGGCCTAGCGCCCGCGACAGGAAACGCCCCAAAGCGCAACGTGGACACATCCAAATTTTTGAAAGAAAACAGAGGTGTTTTTTGCGAAGTGCCTACCTGTAGATTTTGGCCTCTAGCTCAGCCGGCACCTAGGGAAACCTACCAAACCTGTGCATTTCTGTAAACTAGAGACTTAGGGGAATCCAAGATGGGGTGACTTGCGGGGCTCGGACCAGGTTCTGTTACCCAGAATCCTTTGCAAACCTCAAAATTTGCCTAAAAAAACACATGTTCCTCACATTTCTGTGGCAGAAAGTTCTGGAATCTCAGAGGAGCCACAAATTTCCTTCCACCCAGCGTTCCCCCAAGTCTCCCGATAAAAATGATACCTCAATTGTGTGGGTAGGCCTAGCGCCCGCGACAGGAAACGCCCCAAAGCGCAACGTGGACACATCCAAATTTTTGAAAGAAAACAGAGGTGTTTTTTGCGAAGTGCCTACCTGTAGATTTTGGCCCCTAGCTCAGCCGGCACCTAGGGAAACCTACCAAACCTGTGCATTTCTGAAAACTAGAGACCTAGGGGAATCCAAGGAGGGGTGACTTGCGGGGCTCGGACCAGGTTCTGTTACCCAGAATGCTTTGCAAACCTCAAAATTTGGCTAAAAAAACACATGTTCCTCACATTTGTGTGGCAGAAAGTTCTGGAATCTGAGAGGAGCCACAAATGTCCTTCCACCCAGCGTTCCCCCAAGTCTCCCGATAAAAATGGTACCTCACTTGTGTGGGTAGGCCTAGCGCCCGCGACAGGAAACGCCCCAAAGCGCAACGTGGACACAATCCAAATTTTTTAAAGAAAACAGAGGTGTTTTTTGCGAAGTGCCTACCTGTAGATTTTGGCCTCTAGCTCAGCCGGCACCTAGGGAAAACTACCATACCTTTGCATTTCTGAAAACTAGAGACCTAGGGGAATCCAAGGAGGGGTGACTTGCGGGGCTCGGACCAGGTTCTGTTACCCAGAATCCTTTGCAAACCTCAAAATTTGGCTAAAAAAACACATGTTCCTCACATTTCTGTGGCAGAATGTTCTGGAATCTGAGAGGAGCCACAAATTTCCTTCCACCCAGCGTTCCCCCAAGTCTCCCGATAAAAATGATACCTCACTTGTGTGGGTAGGCCTAGAGCCCGCAACAGGAAACGTCCAAAAGCGCAACGTGGACACATCCAAATTTTTGAAAGAAAACAGAGGTGTTTTTTGCGAAGTGCCTACCTGTAGATTTTGGCCTCTAGCTCAGCCGGCACCTAGGGAAACCTACCAAACCTGTGCATTTCTGTAAACTAGAGACCTAGGGGAATCCCAGATGGGGTGACTTGCGGGGCTCGGACCAGGTTCTGTTACCCAGAATGCTTTGCAAACATCAAAATTTGGCTAAAAAAACACATGTTCCTCACATTTGTGTGGCAGAAAGTTCTGGAATCTGAGAGGAGCCACAAATGTCCTTCCACCCAGCGTTCCCCCAAGTCTCCTGATAAAAATGGTACCTCACTTGTGTGGGTAGGCCTAGCGCCCGCGAAAGGAAACGCCCCAAAGCGCAACGTGGACACATCCAAATTTTTGAAACAAAACAGAGGTGTTTTTTGCGAAGTGCCTACCTGTAGATTTTGACCTCTAGCTAAGCCGGCACCTAGGGAAACCTACCAAACCTGTGCATTTCTGAAAACTAGAGACCATGGGGAATCCAAGATGGGGTGACTTGCGGGGCTCGGACCAGGTTCTGTTACCCAGAATCCTTTGCAAACCTCAAAATTTGGCTAAAAAAACACATGTTCCTCACATTTCTGTGGCAGAAAGTTCTGGAATCTGAGAGGAGCCACAAATTTCCTTCCACCCAGCGTTCCCCCAAGTCTTCCGATAAAAATGATACCTCACTTGTGTGGGTGGGCCTAGCGCCCGCGACAGGAACTGCCCCAAAGCGCAACGTGGACACATCCCATTTTTTGAAAGAAAACAGTGCCTACCTGTGGATTTTGGCCTCTAGCTCAGCCCCCACCTAGGGAAACCTACGAAACCTGTGCATTTCTGAAAACTAGAGACCTAGGGGAATCCAAGGAGGGGTGACTTGCGGGGCTCAGACCAGGTTCTGTTACCCAGAATCCTTTGCAAACCTCAAAATTTGGCTAAAAAAACACATGTTCCTCACATTTCTGTGGCAGAAAGTTCTGGAATCTCAGAGGAGCCACAAATTTCCTTCCACCAAGCGTTCCCCTAAGTCTCTCGATAAAAATGGTACCTCACTTCTGTGGGTAGGCCTAGCGTCCACGAAAGGAAATGGCCCAAAACACAACGTGGACACAACATATTTTTTCACAGAAAACAGAGGTGTTTTTTGAAAAGTGCCTACCTGTGGAGTTTGGCCTCTAGCTCAGCCGGCCCTGGGGGGGGCAGAAATGCCCTAAAATAAATTTGCCCCCCCAACCCCCACTCCCCCCCACGGAGCGACCCCTTCCTACGGGGTCGCTCCCCCTGCGTGACATTGGCGCCAAAAAACACATCCCAGTTGCCTAGTGGTTTCTGCCCCCTTGGGGGCAGATTGACCTAAAATCGGCCAATCTGCCCCCAAGGGGGGCACAAATGGTCTAAATACAATTTGCCCCCCAGGGCAGCGACCCTTGCCTGACGGGTCGCTACCCATCTCTAAAAAAACAAACAAACAAAAAAAAAAAAAAAAAAAAAAAATTTCCCCTGGTGCCTAGAGGTTTCTGCCCCCAGGGGGGGCAGAAATGGCCTAAAATAAATTTGCCCCCCTAACCCCGAACCACCCCCGGGAGCGACCCTTGCCTACAGGGTCGCTCCCCCCTGCGTGACATTGGCGCCAAAAAACAAATCCCAGGTGCCTAGTGGTTTCTGCCCCCTTGACCTAAAATCGGCCAATCTGCCCCCAAGGGGGGCAGAAATGGCCTAAATACAATTTGTCCCCCAGGGGAGCGACCCTTGCTTGATGGGTCGCTCCCCATCTCTAAAAAAAGAAACAACAAAAAAAAAAAACACAAAAAAAAAATTTGCCCTGGCACCTAGAGGTTTCTGCCCCCCCTGGGGGCAGATCGGCCTAATAATAGGCCGATCTGCCCCCAGGGGGGGCAGAAATGGCTTAAAATAAATTGCCCCCCCCCCAGGGAGCGACCCTTGCCCAAGGGGTCGCTCCCTTTGCGTGAAATTCATGCAAAGAAAAAACTCCCTGGTGTCTAGTGGTTTCTACCCCCCTTGGGGGCGGATTGGCCTCATCAAAATAGGCCAATCTGCCCCCAAGGGGGGCAGAAATGGCCAAAATATAATTTCCCCCCAAGGGGAGTGACCCTTGCCTGAGGGGTCGCTCCCCACCTAAAACAAAACAAAAGAAAATGTAAAAAAAAAAAAAAAAAGAATTATCCCTGGTGCCTAGAGGTTTCTGCCCCCCCTGGGGGCAGATCGGCCTAATAATAGGCCGATCTGCCCCCAGAGGGGGGCAGAAAAGGCCTTCACGAAAACATGCCCCCCCTGGGAGCGACCGTTGCCCAAGGGGTCGCTCCCTTATCACAATATCAGCAAAAAAAAATAAAACCCTGGTGTCTAGTGGGGTTTCAAAAGCCGGATTGCAAGCAATCCGGCTTTTGAAACCCTCAGAGAGACTTCAAAGGGAAGGAAATACATTTCCTTCCCTTTGAAGCCCTCCGGGCCTCCCCCACGTGATTGAAAGAGAAATGCTTAGCATTTCTCTTTCAATCGCACTGGAAGCTCTGCTTCCAGCGCGATGGGGGAGGCCCCTGTGACTAATCAGCGCGCGGGGGGGTCGGGGGTGGAAGGGGAAGGTCTTCCCCTTCCATCCCCGCCTTGGGGGGGGGAGGGGGGTGCACGGGGGGTGCGCTAGCGCGCCCCCAAGTTCCCCTGTGCCATGGACGAGATGATCTCGTCCAAGGCACAGGGGAACTGTAGCCTTGGACGAGATCATCTCGTCCAAGGCATAGAAGCAGTTAAAGCCTACAAAATGTTTATGCCAGCTTTAGATTTAGAGATAAAGCAAATCATATTTTGTGGTGTATGGTAAAGGGTGTAGGGTGGGGGGCTGATGATAAATGAGCAAGTTATAAGTAAGGTTCAGGAATTCCCCTATTTAGGGGTTAATTTTGATGATAAAGGCACCTGGAAATGTTGTATTTCTAGGAGAGGGGTGCTTTTTAATGCTACATTTGGTGCCACATTTGAGTTTGCTGCAAGGGTGGGAAATAAACCTATTAAGCCCATGCTTGAAGTGTATAGGCGCAAATGTCTTCCAGTCCTGTTGTATGGGGCTCCACTTTGGGGCTATACTGAAAATGGGGCACCTGCTATAGAGGAAAACCACTTTTGCAAAAGGTTTCTAGGAGTTGGCCAAAATACCTCTGGCTTCTGTCTGCATGCTGAACTGGACCTAGAATTCATAGAAGATACCATCAAGATTGCGCCTTTCATGTTATGGATCTTCATATGGACTAATGAGTTTGCTTCCTTCAACAGAGAAATCCTGCGGGATTGCATGCTATGTGATCACGCAGAGGATATCCCCTGGTTGATGTGTATAAGAAAAGAAGCCACTGCACTTGGGCGGCCAAATATGTTTGAGGCACCAGAGGGTTTAACCAGCTCTGACAAATGCTGGGCAAAGGAGAATGTCTTTAAAATCTTAAGGGCCAAGAGGGAGGAAAAGGAACTAAGGAAAAAAACAGTAAGGGATTTCATAATGTTAAAGGTGGGGGTGGGTCCTGAGGCATATCTCTTGGAGATAAGAAATGTTAGGGATGGAACTCTCATTTCGCAATTTCATTTGGGGGTTATCAGAACAAATTTGTGTTTCCCGCTAGGCCAGTTTGATCAAAAATCTATAAAACTGTGCCCCTGTGATGGAGTGTCTTAGCAGACTCTAATTCATTTGACTTTGTTCTGTGACTTTTATGCTCCCTTTAGGCGACGATATTTACTCCCCTTATTGAGGTCCAGGGGATTTGTGCAATATCGCCCAGCTTTTTTGTGGCTGCACATGGATTCTGATGCACTGGTGAGGAAGGGGGTAGGATCCTTTCTTAAGGCTGCTATAACTTGGTGAAATAATTGAAACTATTTTTAAGTGTCTTTTCTTTTTTTTTATTTAAATCTCTTACTTTTATCGAAATATTATTTTTGTGACAAAATTTTGGATCTAATTTTTATATGTGTTTAAAGTTATTAATAGGTCATGAGGTGATAAACCATTTGGTTTAATGACATCTTTTTAAATTTTGTGTAAAACTATTTAATGGGCAGGATAGCTGCTCGATTGCAATTTTGCTAGTGATTATTCTTTATTCTTCCTTGCTGAACAATGATTGTTAACGTAATGTGATGTGTTGTTTATTTATTTTTTATGGTTGATACTTTTCAAACGGAATAGTGTTTTGATTTGATACCCAAAGGTGTTGTTGAAGTGGAGGAAACTTTAAAGAGTGGTTTTGAAGTGCACAAATTCCCCTTTCAACCCAGCCCTGTCTGCCAGGAGCCCTGTGGGGGGTTATCACTCCTTTGTGTGAGGGAAGGCCCCTGACCTTTGAAGTGTAAGAGAGAGTGACTCCATCCTTCCTGCCCAGGGAAACCTATCTGTATGCAGATGAAAGCAGATGCAGCTGAGTGTCCTGTGTTTATGGCTGTCTGGGTGGAATGCACAAGGGGAACTGTCAAGGGGAACTGTACAGACCAGACATGGATTGGAGACGGGCCGTAGTGCATAGATGGCAGTAAGTGCAGAGAAATGCCTACTTGCTAAAAGTGGCATTTCTGAAATAGTAATGTAGATTCTAACTTCACTAGCAAGTACGATTTCTCACTTCCATTCCAAGTATATCAAATATGACAAGTCTATTCCTCTCAGATCAGAAATCACCACCTAAAAGCATATAAGGGAATCTCTAATGCTGGCCTATGAGAGGTGCAGGCTTCACAGTGGTGAAAAACGACTTTGGGAGTTTTTCACTACCAGGGCATGTAAAACTTATAAGTACATGTACTGCTTTTTTCTTTCATAGCACCCTGCCCTTACCTAGGGCCTACCTTAGGGTTGACTTGTATGGAAGAAAAGGGGAATTTAAGGCTTGGCAAGTAGTTTTAAATGCCAAGTCAAAGTGTCAGTGAAACTGCACACACAGGCCTAGCAGTGGCAGACCTGAGACATGGTTAAGGGGCTACTTATGTGAGGTGCACAATAAGTGCTGCAGTCCCACTAGTAGAATTTAATTTACAGGCGATGGGTAAATCTAGTGCACTTTACTAGGGACACACAGGTAAATTAAATATGCCAGTTGGGTATGAGCTAATGTTACGATGTTTACCGGAGACAGCACAAGCACTTTAGCACTGGTCAGTCCTAAAACCAGCAAAAAGGAGATTGGAAAAATGGAGAGAGACAGGTAAAAAAGTTGGGGGAAGACCACCCTATGGCTGTCAGGTCTAACATTTACTTAAAGAGTTAATTTCATTTAGGTTTAGCCATTTGTCAAGAGATAGAAATTACCACTTTGTTCCCTCCAGGCTGCTCCGCTTTGTTGTTGCTTATAGTGAGGTTTTTTGTGAGGTTGTACTCTATGCTCTATTGTTCCGTAAGGGCCTGTGTATGTGCAAGGGCTCACTTCTTTATTTAAGAAAGGTGATGATGCGTATTTGCAGACGAGCACTGTACAATTGATGTTAATTTTACTATATATCATGATGTAGTTTAAATTTTAATAGTGTCCCTCGTGCCACAAAGGTCATCAGAATGTGACAGATTATGTCTTATGTTAATCAAGGTACTAATGGGTAAACGCAGAAGCTGCACTGACACGCAATTGAAATGTGCATTTGTTTTCATTGCAGAGTTCGACTTAGGTGGTATTTGGATTAAATCAGATGTTAGAAGGAAGGATTAAACTGAAGTTATAATGTAATTTAGATTCCAGACTAACTGTACATAGCTAAACAATATTTAATTGCTAATGGTTAATGAATTAAAAAATGTGTGCAAAACCGAGAGAAATGCACTTCTCTGCCACATTTAATTAAATGTATTGATAAAGCTTTTTGTTTAAAATGAAATGCATTATTCATGTTACTGAAGTGTTACAGTGTATATTATATGTTGTTTATTAAAACATATTCATTTTTTGTAATGTTGTGATTACTTGCATTAGCATAAGCCAGACCCGCAGAGCTTTCATTTTATGACTGTGTTAGAAAAACTGATTCACTTTCTAATGTGAACTGTCTTTTAGGTTACGTTCCCTTGAGAAGACTAGATATTGGTAATAGACCCCATTGTTTAGACATAGAAAGAATGTATCTTAGCATCCTTGAAAAAGAACATTGTGGAACATGGACCGACATTGTAAATATTTGTTTCAAACTTGTGTGTAGTCACACAGATGCAAGATGTTCTCATTGAAAGATTGGGAAATAATGCATATGTTTCAGTGTGGAGTCCTGTGATTGATTATTATTGAATGATGCCTCCTCAGTGTGAAATGAACTGATACTTTTCGTGAATCAGAATGCTTTATGACTTTTGATTTGGCAATGCCCAGTTAGACTTAGAGGAGATGCTGCTTTGATTCCCGTCCCAGGTGCTTTGCTGATGCAGAGTTCCTGAATGTTGTGCCCTTTGGAGAGGTATCTTCCTGTCTGGTTTTTCCCTTTGAGATGACCCTTTGAGACTTAGAAATCATTTTCATCCCCTTCAGAAGAATCTTGACCAAGCTTCTGATATGCTGATGCTTTCCCTTTTTATTTATCTTTTTGCCTATCTTAGTTAGTAACCTGTAACTCAAGATTAGTTTTTCTAAACAATTTTTGCCCATTCTGTGTTTTTTGTCTTTTGCCCGCATGTGTTTCGCCCCACACATATATTTCCCTGATTTGGCTAGCTGTAGGGTTTCCTCATTGTTAAGCTAAATTATAACTCTGCTAAATTGAATTGACAGATGATTGCTAACCCTGAGCAACACATTATTTCTGTATCTCAGATATTTCTTATAAAAGTATGTATTTTTTTTCTCAAATGTTTAGTTTTGTTAATGCTTGTTCTCCTTACTTTATTATGACGCCCTGGACAACCCTTGGTGATTATGTATCTTTATAATTTGGTGTTGTGAATAGTCTACATGACTTTTAGCTTGTGTTTGTAATAAAACTCCTTAACTTTATTTCGGACTGGAATTTTCCTTCTGTGGCCACATTTGTCATGGTGTTTAAATTAATTGGGTTTGTACTAAAATTGTGTTAGTGGTTCTACCACACTACTTACTGGTTCCAAAGATCCATCCACCTCAATGAGCATTGATTCCCGCAAAGGATGAAAATGCTCTAGCAATCATAATTTTAAGTTTTGGTGGGCTGTGTTATTCTTCTTCTTCTTGTGTGAGAGGACAGCTTTGCTTCTAGTATGTTTTTAAGGCTGCTTTAGTCAGATTGACCACTTCCGGTTGCTCTGCTTGGTTGTGATTTTTAGCGTTGGACATTTCAGTGAGTTTTCACTCAGAGGTTTAAGACCAGATTTATATTCTGGCAAACAGCCAGTTTCTTTGCCAGGGCGATGGAGTGAATTACTCGGTTGCTCTGACAGTGGTACCATCCGCCAGATTTAGTTAGATATAGAAATGACTGCAAAGCATGCGTTTTTTTCTTAAAGCATTGCTAGGAACTGGAGTCACTGATGTTTCTGTCAGTGCTTTTTGCAGTTTGGTGCAGGGCTCCATCAACGTGATGGAACCCTGCACCAAACTGTTTTCTTTTCTTCTTTCAAAAACAAAATCTTGAAGTGGGATTTTCTTTTTGAACATAAAAAAAGACAATGGTCCAGAGTTCTCTCTGATGGAAATGGGAGCATTTAGCAGTTTTCACCGCCCCTTACTGCCACTGTCTTCCTGGCAATGATGGGCAGTAAAAACTGACCTCTAATTCTGCTCATCTAAATAAGATGGATCGAATTAGAAGTCTGCTTCCGACTGGTTTAATCACATTGGAGACTAAGTAGTCTCTGCTGTAATTAAACCATAGTTCCACCCATTTCTAAATTCGTCCGGTGGACAACTGTGTTGGTGGTAAACATACTCTTTTCAGTGGAAACTATTTTTAGTTTTCTAATTCTATTGAATTCTACCTACGTGTAGGTGGGATATTGTGTTATACTTCACCTTGTGTGTGTAGGCATTCAAGTTCTAGTGTGTTTTAAGGCTTCTTTTTAAGGACGTGGACCACTTCTCCCTCATGCCTGCTCCCCTCGACTTCGGTTTTTGGCAGTGTCCTAGTTTTCTATACGGGAGTTAGCATATGCAAAAGGCTCCCTTATCTTTCTGAGTAACACTGAGGTGCTAACACACCACTGTCACCAAAGGTGCCCCAAGCCTGTCTGTGCCCAACTAATAGCCATGCTGCCCATTTGGCCCTAGCAGTATCACCTAAACATACTTGCCATCTGGAATTGTTTGACCTTACCCATGCGTGCTACTGATCAGAAACTAACCCCATAAAAGCCATTTCTGTGAAAGATTATATAGATGTAAGCTTGTTGAACATTACTTCTCTAGCAGAGAGGTATTTATAGCCACCTTACACTGATACTGGCAATGCTAAAAAGAAGAGCTCTTTTCAGATTGCACTCCTTAGTACACATTCCTTATCTAAGCATAACATTTGAAATGCACGATCTTACCTTGGACCAAAGTCTTGACCTTTTGTTTTTAATAGAAACATTGTTCTTGACTTTCTCTTTTCACATTTTCTCTGACCCTCAAACTTCCTAATGTTAGGGGATTTCAACATCTGGGTGGATTGCTTGAACAACCACATTAATCAATCCTAATTGACAAAGGTGCTTCTCTGGGGCACATCCAGTTTATTACATCTCCTCCCTACTAGGGAAGCACACTCATAATTTTATTTTCTCTATTTCTTAAAATATTCATTGCAAGAAGACCATCGTGGTAGCAGGGTCGGATCATAGAATATTATTTTTTAATTCAGATAATTTCCAATTCTCAATCCTCTACTCCTCAGGTTAGACGAGCTTGCAGTAGAATTACGCCAGGTAACCTTGAACGTTCTCTTACTCCATTACCGTTTGCATTGACTCTAATGTCATTCATTCCATAATCTCACAATATGAACTTTGGATCACGAGTAAACTTAATGCTCGTGCTTCTCTTAAACGAGTTACTTCTAGCCACATGATACCACCCGCCCGTTGCTCTCTACGGATTTGGCGAAAGCTAAACATGGTTGGGGAAAAACTGGAACACGAATTTGACAGGAGTTTGGAGTGGATGAGAAACATCTTCGAACAGATTTAAGAAGCACCTAGCGCCACCTTGTGCCACATTTGCGTAATTTTTGTTTACACAAATGTGGCGCTAGGGTGGAATTTCCCTCGCGCCATGTTTACAAAGTGGCGCAATGCATGCGTTGCGCCACTCTGTAACTACTTGCGCCACATTATACCTGCACCAGGCATAATGTAGGGGGGCTCTGGCGCAAGGAGGTCCAAAAAATGGCGCAGTGAAACTTAGCAGATTTCACTGCGCCATTTTTTCTGTCATTTTAACGCCTATTCAGAGCAGGTGTTAAAATGACGCATCAATTTAAATCAACTGAACACCTTGCAGTTTGCTATACTAGCATCAAACTTTTTAACACTAGTGTAGCAAATCGCCACAATAGCGTAAAGAATTGTGACGCTGTTGCTCTGAGTACCGCCATGGTGCACCGTATGTTAAATATGGTGCAATCATGGTGTCGTTAGGTGCCAGTAAGGGGGGGCGCAGATTAAGTGGTGCATCAGATCTGAAAGGATAACCACAGTTATTCTTTCTCCTGTCCACTTATTCACTTACCAATCCACTCCACCCAATTTAGCAACCATTAATTACATCCATTTGCCTGTCATTTTGTTCATCCATCCCTCCTTTCTCCCTTTCTCTCGATCACTCACTTTCTCCCACTCCCTCTTTAGCGCTCCCTTTATTTCTCTTGTTTTCTCCTTCCTTTCTCTTTTTCCTTCCTCTCCCTTGCCTTCTCCAACCCTCCCTCTCTGCTTTGCTTCATTCATTGTTTCTCCCATGGCTGTTAAGCTGTGATGTGCTTAAGTCAAGAGCGGAGAGAGGGCTGTTGGTGAAAGGTTTGAGGTCATGCAGGCACATGTTTTTAGGGAGTGGTATGAGGCCTGTGTATTGAGCCTCCCCTTTCCTAGTCAGTGAGGTGCTGCACATGACACAGTGCATCTCGTATGCCTTCTGGACATAGACCAAGTGATTCAAACTGCTTCGTTTTACATCAGAGAGAAGAATCTGTATGTGTATCGGGATGCTGTCACCTAGAATTAAATGTACATGGTTGTATTCATTTGTAAACTTGAAATAACTAGCCAGGTTATTTGCACAGATACATTTCACGTTTATTTAGTATAAAAGCATGTATTGATTGTGCTTTGTATTTCGTCCTTCTCCAAGATGAGGACAACTTAGAGGCGAACAGTTGAACAATGAGCAGCTGACACGTATTTCATCCCCTGACAGCGCGGAGGCCTGGGGCTTTTTCATGGCTGTAAATGATAGTTGGTCATATAACACGATTAATTCTAAAGTCACATTTTCTTTACCTCAATTGGTGAAGGTGGGTTGCCCACTAAAATCTCACTAGACATATGTTGGAAATTGTAACAATGCAAAGTGACATACGTGTGATTTTTGCAGGTGGCACTCTTTAGAGAAACATAAATCATTGTCTAAAAAAGGCCTCTATGGATTTTGCACATCACACTTACCCTGTGAGCAGATAACTTAAAGTGGTGTTTCACCTCTTCTCGGTTCAGTTGCCTCAAAACCCATTGCATCAATCAACACAAAATCATTTGGGAGGCTGGGCTAATTTATATGTTTTTCAAGAAATCTTGTATGTGCAATAAAGAAAACTAATACATTTGGAAAATAATCAGGAAAGAAGATTAATATCAAATGTCGACCAGCAGTGGATCCCTTATGATTTACATGTTGAAATGTTTATCAAACCTCTCTTCTACAGGATTAACAATAGGAAGTGTGGATCCTAAATTAACTATTTTGTTTCTCAAGGGTTAGATTTTTTTGTATAAACACTTTTTATTGATTTTTGAAGAAAAAGGAAAAGGAAACACCAGGTAAGAAACATCATGTTACGAAAGAAGGATCCATTACATGCAGATAGCCCTACAACTTGAGATATAACCCCAAGAAACAGAATTGGTCCACACTCGCCGACCCCAAGTCCCTTATGTCCCTGGATGTTCATGGTAGAAGACCCAGCCATTTCCCCCACACCTTTGCATATTTACGAGGACATCCTCTTGCCTCGTAGACTGGCTTTTCTTGTCTAGCACACCATTCGACCCTGTGTCTCCACATTGGAAGGGATGGCGTATTGGAGGAGTTCCAATTGTTTGTAAAGTCTCGTTTTGCCACCATTGGTGCAGTGCCCACAAAGGTTCTTTCTCCCTGCGAGCCCTCCGCTCCCTCCATCACACCCAACAAAACCAATGCTGGAGACATTTGTTGCCCCCACCCCACTACTGCATGCAGCTCTCGAAAAATCTTCTTCCAATAGAGTGCAATTTAGGGACATCCCATACCATGTGAAAAAGAGTCTGCAGGTCCCTCCATGCACCTAGGGCAGTGGGGGAGGACCGGAGCCCTGCCCGATGCAGTCACGCTGGAGAGAGAAATGACCCATACAGGAAGTACAGTGGTATCAATTGCAATCTGGATGATATAATTATTAGCCTTGGCTCCATCAAAGCATCTTGCCAGTCGGTTTCCTCAAGGGGACCCAGCCAGCCCTCCCAGCTGTCCCTAAGGTGGTCCAGGTCATGCAGGGTATTGTTGATTAGCATTCTACATAGCTGGAATACACCCCCTTTCCCTAGAGCCCCCGTCAGCGACCTGGCTTCCAGCGGGATATGCTCCGGCAGTGTGTCAGTGTGTGGCAGGTGTATGTAAAGGGTGTGTCGAAGCTGGAGGTATTTATAAAACTATGTGTGGGCAAGTTGATCGTGGTTTGCAGGTCCCAGAAGGTTCTCATGGACCCCCCTTTCCACACATCTCCCAGCAAAGATATACCAAACAGATCGCACCTCCCGAGTCAATGCAGGGCCGCTGAATCTTTCAGCCAAGTACCATGCCATAGGGGGGTCTGCTGGGTAACAAAGTTCTCACAACGCGTATGTTTTAGCGCTGCTCGCCAAGTGAGAAAAAACACTCTGGTCACTGCTTCTAGGTCACGAGAGAGCGGGGATCCATAGAGGAGCACTAGTATCTGAGGAAATCTCAGCGCGATCAGTTCAAGCTGATAAGCCGGTTCAGCCCAACCCCCATTAGACCAGTTGTGAATGATCAAAAGCTGTGTCGCCAAATAGTACAGTTGTAGGTTGGCCATGCCAATCCCTCCATCGTATGTTCCCCTCTGACAGCACTGCAGCGCAATTCGGTGTCTAGCTCCATGCCAAAGAAAGGAGGCTGACGCTTGGTCTAGCGCCGGGAAACGTGAAAGAGGGATTGGAAGTGGAAAGTTCTGAAGAACATATAGAAACTCAGTTAGTATCACTATTTTATACAGTGCAATATGAACTGAGCATTTAATGGCAGAGACTGCCAGCTCACCAAGTCCATTTTCGCCTAAGACGCCAGCGGGGTCATATTCAGGGTCCAAGTCAACTCGGGGAGAAGAGCCACCCAGATACCCAAATATTTAAAACTCAGTCAATGGATAGGAACTTTATCTTGCCAATCATAGCAGTCCTGTGAAGATGCTAATGGCACCAGCACCGATTTAGCCGTGTTCATTCGTAAGCATTATGCCTTCTCGAAGCAGTGCAGAAGGCGAAGGCTACGTGGACCAGTCTCACTAGGGTTCGCCATGTAGAGGAGGATGGTGTCAGTGTACAGGGCCACACGATCCTCATAAGTGTGATCCCAGTTCCACCCGTGGTATATTGGGTCTATCCTAACCAACCAAGCTAGAGGCCCGATGGCCAGAGCAAATAGAAGTGGGGATAAGGGACAGCCCTGATTCGCCCCTCGATGAATGGGGAAGGCAAAGGACAGAGTGCTGTTAACTCGAACTCGGGCCACTGGGTTGATGTATAAAGTGTGGACCATCCGGCAAAATTATGGTCCTATGTCCGCACGAGTTAGCACCAAACGTAAGTATTCCCAGTCCACCATATCGAAAGCATTTTTTTGAAATCAATAAAAAAGAAGCACCAAATCGGAGGGAATGTGGTGACGTCGAGCCAGCGCAATATGAAGATGATGTATGCAACAATGTATACCCCGGTCGGTCATAAAGCTGCACTGGTCGGGGTGAATTAGAAGTGGCAGGACCCTCTTGAGATGGGCTGAAAGAATTTTGGCATAGATTTTTATCTCGCTATTGATAAGTGAGATTGGTCTGTAATCCGCGCAGGATCTTGTCGCCGGCTGCGTCTTAGGAAGCACTACAGTGGCGGCTATATCTATTCCTTCTGGAAAGGAACCCAACTGGACCAACTCATCACATAGGGCCTTAAATTGAGGCGTTAAACCCTCTTTAAACAGTTTGTAATATTCCAGGGGAAACCCAGTGACGTGATTGCCTCACTTATTTCCCTCACCGGTTATACGTTCATCAAGGATGTCTGTTTTTGTTTGTGACAGCTCAGGGAGGAGAACATCTGTCAAACATTGTCGGACGTGCTCTGGGTTAATCGTCGAGGAGGCCTAGTACAGCTCGCCGTAGTAAGAGGCAAATGTGTCTGCCACATCTTGTAGCTTGGTGACCACTTCCCTGTAGTCTTGCTAACTTTGGGAATAATTCTAGATGAGTGGGGGTGTGAGACCAACGAGTAGAGCAGTTTCCCATTTTTGATTCCCCACCCATACACACGGGCAGTGGAGGCACGCCAAAGGTGTCTAGCTGCCTCCAGGGAGAGGTCGCGTATTTCTTCTTGAATGAGCATAAATTGCCAGGTCACCTCCTTGGTTGGCTGCGTAGACTGTTTAGCTTCAAGACGGTGGGCTCGGGCTTCCAAGCTGGTGATGTGAAGCCTCTGTGATCTCTTCCGGGCATGGACAAGTCCCCTTGCCTCTCCCCTTACTACTGCTTTGCTTGCCCCCCATCGGGTACCCACCAATGAGACTGATTTCCTGCTTAGGGAAACATATTTCAGATGAACTTTCTGCAATTTTTGGGCAAAGGTTTTATGCTATAAGAACCATGCACACATTAGGCAGGATACTGCATGTGCTGATCCCAGCACAAGCTGAAGTGGAGCATGGTCAGAGTTACGCCGGGGAAGAATCTCAATGTGAGTGAGGTGGCAACAGTCCGTAGATGGCAGTAGGATGAGGTCTATCCTGGACTGTGTACGGTGCGCTGCCGAGGTGTGTGTATACCGACAGTGTTGTGGATGCCAAATTCTCCATGCATCGCATAGCCCCAGGGATGCCATCCAGTTCATCAGGCTTGAGGCCGCTACCTTCCTATGGCGCAGGGGGGGCCCTGAGACGTCTTGCAGGGGGTCAGGAACTACATTGAAGTCTCCACCTATTAGAGTGATCCCTAGGGGCAAGTCCAGGACTATTTTGGTAAGGCCATTTAGGACTGCACTCAGGGACTCCAGAGGGGCGTAAAGGCTTATAACATTGAGTGTGAGCCCTTCGACTCGCCTGGACAGGACCAGAAACTGCCCCTGTGGATCCCGCTGTAACTTTGTAACTGTCAAAGCAAAGGATTGGTGCAGCACTAGAGCCACCCCTCTTGACCCACGGACAAACCCGGCATGTTAAACCCTGTCAAAGCCTCTACGTGCTAGGATGGGGCAATAGTCCCCGAGTATGTGGGTCTCTTGAAGCAGAAGAGTTGATAGCGGTGGGCATACATGAGAACGACTGTACGCTTAATCTTATCCAGGAGTCCATTAACATTCCAGGAAAGAACTTGTAGTTGCCCTACCATTTATGCGTGTATAGTTCAATGGAACATTATGGTCTGGGTCAGTACCGTCCGGGTCACGGACCAGGCGAGTGGGACTGTTACCTCTGTATCTACAAGTGTACCCCAACAAGCAAGATGGGTGTCTAAAACCCTGTGTACCTGAAATAGTAAAGAAGCAAACAACAAGTCTCAACAACAACAGGTGCTGCCCAATGTGGTGTGAGCCCCTAAAACCCCCAACTCCCGCTCCACCCCATACTTCCCCCCAGAAGCTTCTGTCACCCTTGTAGAACATTAAACTCTTGGAGACCTTAACCCAAACCTAACCTTAGTCAGCAGTGGTGACCCCTCCATGAAGCCGGATGTAGAAATCAGGATTCAATAGACAGTTACATAGCAAGAAATAAGCAAATGCTAGGTTTATCTCGCCCTTCCCCGTTCCTCCCAGCAAATCACAGGGCTGGGCTCCGAGACAGGTCAGAGTCATTGAAGGGGTCCCGCCGACCAGGTGTCAACCCTTCCGCCGAGAGCCCGCTGCAGCCCCTTGAGACTCATTTGTGACAATTTCTTCAGGTAGTCCCGTCCTGCAATTGCGACAGGAGAGAGCCCGGCCGGGACCCCCGCAGCGCTCTATGCCTCCCAGACCAAGTACCCTGTTGCTGACTCTTCGGCCGTTAAGGCAGGTGATCCATGCCTGGGGCCATCCGGCCCTGTCGGGGGCCACACTCAGAGGATGTCAGTGGGCTTTCCTCTGTCAGCCATGTCCATGCCGCTGTGGGAGACTAAATAAAAATGGGTTTCATTGGCGTGCACCACTCTGAAGCAAGCCAGGAAGAGAAGACAGTAAGGTATTTTCATTGCCATCAATTTCTGCTTGACTTCTGCGTAAGAGCGATGCTGTTGTTGGACCGCTTTGATGTAGTCTGGGAACACGAGAACCTTTGCTCCATTGCAGTGCAGTTCACCCTGGAACCGGGCCGCTTGCAGCACTGCGTCCCTGTCCTTATAGTTGAAAAATCAAAGTATCACTGGTCTGGGCGAAGCCCTCGGGAGAGGCCTGGCCTGCAGTGCCCTGTGAGCCCGCTCTATGGCAAACCAAGGTGTGAGGTGGTTTGGTGGCACCCAGGATTTAAACCGATCTTCTAGGTAGGAGGCAAGGGAGGAAGTCTCTGTGTTTTCAGGGATGCCAATTATGCGGATGTTGCTGCGTCGAGAGCAAATTTCAGTGACTTCTGCTCTCTGGTGTAACTTGGACATCCACACTAGAAGCTGGCCAACTTGAGCTTTGAGGGTACTCATTTCAGCTTTCACACTGGACAATTTGGATTCCACCTCTGTGATCCTTGCTGTTGCGTTGCAGAGATCGTGACCCACCAGTGCCACGTCAACTGACCTCCCCAATTTTTGTCTCCACTGCTGTTAGGGAGGAGTGTGTGGCCTGGAGAATAGCGGATACGTCTCCTGGGGGCAGGGGCTTTCCTCACAGCCTCCCTTCTCCAGGAGAGGTTGAGCCCGTGCCCGTGGTGAATTGGTTCTTGCATGTCTGCGCTGAAGTTGACCGGGACGGTTTATCCTTGCCCATTGTGGCCCTCTATTTTTTGACAGCCTGCTGCAACAGAGAGAAGTATTCCGGGGTCCAGCGTCTGTCACTCCAGGGCCCAGCTCAGTCCATGTGGAGCTCTACGTCAGGATGTTTCAAATACGTTGCTTGTGAGCTGTAGCCCCACTCCGCAGATGGGCAGATCTACCACCCAGGTCACCTGGATTCTGGTTTTCGTCAAACAGGCCCCAACGGGCCCCAACTGACCCAAACCACTGCCTCTCCCACCCTGCCATGTCTGTACCACAGTTATTCCCCCATGGTGCCACACTGCAGTCAGCTTTGGAGGCCTATCCCGGTCTACTGGGTACGATTTCCTCCAAAGCGGGCTCTCATGCAGCAGGTGGACCCCCCCACGGCACCAGCCAGATCACCCAGGAAGGGGGGACACCATGTTCTCTCAAGCAGAGGGGAGACCAGCAATCCAGTCCCCCCACCCCACCTGCAGCCACGCTCCTTCCTACTACCTCCTCCAACGGTGTGCTTTGCGTGCCTCACGGCCCGATCCATGAGCACGGCGGTGCCTCTCCTCCAAGTCTGCCCCAGCTTGGGCCTCACCAACGACCCATCCCCGGCTCACCAGGCAGGCAGCAGATCTAGTGTTGCTCTCCTGCTAGACCGCACGTCGGCCGGACAGCACACACTCCACACACCAGGGCCTCCGCCAATCTTCAAGCCGGACTTGTCGCGGTGCACCCAGCAACGGCCACCACAGCGGCCCCCAGTCCCAACAGGTCCAAGCCCGTCGGGCCATGGACAGAATCTGAATGCCTCTTTGATCGGCAGAACCGCGTTTTCCTTCCTTCACTGCCGGGGTGGCAGCATCTCCCCTCCAGAGCGGTCCTGCACAGCGCCGCTCCACCGCCCATTCTGCTGGGCCAGACTGGCTCTTCAGGCTGCCTTGACCGTCTGCTTCAGCTCACCACTCCCCTGGCCGTTCTGCTCAACAGAGGGCCCAACAAATGGCCCGGTCCCAGTCGCACCCAAGGGGTTATTTCAGCGCCTCAGCGCACATATCTGATGATGGCCGCCATTTTGTGGGAACAGGCTGATCTTTGGGAATCAACCACTCGGCGCTCCGCCCATCAGCTGTACCTCACAATCGGTGCTCCGGGTCATCTCGGGCCACTCTAGGCGCCAGAACTGTTACAAAAGGACGGGATTAGCATCGCTTAACTGAGGACGGATGACCGAATGGTCTGGAGCACTTCTAAAGTGCGACTGCAATCTTGACGCCTCTGCCACCCCGGATAAATGTTTTAATAAGGAGATAAATTACGATGCTGGGCTTAGTTGAGACACATGTTAAAATAATGTCTTCTTGATTTGAGTGCCTCTCCTTTAATGATTCTATAAACATAAATTGTTAGACCTCTCTGCCTGCATCAACAATGGGCAATGGGTGGAAGCTCTGAGGGACATAGGACCAACAATGACTACTGTGAAATGTCACCTTGTGACCTCAGAGCAGATCCTCCCTAACTCAGTGCACTAAGTTATTGTCACAGACACCACAAGAGTAATCTACCCGCAGCTCTGGTTCAATCAATCAATCAATCATTTGTTAAGCGCGATACTCACCCGGTAGAGGCTTAAGGCGCTGGGGGAGGTGCTACCGCTCGAAAAGCCAGGTCCTGAGATGCTTACTGAAGGTCAGAAAGGTCCTGGGTCAGACGTAGGTTGACGGGAGGGAGTTCCAGGTCTTGGCAGCGAGGTGGAAGAAGGATCTGCCGCCGGTTGTGGTACAGTGGATGCGGGGGACGAGGGCGAGGTTGGCAGAGCAGAGCTGGCGTGTCGAGACGTGGAAGTTGAGACGCTCGTTGAGGTAGACAGGGCCGGCTTCGTGGAGAGCCTTGTGATCGTGGATCAGGAGTTTGAATATGATCCTTTTGTTGACAGGGAGCCAATGGAGGTCTCTGAGGTTCCCATTGCATATATATGGGTGTGTGGGGCGAGGGGTGTCTCAGGTTCTCCAAAAGTAGGTGTAGGTTCTGCCATGACTGTAAATTGTCTATTGAACAATGATCTCAAGCACACTATCTGGAAAGAGGTAGAGTTCAGGTCACACACGGAGATGTTAGGATTGGCTGAATGGGTCTGGTACCACAAGGTTCATGGCTGCCCAGGAAGGGAGTCAAGGGAGCCTGGAAAAATGGCCCAGGGAGCTACCAAGAAGAGTAAGGGCAAGGGGCACAGAAAACTAGCTCCTGAAGTTCCTGCGGTCCAGGTTGATGGGACAGAAGGATACTCCTGAACCTAATGGGGAGGACATTGCCACCCTTGGGGACCTGCTTGAGCTTGCTGGATGGCAAGCTGAGGATGGGCCCACCAGGGATGAATTCTGCAAAGCATAGAGTGAGTGCCTCACTGTAGAAGGTTTTAGGCAGGAAGCTGAGGCCCAAGCAATGGGTGATACCTCAGGGTATCACCTTATCTTTTGGGAGAATGATGTCCTTTACAGCAAGCCTTAAGGTTCCTGGACCTGAAGCATCCCATGTGCTTGTGGTCTCATGGTATCACATGGCCTTCCTACTGGGGTTAGTTCTGTGGCACAACTTCTTGGGCAAGACAAGACCTTCATCAGGCTTGTCGCCCACTTCTACTGGCCCTCGATGACAAGGGCCTCAGGGGGCCTCAGGTGTATTCTATAGGTCCTGTCCCATCTGCCAGGCCAGTGGGAAGTCAGGGAAAAAGTTTAAGACTCCCCTGACCGCATTACCTGTCACTGGCACTCCCTTTGAGAGGGTGGGCATTGATATTGGTGGTCCCTGGGACCCCAAGACAGCTTTAGGCAACAGGTTCATTCTGGTCTTGGTGAACCAGTCCACCCATTACCCAGAGGTCATACCTTTGTTATCGGTGAATGCACCGGCGGTGGCCAGGACCCTGATGGGGATTTTTACACAGGTGGGACTTCCCAAAGAGGTAGTTTCTGACAGAGGCACTAACTTCAGGTCAGCATGCATGAAGTCCATGTGGGATGAGTACAGAGTGACTTACAAGTTCCCCACACCCTATCACCCTAAACAAACAGCTTGTGCAAGGATTCAACAAGGTCCTTGAAGGGATGATAATTGGTCTACCTGAACCGATGAGGAGTGAGTGGGGCCCTTACCTGACATGCCTACTAGTTGCCTACGGGGAGATGTCACAGAAGGGGGTTAGGTTCAGCCCATTCAAGCTCCTCAATGGACACCCTGTTAGGGGACCTCTCAGCATTATAAACGAAAGGTGGGAGCAAGCTCCTAGGTAACCCCCTCAGGATGTGATCAGCTACGTGTGGCACTCTGCAGCCAGAAGCATAACTTCGAGAAAAAGGTGAAAGACAATGTTGAGGCCAGTCAAGAAGTCATGAAACCCTGGTATGACCAGAAGGCCACTGTGGTAGAGTTTCAATCTGACCAGAAGCTATAGGTTACTGAGCCAAGAGCTCTTCAGAACCACTGGACAGGCCCATATGAGATGAAAGAGTGGAAGGGAGAGTACATCCACCTAGTGGATCGCAAGACCCATAGAAAGTCCTTAAGGGTGTGCCACATAAACTGCCTCAAACTCCATTTTGAGATGTCTGAAGTCAACATAGTTCTAGTGACGTATGAAGGGGTGGTAGATGAAGGCCTCCTGTCTGCCCAGGAGCACGATGGGTCATTAGAGGGTGTTAGTCTCTCCCCTACTCAAACTCCAGTGCGGCTGAGTGACCTGAAAGTTTGTTGGGATAGTTTTCCCCTCTGTTCTCCCTCACCCCTGGGTTTACACATTGTGTACCCACAACATAGACAGTGGAGACAGTCCATCTGTCCAAAATTAAATTTACAGTCTGTCGGACAAAGTGAGGGCCAGTATTGGGGAGGAGGTCTCTAAGAAGTTATGAATGATAGACCGCTCCAACTGTCCGTGGTCCAATTTGGTGGTGCTGGTTTCCAAGGCTGCCTCACCAGGGACCTCTACTGAACGTTGGTTCTGTGTTGACTGCTGAGAACTCAATTCCATCACCAAGACTGAGGCACACCCCATTCTCCAGGCTGAGGAGTTCATGGACAGCCTGGATGCTGACAAGTTTCTCAGTATTTTTGATCTTGCATCAGGGTACTGGCAGATTGCTCTGACTGAGGGGGCAAAAAGAAAGGGCTGCATTCTCGACTCCAGAGGGCACATCCAGTCCAGGATTATGCCATTTGGCTTAAAGAATGCACTGCCATCTTTCAGAGGTTAGTCAACAGGAGCCTAGCTGGGAAAAAGGGTTCTGTGACGCCTACTTAGATGACATAGCTGTCTTCAGCTCTAGCTGGGAGGAACACTGGTATCACCTCAGAAGGTACTTGCGGCCCTGCAGCAGGCAAGCCTGACTATCGCAGCCAGTAATTGCCAGATAGGACAGAGTTCTGTGGTGTATCTTGGCCACATGGTGGGAAGGTACAAGGTGCAGCCTTTACAGGTCAAAATTGAAACTATCCTGGCCTGACAACCCCCTATAACAGACAAAAGTGAGTGCTTTCCTGGGCCTCACAGGATACTATAGGAGGTTTGTTCAGGGATATGGCACCATTGTTACCCCTTAACAGGGATGACTTCTAAAAAACAGTTCTGAAAGGAGGTCTGTACAGAGGCCTGCTGTAGGAGGTTTGCTCTGTATATACTATTTCAAAGTATGAAATAGTGTGCACAGAGTCCTAGGGTTCGCCTTAGAGGTAAGATAGTGGCAAAATTAGATAATTCTAATGCTCTATTTTGTGGTAGTGTGGTCGATCAGTAGGCTTATCAGAGGGTGGTGTTAAGCATTTGGTGTACACACACTAAATGAGGAACACACACTCAAAGACTTACTCCAGGCCAATGCGTTTTTTTATATAGAAAAATATATTTTCTTAGTTTATTTTAAGAACCACAGGTTCAAGATTTGAAGTAAACACATAAAATGCAAGGTACTTCACACAGGTAAGTTGGGAACTTTGAATAAAAGCAATATCATGTACAGTCTTTGTTAAAATGCCAATAAGCTATTTTAAAAGTGGACACAGTGCCAAAAATCAACAGTTCCTGGGGGAGGTAAGTAAAGGTTAGTTTGTGAGGTAAGTAAGACACTTACAAGTCTCAGTTCCTGGGCATAGGCAGCCCACCGTTGGGGGTTCAAGGCAACCCCAAAGTTACCACACCAGCAGCTCAGGGCCGGACAGGTGCAGAGGTCAAAGAGGTGCCCAAAACACATAGGTGCCTATGGAGAACAGGGGTGCTCTGGTTCCAGTCTCCAGCAGGTAAGTACCCGCGTCCTTGGGGGGCAGACCAGGGGATTTTGTAGAGCACTAGGGGGGGGACACAAGTGGGCACACAAAACACACCCTCAACGGCACAGGGGCGACCGGGTGCAGTGTGCAAAGCAGGCGTCGGGTTTCAGATAGGAAACAATGGAGAGACCCGGGGTCACTCTAGCGGTGCAGGCAGGCACGGGGGGCTTTTCGGGACAGCCACCACCTGGGCTAGGCAGAGGGTGGCCTGGGTGTCACTCCTGCACTGAGGGTCGGTTCCTTCAGGTCTTGGGGGCTGCGGGTGCAGTGCTGGTTCCAGACGTCGGGTCCCTTGTTACAGGCAGTCGCGGTCAGGGAGGGCCTCTGGATTCTCTCTGCAGGCATCGCTGTGGCTACTCACGGGGTTGCAGTCAACGGGGAGTCCTCCCTGTGGTGTTTGTTCTCTGGATCTCGAGCCGGGGGCATCGGGGGCAGAGTGGGAAGTCTCATGCTTCTGGAGAGAAACGTGAAGTCTTTAAAAGTTGCTTCTTTGTTGCAAAGAAGTGGCTGTTGTTGAGCAGAGTTTCTTGGTCCTTTAGTCCAGGGCAGTCCTCTGAGGCTTCAGAGGTCACTGGTCCCTGTCGGATGCGTCTCTGGTTGCAGGTTTTCGAGTCAGGAGAGAGGCCGGTAGGGCTGGGGCCAAAGCAGTTGTTGTCTTCTGTATTCTCTGCAGGGCTTGTAGGTCATCAGGCCCTCTAATTTCTTCAGGTTGCAGGAATCTGATTTCTGGTGTGTTTAGGTCTGGGAGGGCAGTATCCAATGGCTATTGTCCTGGAGGGTGGCTACGCCCTCTTTGTGCCTCCTCCCTGTGGGGAAGGGGGCACATCCCTAATCCTATTGGGAGAATCCTCCAAAACCAATATGGAGGATTTCTAAAGGCAGGGGTCACCTCAGCTCAGGACACCTTAGGGGCTGTCCTGACTGGTGGGTGACTCCTCCTTGTTTTTCTCATTATCTTCTCCAGCCTTTCTGCCAAAAGTGGGGGCAGTGGCCGGAGGGGCGGGCATCTCCACTAGCTCGAATGTCCTGGGGCACTGTAACAAAAGTGGTAAGCCTTTGAGGCTCACCGCCAGGTGTTACAGTTCCTGCAGGGGGAGGTGAGAAGCACCTCCACCCAGTACAGGCTTTGCTCCTGGCCACAGAGTGACAAAGGCACTCTCCCCATGTGGCCAGCAACTTGTCTGGTTTGTGGCAGGCTGGCAGGAACTGGTCAGCCTACATTAGAAGTCGGATTGGTATTCAGGGGTAATCTCTAAGATGCCCTCTGGGTGTATGCTACAATAAATTGCACACTGGCATCAGTGTGCATTTATTGTGCTGAGAAGTTTGATACCAACATTTCCAGATTTCAGTGTAGCCATTATGGAACTGTCGAGTTCGTGTTTGACAAACTCCCAGACCATATACTGTTATGGCTACCCTACACCTACAATGTCTAAGGTTTTGCTTAGACACTGTAGGGGCATAGTGCTCATGCACATATGCCCTCACCTCTGGTATAGTGCACCCTGCCTTAGGGCTGTAAGGCCTGCTAGAGGGGTGACTTACCTATGCCACAGGCAGTGTGAGGTTGGCATGGCACTCTGAGGGGAGTGCCATGTCGACTTGGTCTTTTTCTCCCCACCAACACACACAAGCTGTGAGTCAGTGTGCATGAGCTGAGTGAGGGGTCCCCAGGGTGGCATAAGACATGCTGCAGCCCTTAGAGACCTTCCCTGGTATCAGGGCCCTTGGTAACAGGGGTACCAGTTACAAGGGACTTATCTGAGTGCCAGGGCTGTGCCAATTGTGGAAGCAAAGGTACAGTTTAGTGAAAGAACACTGGTGCTGGGGCCTGGTTAGCAGGGTCCAAGCACACTTTAAATCAAAACTTAGCATTAGCAAAGGGAATAAGTTAGGGGGTAACCATGCTAAGGAGGCATTTCCTTACACCTGCCAGAAAGCCTTTGACACCCTTGAGGAGTCCATGTGTACAGCACCTGTACTCACAGCTCCTGACTTATCCAAGGAGTTTATTGTGCAGACAGGTACTCCAAAGCATGCTATAGGGCCTGTCATAGCAAAAGTAAATGAGGTCGTCTGAGACCAACCTGTAGGCTTCACTAGTAGAATGTTATTTCACCGGGAATAGCTGTGGAGTGTGTTTGAAAGGAAGGCCTTTGCTGTTGTCTGGGCACTGAAGAATGAGACCATATCTGTTTGACACTCACTCCTGTGTTCAGGCAGAACACAGGCCCCTCAGATGGCTCATGCAAATGAGGGGGTGAAAATTGCAAACTGTTGAGGTGGTCTATCTTCCGACAGGGAATGGACTTTACAGTGGAACACTGTCCTGCGACCAGCCACGCCAGTGCTGATGTTCTATCCAGGTTTTTCCACCTTAGTGATGAGAACTCCTAAGAATTCGGGCAGTTCTCCCCACTTTCAGCTGGGGGGACACATGTTAGACCTGTCAGCTTTAGGGTTATCTTCCTCAAAACGGTTTGCCTTATTCCTCTATATTTTTCTGATCTATTTTTTTGTTGGCCTTAGGATTCTGTGCACTTTACCACTGCTAACCACTGCTAAAGTGCGTGTGGTCTCTTCTATAACATGGTAAATTGGCTCATACTCAATTGGCATATTTCATTTACTTAGAAGTCCCTAGTGAAGTGGTACTACATGTACCCAGGACCTGTAAATTAAATGCTTCTTGGGGGCCTGCAGCACTTATTTGCCACCCACTTAAGAAGACCTTTAAACATGTCTAAGGCATGCCATTGCAGTCTGTGGCTACAGTTTTAAATTTCCATTCCAGTTTTATATGTCCTGGTAGTGAAAAACTCTGAAACGTGTTTTTTACTACTGCAAGGCCTGCTTCTCCCACAGGATAACATTGGAGTTACCTTGTTACATGTAATAATATGTAGCTTTCAAATGAGAATAGGTAAACAATGCAACTTAGGGGTTTGTGGAATTTTAATGAAAAATCCTCTTTTATTGTGAAGTTGCATTTTTCTAACAATTTTGAGAATGCCATTGTTAGAAAATTAGCATTTTCTTGCCTTAGCCATTTACTGCCTTTAGTCTGTCTCTGGGTCTCATGACTGGATGTAGTTGGTGGTTGGTCTTTGTGTATTCCTCCGAGATAGCAACACACAATAGAGAGCTAAGGTGTGCCTGGATGGGCCATCACTGGTACGATGGTAGGTAGGAGTTAGGCACATCCCCACATACACTTGAATAGGCCATGTCCTGCCTTCATACAAAGATGTGGTTATCCCTGTGGGCCTTGACAGTGACACAGGACTTTGCATCACTGCCTTGTAGCTCCTCAGGACTGATGCACCTCTTCAGCATGATGCATTCTCAAGCTGGACTTTGCATGTCAAGCCATCATCATTAGGATCCTCAATGATGACGCAGGACCTTGCATCATAGCCTCTCAGCTCTTTGGAATCACCTCATATGTGCGTCACATCCTTGACGTGGAACCTCGCAATGCTGTACAACCAAGATTTAAGGTATTCTTGATCAGTGGTCCCTGTAGCTAGCCCTTGCCCCACAGTGGTCAGCCTGAACTTTGTTCCAGTGCAGTGTGACCAGATATCTACAGTTAGCACTTTGTGCTATTTGGTGCTATTTTTAGTAAAATCTTTAAAATTGCATATCTCTGGTTTTACTGATTGGATTTTTGTTGTTCTGGTCTTGTTTATTTTAATAAAATGTACTTTGTTTATTAATCTGGTGTGGGATCCTTTTTTGTGGTCTGTTGTCACTCTGAGTTGAGCCTGACTACTCTGTCCCAAGCTTCCCGGGGGTTGAGCACAGGTTAATTTAGTGCTTGCTTGTGACTTCATTCTGCCAAGAATTGTGGTTGCTGCTTAAGAAGGTTTCCACCCCTCCCAACCTGTAACCCAATTTCTTACCGAAATCATCATATTTTAACTTTTTTTACATTCGTACACATGCATGGTAAGGCTGGCTAGGGTGTGTTGTTGGGCCGCTCTATATGTAGTGGTCTAAAGCACAGGCACTTGAAGAGGAGGTGTACTTGTGAAAATGACAGCCATAATTCAAAGCAGTCATTAGGGTCTTGTTGGGAAAAATAGCCTATTTAGTTAAGAATGTTAGGAAAAGGTCACTTATATGAAAGGAGATAATGGATCTGTCAAAGTACCCTATGCAGGAGGGTGAGGTGGATGGTATACATCACTAATTCTAATGTTAGAGTATTGTAGGTGCACAAGTCAAAGTCGACTGGTAGGTACCTATCATACTGGAGAGAATCAGTGCTGTGGGTGGGTAGAAATACAGTGTCGGTGATATTCCAATGACAGATTAAATGATCTGCTGTGATTCATGGATAGTAGAGACAAGAATTTGGGGAGGAGGTTGATAGTTTGTGGGAATGTCTTGGAACATCATTGGTAGGACAAAGGGACTGTGTCTAGGAGACACCTCGATATCTTGATTGAGGCTACAGAGAGTTGCTAGTATTGTGGATGCTGAACGTACCGAAATACCAAGTTCACTCTGAAAAGTCGCTCATTGGTGTTGATAGTTGAGGGGGGGGGAATAGTTGTGTCTAGTACTCAGTATTCTACTGTGGGGGCAGAGGAGAGAAAGAGAAGGAAATAACGTGTCTAAGTTCAGACAAGGTGCAGTTTTGTGGCTTTGGATAGTAGTTGGCCGGCCTCCTGACTTGAGTCTCAGGGACAGAAGGTCTCAACAGCATTGACCCTAGCACCTGGACTCTGCCACCTGTGAGTCTACCCTGCCAAGTGCCCCAGAGCTGAAACCTTGGAAGTGGACCTAAGGTACACTGACATCCTCTGTGGACCCAGTGAAACCGATGCACCTCCCATGCTGTGCGGCGCAATCTAGAGCAGAACTGATGTACTGCTGCTGCTGTGTGGATCTTCCCTATTGCAAAGGCGCGTGTTGTCTTCACAGCCTGCAATCTCCTTGGAACAGCTGCTGTGCGACCCATCCTCAGCGCTGGCCCTCGCACCACATCACATCGCATCAGACGGCACCAGACTCACCATTGCATCCTCGAAGCTCCTTAGAACTGGCACATTGCCTGACTACGTGATGCATTCTCGAAATCGGAATTCGTATCACAAGGCCTTGTCAAAGGGATTTTTGATGATGATGCAAGACCTCACATTGCAGCTTCACTGCACCGCAGAACCGAGTTTGGCTGCATGACGCATCTTTGACGAGGACCCTTGCAACACTTTGCAAACAAGGAATTAGGATACTTTGTTTATATAGGTCTTTGTAGCCAGCCCGCACCCCATCATTGTCAGCCTGAACTTGTGACTTTGTCCAGATCCAGCGCGACCAGATATCCACAGCTGGCACTTTGTGCTTTATGGCATTACGTTCACTAAAACCTTTATACTTGCATAGGTCTAAACTCTACTGATTGGATTTTTGTCATTTTTGTCTTGTTTAATTTATTAAAAAAGACACAGTTTTTATAACCTGCTACAGGATCCTTTTGATGTGTGTATTCACTCTGTTACTATTTGAAGTGTTGCACAAATACCTTACACATTGCCTCTGAGCTACACCTCACTGCTCTGTGCCAAGCTACCAGAGGGTTAAGCAGCGGTTAATTTAGAGTTGGCTTGTGCCTCATCCTAAAAAGGACTGTGATTGCTGCTTGACTAAGGTTTACACCCCAGTCAACCAACAACCCATTTTTTTGCATCCCCTATGCATTTTTTTGATGGCGTGGTGTAGTGATAATTATTAGTGTTTGGTCTGTCAATGCATAGTCATTGAATGGTAGAGTATGGCATGCAATTATATATTGTTGCAAGATATGCCCGTTTTTTTGTATAGTATGGCCTGTCATTGTACAGTATGGTATGGCTTGTCATTGTATGGCATGGTATGGTGTACAGTGAGGTATGGCTGGCCTGTCATTGCATAGTATGGTATGGCCTGTCATTGAATAGTATGGTAGGGTATAGTATGGTATGGTATGGTGTGGTTTGGTATGGGTATGGTATGGTATAGTCTGTCATTGTATACAATGATATGGTATGGCCTCTGTTTGTATAGTATGGTATGGCTTGATATGGTGTGATATGCCATTGTATAGTATGGTATGGTATGGCATGTCATACAATATGGGATGGCATGTCATTGTATAGTGTGGTATATGGTATGGCCTGTCATTGTATAGTATAATAAATATGGTATGGCCTGTCACTGCATACTATGAAATGGTATGGTATGGCCTGTCATTGCATGGTATGTTATGGTATGGTAAGGCCTGTTGTTGTATAGTAAGGTATGGTATTGTATGGTATGGTATGCTGTGGTATGGTATGGCCTGTCATTGTATAGTATATTTTGGTATGGTATGGTATGGCATGCTGTTGTATATTATATTATGGTATGGTATGTCATTGTATAGTGTGGCATGATATGACCTGTCATTATAAGGTATGGTATTGTATGTTATGGTGTGGCGCGGTATTGTATGGCCTCTCATTGTATAGCCTGTCATTGCATTGCATGGTGGTATAGAGGTGGGCGAGCCACTGACAGCTCAAGCCTGGTTGGAGCCTGAAGGCTGGATCTGGCTCAGCTTGAGGTCCTGTTGGAACCTCAAGCCCATAATGAGTCGAGCTTTGAGTAGCTTCTGCCTACCACCCTTTCTCTACCCACGATGTGGCATACTACAAAAGCTGCAGACTTATTACAACTATGTATTTAGTAGTCATAATGTTTCATTTTCATAAATTATCTTCTGAACTCTAAAGTAGCTCTGTTGTTGGACATTGACAGAGACACCAAACCATGGAAGAGACTGGAGGCCTGCCAATATAGGGCGCTACTGCAATGCATAGGTGAAAAGAGTGTTTAAAAGAATGCTGTGGGTCATTATGCAGCGGGTTGCACAGGGACTGTATGAGTATGGCACAGAGAGGTTGCTGTGGGGTACAGAGATCAGACTGAGGCAGACACATGTGTCAAAATGTGGCTTTAGGCCAGACATGCCGATTTTGGAACTGGGGAACCAGGTTGAGTCTCGGCATTGGCTCAACATAGTATGATTCTGGGCAAATCATTTAGGTCCAGATGTAGTAAAGTAAAATTTTGCGACTTGCAAATTGCGAGTCTGACTGACTCGCAATTTGCAACTCGCAAAATGGGATGCAGAAAGGTGTCTCAGACACCTTCTGCGACTCGCTATGGGGTCGCAAAGACCCACCTCAACAATATTCATGAGGTGGGTCGCAGTTTGCGACCCCATAGCGAGTCCCTGCACTCACAGGGATGGTGGCCTGCTGTAGTCAGCAGACCTCCATGTCTGTGACTGCTTTTTCAATAAAGCAGTTTTTTTTTTTCATTTTGCAGCTCGTTTTCCTTAAAGCAAAACCAGTTTCAAATTGAAAAAACTTCCGAAACCATTTGGTTTCGTTTTTTTCAGAGTAGGCAATGGTCCTTAGGACCACTGCCTGCTCTGAAAAAATATTTTTTTCGGCATTCACAAAGGGGAAACCATGGGGACCCCTTCCCTTTTGCGAATGAGTTACCACCAGTGTGACACTGGTGGTAACTGTGAGTTGGTTTGCGACAGCATTCGCGGTCACATAGCAACTCAGCATGGTGATGCGGTCGCGAATAGGAAGGGAACAACCCTTCCTATTTGGGAGTCGCATCCTCAAATTGCGAGTCGCTACCGACTCGCAATTTGAGGATGAGCATCGCGTTCGGCCTTTTGCATGCCGCAAACTGTGTTTTTCGCAGTTTGCGACATGCAAAAGGCTTCCTACATCTGGCCCTTAATCTCCCTGTTCCAAAAAAAAAGTAAATCTGATCGTGTGTTATGTAACTCGTGCTCCAGTACCTTCTTGTCAAATACGCACTTTATGAAAACAGCAGAAAAATGCACTAACAGTCAGGGGCTGCTTTCAACTACTGAGAGTGGTGGGGTGGGCAAATGGGTCCGTGTGGGTGCATGCATGTGCTACATAAAAGAAGGGGGGAAATAAAATAAATAAAATCAAAAATAAGTTCACCTTGTTTTCAAGTTGTTGATGGACACATCCTCCTCACTCCGGTTTCCTTCTTCACTCCAGGCTCCTTCGCAGACCCCATCCAACTCCCTTAACCAATCCTGGTGCTGCTTTCACGTGTTAACCAGCAGAAGAGAAGGACCAGGATTGGAAGGGCACTGGAAGCCTGTGCTAGCTCTCAAGCCAGCTGCCTAAGCTAAGACAGCTAGTTTGAGAGGTTTAAAGTGTGCATGTCTGGCTGGCTGTCGCAAGACAGCCAGCCAAAGAGACATGCAACTTTAAACAAGTGCACAGAGGCCACCACTCCTCCTTGATGATGGCACTCAACTAGCCCCGCCGCATCCTGACACTCTGTTTCAGGACTGGTGATGAAAAAAAATGGTAATAAATTAACTTAATTACCATTTTATTTTTCATCTCTGGGCAGTGCCTGGGTGCATTTTTCCCAGTGGGACGCTCCTCCACTCTAATGGAGGAGCTGCACCTGCGAAGAGTTAAAAAGTGTAACATAAAAAGGGAAAGACACATAGATACCCATTTAGTGGTTGATTTGTACAAAGTGAAACCAAAATGCCTGGATACATCTCTTAAATTGTGTGATCTTGGGCAAATGCTTTTCACCAAAACTAATTTTCTTCATTATCATGCATGAAAGCACTTTCAAATATGTGAGTTCAGAATACTAGTTGTACAAAAATGTATTGTGTTTGAGAGTCTAATGTTGCTCTGTAATAATCTGGGTTACTACAAGGTTTAGATGAAAACTGTCTTGCCTCTTATTTCACCAAAGGTTTATGCCGATCCAGAGCCTTGTCTCAGCTCCGGCTCAGCTTTCCCTGTTCATTTGTTCGCTCGGCCATCTCTAGTATGGAATCGTCTGGCCTGTCATTTTTTACGTGCATACAGGTATTATATATGGGCCTTACACACACACACACACGTACATACTTTTTCACACAAATATGGTAGTGTACATTATTCTTTCTTTAAGTACTGTGATGTCTTTTTAAAGAGCCACCAAGCATCCCCAGGTCCACTTCCGGCCTCTCAACACCTCCAATATGAGCAATCAAGCTTTCATTTTACATTTATTTCATAAAGGTTGCAGGAAAGAGACACACTCTTAAAATATACAATCTGGAGAAGACATTACACCAAGTCCGTGTATCCCTCACAAGATAAACATCTGCTGTCTGATAGTATTCAACACACACACACATGCACAAAACATATGTCTCACAAACGTTCACACACCTACACAAAGAAATTACGTTTGTTCTCTGCTCTGGTGCCTAATGCTCTCTGGGAAAGCTTGGAAAGAGTTAGCCACAATAGTGTTTGTCTTAAAAAGTACCAGAAAGTTGTACAACTTTTTAATTGTTTTTTAAATGAAAGATATGTATATCCAGGGGCTGCTAAGAGTTAGTTTAAATTAAGCTGCCCAGAGCTGCTAGGGGGGAACAGAAGAGGAGCAGGCAGGGAAGGCAAAGTCGGACCATGGGAGGACCGCGGCTAACATGCCCTGAAAGGTACCGGGAACACACGGGCTGGTGCACAGATGCAGCCCAAGTCCCGGACAATCCATCTATTGTGTTGGTCAAAAGGGATTGACCAATTCAGAGGATAGGTCGTGTTCTCCTGCTAGACCAAAAGGTGAGGCCAGAGGGGGCAACGGTCATCTGCCGACCGCAAACGTTGTCACAGAACAACGCAGCACCACCTCTCCCCACCCCCATGAAGGGTAATGACCAGGAGAGGTCCTGTAATGGGATCAGCGAGCCAGTGACAGAGGCTGGTCCTTGGGGGGGGGGGTATACTACCAGAGAAGCACAGGCAAGGCATGGCAGCAGGGAACCTCCAGCTGCAATGCAAAAGAGAACAAGCATTTACAATGCAATAGGTCTCGCATTTGTGATCATTAGAGCTATTGGTCTTGTTTATGTTACTGTATTGGAATACAAATGGTATTGTGATTATAGAACGGTCTCTGTTAGTGATGTTTGTGAGACACAGTACTTGTGTCTTAAAGAAAGCATGTGTATGGGAGAAAGGATGTGTGTATGTGATTGAGAACTTGTATGTGTGCGAAAACTATGCGTATGTGTTATAAAATGAGATAGTTGAGTTAAAAAAATAGTGACAGTGTCTCTGTGAGTGAAATAGTGCTGTGTATTAGGGAGGGAGAGTCAGAGAGACAGAAAGAGAGAGAGTGCTGTGTAAATGAAACCGATTGAGACAGAAAGAAAGTGAAATAGAGTGTGTATGTGTTACAAAGAAAGAGAAAAAACATAAGTGTTGAACAAAGGATGTGTATATGTGTGTGACAGCATGCAACAACACGAAAAATGTGCACAATATTGCTGTAAGGTAATTATTAATCCAAGCAGTGTAAACACGATCTGAAAGCTAATGCGTTCACTGCTAGATGTAATAATGTTTTGAAAATTACTATGCAAAGGTGTGCAAACAGGACATCGTTAATAATGAGCGCACTGCTATATGTAATCATATTAAGAAAATTTACGTAGCCAAATATTTGTGGAAAGGTGAGATACAATGAAAATTGCACACTGCAGTGTTGACATATATGGCAAAAATTCTGAATAAAATCTTTGTAAATGTTTTTGTAAGTAATGTCTGTGAGACAGAGTACTTGTGTGTAAAAGTGTGTGATTGTGTATGGAACAAAACGTGTGTGTCTGTGCATGGGAGCTTGTATGTGTGAGAGAGCCTGTGTGTATTTGTAAAAATAAGAGGGAAGAGAAGTTGATAAATAGAGACAGTGTGTGTGTGTGTGAGATCAATAGTGCTGTGTGTGAGGGAGGAAGAGGGAGAGAGAAAGAAAGAGAGAGAGAGAGAGTGCTGTGTGAATAACAGAGATACAGGAAGATAAATAGAAAGAAAAACAAAGACTATGGGCCTGATTACAACTTTGGAGGAGGGTGTTAATCCGTCCCAAATGTGACGGATATCCTAACCACAATATTATGAGTTCCATAGGATATAGTGGACTCGTAATACTGCGGGTGGTATATCCGTCACATTTGGGACGGATTAACACCCTCCTCCAAAGTTGTAATCAGGCCCTATATGTGTTATAAAATGAGGAAAAATGTATATGTTAGAGAGAGAATGTGTGTATGTTTATGAGAACTTATATGTTTGAGAGAGCATGTATGTGTTATAATGATTAATGTAATGGTACGAAAACTGCGCTTGATATTGCTGTAATGTAATTAATATTTGAGAGTGTGTAAACATAAGATAAAAGGCAATGCACGCACTTGTACCTTTAAACACGTCTAAAACATTTCTAAGCTAAATATAGGTGCAAACACAAGATAAAGACAAAGCGCACACTGCGGTGTTGATAGAAAATGGTCAAACCTTACAATGAAATCTATGTGCATGTCTTTGTAAGTGATGTGTGTGAAACAGAGTATGTATGTGAAGAGAGAGCGCGTTTGTGTGGGAGGAAGGATGTGTGTATGTGTGTGAAAGGTAGTATGTCTTAAGTGTGTATGTGTGTGAAAGGTTGTATGTTTTAGAAAGCGTGTGTGTGATTAAAAGAGAGAGAGAGGCTGAAGTAAGAAAAAGAGTAAATGTGTGTGGCAAAGAAATAACGGTGTGTATGAGAGCGGTGTGCGCGTAAAGTAGAGAATGCTGTATAAATGTGAGAGTTGAAGAGAGACAATGAGAAAGTCAGACAGAGAGTATGTGAGTAAAAGAGAGCGAAAGTCAGTTTGTGTGGAAAACAGAAAAGTGCCTGTTTGTGAAAGTGTCTATGTTTGAGAGAGCGTATGTGGGTTATGCGGACCTATGTGACAGGACGGTTACTTTGAATGAGATCGTGGCAAGCTAATTAATAACTGAAACTTGTCAACCTCAGGATAAAAAGATAATGTGCGCTCTGCTCTATGTAATAATGGTTCAAAAATCACTAACTAAAGCTGTGCATACTGTAGATCAAAAAACAATTGCGCATTTAAATTGAAAAATGGGCATTTCTTATATTTTTAAAACTAAAACTGTTCAAAGAGGAAGTAAAACACAACACACACACTGGTTTTGTTATGAATGTATATAAAATTAGTAACTGAAACTATGCAGAAAGTGTGTAGTGGTGTGATAATTAGAATAAATGAGCAGTATTAGTCAAAGATCCCACTCCGCTTCAGTGAAGAATGAATTAGCATACTTGTACACCTCACCATCAACATCCACATATGGTGTTTAGGTTGATGATAAAGATCTTTAAAGCTATGCTAATTGTCTACTGGACCCTGTCTGGCAAATGCAGACTCTTTGAGACTAAATTGCTTTTGTTCCTGGGAAAAGGGTAGCGGCAAATGTCTTTAAGGATCACATTCTTTAACTGTTTTTTTTTGTAATAATGAAGTTTAACAAAAACTGTGCAATAGAAGCCTGTACTTGTAAGGTTTAAAATTAGGTCAGGGTATAATTAAAACTCTGCTGACAGTGTTGAGATCTGTGAATTAACAACACGGAAACTCTTTATAATATGGCTGCGATGTAATTGTTAACCAAAACTGTGCAAATACAACATGAAAGGCAAAGCGCTTGCAGCGGTGTTGTCCTGAAATGGTCAAAACGTACAAAATAAAAGGAATATGAATGTCTCTGTGAGTGCTGTGTGTGACACTGAATACGTGTGTGTAGCAGAAAACCCGTGTGTATGTAATAAAGGATGTATATATGTGCGTGAGAGCTTGTATGGTTAAAACTGCGTATGTGTGTGTGTGTGTGAAAGAAAAAGGAAACAAGCACGTTTAGAAAATTACAAACCGAAGTAACATTGAAAACATGATATAAATTTGTGCAAACATTACATAAAAAGAAAATGCGTGCACTGCTATATTTAAGCACGTTTAAAAAAATAACTAAAACAGAGCAAACACATGTTAACGCAACGTGCGCAAAGCACACAAAAAAACGTGAAACTGGTGCAAAACATACTGATCGCTACAGTGCAACTACAAAGAGTAAAAAAAATTGTTCCACTAACATATTATTAAGGAAACCTGTGTAAGAAGATTGTACTTGGTCGCTGCGCTTTGGGAGGGATAAACACGAAAGGATGCATGACACATGCATGCTACAAACCAATAGCAAACAAAGAAAAAGCAAACAGCCAATAAAAAGCCAGTAGGTGGGTATAGAGCCCATAGAGCAATTACAACAGTCCGAGAGACAGCGCATACGCGCTGCCTAGGCTCGACCTAAAAATTATTAACAACTATTTAACAACCCTCCAAGGATCGTAATTACTGGAGCTCAGCGAGGCACTGACAGACGGCGTGGCAGCAGTGCATAGCAGCAGAAAGGCGTCCTGAAAGTGTGGGGTAGTGACGGCCAAAGACTGCAACATAGAAGATTGGAGAGTGCAAACTTGGCACGCCATACCAGCACCTGTAGCCTGGACGGCGGTGCTCAGGGGCAGTGGCAAGGGTCCGAAACATGGAAACGTACAAGGAGCACATCTGTCCCGCAATATTGGTACCTGCAGCCAGGATGGCGGTGTCAAGGGGCACGGTAGCAGCAATCCTGAGAGATGTGGCTTCAGGGAAAGGACTGTCGACTTTAACACTAGAGAACCATGTTCAAATCTTGGCGTCGGGTCAATGTCATGCGATCCTACACAAATCACTTAATCCTACTGCGCCCAAAAAAATATATAATGTGACTTTTTGGAAGACAGGCATTCCGAAGCACCGGGGACCAGAACAGCAGCACGCATGGGGAATAGCCCATCCAGGGCCAGGATACCTGGATCTGGAGCGGCGGGCTTTGGTGATTTCAATGAGCGTCTGGGCTAGCAAACCACGTAGATCCCCCGGAGCATAGTTGGCATCACAGCGAGTGGTGGCAGATGCTTTGTGTGGTTCCGTCATCGGTGATGAAGTGAATAGGGGTCAGTGCATTAAGGCCACTACTATCACTAAAGGGATCTGGAGGGAGCAGCAATGTATCATATGTTACTTTCACGCTGCACTGAGCGGAGTTTATGCAAGGGTGGGTAACAGTCTGTGGGTCACGTCCCTGTGCTGGCCAAACTGGGTTCGTAAGATAAAGTAGTGTATCCCTGCTTAGCATGGCTAGCGCACCTTGCACCTATCGGTAAGAAAGGAATATGTCTAACAAGCTCCTTGGGTGGATGGTGCCGGGCGAGCTCTTCTCCTGACATTATCCAGGTGGGTTAGTGTGAGGGATTAAAAAACCTCATTGTTTCGTGACTAGGGGCCCTCTTTACCTCCTCGATAGCTTGCAAGCCTGCCCAGAACTGTGGTGTTTACTGTCGTGGACAAGCTTATTTATTATCGCACTCATGCGCGACGCGGCAGCAATCAGTGAGCCGGGCACGGTGTGATCTTTACACCACCTGCAGGCACATCAGCAGTCTTAGCAACATGTCTATCTGTCCTTCCCTGCCTCTGCCTGCAGGCGCGCTTTATTATATATCAGGATCTTATGTGACCTAGAGTCACTCACATTAGGCAACATATTGGCAGGGGAGCTAATGGGCCTCTCCCCATTCCATGAACTCATTCATGGTAGTGCCCGCAACCAGTTGCATCACTGGTGCAACACTACATTCCTCCTTAAAACAAAACAAACAGTTCTATGCAATCATGACATAGCATATAACAAGAGACAGTGTCACATGAGCTCACACAAGATGATCCTGCAGCTTCTGGGATGGTGCCTGGTTATCCCTCAGTCCGCATTTGGTGTGAGTAGATCGAGTGGAGGGGTCATCTGTCCGCAGATATTAAGAGCCTGCTCCTTTGCAGTCCTGTTAAGGAGGTGGACATGGTTCGGGCGATGGAGGCGACAGGGCTGGCGACGGAGAGTCACTGTCATCGGACCTCGAGTCCGGACTTGATCCTTAGACATACTGATCACTCTCCAGTTGGGGCTTGCAGGATTGAGGGTGGAATCTTTTGAACACCGAGATGTTCCGAGTGATGGTGGCCGTCCCTCTCTGTGCAACGATCATGGAACCCCATCAGCGAATAATTGTCTAGGGCTGATGCTCAAATGGTAGCTGGAATGTACTGCCTGGGGACTGATCCTTGAGGAGTACTAAGTCCCCAGCTCCTAGGTCAGAGGCTCGCGCACATCAGCGGCGGCTGGCCCTTCGGTTCATGTTTTCTCTCTTCTGATGTACTCGACGGTCATCTGGGGGGTCAGGTCGCAAAAGGTGATGGTGAGGGATGGAATCAGCGACTACGCGTCTCATGCAGAGGTGCCCTGGTGCTTGTTCAGTGGTAGAGTGCAGGTGATAGTCTCTAAAAAGTGAGTATATTGCCAGTTCAGGAGATTGGTGGCAAGCAGAGGCTAGGCGGATGACCTTATTCAGTGTCCGCATGAACTGCTCTACCTCTCCAGTCGCTTGAGGCCAGTGAGGGCTGATTTTTCTGGGTTGAACGCCCATCGATTTGAAGTAAGATGACAGTTCATGACTCTGAAAGGGGGTCCGTTGTCTGTTTTCAACACAGATATTAGACCGTAGGTGGCCATGATCTTCTCGATCTTAGGTATCACTTCCTCAGCTGTCAAAGAGTGAATAACTTCCACCTCTGGGTATTTTTAGTAGTCATCAATCACCAGTAGGGTCTGCCTTCCGTCAGGGAGACTCCCGAAGTCAAGACTGGCAGAAACCCATGGCTGCTGGGGTCCCACTTCTGTTTCTTCCAAAGCAGGTCGACTGGGGTCTTCGGCGACTGGGCAACACTGACATGAGTGGACTAGGGCTTCCACTTGCTCTTCCTTCAAAGGGAATCAGACCATGGTCCTCAACCAACTCTTTGTTTTTACCATAACTTGGTGCCCAGCGTGCGCTAACTGGATCACTCGGTCAGTGAGGGAGGTCGGAATAACTATCCGATGCGCCCTTAGCAAACACCCCTCTGGGCCAATAGTCAGTTCTTGCCAAACACGATACAAGCTTTCCATGATGTGTTTGGCCTTAGTGGTTAGTTCTGACCACTGTTTCTTTACCGCATGCCACTGATTGGTCCGTGTAGCGTTCAGGGTCTTTTGGAGGCAGTTACCTTGGACCGCTTCTCGGATTATAGTTGCAGTGGACAGGGGTAGAAATTGTGATCTGTCAGTTATGTATCGTGCAAACTCCTCCACTTCCTTGGCCTCATTCTCTTCCTCCATCGTGGCAGCTATAGGGTGTTGAGATAGATAGTTGGCTGGGCTGTTCGATCCAGGCTGATATTCTAGTTGACATTTGTAGTCTATTCGTGGGGGTGGTTTTGAGGCGGTCCATTGAACATCAGGATTATGGCTTATGATCAGTGGTCACTGTAAAAGGATAGCCATACACGTACAGGTGAAAATGTCTACAGCCCCAATGTACAGCAATGGCCTTCTTCTCAATTTGCGAGTACCGCTGCTCAGTGCCCGTCAGAGACCGACTTTCAAAAGCAATTAGAGACTACTTGTCGGTGCCTTGTCTTTGTAGTAGGACTGCACCCAACCCCTTTGAGCCGGCGTCCACAGCAATGGTGGTCTCATAGCTAGGGTCAAAATACCGGAGAGTGGTGTCCGCAGAGAAGGCAATCTTGGTGGCATCAAAAGCGGCCTTTTGGGTCGGACCCCACAACCAGATTTCGGAGGCCTTGATAAAGCATCCACAGTAGTTGACCTTCCTCAGAAAACTTCAGACTTCAGTCACTGTGGTGGGGGGGTAGTGCCTCCTTAATGTCTCCTACCTTGAAAGGATTGGGGGCCACTCCTTCAGCGGAGAACACATACTCGAAGAATTGCAGCTTCTGCCGTTGGAACTCCCATTTTCTACAATGGAGTGTTAGGCCAGGGTCGTTGATCCGTTGCAGCATGCCTCTCAGCCTGAGATGATGCTTAGGTATGGTTTTGGCACATACTAAAATGTCATCACCGACGTTAATAATACCAGGAAGGCCAACCAGAATCTCTGGGATTACATTCTGGAATACCCCTGCCGAGCTGGATATGCCAAAATTAAGTTGCAGGTACCGTCGGTGGCCCAGATGTGTAGAGAAAGTCGTGATGTACCAGGACTCCTCTGCCAGGACAAGTTGGTGATATCCTGATCGCATGTCTAGTTTAGAGAACCAGCAGGCCCCACTTAGCTCATCAATCAGATTGTCAATGGTGCTCCTTATCGCAACATTTGGCAAGCGCATATCCACACAAATTTGCACTTCGCCCAGCTGTTTGGGCTTCCGGGCCACCATAATGAGAGATACCCAGGGTGTTGGTCCATTCACTTTTTCAATGATCCCCTCTTTTTCAAGCTTCTCTAGTTTTTTCTCCACTTGAGGTCCTAGGTGGAACGCAATGCACTGGTGTCGAAGCACCACTGGTGGCACCGACTCATCTATGTGTAGCCCTATCTCCGTTTCACGTAGGCAGCCAATGCCGTTAAATACTTCTGGGAACTCCTCCAGGATGTTGGCCATTGATGCCTGTTGCACTCCAAATGTGAATGTTACGATGTCGAGGTCTTCAGTCACCCAGCACCCTACTAGCATGCTGTGGCCACTTTCTGTAATGTAGATTTGAGTCTCAATAGAGCGGGGTCCATAGGTTATAGTCGTTTTGAACCAGTCTCGCAGGGTGATCAGTGCTTGTTGCCCATACGCATACACCTTGATTTTGGCTGGTTCGATTCCAGGGGCTGGATTCATCTGGTCATAGGTGTCAGATGACATAATATTGATGGATGCGCCGGTGTCTACGACGGCCATGGTCTGGTGCACGCTGACGTATATCTAGCTGCGTGGTAGGCACCGTGACGTCGTGGTTGCCTACCCGATGGCAAATATGGAGTGGATAGTATGTTCCTCCTCATAGTCATCGTCCATATCACTACTCCTGTCTGGAGTGTTCTGGGCCATATTGAAGTTGGCTGAGGTAGTTTGTGCTGTGCTTGAATGTCATACCTTCACGAAATGGTTGACTTTGCCACATCCTGCACATCGTTTCCCTCTGGCTGGGCAGTCAATGGGTCAGTGGGTAGGCCCTCCACAGTACCCACAGGTTCGAGGTGGTGGGTGCGCAGCTTGGATTTTGGTTTTGAGGGTGTCCGCATGACGGCATAGACCGGTTCTTCTTTGATGAGTCTTTGTAGGGCAGCTTCCATATGGGATGCCCTGGCTTTGGACAGTTCATTTATTCCCCCCATCATCAGGATGTCGGCTAGGGACCTTCCCGATTCTTCTAGGATTCTTTCGCGCAACTTTACTGAGGCCCATCCATGAATAATTTGCCCCTGGTCTCTTCGGTCTCATCGGCAGACTCACATGTTGTGGCTAGTTCCTTGAGTCTCATATGGAATGAGTCAATGGACTCCTCAGGCTGACCGTTCATAGTCTTTGTTTGCCATTGGCCCAAACTGTTGATTGAGAACGACAATGAGGGTGAGGTGAGTTTAGGGGTCACTTCTGTATGCGCTTTGGAGATCCTATATATTTCTTTTCCCCCAAGATGTAGTAGCATAGCTCTGTTTTGGGCATTTTCAACCTTGGTAGCTTAGAAAAATAGTAAAACCCTTTCACCCCAGTCTTTCCATCTGGGTGTTTGTGCTGGTGGTGCACCCTCTATGAGGAATGGCTTGACTGGCGGTATGGTGCTCATGATGGAGTTATTTTTTGTGTGTCTTTCGTGGTATTATTAACATTTCCTTTCCTCCTTTTATTGATTTTTTTTTGTGTGAAAATGAAACATGTCTAATCTGCTGTTTCAGTAGTGAAATCCAATGGACCTCACCGGCTCGATTCGGATCGGGCGTAGCAGGTGACCCTGGAGTCTGCAGTGAGCCAAAGCACAGGAGGATGGGAGGTACACCGTCACGCTGCACTGTGGATGACGAATGTCAGTGGGGAGGCCATGCTGTCGTAGTAGTATGGCGGTGTCAGAGGTGGGCGGATGAGGTAAAGCAGACATTTCTACATTCAGCACTTGAAAGTCAGCAATCAGTGAGCCGGACACGGTGTGAACTTTATACTGCCTTCAGGCACATCGGCAGTCTTCGCAACCTATCTGTCCTTCCCACCTCCACCTGCAGGCGTGCTTTATTACATATCAGGATCTCACATGACCTAGGGTATCTCACATTAGGTAACACATTGCTGGGGGAGCTAATGAGCGTTCCTCCATTCTATGAACTCATTCATGGTAGTGCCCGCGAACACTTGTGTCACTGGCGCGACACTACAAGAACAGCTCACAACAAACAAGAGATGATGTGGCGTTACGGCAATAGCTGCTGACTTTAAAACTGGGGAGCCAGGTTCGAGCCTTGGTGTTGGCTCAACATCCTGTGATTCTGGGAAAATCACTATAATCTCTTTATGGCTCAAAGAGGGAGGTGAACGTATGTATGGTAACACGGGCTCAGGTTCGAGTCTGTCATCAGCTCAACAGTTGATGATCCTGGGAAAATAACTTAATTGAAATATCCCAACAGTAAATAAAGTGTTATCTGGTGGGATGGCCTATATAAACAAGAGCAGAAAAATACTGGCTGGCAATAGAGCTCTGAGATTTCAACCTCTTTGCTGGCGTTGCCTGTGATCTGGAAGGCCCAATTTGTAACCCAGAAACATAAGCCAGTTCAATAAGCAAGTAATACTACCTGTTCTGTAATGCAACTGATGATCATACGAAGCGCTCCAACACCTTTTAGGGAAGTCAGAGTAGACGAGATACCTAGATATGGCTTTGCTTGATCACCCCTGGGTCTATGAGATTCTTGTTCGCGTACTTGAACGGAACATAACAAGGAAAAATGGAAGGGAGACAAAATTCAGGGCTGTGGACCGTAAAGATCTCTCCAATGCTGTCAAATTATATTAAACTGGCAAAATCTTAAGGATTTATAGGGCAAATAGAGACCATTTCAGCTTGCGTTTTGCCAATACGAGGCCGGCAATTGATTCCGAGGCGTACTCCTCTGCGCAGCAGTTTGTTTGTGTGGAACAGGTTGATCATTGCGGCTCGGGTTGGTGAGCTTCGGTTGTTACAGTGAGGAGTCTGTTACACCAACACTGCAGGCTCCATTCCTTTGCGAGTTTGACAAATCTGGCGAATATTAACAAAAAGGCTTAGTAAGTGGATGAAAACAAATTTGCCTGACTTAAACATCACATAGTTTAAGGATCTATTTCCTCCTTTGGAATAAATTCATAAAGGCACAGAATTTAGCTCAACCTGCCTAACCATTGTTGAGCAAACCATAGCAAAGTTTATCTGCATTAGCGAGTGGTTTGATTTATGGTTCATGATAACTTAATTGATATACATCTGTCTGTTTTACCACTACTGTGACATTAATGTAAAGTGTGTTTGCAGTTTATGTAAATTATATTGGCGGTATATTTTCCTATGTGCCATGAATGGGGATATTAATACTCCATTCGCGCTGAATTTGTGTAATTTTTTACGCAAATTCGCCGCAAAACTAACTCTATATTTATATTTTGACGTTAGACACGTATAACGTCGAAAAATTTGAGTTATGCACCATTTTTTAGATGCATGAATCTACCTTGCATCAATGAGATGCAAGGTAGGCGTTCCCATCAAAAAATGGTGCTAACCCCACAGCCCCTATTTAATCCCCCCTGCTAAAATGACACACGGGTGGGAAGAGGGCCTAAATAATGGTACAAAGCTTGCTTTGCACCATTATTTAACGCCTGGAACGGACCAGGCGTTAGGGGACCTGTGGACCCACTTCCATGGTTAAACACCATGGAATGGGTCCACATGTGTCCTCCGCAAGCCCCGGGAACACTCCCACCCACACCAGAGGGACACCGGAGGATGGGGGACCCCATCCCAGGTAATAAGGGTAAGTATAGGTAAGTATTTTTAAAAAATTAAAGTGCCATTGGGGGCCGAACTTGGGCCCCCCTGCATGGCACAAGGTGCAATGGCCATGCCCAGTGGACAATGGTCCCCGGTGCTGGTCATTGGGGTGGTGGGCATGGCTCCTGTATTTTCTAAGACAGTGGTCATGTGGTATGAATGGTTTTGCATCAGAAAATGATGCTAGGCTGATTAGAGGCATTTTTTTGCCTCTAACCATCCTAACCTCATTTTTTGGTGCCAAACTCCCTTCTCCCATACTGCCACCCCACCCGGCTAAGGTCATTTTTTTTTTAACAAAAAAAGAGGGGGACAGGGCGAATAACAAAGGTCCAGTGTACAGCCTCCCAAAATACTAAACAAATCAAAAAGAGTACACAGTTCCTAAATAAAAGGTTGATAAAACTCACCGTTTGGAGGTCCTTGAGCCAATTTTATTCAGTTTTTTCTCTCTTCTGCTTCTTCCTGAGGGTAGGTTTAAATCCATTCCAGCCCCGACTTTGGCACACACTTTCTTTTAAGATCTCCGGCAAAGTGCCCCTTTACGGGGCCAGTCAGACATTGCAGCACCAGTCTGACGTGGAGCAGGCCCTATGATGAAGCATGAAATCCATTGGATATGTGAGGGCTTTTGCTTCTAAATATTAGAAGTGTCGTTGTTGAACCTGTGCCTTCATACCTTTTGTTTAGGAACTGTGTACTCTTTTTGATTCATTTTTTTTTTTTACGCTAGCCCACCGTTTGAACCGGCTTGCACCATTCTATAAGTATGACGCCCGGCTGGCGCTCAGGAATGGCGCAAGCCGGTGCTAAACTTTTTGATGCAAAACCGCGTTAGTGCAGTTTTGCATTAAAAAAGTATAAACATGCCCCTAAGTTAGAAGGGAAGGGAGACTATTCAACAGACACACTTATCTTATGAAGGCAGCCCCAGCGGTTCCCCAACACAACTCCAGAGCCTGTGATGTATAGAAGCTATAAATGGCAGGGTAGCTGAGCTGTGTGTGACGCATATCAGCTATATGCCACGGAATGGTACCAACCTTGCAAGTTAGGCAGACCGTCTGCAAATTGGGCGATAGGCCCCACGCCAGGACTACTCACGAATATAAGGTGAAGAGAGAGTTTCTGATAATAACGGGGGTGGCAGCCTATATATCAAGAAAGAAGACTTAAAGTTTCAGCAGTTGAAGTATAATAAAATACTTGGTAGAGCTGATGTTAGAAGTTTAATGGTACCAAAGAGGAGCAGACAGTATCAACCAACTCTGGCTCAGTCTAGCAAGATTACTTTAAGAGAGTCCTCTATTTAAGTAGGGCACACAAGGGAAGGGGTTCAGATTGTTAAATAGTTTAGGATAGAGTATGATGCCAAGGAAGGCATACACCCAGATGTTTTCCTCAGCATACCATTATTTAAAAGTTTCTGGTGAAGACTCAGATAATCTTGTGTTAAATTAGGCTAATGGTGTGCAAAATTACATATAATACCTTGACAGAGGAGGTACAAAAGGGCACATTTTCAGGTTTTGGCTAAAAGGTCATCTGGGCACCCATCAGTCGATCAAGGCGGTACTTGGGCACTGCGCCAAGAATAGTGAATGAATCCGGTGACCAGTCAAGGTTAACAATTGCAAGGTGGCGAATAATTCAGTAACATGGCCACTACAAGGGAACATTGCAAGGCATGATTGCTAGTTCGTACTTTGATTTCCAGTGGCAGTGCCGACATCACACTAATTCTGCATTCTGTCACGCCTGGTCAAGGGGTAGCCCGGAGGCGGACTAGGGCAAGAACAGGAATCCATCCATTCCCAAGTTACTCCCTATTAAAGGTCATGGATTGTGATAGGAGCTTTTAGTTTCAAGTTCAGATACTCCTAAAATCACCAACTCTGGTGTACACAGTGCTGTTAGGAGATCAGCTACATCAGTAAACTCCGTTCGGTGGTCCCCCGCCCCCAATATCTGCACACAGGGGCAGGGAGATAAGATATGAATGGGAGATTTGGTTCCAAAATCAGACAAAATTGGTGAAGGGAGAGTGGTGGTGATGGATAACTGCCTGAAGGCAGCAGCTCACTACCCAAGAAACCCATTATCTCTTATATAAGTCTTTTCCAAATGTAAATGGACAACCCACCATCATCGGCTGCACAGTATTACTTTGCTATTACCAAGTCAAAGGAACTCTTGGGCCCCTTTCCATAGCCGCAAGTAAGGGCAGAGATGTTTCAGGTTATGACCAGGAGTGTAGGTCCGATAAGGACATAATATGCAGTTGGCTAGAAGATAGCAAGAAGGATGGTTCACAGTGCGGGAGTCCTCAGTCCATGGAGACACACGCTTACAATACTAATGGCTGGAACTAGCTAAATCCAGCTCTTCAGTGAGTCAATCTGAGCCAGGACTTATTGCAACAGTAAACTGTAAATACGTACCCACCCGCAAGCTGAGTGGCCGGAGATGGCAGTCAAACAGTTTTGACAAAGGAAAATGGGGCGTGGGGGACCAAGTCAGGATAAAGCTCATGCGGCAGTAGGCCCAGTAAAAAGAACATGTAAGGGAGACCAGGTGACCTGAACAGAACCTCACAATTGCTTTGAATATACGTTGGAAGACTATGGTTGGGAGAGTGTCCGACTCAGGCTCATCAATGTAAGCTACCAGGCTACTTCACATATGACTAGGCCCACCTCACGAGTTGGTATGGACATGTGGTCCCAGGACACTTGAATCGCCCCACCCTGACAAAACAGCATGAGGCTATCTTTCTGTAGGCTAACTGAAGCTACAAAGGCTTTCGGGTGAGCGTGAACCGCACAACACAGCAAGAACAGAGTATTTGACCACTCGATTACTCTGGAGGTTGCTCCCGAACATTGTCAGAGATTGTGAACTTATGAGTAGAAATAAGTGCTTTTTGAAGAAAAGGGAAGCTGTTGCCGATCGCAAAACCACTGACAGCATAAATACCTCCTGGTGGGTTCGCACCACATAAAAGCACTGTACTGATCATTTATAACCGATTATGTGAATTGTGAACATAATAATGCAGCTAATAAACTGCGGCCATGTGTACTCCACCCCAAGGTCTGGAAGTGTTATCATTACTGGAGGTGATCGGTGGTCAAGCGGCCCTTGTGAGACCACGTCGCTCATCTGGGGCAGGTTAGAGTCCTTGATTTTGGCAACTATTTCAGATTCAAAGCCTGTGTACCTGCTGTTTGTGCATGTCAAAACACCTGCTATGTACTGTGCACTTGCCCAGTCTCACATAGCCTGTACCACCGGCTGGTAACACTTGCCTGTGAAGACCAATATAGGCCTTGTGTCCCAACATCCCTTTTTGCTGACACTGAATACTAGGGCCAGAAATCCATCATCACAGGTCAATCCACTTCCAGGGCTTGCAGGGAAGAGAAAGGACTGCTATGTGCCATTTAGGACGAAAATTTATTTGTTCACCATTGGTTTGGTATAGTATGTCATCTACGCCCGGAGCAAATCACACAGTGGATTCGCCAAATTAAACATGTAAAATGATCATTGTTATATTTTTCAGTTATGAGCATTTCATAAAGTAACTTGGCAAATGCTTTAATCTTTAGTGGATCTGAGCACCTGCTGCAGGGATCTGGCATTCACAGATTTAAACAGCAATGAGTTCTTTCCTTTGGTGCCAATTAAGCGAAACAAGCATTTGCAATGCAATGCAATGGGTCTTGCATTTGCTCGAAATTAGAGCTATTAGCGTTGTAAATTCCTTACTAGACTTTTTTTATTGCCACATAAATTGAAAATAGAAAGTTAAACCTTAGTTGACAAAAGCAAGCCAATTAAAAGTGCTATGGCTGCCATTAGTATGAGCACGAAGGAGAGATACAAAAAGAAAAAAAAAGTTTGCTTGCAGTCAAACATATCGGCAATCTTGCAATTATCCATGTAAGAGGGGCAGCCTGCAAGGCGGTAACAAAACTGCCCCATGGAGGGACAAATGTAAAGCAGTTAACACTGATGATAAAGGATTTTTGAAAGGCAAGCCCAAAAACGAATGAAAGTGATGGCTGTGCAGTGGGCGTGGTTAAAACCCACAATACTTACAACAGGTCAAAGCGCGCGACCTAAAAATGAATGTGTTTCCTGACCCTTAAAAATGTTTATTATTATCGAACAAAATCCATTTATAACAACTTCAGAAACCAAAAGTTTGAGCTGAAACCTACAGGGATACACACTTATAACCAAGGCTCCCAGTTTTCCCTTTTTACTTATTTTTACAGCTAAATACAGACAGAAAACAATGTGATTATTGTCTGTTTTTTTTTTTAAGCAGAAAAATACAGAAAATTGTCCTTTTGTGAGAGACTCTCCATGCTTTTCTTAATATATTCCAGGCCAGCCGCTGAGCAGATAGAGAGCTTTGGGCGTTACAAAACAGAATGATAATTCCTTTATATAATATGCTAATATTCATCTCTGGGTGTAGTGTTTTGTAATAGTTGGCTGCTAACCCTGCTAAAATGCGAAAAGCATCAAAGTTTGAGTGCATGTTTATCAGTTAAATAAATATGGAAATAAATGGTTTTACGACTCCATTAATTATCAAGACACTAAATAAATATGGATAAATACCAATAAGATGGCAAAAAAAGAAATATGGATAAATACAGACGGAAATGTTAAAACAATTAAAACCCATAAATCTGGGAGCCCCACTTTATAACTTGCTGGCCACGTGCAGCTGTTTGCACGTGGCCATAACTCCCTAAGCTATTCTATCAGGCTGGTACCTTGTGACTGAGGGTGTTACAGAAAGATCTCTATAAGAACTGAGTAACAAAATTAGCCACCTTTCAATTACACACATTGTTCTGCATCAGTAACCTTAAGCATCTAAGCTATTTCGTGGTGAGTCCAACATTTGAACCGAGACTACACCCAGATCGTGCCAGCAAGAGTATTTAAACTTGTGGTATCTTGCGAGTACAACAATGTGGGATTGTGGTATCTTGCGAGTACAACAAGCTGCCCCTGGTTGGATAGACATAGATATATAAAACTGATGCCTCTTATTTATCCTAAAATAACAGCCTGTTTGTAACCAAATCAATAAATCTTAACAGCTTTACTGTCACATTTTTCACCTTGGGGAGAAGAGTTTGTAAAAAATAATGGAAATATATTCGAACACCACAAGGGATTCTTCCCTCCATGACGTCACCCCGTGAATGCATCTCTTTCTGATCCCACTGCCTTTATATTAGGGAAATAATTCTACCCCACCTGGGTGAGACCATCTGAACTTTGACCTTTCTAGGGCCCATGTACAATATCGAAGGTAACACCACCATGTTCCCCACATTGTCCACCCAGAGTGCTTGCCCTTGTTCCTATAGCTCCCTGGGCAGAAACAAATTGGGCACCCTCGGCTATGTTGGTGAATAAAAAAAGGCACCATTGAGGGACCTTTGTGTTCCAGTTCAACTACTAGGGTGTTGAAAACGAAGTGCAACAAGTAAAATAAAATGAGCTGATTCAAAGCACCACGGCGCCACAAGCGTGAGAGAGAAGGAGACACACAAAAGGAAAAAGAAGTTTGCTTGCAGTCAAATATATCCGCAAAGGTGCAATTATCCAAGTAACAAGGTTAGTCCCCAAGGCTGTAACAAAACTGCCCCAAGAAGGGACAAGTGTAAAGCATTCACCAATAATAATTAAGAATGTTTGAAAGGCAAGCCAATGAACGAGTGATAGTGATGGGCGTGAGGTGGTTGAAAGCCCACATCGATAGCAAGACGTCGCTGCTATGCTCGACCTAATCATTTACATTGATTCAGCCATTATAGAGTTTCCGATTGCAAATGTGCTATAGCACCGAAATGTGGAGCTCAGTCTCGACTTTGAGCAGACACTGGTATTCGATTTTCTGTGTAATGGTGTTACCGACAGCACACACATCTCATAAGTAACATATATGTTGTACGTAACAGTGCCGTGGACTACTTGTCACATCTCATATATAACACATATGACACAAGTAACAGCCCAATGGTCTGCACACGCATCTCGTGTGTAACACATATGTTATACTCAACAGTGTAATGGACTGCACACATGTCTCATTTTTACAGTCCTCCCCTCTACTTACCATTTGTAGGCTTCCAGGTCACTCTCATTTTCTGGCTTCTCATTGGCCAGCAGCATCAGGGTCACATCCTGTGGGTTCACTTCCTCTTTTCTGGCTGTTCCTTGGAGCCTGGCCGAACTACAGTTTCCGGTTGACGCCATTGGCTTTTGTCTGTGTTCTTTCACTGTCTGCATGCTTTTTGAGACACTTATTTTTTATTCATATTTCCACATTCCAGAAGAGTGTACATGCTTTTTGATGGTCTCCCTTCCTTCCTGTAACAGAGACAGTTCATCTATGTTATCGCTCCTACCAGCCCCATGGCACGCTCATCATGCATGCACTCTTCGTTTGCGAAGAGTGGCTGAGAAACATTTCATGTTTTTTTGAGAGAACAGCAGCTGACCCGGTGTTTCCAAGCAGTAAATATGCCTTTCCTGTCCTTAACTTGGATATTTGCATTGCCCTATGCTCTCTGCCAAGGAATTGGGAGCCAAAAGCTAAGCAGTAAGTCAGCTGTCTCATTCTGCAATAAATCATATTCTGTTTACAACTGGGAGTACTCGTGGAACTCAGAACACGCACACCTGGAATTCTCTTCAAAAGAACAAAAATTGTAAATCTAACCCACTCATTTGAGTAACCGTAGAGGTGTAAATCTAGAACAGTTTTTAAGAATCAGGTAGTGATGATTTATTTTTTTCTGCACTTATTTTATGTATTTTTCACCTAGTTTTAAGACCGAACAAACCTCCTCAACACTGCGTGTGACTCCAACATGCAGTGAGATTTTTTTTGTTTTAAGTTGGAAGCTGCCTGGGGTCAGCAGAGTGTTGGGAATTCACTGTTCGACTCCACAAGCAGAGCACAGGCATAGTTCGAAAGACACCAAGATAACTGTATTTCGCATGCACCTTAAGGCAAATTTGTAAATAACTGGAATCATGAGGCAATCAAGTACCAGTTTATGTTGCAGGATTGACTAAATGATGTTGCTAGAAAAGGCAAATGGCGCAGCATAATGTACATTCTATGGCAGTATCATTTTGCTATTCTGTCCTTTAACATGTGTTAACACTGAAAAGTTTAATCTCATTTGTAACAGTATAACACTCATTTTTTGATTAATAGAGTACAAACAATAGTGCCCAGAATAAAGTTGCAGTCACAATCCAAGACAGGGCAAGTTAAGCCTCTTAAGACAGACTTTTCTCAAAGACGTTCAACTATCACTGACATGTTTTGTCCACTTTAGGGATGGCCAGTGTGATATGTTCAGCATGATTTGGATCATCGAAGTTAGTGAGTGGAAGAATTATCAGTATGAAAGAGTGAAGATTTCGGTTCATTCTTCAGACATTAGCATCCACTTGATTGAATGATTCATGTGACTCCAGCAGGAAATAGCCCTCATTTTCCAGCTGGGTAGTCCGAAAATGATACTTAACTTACATTGCACGAAACATTCGCTTTGTGTAGTTTGAACTCTCCGAGGATTCTGTGATAGCGAAAACACAGCCTTGACTGATACAAGAGCTTTAAACGATGCAAGAGCTATTGTTTTTGATAAGGCATTTTGAACAGCAGCACGAGCAACTTTGCAGTATGGCTTAAAGTCAAGAAAAAAATGCTACATGGCAGTAAACACTGCCAGAACGCATTTTTCTCGACTTTAGGCCATGAATAAGGCATTGACAAAGCCAATAGATCTTGCATAGGCGAAATCTATTGGCTTTGCCAATGCTTGTTAATGCTGTGTTCGTATATTCGGTTATATAAGATAGTTGACCCTGTGTTCGATGTGTATGTCCGTGTGCCTGTCCTTGAGTGATTGTAAAAACAACTTAAAACCAGCACTTGGGTGACTAATATTTTCATTATTTATTAATAGGGGGTTTGTAAAGAACTGCTAGCCACCCATCAGAGGCCTCAGAGTGCTAATATTAGAAATGTAACTTCCTTTAAAAATAGGCCTTGGCAAACCGACTAGCTTTTACGTTTTACAAAAACTGAAAGCACTTCTTTTTTATTAGATCAGTGGTGGGCGAGGTTCAACATACAACAAACACCGGCAATATGGTTAGTTCTGGCTTTAATGTGCTAATGCATACAGATGCAGACGCAAATAAATTCTGTGTGTGATAACGATAAAGCCAAACTTACTGCCTTTGCAAACATGTGTTCTGTTTTTCTGCCTAGCATGGTGGAACCAGGCATGAAAAATCAGCGGCAGAAGCCACGCTTTAAATAGGGCAGTGCTTCTACCTCAATGAATTAGCAGTCCAGTAGTGGACGGGTCGCTGGACAGAGGGTTTTAGAGGCCAAGCAGCTGAGACTCCTTTGTCAGCTACATGGTGGGCCCCCACCCCTAAATGAGGTGGTGGAACAGTGGATTTGGTGGGACAGGAGTCTCACCAATTTGGAGCGGGCTCCCACCCTGCCAACAGTAGACAAGGCCTTAGTCTTCTCTTGGACTATCTATAATTAAAGAGCTATCAGTGCTATATAGAGTTCGATGACGTGTACTTCATACAGCTTAATATCAGGTTGTTTATTACTTATTTTAGGAAGCAACTGCAATACAAGACCCACAAGTGCCACAATCATCCTAAAGGGAACTTTGTACTTGAAGCCCTGATAAACGATAATACAATTTATGTGAAATTATATTGTATTGAAGGCATGCTAATATCTTTCTGTTGGTGCATTGATATAGTTAAACATGGTGCTAATTATGTTTTACGTTATTAGGTTTAAAATCATACTTGAAAAGATTAAAACTGTCATTAATGAAGACACGCGATATGTGAAAGGCTGCCTGAATATGAGGACACAGAAGTGTTATGCAGTAAAGCCGAATGTCAATGAATTCCTTGATATAGCTAGAAGAACATATGCAGAAATTGTGGACGACATAGCAGGTATTTCTAGAGTTAGCAAATATCAAGGGGATGGCTGGGTGGGTGAGATTGCAGAGGGGGGAATATTTGTTTTTTAACAGAGGACTTACCGTTTGTTGGTGCCATCCTCTCATGCTGCCTCGCTCGCCCTCCTTTCCTGTTCTGGTGCTGCTGGAACACCTGAATAGCCTCCCCAGCAATCCTAGTGCTGCTTTCATGGTAAAGCTAGCATGAAAGCAGCACCAGGATTGGTCTGAGCAGCAGTGACTGCTGCTGAGGCACAACCCTGGGGCCTGTGCAGTTTCTCCAGTCTGACTCTGTACACAGCTGGGCTGGAGAAACCTAAGTGCGCATATGTGTTTGGATGGCCATCTTAGGCCGTCCAAGCACACATGCGCAGTTAGTGCACACAATTCCTCACCCCACTTCCCACCTCCCGAGGCCCAGCCCCTTTCTTCACATGTTGGCTGAGCCAGCAGCAGAAAAATAAACCAATATTCAAGTTTAATTTTGAGAGTTAGATTTCAGATGAGGGATTGTTCATTTATAGTTTACTTGAGTCAGGTTTACTGATTTTTGTTCTTCCATTGGTGGGGTTTTATCAGTACAAGGAAGGTTTTTAGGACTCCCTTTTATTCTATTCTGTTATTCTGCCTTGTAGGCATGCGTGAGGATCTTGAACTGGCATCTCTTCTAGATGGGGAGCCAGTGAAGGATTATGAGGTGGGGAGTGGTGCGGGTTCATTTGGGGAGGCCAGGGACGTATCTAGCTGCCACATTGTGTATGGTCTGGTATCTTTTGAGGAGTTGGGTGGAGATCCCGGAGTAGAGTGCATTGCCGTAGTTGAGGCAGCTGGTGAAGAGGCCCTGGGTAACGTTTTTTCTGGTGTTGACAGAGATCCACCTGAAAAATTCTGAAAAGCATGTGGACAATGGGGAAGCAGGAGGAGGTGACCGTTGATTTGTTGCTTCATGGTCCGTTGGCTGTTGAAGGTTGATGCCGAGGTTGCGTGCGATACCAGTTGCCATCAGGATGGGTCCAAGTTCGGCTGGCCACCAACTGTGGTCCCAAATGAATGTGTTTCTCCCAAAGATCAGTACTTCTGTTTTGTCTGGGTTGAGTTTGAGGCAATTGGCTCTCATCCAGTTGGCTATGATGGTCATGGCATCACAGAAGTTTGTTCTGGTGGTGGGAGGCGGTCTTTGGTGAGTGAGAGGATGAGCTGTGTATCATCTGTGTAAGATATGATGTTGAGACTGTGGAATATGATGATGTCTGCTAGGGAGGTCATGTAGGTGTTGAACACTGTGGGGCTGAGGAATGATCCTTGGGGTATGTCGCATATGATGTTCTTGGGTTCAGAGGTGAAAGGAGGTAGCCAGATGCTGTAAGTGCGTCCTGTAATGAAGGAGGTAATCCATTTGAGGGCTTTTTCTTGTATGCTGATGTTGAAGAGTCTGTTGATGAGGGTGTGGTGGGAGACAGTGTTGAATGCTGCTGAGAGGTCGAGGTGGCTCAGGGCAGCTCTCTCCCTGCAATCATGGAGAATTCTGACATCACTTGTAGCTGCGATCAGTGGATTCTCTGTGCTATGGTTGGCTCAGAAGCAAGATTGGGAGATGTCAATCAGGTAGTTTTGTTCCAGATATTCAGTGCACTGTTGGTTGGTGGCCTTCTTTAGCACATTGGCAGGGTAAAGGAGCAGAGAGATCAGTCAATAATTTTTGAGTTCGCTGGGGTTGGTGAAGGGTTTCCTTAGGAGGGGTCTAATCTCTACGTTCCATCTTTCTGGGAAGACTGCCGTGGTGATAGAGGTATTGAGGATGCTGGTGAGTTCTGTACTGATGTAATTGGTTGAGAGGTTGAAAAAGTGGTGGGAGAATAGATTGGTGGGTGCCCCAGAGTGGGTAGATGACATGATGGCTGTGGTGGTTTGCGTGGTGAGCAGTGACCATGCAGTGATGCTCTCTTTGTGCCATGCTCTCTTTCACCTTCTCTGTCTACCTCCCACCTTTCTCTCCGTCTACTGTATACACATTCTTATGAAATAGAGTGGAACTGTAGGAATTCATTTTTCTAATAGTTATGCAGTCTTTTCTCAAATTTCATTTTATGAACAAAAGCTGTTAAAGAAATATTTAGATTTTTATGTGAAGTAGAGGTAGGTTGTATCGCAGTGTAAAATAATTTCCGTACATTTACTGGGAAATATGTTGCTAATCCTGACTTTAAAATGCTGTTGCATGCAGGCATAATTTGTGCATACTCGCGTTTCTGCGCGTTAAAACATGAAAGTCAGACTGTTAAAACAGGAGCTCAGGACGATTCAAATGTTATTGCCCATAATTGAGACTGCTGAAGAGTTTCACTGGACAGGTTAAATTATGGGGCTATGGGTAATTGCATCCTTTCGGATGTTTAATGCAGTTTCAGGGCTAACTTTGCAGCCACAGAGCACTGTTTAAACCTACAACTTCTGTTGAGTAAGAATATCACTGTTAAGTACAGTGCTGCCCATTTACCATCTATGGACCTTAGTCTGTGTTCAGTTATGTTATTCATACCAAGTTATGGTCCAGTATGATCAACCTTGGTTCTGAACGTGATATTGTTACATTTTTGACTTTACGGTTCAATTTTACAGCTCAGGTAAGATTTGGTTCACAAGGGGAATGTTCTGATTCATTATTACTAACCCATGCAGTGCTTCAGGGATGGGTTCTGGCACCATTTCTTTTTATATTATATATTTGTATGTTTAATCTCAAAATGGCCTTGTTATGCTCAAAATTGGCACTCACACTCTAATTATTCTCTTAAATGCATATGATGCTTTTTTGATGGGTAGTACAGCCAATAAGTGGCACCTACTTCTAAATTGTTTTGCAGAGTTCATGATCAAGTTACAAATTTGTCTGAATCTTATGCTGTGGTCGTGGTTCTGAAATACACCAAGAACAATTGCATTATTATTAGAGGAAAGACACTTAGCAGAGGTTGCTCTTTTTCCGATTTGTGAGACACTTATAATTCTATGTCGGGACCGGAGGTTTCGGATTATGCTTTCTCTTTCTTTACTGTCAACACACAGCAGCCAATAATAAAAACAGCACTACATTTCCCAACAGCTTTGCAGTCTCGTTATGACCCCTAATCAGGGCCCACCAGCTAGTATATAGAGCATGAGCACTAAAGTGGGTCCTCTTTCTTTGAGGCTTCATGCAGAGCTAAGTACTTTCACTTTTTTCCCTTACACTATTATGGATTGACACTATTGTTGTATACATGTTGGGTGCGGCTTATTACCTTCAGGCGCCTTCGTTTTGTTGGACTGTTTCTCGCGCTCGTAGCACATGTGTCATGTTGGCATCGGCATAAATTTAGACGATTTTCATTGCCGCCAGTGAGGAGTACCAGGGGAGGCCGCGCGAGTGTTTGGAGCAGTCCTCTTTCTGTTGCCGTTCTCCCACATGCACATGGACCCGTTTTTGAGTTTGGTGCAAGTGCGCTTCGGCAACAGAAGGAAGTTTTCAGTTTTTGCTCCATTTGCCCCCTGCTCTACGTCTGGAGGGGCTGAAATAAACAATTGAGCTTGGCTCTAGGGGATTCTGGTGCTTCCTCCTCTGCTTCTGATCTAAAAATACCGGCAGGGACGTTTTAAGCTCCCTTGTAGCACCTGGGTGTCCCCCCTATTGATATTAACAGTGCACATTCACTTGGGACCTCTATTATATTATATTATATTATATATTGCACTGGAAAACATGGCCCAACAATACCCAGATGATGACCAGTATGGGGCTTATGATACTGGACAATATGATCAGCACATGCAAGAGCGCCTTGAGGAGGCATTGGACTTACATGCTCAAGATTCTGTAAATAAGGCTTTAATGAAAGCCCTGTGCCTGTTTGCGCAACCTATTTTCAACTTTGGCGTTAGGTGCTTTGGCGCTGGCTCAGGTAACCTCACCCCTGTAGAGGTCAATATAAATGAGCCTGGCCAGTCATCATCATATGACCCTTTTGAATAGTCCATTAATACGATCCTGAATGATCACGAGTATGACGCCTTTCGGAGTCATAAAGCCACTACTTCCTTTCAAACTACCCAGAATACATCTGATGAGTCCTATTCTTATGATTCGGATGATAATTCGACTCCTGACAAAACCCAGGGCAAGCGCAAGCGTAAGACTCATCACGGTGAGAACCCTTTGATCCCCCCCCCCCAGTAAGAATTTACAATTTGATCCTGATGCTATAGTACGGAATGGACCCCATGTCAAGAGGTGGTGGGGTATGTTCAATCCAGACTCCAGAAAAGTTTTGAGAAGGACATTTGCAACATGCTGCGATCTGAGTGCCCTAGCCCTGTTCTCTCCGGCAAAGTTGCGGAGACACCTGCACTGGATCCTCACATGGTGACCCTCCTTAAAAAATATGCCAAGTGTGAGAAAGTAGCCTCTTTCTAGCCTTGTTACCCCCACTTTTGGCCTGTTTGTGAGTATATGTCAGGGTGTTTTCACTGTCTCACTGGGATCCTGCTAGCCAGGGCCCAGTGCTCATAGTTAAGACCCTATGTTTTCAGTATGCTTGTTATGTGTCACTGGGACCCTGCTAGCCAGGACCCCAGTGCTCATAGGTTTGTGGCCTATATGCATGTGTTCCCTGTGTGATGCCTAACTGTCTCACTGAGGCTCTGCTAACCAGAACATCAGTGGTTATGCTCTCTCTTTACAAATTGTCACTAACAGGCTAGTGACCAATTTCACCAATTCACATTGGCATACTGGAGCACCCGTTTAATTCCCTAGTACATGGTACTAAGGTACCCAGGGTATTGGGGTTCCAGGAGATCCCTATGGGCTGCAGCATTTCTTTTGCCACCCATAGGGAGCTCTAACAATTCTTACACAGGCCTGCCACTGCAGCCTGAGTGAAATAACGTCCATGTTATTTCACAACCATTTACCACTGCACTTAAGTAACTTATAAGTCACCTATATGTCTAACCTTTACCTGGTAAAGGTTGGGTGCTAAGTTACTTAGTGTGTGGGCACCCTGGCACTAGCCAAGGTGCCCCCACATCGTTCAGGACAAATTTCCCGGACTTTGTGAGTGTGGGGACACCATTACACGCGTGCACTGGACATAGGTCACTACCTATGTACAGCGTCACAATGGTAACTCCGAACATGGCCATGTAACATGTCTAAGATCATGGAATTGTCACCCCAATGCCATTCTGGCATTGGGGTGACAATTCCATGATCCCCCGAATCTCTAGTACTGCCAAACTACCTTTCCCGGGGTTTCACTGCAGCTGCTGCTGCTGCCAACCCCTCAGACAGGTTTCTGCCCTCCTGGGGTCCAGCCAGGCCTGGCCCAGAAAGGCAGAACAAAGGACTTCCACAGAGAGAGGGTGTTACACCCTCTCCCTTTGGAAAAAGGTGTCAGGGCTGGGGAGGAGTAGCCTCCCCCAGCCTCTGGAAATCATTTGATGGGCACAGATGGTGCCCATCTCTGCATAAGCCAGTCTAGCCCTGCTCTGGCGTGAAACTGGACAAAGGAAAGGGGAGTGACCACTCCCGTGACCTGCACCTCCCAGGGGAGGTGCCCAGAGCTCCTCCAGTGTGCTCCAGACCTCTGCCATCTTGGAAACAGAGGTGCTACTGGCACACTGGACTGCTCTGAGTGGCCAGTGCCAGCAGGTGACATCAGAGACTCCTCCTGATAGGCTCTTACCTGTGTTGCTAGCCTATCCTCCTTCCTAAGTAGCCAAACCTCCTTTTCTGGATATTTAGGGTCTCTGCTTTGGGGAATTCTTTAGATAACGAATGCAAGAGCTCATCAGAGTTCCTCTGCATCTATCTCTTCACCTTCTGCCAAAGGATCGACCGCTGACTGCTCAGGACGCCTGCAAAACCGCAACAAAGTAGCAAAGACGACTACTGCAACCTTGTATCGCTGATCCTGCCGCCTTCTCGACTGTTTCCTGGTGGTGCATGCTCTGGGGGTAGCCTGCCTCCTCTCTGCACTTGGAGCTCTGAAGAAACCTCCCGTGGGTCAACGGAATCTTCCCCCTGCAACTGCAGGCAACAAAAGACTGCATCACCAGTCCTCTGGGTCCCCTCTCAGAACGACGAGCATGGTCACCGGAACTCAGCAACTCTGTCCAAGTGACTCCCACAATCCAGTGACTCTTCAGTCCAAGTTCGGTGGAGGTAAGTCCTTGCCTCCCCACGCTAGACTGCATTGCTGGGTACCGTGTGATTTGCAGCTGCTCCGGCTCCTGTGCACTCTTCCAGGATTTCCTTCGTGCACAGCCAAGTCTGGGTCCCCGACACTCTAACCTGCAGTGCACAACCTCCTGAGTAGTCCTCCGGCGTCGTGGGACTCCCTTTTGTGTCTTCGCGTGAGCTCCAGTTCACTCCTCTTCGTAGTGCCTGTTCTGGCACTTCTGCGGGTGCTGGCTGCTTCTTTGAGGGATTCCTGACTTGCTGGGCGCCCCCTCTGTCTCCTCATCCAAGTAGCGACATCCTGGTCCCTCCTGGGCCACAGCAGCATCCAAAAACCCTAACCGCGACCCTTGCAGCTAGCAAGGCTTGTTTGCGGTCTTTCTGCATAGGAACACCTCTGCAAGCTTCTTCACGATGTGGGACATCCATCCTCCAAAGGGGAAGTTTCTAGCCCTCTTCGTTCTTGCAGAATCCACAGCTTCTACCATCCGGTGGCAGCTTCTTTGCACCCTCAGCTGGCATTTCCTGGGCATCTGCCCAATCTCAACTTTGTCGCGACTCTTGGACTTGGTCCCCTTGTTCCACAGGTACTCTCGTCCGGAAATCCACTTTGGTTGCATTGCTGGTGTTGGTCTTCCTTGCAGAATTCTCCTATCACAACTTCTGTGCTCTCTAGGGAATATAGGTGCACTTTACACCTACTTTTCAGGGTCTTGGGGTGGGCTATTTTTCTAACCGTCACTGTTTTCTTACAGTGCCAGCGACCCTCTATGAGCTCACATAGGTTTGGGGTCCATACGTTATTCGCATTCCACTTTTGGAGTATATGGTTTGTGTTGCCCCTATACCTATGTACTCCTATTGCAATCTACTGTAACTTTTGCATTGCTTGCATTACTTCCTTTTGCTATTACTGCATATTTTTGGTATTGTGTACATATATCTTGTATATGTTTGCCATCCTCATACTGAGGGTACTCACTGAGATACTTTTGGCATATTGTCATAAAAATAAAGTACCTTTATTTTTAGTATATCTGTGTATTGTGTTTTCTTATGATATTGTGCATATGACACCAGTGGTATAGTAGGAGCTTTGCATTTCTCCTAGTTCAGCCTAAGCTGCTCTGCTATAGCTACCTTCTATCAGCCTAAGCTGCTAGAAACACCTCTTCTACACTAATAAGGGATAACTGGACCTGGTACAGTGTAAATACCCCTTGGTACCCACTACAAGCCAGGCCAGCCTCCTACACCAAGGATCTGAAAAAAGGCATTGATAGAGCCTGGCGGGGATGTCACGACAAGTTGTTAGATATTTCTGGTCCCCTCACTAAGAATTTAGATTTGGCAGTTCAGGCTAAAGAGACTCAAGAAACAATAGATCCTGACGTCCTTTTAGAATGGGCCCAAAGAGCCATCTGTTTATTAGGAAACGTCAATTGCTCGATTTCCACGGAATGTAGAAAGTCTCTTCTGCTGCGTATTGATCCCAAATTGGCGGAGTTGGTGCCTTCTGATGCAGGTACAGCGGCTAACTGTCTTTTGTTTGGTGACAGATTCGTCAAAGACCTGGCCGAATATGTGGCTACCTTCTCGGCTTTGGATACGGCCCAAACTTTAAACAAGAAGGTATTTAACAGTGGCCTTTTTTGCAGGGCCAGAAACTTCGGTTGTCAAGCGCCAGGCCGGTTCAATTCCCAGACTTCCCGTCCATACTATGGAGGCAGAGGGGTCTCCAGCTACCAAACCAACTCCAACTTTTACCCATTGAGAGGAAGAGGCTACAGAGGTCACAATCCCAGAGGGCCTCACAGAGGAGGATAGTACAACCAGAGTTCCTCTCAATCAGGTAACAATTCTTCCTTCTGGGGAGATTTTTCTGAAGGGGTAGAGTGAGTATGTCTGTGCACAACTGCTCTTTGATCACACATGATGTATGGGTACTAGAGACGGAAGCAGATTATCATCTAGAATTTTATTCAACTCCTGAACAAACGTTCATTCCGTCCCCCTCTCAGTTTTTCCCATCAAGAGAGTGCTTTTATAGATCAAGAAGTAGAAGCTCTTCTTCAGAAAGGGACCATTGTTCCTTCTCACCCTCATCCCAGAGGGTGCATCAGTATGATCTTTCTCGTCCAAAAGAAAGGAGGGGGTTCTCGCTTGGTGCTCAGTCTTCGTCAATTCAACACGTGGATTGTGTACCGGCATTTCAAAATGGAAGGCATTCATCTCCTCCGAGATCTATTGTTAGAGGGTGACTGGATGGTCCGTGTGGACCTCAAAGACGCTTACCTGACCATTCCTATTTTCGCTCGTCATCGGCGTTTCCTTCAGTTCCTTTGGCGGAAAAGGTGTTACAAGTTCTCAGCTCTTCCTTTCAGACTGTCTTCCGCCCCTTGGTGTTTCACCAAGATCATGCGCCCAGCTATGCAGTGGCTCAGAGAAAAGGGTATACATCTCATAGTTTATCTCAACGACATTTTCATCATTGCACAAGATAAGGTTCTTTACAACTTTCCTGGAAGATTCAGATTCTTCAGGATTTAGGTTTCATTATAAACACAGAGAAACCCCAGTTAGAGCCTTCCCAAAAAATAGATTTTTTGAGGGTTCAGGATGGATTCCATCTCGACCCAATTGAAACTCCCTTTGACCAAGAGACTAGCTATCAATAAGGAGTTGAAGAAAGTGTTGTTTGTTCCTTTGATTTCCTTGAGGATTCTTGCCGGATTGGTAGGCCTCCTGGCTTCATCTATTCAAGCCATCTTTCCAGGCCCTCTGCATTATTGGGTCCTTCAGAGACTGAAGATTATGCATCTCCGAAAAGGTCTTTCCTACTCCGGACTGATTGTTTTATCTCAGGAAGCCTGAACGGAGCTTCAGTGATGGTTGGCTCATATGGATGCTTGGAACAGCAAGGCAATTTTTGCCTCTGTTCTGGAGATTGCCATAGAATCAGATGCCAGTAGATGAGGCTTGGGAGCCAGATGTGGGCAGATGTAGACAGGGGGTCGGTGGTCCCCAGAGGAACTTCAACTACACATCAATTGTCTAGAACATCTAGCAGGCTTTTTTGCGGTGAAGACACTGTCCCCGATCAATACAAAATGTTGTATCCTCCTGAAAATGGACAGCATTTCGGCAGTGAGGTATATCAACAAACCTGGGGGGACAGGGTCCAAGATGTTAGCAGAAATTGCGAAGGACTTTTGGCACTTCTGTCTAGCTCATCAAATTTCGATCACAGTGGAGCACATCCTGGGCAAAGTAAATGTAGTAGCAGTTTGGAATTCTCGATAAGCCAAGATGTCAGCGATTTGGAGATTACACTCCAGAGTATTTCAGTTTCTGAATCTTCTTTGGGGTCCTTGCTCAGTGGTTCTGTTTGCTTCCCACCTGAATGCTCAGCTTCCACGCTTTTACAGTTGGAGATCGGATCCGATGGCTCTTAGCTCGGACGCCTTCCTTCAGTCCTGAATGGGGAATTGAAGTATGCTCCCCCTTTCTCTCCCCCCTTTTCCATGATTCACCGAGTTCTCTCCCAGGTCCTTCGTCAGAAGGTGGAGATGATCTTGGTAACCCCATGCTGGAAGGCCCATTCGTGGTTTCCAGTGGCATTGTCCCTTTGCTGTGCTGCTCCGGTGTGAATTCTGAGATCGGTGGAACTTTTATTGGACCCAATGGGGCATCCACATCCTATCATTCTGGAGGAGAAATTGTCAATCATGGCATGGAGAATCTCAGGGTATCAGAGCAAGTCTCAGAGGTTTCGGAGGACACTAGATTCTTCCTCTCTCAATCCCTGGCACCTAGTACACATAAAAGATATGCCTCTGCCTGGAAACGATGGTTAGATTGGTGCAGTGAGAGGAGTTTGGATCCCTTAGGGGCCTCAGTGCAGATGATTGCTAATATCTTGTCCCAGTTAGCAGCGCAAGGTTTAGCTTACAGGATGGTTACCAATTTTAGGTCAGCTATTTCGGATAAACACCCTTGAGTGGATAGTAAGTCTGTTGGGGAACATCCTTTAATATGTAAACTTCTACGTGATATACGCTTGGTACGTCCTCCTCAAGCAAAGTTTTCATGCTTGTGGGATGTTAATATAATTTTGAAATTCCTTATTGCATGGCCAGCCAATGAGGGTTTATCAAGAAAACAATTATCAGCAAAATTAACTATGTTACTTTGTCTGATTTCATGTCGAAGATTATTGGACGTCAAAACCCTGGACATTGCAGGTAGGGTTTTTACTCCTTCAGGAGTTTCTTATCTGATCTCTAAATGCACAAAATCGAATTCTACATGTATTTCTTATCCAAGTTTTAGAGACAGTTCTAAATTATGTGTGGTGAATTGTTTAACCCCTCGGGTGCCCTGGGTGTAACGGTTACGTCCTGGGCAGCACCACTCGGGTGCCCAGAACGGCCCAGGAGGTAACCGTTACATCCAGATAGGGTTCGTCGGGGAAGCGCAAGCGCTCCCGCTGGAGGCCTTGCACCCCCCTCCACTGGGCAGGGATGGAAGGAGAATCACTTCCCCTTCCACCCCCGCTCCCCCTTCTGACCGTCCCATGGCATCTGATGACGTCAGCGTGCGATCGCGCGCTGACCTTATCAGAGGCTTACCCCTCCTACCACTCCACACTGGAAGCTCAGCGGAGGAGGGGCCGAGAGAGGCATCAAAGGAAAGGAAAGGCATTTCCTTTCCTTTGATGTCTTTCTCAGCATTTCTGCTGCCCGATCGCGATGCGATCAGGCAGCAGAAATGCCACTAGACACCAGGGAGTTTGTTATTTTTTTTATTTATATATAAGGGGAGTGGCCCCTTGGGCAAGGGCTGCTTCCCAGGGGGACAATTTATTTTTAGGCCATTTCGGCCTATTATAATTAGGTAGATCTGCCCCCAGGGGGGGCATAAACCGCTAGACACTAGGGATTTTGTTTTGTCAGTTTCACATGAGGGCAGCGACCCCGTAGACAAGGGTCACTCCTCTGGGGGGGGCAAATTTGTTTTAGGCTGATCTGCCTATTGTAATTAGGCTGATCCGCCCCTAAGGGGGGCAGAAACCCCTAGACACCAGGGATTTTTTTTTTGCTTATTATATTTATTTATATGGGGGGCTCGACCCATTAGGGTCGCCCCCTGGGGAGCAAATTGTCTTTAGGCAAATTTGAGGTTTGCTGAAGATTCTGGGTAAGAAAACACTTGGGGATCCACACAAGTCACACCTCCCTGGACTTCCTTGGGTGTCTAGTTTTCAGAAATGTCTGGGTTTGGTAGGTTTGCCTGTATAACTGCTGATCCCAGGATCAAAAACGCAGGTGCCCCCGCAAAAACAGGTAGTTTTGTATTTGATCATTTTGATGTGTCCAGATAGTGTTTTGGGGCATTTCCTTTCACGGGCACTAGGCCTACCCACACAAGTGAGGTACCATTTTTATCAGGAGACTTCGGGAAACGCTGGGTGGAAGGAACTTTGTGGCTCCTCTCAGACTCCACAACTTTCTGTCACCGAAATGTGAGGTAGAAGTATTTTTTTGGCCACATTTTTAGGTTTGCAAAGGATTCTGGGTTACAGACCTGGTGAGAGCCCCACAAGTCACCACATGCTGGATTCCCCTAGGTGTCTAGTTTTAAAAAATGCACAGGTTTGGTAGGTTTCCCTGGGTGCTGGCTGAGCTTGAGGACAAAATCCACAGCTTGGCACTTTGCAAAAAACAGCTCTGTTTTCTTTGGGAAAATGTGATGTGTCGTGTGTTTTGGGGCATTTTCTGTTGCGAGCGCTAGGCCTACCCACACAAGTGAGGTACCATTTTTATCGGGAGACTTTGGGGAACGCTGGGTGCAAGAAAATTTGTGGCTCCTCTCAGATTCCAGAACTTTCTGTCACTGAAATGTGGGGAAAATGTGTTTTTTTGGCCAAATGTTGAGGTTCGCAAAGGATTCTGAGTAACAGAACCTGGTGAGAGCCCCACAAGTCACCCCATCTTGGATTCTCTTAGGTGTCTAGTTTTGAAAAATGTGCAGGTTTGGTAGGTTTCCCTGGGTGCCTGCTGAGCTAGAGGCCAAAATCCACAGCTAGGCACTTTGCAAAAAACAGCTTTGTTTTCTTTGGGAAAATGTGATGTGTCCATGGTGTGTTTTGGGGCATTTTCTGTCGCGAGCACTAGGTCTACCCACACAAGTGAGGTTCCATTTTTATCAGGAGACTTCGGGGAACGCTGGGTGGAAGGAAATTTGTGGTTCCTCTCAGATTCCAGAACTTTCTGTCACTGAAATGTGGGGAAAAAGTGTTTTTCGGCCAAATTTTGAGGTGTGTAAAGGATTCTGAGTAACAGAACCTGGTGAGAGCCCCACAAGTCACCCCATCTTGGATTCCCCTAGATGTCTAGTTTTAAAAAATGCACAAGTTTGGTATATTTCCCTAGGTGCCATCTGAGCTAGAGATCAAAATTCACAGCTAGACACTTTCCAAAAAACACGTCAGTTTTCAATTAGGCCTGCCAATGCAAGTGAGGTACCATTTTTATCGGGAGACTTGGGGAAACACAGAATAGCAGAACAAGTGTTCTTGCCCCTTGTCTTTCTCTACATTGTGTCCTTCCAAATGTAAGACAGTGTGTAAAAAAGACGTATATTTGAGAAATGCCCTGTAATTCACATGCAAGTATGGGACCGAGAATTCCGAAATGTGCAAATAACCACTTCTTCTCAACACCTTACCTTGTACCCATTTTGGAAATACAAAGGTTTTCTTGATACCTATTTTTCACTCTTTATATTTCACCAAATGAATTTCTGTGTACATGGTATAGAATGAAAACCCTTTGCAAGGTGCAGCTCATTTTTTGGCTCAGGGTACCTAGGGATCTTGATAAACCTACAAGCCCTATATATCCCCACAACCAGAAGAGCCCAGCAGACGTACCGGTATTTTGGTTTCACAAATCTGACATCACAGGAAAAAGTTACAGAGTAAAACATAAAGAAAATGGCTGTTTTTTTCAGCTCAATTTCAATATCATTTAATTTCAGCTGTTATTTTCTGTAGCAAAACCTTGTAGGATCTCCACACCTTGCTGAATTCAGAATGTTGTCTACTTTTTAGAAATGTTTAGCTCTCCGGGATCCAGCATTGGTTCCATAACCATTTCTCTCACTAACTGGAAGGAGACTAAAAGCACAAAAATGGTAAAAATGGGGTATGTCCCAGTAAAATGCCAAAATTGTGTTGAAAAATGTGGTTTTCTGATTCAATTCTGCCTGTTCCTGAAAGCTGGGAAGATGTTGATTGTAGTACCGCAAACCCTTTGTTGATCCCATTTTCAGGGAAAATATCACAAGCCTTCTTCTGCATCCCTTTTTTCCAATTTTAAATTAAAAAAACAATATTTTCGCTGTATTTTGGCTAATTTCTTGGTCTCCATCAGGGGAACCCGTAAACTCTAGGTACCTCTAGAATCCCTAAAATGTTGGACAAAAAGGACACAAATTTGGCGTGGGTAGCTTATGTGGACAAAAAGTTATAAGGTCATAAGCACGACCTGCCCCAAATAGCCAAAAAAAAGGCCTGGCACCTGAAGGGGAAAAGGCTTGACAGTGAAGGGGTTAAAAGTGTATGAAGATGTCACTTGTGAATTCCGTAGAGAGTATTCTGGACAATTATTGATTTCACTGCAAAAACCCTTTGGCCCTGTGTCTTCAGCGACTTTAGCTAGATGGGTCAGGTGGTTATTACAAGAAGCAGGAAAAGATGTTTCTGTTTTTGGGGCTCATTCTATTAGAGGTGCTATGGCTTCAAAAGCCTTTAATTCAGTGTTCAGATTGGAAGATATTATGACAGCGGCAGATTGGTCTTCAGACTCTACTTTTAAGTTTTTTTAATCATAAACCAATTGTAGATGTGGCTTCCGAGGTTATAGCTCAGCTTTAAACTAGCATAGTCCAAAGCCTCTGGTCCTGACATAGAATCAAAAAGTTTCTAGCTTGCACGACAAGAATTTTCAGTTCTATTAGGGACATGGAGGCGAGGATTATCCCACCCGTGATATGGGTAGCATTTGCAGTTAATGTCTATGGCATATTGTGTTATGAAGTTGCCCCACCCAATATAGTAGGATGCATTTTCTCAGCTTTGGGATGTTATGCCATTTGTTTCTTTTTTACAGATGAGAAAACCACTTGAAAGATTTCGGCTGAGATCTTCATTAATTCCAACATGGAGAACTGTTTGGTTCTGAGTTGCACCGGTTGTGCTGTTTTACTTCCTTTGCCAAGAAGAAACCATGGGTTTGCGCCGTGACTACGTTGGTTGGTGTTGGTTCATGTCTTCAATTTTGGAACTAACATGAGCAAAGAAAGAGGATGGACTTTAGTGTTCATGCTCTATACACTAGATGGTGGGTCCTGATTGGGGGGTCATAACGAGGCCACAAAGCTGTTGGTAAATGTAGTGCTGTTTTTTTATTGGCTGCTGTGTGTTGACAGTAAAGAAAGCTAAAGCAGAATCCTCGCCTCTGTGTCCTTAATAGAATTGTAAATTCTTGTTGCGCAAGCTAGAACATTTTTGATTGTTCTCTAAATTGGCGCCACATTGTGACGTGCAGGAGACTACAGTTAGTGAAATCTGTTGGTGCCTTTTTTAGGTCTTGCTTAAGAGCATGCATGCGCTGTTTATTGTGAGGGGGTATTGTATACAGTAAAGGGCTTGAAGCACCCCCCCCCCCTTACTTGGTTCGCTTCATCTTCATTCTTCAATGCGGCCTTTTAATGGGGTATCAGAGGCCATTGCTTCAGTTCAGTTCCTTCAATGGAGCAGGACGAAGTACAAATTAATTAAACTTAAGTAGCGGCCCCCCTTCTCGTGCTATGATTATGATGCTAGTTCTTTTTTCCCACCCTCCCAAGTGCCTCTTGCTTTGCAGCGAAGACAACCTGATGATATAGAAGCTCTTATCACGAGCTGTAAGTACGTTACATTCATTTTTTTATTTCATGGTTGTTTATTTAGGCACGGAGACATTAAACAACATTAGATTCATCGTTATTTCATTTTTTGGTTTAAGCCTGGGGAGTTTAAGTGATTTGCTCAGACTGACAGGGTGTTGAGCCAACATCGAGACTCCAACCTGGCCGCCTGTGCAATTTTCCAGCATTTGGTGCTTTGAACTGAGTTGAGCCACCCGGCCTGTACTCTGTCATTGAATAAGTCACTGCTTCCCCCTTAGATGCTCCCTCGTTGTTATTACTTGTTTTCTGGAGATGAGACCTTTTTCTTCATTAAGTGAAGCACGTCTTTTAACTCTGCAGCAGGTGCTTATTAATCGAAAGTTATTTTTCAACACAGCCCCTCCCCTTTCCAGGTCAGCGGATAGTGCGGTCGCCTCACGTGCACTGCCCTAATATCGGTCCTGCTTCAGTGAGCTCATTAACATCAGCAATGTATTCCTTCCTTTCCATCCAGATTGAACTTTACTGGAGTAGCCAAAGGAATGCATTTGTGTACTTGTTGTGCATCCTTACTTTCACAGAACGCATACTTCAGAACTACTTTACCAACTGAGGCAGAATTACCAATCTGAATCAACCAACGCTGTAGAATGTAAAATTGTGTTGTGCGAACAATGACAAATTGCACCACAGTGTATTTACAATTTGGCGTATCCCGATTATATCATTAGCTGCGCAAAGACCAATAATTGTGTATTTTCATTATGCTAAGCATAGTGCAGCAATCAAACGACACGCTATTTATTGCATGTGACTGGTAGTAAGGGGCATCCCCCAATCACATCTTTTTGGAGACATCGGTCAAGGGTCCATAGCGTAACATGGGTCATTTTCGGGAAGTTATTTGTATCACGTTTAAAAATATTGCATGATTTTCTTCTGCACATTGTTTTTGCCTAGTGACCCCCCTAGCATTCCACCGTCCATTTTAGACTCCTACATTGCTCTCCCTTCACTTATTTTGCACAACTGTTGCAGGACAGAACTGTCATATATGTGAAACGTTCACTGGTACTGCAGTTTGTTGTGCCATAATGAGTAATCAGACAACGAGGATAGATAATAGGCTTCAGAAGTCCAGACAGTGGCATCTTTTGAGAAAGTTGAAGTCATAGATGACTTGCTAACAGTGAGTAAAGTAGATCGGTTTTACTTTCTACAAGACGCATGCCTATAGGGATATAGATCATCTTCGAAGTAAGCATCCAGAGGCGTTTGTTCGGGGAGGGTATTTGGGCGTTACACCACCCTAATAAATGTATTTTGTGGTAAATAGTTGGGTGCAGGTGCTTTCAGTTGGATATGGTGAGGTGCATTTCGGATTCCACCAGCAATGTTTATATACACAGACAAAAACGCACGCACTCTCTCTCTGTTTTTAAAGACTTCAAAGATGTTGGTTATTTCACAAAATAACCGCTTTCTCTCACTTAGTACCCTACCAATCCACAATCCTCTCCCTTTCTGATGCCTCTTAAGCCCCTCTTGTGCTCCCTACTTATCTCTAATGTATTTCTATGTCGGGACATCTAAGACTAACACCCCCCAATCACATTGACCAAGCTTCGCCCCTGTAAGCATCTATAAGGGAAATAATGTATTATTACCCTAATTCTAAAGCAATAGCTACTGCAGTATAAATGTGATACTATCACAGCATGGAAATAAGAGCCATTTACCATTAGTGAGATGCTTATTGTAATTACATACAAATCAATGTTGAAAAACGTGCAGGAATTATATTTTCTTAAGTTATTTGCCATCACTATGTGCACAACACGTATATGCAGAGTAATGATATATTTTATTACATTCCACTCCATTCTACTGTGCACCACTCTATGCCACTTCAATCCACAACGTTGTATTGTACACCGCTGAATTATATGCCGCTTAACTCAATGCCACTGCACTCTGCACCACTATACTCTGCAACACTCTACGCCAATGCACTCTACACCTGTCCACTCTACTCTGTGCTACTCCAATACACAACACTCTCCTCTACTCCAGTCTACCACACTGTACTCCACTCTTCACCATTGCGCTCTACAAACTCCACACCACTCTGCTGTATGCCAATAACTTTTATCCATGCTGAACAGCAGCCAGGCTGGAATACAATATGGCTAAAACACACTTGCAAAGCTGATAGCTCTTGCATGGGAGAGACCTATTGGCTTTGCCAATGCTCGTTAAGTTTGCAACTAATCTTGGCTCAAAAAACAATTCAACCAATGCTTGTTATTGATAACGACTAATGTGTTTCCATTGGACATTGAGGCTGATTTGTGGGGATACACCAGTATCTGCGATCTCCAATGTGAATACAACAGATTTGGTAGGCACTTACTAGCCTTACCCCATTGATCACCCGTCTTTATATGTCTTGAAAAACAAGGTCAATTACATTAAAGGATTTAATTAAACTTCATCCATTTCTATTGTGGCCCTTTATATGGCACATAAAGGAAATCGTTCTTACCCACATGCTACCAAAGACTGTTTAGCCATGGATGGGACGCACACATTCTTTGGCTAGCTTATGTTAACTCTTCTTTCCAGGAGCTTGGCAGACCAGATCTGTTTTCTAGCTCCTCAATCATCACAAATGTGGTATTCGTTGGATTAAGGTTGTCTTTCTTTCACAGAATGCGCTCCCCATTGAACCTGACTTGAATTTAGGGCACAGGATTAGGCTACGTACACCACTCCCTTGCGTTTGCTGGTGACTCTTTTTTGTGATTAATCACTTATTTGCCCCTGTGGTCACCTGTCTAAACAATGGACTGTGCATACCCTTCTACTTTGTGCTTTTTTATTCTGTTCTCTGACGCCTCTATTTTGTTACCCTACATCAAAGTAGTGGATTTTATCCAGGCTAAACCTGCCCTTGTTTTCTTACAAATGTTGAATTCTGAACTAAATAAACTGTGCACTGATGTCCAGCTTTTTACACTGTTGGCTTATTACAAAGAGAAGAAGTGTAGGGGTGGGTGCAACTTGTGTAATTTTGTGTAGCATAATTATGCAAAATTAGGCCTGGACAGAATTTCGGTTACGCTGCAGTATTGAGAGTAATTATGATAATTCTGTGTTACCCTTTGTCGCTAAATTACCGATAATTACTTGACCATTCCTCCTCATGTAATTAAGATGAAAAATTCCTACCACAAGAGCACATTTAGGCCCGCACTACAACCCTGGTGTTGAGTGATAAAGTGGCAGTAATACCACCAACAGTCTGGTGGTAACTACCGCCAAATTATGACCATGGCGGTGAGAACTCAGATAGACAGACACTTTACCACACCAACCGCAAGGGCGGAAACAACAGCCACCGCAACGGTAGCAGCCTACAGCCAGGCGGAAGCCAATGTTACGCCCACCATATTAGGACACACTAATCTGCTACCTTTTCCGGGGCAGTACCAACAACATCAAAAGCCTGGCTGAAACTGAGCTCAGAAGTGAAAGGACTCACCATTGGAGACACAGGGAACAACCACGCCACCATGGAGCCCGAACTTCAGATATTCCCGATGATTTTCTACATCCTGCTCCACCACAAACACCCACGACGTCGAAGACGACCACAGTGAGTACAGCTGCCTAGCACACAGGTGAGGGAGGGAGGGAAAAGAGAGTGACACACACACGCAACACCACCACCCGCACCACCATACACACAATCAGATGCAATAATAAAACATATTTTACCCTGTACCCCTCATGAATAATGCAAGGACTACACAAATGTGATAAAGTGATTGTAATAATATAAATACAGTACAAATATGAAAATTCAATCAAATGCTATATACATATGTACAGTTCAAGGGACACTGCCCATTCTTCATTGTGCGTCGGCCACAGGGCAAAGTCCAAGGCCCCACTTGTCACCTGCAGCAACACAGAGAGAACACTGCAGGGGCATCAGTTGGAAAATAGGCAGGCACCTCAGGGGGATGGGGAACGGGGGTGCACCTCAGCCGGAAGATGGAACAACACCACTGGTCCTGGAGTGGGCAACATGTTCTGTGCTTGGTCCTGGGGAGTGCAAGACCACAGTCTCTCAAGTTGGTGACTTGCCCACATCCTCTGGAGGGGGCATCATGCCCTGTGCTCTTCATCCTGGGGAGGCTAGGGTTGGTGGGTGTCTTACCCACTGGTTCTGGAGGGGGCATTGTGCCCTGTGCTCCTGATCCTGGGGAGTGCAAGGTCACAGTCCCTCAGGTGGGTGTCATACCCACTGGATTTGCAGGGGCCAGGCCGCACAGCAGCCCATGGAGGCAGGACTACATACTGTCCGCTGGCAGTGGCGGCTGCTCAGTGGTGGTGCTGCTGCTGGTGGTGGTGGGGGGAGGCTCCAGCCCATCCCCTGCAGCCTTGGATGACTGCCCACTGCTGGTGGTGGTGCTGCTGATGGTGGTGGGGGGAGGCTCCAGCCAATCCCCTGCAGCCTTGGACGGCTGCAAACCATGGTTGGTGGTGGGGGCTCCGTCTGAGTCCCTGCACCAGGACCCTTGTCCTTCCTGCCTGCTGGTGCAGGTTCCTTGCCTTTCCTGGCAGCAGCTGGGGCAGGCTCCTTGCCCTTCCTGGCAGCACTAGAGGCAGGCTCCTTGCCCTTCCTGGCAGAAGCTGGTGATGGCTCCTTGCCCTTCCTGCCAGCACTTGGGGCAGGCTTATTGCCCTTCCTGGCAGCACTAGGGGCAGACACCCTTTCCTTGAGGCTGCCTGGTGCCCTGGATCCTTTCCCACCACAAGTGGGTGTGGAGACTACTGGTCCTGTGGACTGGGTGGCTAAGGTGCCTGCCTAGGTTTTTGCCACCCTGGCCAGACTTGAAGGACGGGGAGGGAGAGGGGTAGGGAAGAGGTCAATGGTGGAGAGGAAAACATTTTTAGGGACATTGGGGTGGGAAGAGGGAGAATGTTTGGGAGTAGAGGAAGAAGGAGTGGTTGCAGGAGGGCTGTGTTTGGGTGCAAGTGCATGGGCTGGATGCTGTTGTGAGGTGGATGGCTGTTGGGTGTCTGAGTGCTTGAATTTGTGCACCTCGGCAGGGGGGTGGACAGACACATGGGGAGAGGGCACAGGGGACGTGTGCATAGCTGTTGTGGAGGTGTCTGCCAGCGAGGTGTGTGTTCTGCAAGGTGTGGTGGTGATGCTGGTAGTGGATGAGGATGTAGTGCATGTAGATGTGAGTGTAGACGCAACTGGAAGGGTGGTGGAGGAGTAGGAGGAGGAGACAGTGGAGGCAGTGGATGTTGGTATGTCTGCATCTGGATGGTGTTTGTGTGAGTGCCTGTGGGATGATGTGTGGTGCTTGTGTTTGCCTGTGCCACTCTTGTGTTGTCCTGCTTGCAAGCTCGTCTGCCTCTGTGCTTTGGATAGGTTGGGGTTGAGGGGATGGGATTGGGAAGAGGATGTTGGAGGGTGGAGGGTGGTGGAAACTGGGACAATGGCTGCCATCAGAGAGGAGGCCAGAGCCTGGATTGGTCTCTGTTGGGCCGCCGAACCAGTGTGAATGCCCTCCAGGAATACATTTGTTTGTTGCATTTGGGCTGCTAGCCCCGGATGGCCCCACAGAGATGAATCTCAGGAGGTCAATAGCCTCTTCACTCAGGGCAGCAGGGCTGCCTGGGGCAGGGCCTGAGGTGCCTGGGGTGAAGGAGATGCCCACCCTCCTGGGTGAGCGGGCACAGGCAACTCGCTAAGGGGCTGCTGGGAGGGCAGTGATGGTACGAGGGCGGCAGCTGTACCTGTAGCTGGGGTGGTCACAGAAGTGTCAGCCACTACTAGGGAGCTTCCATCGGAGGAGATATCTGTGTCCGAACTGTCCCCTCCAGTCTCTGCCGTGGTGCTCCCCTCGCCCTCTGTCCCACTGGTGCCCTCCCCATTGGTGGACTCTGCCTCCTGGGTCCTGTGAGATACAGCTCTCTCCGTCGCCGGTGCCTCTACTCCTCCGTCAGATGATACTAATGCACATAAGTACAGGGTGCCAACAAAAAGGGGAAGAAGAGAAAAAAGATACACTTGGTCAGTGGTTGCACCAACACCACCATTGGCCTATACACCACCGTCACACACAAGGAACAGTCCTACGCACTATGCAATGCACTACCAGTAATAATGCTACCCACCAGGGCATTGGGAGGGGCACATACTGCTAACTGCAGGACACCTGGGACCCACACAGCCCTGACTAGGGGCACCCACTGACACACATCCCCTACCCGGGTCCCCCTACCATGTGTAAGTTGTAATGATGGGAACTGTACCCACCCCCTTGTGACTGCTGTGATGCCCTTAAGCGCCCATCCAGCTCCGGATATGCCCCCGCCAGTATGCGGGCCATCAGGGCGTCAGGGTTCGACGGGCACCCTTTCCTCGTTGGGAGGCCATCCCCAGCTAGGCCTCTGCCGTCTTCCGTGCCCAGCGTCTCAGGTCCTCCCACTGTTTCTGACAGTGGGTGCTCCGCCTGCCGTAGACCCCCAGGGTCCGCATGTCCTTGGCGATGGCACGCCATATACCCTTCTTTTGATGAGCGTTGACCTGCAGAGAAATACACACAGGAAATGGTATCAGTCAGACCGTCCTGCCTGTTACACTTATGGCCCACCATACCCCTTCACATCGCCATTTGCACACACAGGGCCCAGCACACAAGCTGCACGCCGCCCAGGGGACATCCACCAACCCCCCTACACGAGGCCTTCACACGCACCACTCCATGCATTCATTCCCCTTGCACCGTGCTCACAATTTATTCACCTGTTGGTCTGGAGGCCCATGCAGCAGTCCGTACTGGGGTAGGACCCCATCCACCAGTCGCTCCAATTCCGCTGAGGTGAAGGCAGGGGCCCTTTCCTCAGTCACATGAGCCATGGTAGGTTCCAGACACAGGCCACAGCAGCACATGCAGTGTAGGTCCTCTCCTGCGGAAGGTCAGGTAGCAAGTGAAAGATCAGATAGAAAATTGTGGTCACGTCCGCGGCGGTGCATAACGTCACCGCCGGGGAACATCTCCATTGGCCACTGTATCCCATAGTGCCCAATGTTAACCAATGAGGAGTTGCAGGGCGGTTCCCGACCGCCTCCCGCAACGGCGCACAACTTCAGCAGAATTACCTCACTTCCACCTGTCCCTCCACACAGGAAAGGTGGACGCCATTTCAGGGGTGGGGGGGCAGGCCCTGGATAATAACTGTGTCACAGTTCAAAATTAGACATACAGGACAAATACCACTTATACATTAAAAATTAACGTAATGCATTGTACTGTTGTGGCTACGATGTTCAGTTTGTGACCGGATCCTCACTCTTTTGTCCCTTAGACTGCAACCGCTGTGGATGAATAGGAGATGGAGACGCCCGTGTACAGACCCCTGGTGGACTTGGCAACAATGGAGGACAGGCACATTATCCTCACCTATAGACTTCACAGGGCCACAATCACGGAGCTGTGTGCCCAATTGGAGCCTGACGTAATATCTGCTATCCGTCATCCCACTGGGATCACCCCTCTTGTGCAAGTCCTATCTGTGCTCCATTTCTTGGCAACTGGTTCTTTCCAAATGACAGTGGGCTTTGCAGCAGGAATGTCACAGCCAATGTTCTCAATAGTGCTGACAAGAGTGTTGTCTGCCCTGATTAAACACATGTGCAGCTACATTGTTTTCCCCCAGGTGGAGGATTTGGCCACAGTGAAGGCTAACGTCCATGCAATGTCACATATCCCCAACATAATTGGGGCAATTGATGGAACACATATTGCATTTGTTCCCTCCGTCAAAATGAACAGGTGTTCAGAAATTGAAAGAGTTTTCACTCCATGAATGTCCAAATGGTGTGCGTGGTGGACTAGTACATCTCCCACGTCAGTGCTAAGTATCTTGGGTCGGTGCATGATGTCTTTATCCTGAGGAATAGCAGCATCCCAAATATGATGGGCAACTACACAGGGTGTGGCTTATGGGTGAGCCCGGGTACCCACCCAGTAGATGTTGGTGTATGTGTATTGTGTGGGCCATATAGGATAGCGTGTGCCTAAAGGTTGTCTCTCGACATTTGCAGGTGACTCTGGTTACCCAAACCTATCATGGCTACTGACCGCTGTGAGGAATCCCAGGGCAAGGGCAGAAGAACGTAACAATGAGGCACATGGGCAAACAAGAAGGATTATTGAACATACCTTTGGCCTCCAGAAGGCCAGGTTCCGGTGCCTCCATCTAAGTGGGGGATCCCTGGGCTACTCACACAAGAAGGTCTGCCAGATAATTGTGGCATGCTGCATGTTTCACAACCTTGCCTTGAGACCCCATGTGCCTTTTCTGCAGGAGGAGGAGGCTGGAGATGTCCGTGTGGCAGCAGTGGACCCTATGGACAGTGAGGATGACGAGGCAGAGGATGACGATGAGGACAACAGAACTGCAGTGATTCGACAATACTTCCAATGACACACATGTAAGACAGTAGTACTTCACATTTCATTGTAATTTTCTGGATTATCTTTGTCACTGGCATGCTGTTATTTCCCACTTCTATGCCCACTCACTGTACCCTTTGACAACTCCTTTTGCAGACGTTGGTGCCTCACTATCTCTCCTGGTGTGATCACTGCATCCAACTACAGGTCTTTCCTATGTGAACATTACTGTACAGTTGAATTGCAATGTTTGAACATGGTTAAACGAACACATACTGAAAATATTTGGCATACTCCATACTTGTATTTATTCAAAGGGAGTTTATTGAAGTGCTAAGAAGGAGAGGGGCAAGCAAGTGCATTGTGATGGGGTGATGATGGAGGAAAGTCCAGGGTATTGTTCCAGTCTGTAGCATAGGTGCATAGTTCAAGGGGACATAGGAAGGGGAGCAATGGCAGTTCAAGGTGGACAGGGTGACAGAGTGGGACACAAGGGTGACAATCAGGAGAGTCTCATTTCCTGGCAGGGGTCTTGGCAAGAATCTCTGGCTTCTGCCTGGATTGCAGGGAACGTTTGCGGGGTGGTTCACCTTCTGCAGGGGGGCAAGGGGTGCTGGTGGCCTGTTGGTCCTGTGGCAGGGCCTCCTGTCCACTAGCGGCAGCGGAGGTGGAAGGCAGTTCAGATGTCTGGCTAATGGCAGGGGCCCGCTGTTGTAAGACTGCCTCCCTCATGATGTGGGCCTTGTCTACCCCTTCTATGGAGACCAGGGTGGGGTTGATAACCTGCAAGTCCTTCCTGATCCCCTGGTACTGTCCCACCTGCAGCCGTCTTTTCTCCCGCATATTGTCCAGGATCTGGCCCAGCGTATCCTGGGAATGTTGGTATGCTCCCAGGATCTCGGTGAGTGCCTCCTGGAGAGCCGGTTCCCTGGGCCTGTCCTCCCCCTTGGCCTTGCACACTGCACTCCTCCCAGTTTCCCTGTTGTCCTGTGCCTCTGTCCTCTTAACCGTGTGCCCACTGCCACTGACACCAGGTCCCTGATTGTGTTGGGTATGAGGTGTGCCCTGGGGTCCCTGTAGTGGTGGGCACACTGCTGATTGACATGTCCTGGGGACAGAGGTATGGGCTGGGTGGGTGCTGTGGTGGTGTTTCCTGATGGGAGGCTCAGTGGTGGTGTGTGACTGTGCCTGGTTAACCGACTGTCCAGAGGTCCCTGATGGGCCAGGTTGGTCATCCAGATCCAGGCGACCAGAGTTGCTGTCATCAAAGTGGGCCTCTTCACTGTGGATAGTGCTGGCACCTCTTCGCCACTGACATTGGCTGGGGTACCTTTGGGGATGTAAGTGATGTGTTATTGTTTCTGTGTGTGACATGTTGTGTATCAGTGAGTTTCCTTCTTTGTATTTTCCCTGGCAGCTTTTACTTGTGTAAGTTGGTATGTGGTGGGCTAGCTGATTCTCTCTAGTGTGCATGCTTTAGTGATGGGCGTCTATACAGGTCTGTGAGTGGTGTCCATGCATTGTTATGGCATGCAGGGCTTGGCATTGGGATGAGTGGGATGTGATGGGGTGTGTGGGAGGTGGTGGAGTGATAGGAGTGACGGTGAGGGTGGGGGCATGTGATGGCATGAAGGTAGGGGGGTGATAGTAATAGAGAGTTAACTTTCCAGAGTCCAGTCCTCTTGCCACTCCAGCCAGGCCCTCAGGATGCATGATTGCCAAGACTTGCTCCTCCCATGTTGTTAGTTGTGGGGGAGGAGGTGAGGGTCCACCGCCAGTCCTCTGTACAGCGAGTTGGTGTCTTGCTGCAATGGAGCATACTTTGCCCCGTAGGTCGTTCCACCTCTTCCTGATGTCATCCCTGGTTCTTGGATGTTGTCCCACGGCGTTGACCCTATCTACGATCTTCAGCCATAGCTCCATCTTCCTAGCAATGGATATCTGCTGCACCTGTGCTCCAAATAGCTGAAGCTCTACCTTGATGATTTCCTCCGCCATGACCCTTTGCTCCTCCTCTGAGAATCTGGGGTGTCTTTGTGGTGTCATGGGTGTTGTGTGAGTTGTGTGGGTGAGGGTGTGTAGGGTGAGGTGTTGGGGTGTGTGATGTGGGGTGCGTGGGTGGGGTACAGGTGTAGGTGGTGTGTGTCTCTGGTTTTGTCTGTATTCATGGTGTCTGTCTCGTGCCAATGGTTTGTAATGTTAAAGTGTTGTGGATAATATGGGTGTGTTTTTTATAGTGGTGTGAGTGGGTGGGTGTGTTGTGTGTATGGGTGTCAGGTGTGTGCTATTTAAATTGACCAATGTAGTGTTGTTTTGTGGGTGTGTGTATATTTTGAGTGCAGCGGTATGTACTGCCAATGGTTTTCCGCCATTGAATGTCTGCTGTGGTAATTCGCAGGTCATAATGTAATGGGCGTTGTTCCGTTGGCGTAACGGTGTCGGTTTGGATACCGCCCCAGTTTATCACTGACCTTTGGTGTGGTGGAATTGTGTCTGTTGCTGAATAGTGACTGATTGGTGTGTGTGTGTCATAATATGGTGCACGGATATCCGCAGCAGCGGCGGTATGTTGGCGGCTGTCAGATGGCGGTAAGTGGGATTTACCGCCAATGTCATAATGAGGGCCTTAGTGAGTGCAAGTGGCAGCACTCGCTCTCTATACACGTTTTGCTGCATTTAGCACTGTCTTAGCGCAAAATGCATCCTTGCATCTATTTTGGATGCAATGGGGCATTTCACTCCTAGAAAATAACTCTAAATGGCTATTGTAAGTTGGGGGGAAAAACACCCCAAGAGCACATTTAGCGAGTGCGAGTGACTGCTCATGCTCGCTATTCACGTTCTGTTTCATTTAGTGCTATTTCTCAGTGCAAAATGCATCCTCACATCCGTTTTGGATGCAGGGAGGAATTTTCACACTAAGAAATAGTGCTAAATGCAGAATTACTCTTCACACATAGTTCAAGTATAATCTCCCTGATTTCTGAGGATTCTGCATAATTACACTATATGAAATTAAGCAAGTTAGGCCTACCCCTACAATTTACGCATAATTAGGCAAATGCACCTCGTTCCCACCAAATTACCCAAATGGTCCCTTAGGATAAAAGTTTAACTCGAAAATATAATTTAGAGTTGATTTCTGGTTGTCCTGTTCAAAATACTGTTGTTCGCGTTCAGGTTTGTAGTTTTGTGGTCAGAAATTAACCAAACAGTCCGCTCAAGAAAAACTCTACCTGAAATGTTGCTCACATTAAAAAATTATCTGAACACTGCAATTAACTATTCTCTCCGAAATTATGCAGTGTGGCGTATTTCCATATTCTTGGTGATTTCGCATAAAGTTTGTTATGCAAATTACCAAAACTACATCAGTTACTCTCGCACAATTAAAAGTTTTAAATTAAAAAATTTAAATTTCGCCAGGGCCGAAACAAGCCTTCCATCTGGCTTGATGCAGCATGAGTCTCTTTAAGTCACTCTTGTGTGGTATCAAGATTAGATCATAGCTCAGACTGTGGGCACCCTATGTTCCATTTCCAGAGTCAGTAAGTTAATTAAGCCCATTAAAGCAGCTCGCACTAGATGCAGAAAATTATTGAGAGGTCAAACCATGCTGAGTTGGCGAGAGAAGAGTTTCATCACAAGAATAAAGAGGTGGGGCCTCTCTCTCCATATATTCTGACATAAACCATTTTCTCCCTGAAACATAGAGCATACATGGAGTGCAGGAACTGAGAAATGAGAACCTATCCAGAGTCTTCCTCTTTGGCTGACAATCTTGCTCCTGGCTGCCCCAGAATGATCGCCAGGCCATCCACCAGGACACTATTTCTCAAATCGGGAGCCTGACGTGGACCCCAACCTTTTCCAGCGTCTGTGAGCAAAAGGAGCTGCACCAAACCACCATCTTTTAAATAGGTTCACAATATTTACTAGTGCCACATACATACATATATAGAATGAGGGCATCTGTGTACTGTTGGCAGGAGCCAAATGTCTGAAGTAGTAAGGTAAGAAAATGTTCCAGCCCTGAGAGTTCTTGCTCGGGCTTGCCAGCATCAGTGCTTATATGGCAGGCAGCAGAGTACACCTGTAGTTCTTATGTGTCCTTACTTCCTTACTGTGCTCAGAAAGTGTATAGGTTTATGCTCCGCCTAGGCAGGGGTAGATTTGAGCAGATACTACTCATGTCAAAAGATCTCATTAACACCAGTGCCAGTTCCACTACCATTGTTTTCTTTATGCAAGACAGAATTGCCTTATGGCTTTGAATATAAGAGGTCCCGGTAAAAGGTCTTAACATCTTGTTTTAATTAAGAAACTTTTGGAACCCTCTAGAAGTACCAAACATTACTTGGCTATGACCAAATGCTCAGAGAAATATAAGTGGAACCAGCCAGACCACAGGTATGCCTCCAAATGGTAACATAATTCAAGGCCAAGGTCCCTTCGCCCACGTCTCCGTCAGCTACCTCTTTTTTCAGGAGACTTTGCTTCAGGGAAAGCCGAAACCTAGTATAAAGGCATTACTGGAGGCTAAGAACTCACATTGACTTCATTGGTGCTCCATTGATATACCTTGTCTGTATCTCAGTATATTATTCTTTACCCCCAGTGTCACCTCTAGACCCAAATGACCTCCATGATCCTGTTATGATATGGAACAGCCATCCTGTATGTCTTCTCTGACGCCTCTAGCCAAACAACCGCTACTTCATTCTGCTTTTTACGCACTTCATCAGTAGGTCATACGTCATGCTCCTCCTCCTCTTATGAGCAACATAGTCAGCACTCCATCAGAAATGGGGAGGCATCTTCTCCCACTATTGCTTTTTTGGGCAATAAGTGTGGCTACCTGAACTACTCTGAGTATTTGTGACCTCTATCAGTATTTATCCTTTAAGTAGTAGAAGCTGCTAAACTCTGACACATATCCTGGCAATGATCTAAAGTAATAGTCTGTGTTCAGTGAATCTTCACCCACCTGTATCTTTCCATCCAGGAAGAATACATGAGGAACCTCTGCTTCAAGGTAGAAACCAAACACTGCAAATGTAAATGGCTGTCATTCTGCCTCAACTCAGCCACTCATAAATGGCTCACTTTTAGTTGGGCATGTGCATGCCCACATGAGCCCTACTTGCTTTCCTGGTCCTCCCACTGTTTCTTCTTTTTGCTGTCTGTCTCCCCCCACACAGGTGTTCTTGTATAGTTGTTTTTTTCAGCTATCCTATCTCTCCCACAGGTCAACTTTCTCCTACCAACCCACAACCCAAACCCTATGACTCTCCACTCCTTTCTTTCACTTTCTCTGGCCCTTCCTCTGACCACACTTCCTATTCCAGAAGCTCATCTCTGTCCTTCGAGTTGCGTTTCTAATCTTTTTGCAGGACTCTACCTCCTTTTGATCTTATATTACTGGCCTTGCTGTCCATTTCTCTCCCTGTTTTTGATCTCAACCACATCTTGCTTTATATCCCTTTTCACTTTATTGTTATTTCTTTCCACTTCTTCCCCAGATCCACTGCCCATGACCTTATGGCATGCCTGCCCATTATTAAGCCCCACTCTTGTTGCCTTGCTTCTCACCATGTTTTACATCTTACCCCAAGCTCCATGACCCCTTGTACCCCTCCTTAATCCATGTCATCCATGTTGCTAATTAACACTATCTCTCTAAGGCTTGTAGCTAGTTTTTTGATCCCTCAACCACCCCCCTTATCTTTGTCTAGTTATCTGTTTCTAACCTGTCAGCCCAGGCTCTAGGTAGTATACGTAGCTGTGGTGATTATTGATGAACCATTACAACTGCATAGGCTTCTTCCTCAGGGTCACAATTAATGGCCTGGGATTAGACACTGAATGATCCTTGTTTGGTCCCATGTTCCAAGTGAGCTCCTCAATGCACCTTGTCACATTTTTTTCCCATTTTTGACCTCTGTCTCTTTTCCAACACACAGAGTAGAACTGCTCCCTTTTGAATTTTAAGAGCCTCTCAGGTCGTTTTCATATGCCTCTTCTTTCTATGGACAGAAGGGGGACCTGGTGATCTGTATCTGCCTCTAATCATTTCCTGAAGGAGTCTTCCCTTAATCTAGCATAGAAAAGGAATCATGCGCTGGTCTCCAACTTCCCCTTTATCATTAAGGTATTAGAAAAGATGTAACCTCCCACTCGCAAACCTGTGTGAAAGCTGTGATTTGCTGGGCTGCCGCTAGTCAGTTGTAAGACCGGAGAGGTGGAGTGAAGCTGCCGTTCTGGAATTTATTTGACACTCTGAGGAGGAGTTGGCCCACAGTAAAACTGCCCAAGTTTTGTTAGACCTTTTTGACTCTTTTGGTATGGTGGGGTATCAGCTATTGCTGAAAGATTTGTCACACACTATTGAAGTGCTACAGCTCCTTTCATTCCTCTTGCCAACCGGGTGTGGGACTTCACACCGTTTAGATCTCAGAGTGTACTATAACAGTGCACAGTAATGCAGGGGTTTGCATTCTGCCATTCCTCCTTAATACCGACCTGCATCCCTTAATGTCCCTGATACAGGGCCTCATTATGAGTTTGGGAGTCTGTGCACCACCATGGCGGCAGCAGCAGCCACGCTAATGGCGGTCAGACCACTGCATTGTGATGTTGGCGGTCCCATAGAGCAAAGACCACCGCAGTCCATCTGCACCTGCAGGCACTGCCATCCGCCTCAGTGACGAGGCAGGCCAAACAGACCAAACGAAACAGTGTTTCTGCCGGACACATTATGATGCTGCACACCACCAATGTGACCGTGGCCTTCCAACCACCACGTCCCATCAGGCTGAAACGGAGAGTATATAGGGAGCAACTCAACCACAGGCAGCATACACGTCCTGTGCTGCCATGGAGCCCATCACACATGTCCAGCCACTGCTCATCGAAGGTGCCCAAATTTCACACCACCGTGGACACAACCAATGGTAAGGACACATGGCAACCTGTGTCATTAAGCTGAACTTCGTTGTGCCGTCATCCATATGATATGGGGCTCATAATAAGGGCACTAAGTACAACTGTTGTGTCAACAGTCGGAGTTATTCACGAAGAAGGACACATTCACAGCAATTAGACATCCCCTTTGGGCAGGTCACTTCAATGCTGGAATCCGCGACAGTGCCCTGGACTGGGTCACCTCCTTTCTCACCAGCAGAACCCAGAGAGTCTGCCTCCCCCATTCTGCTCGGAGGCCACCAAAATCATCTGCGGCGTACCCCAAGGTTTGTCCCTCAGCCCGACCCTCTTCAACGTCTACATGGCCCGCTTGCTAACATTTCCCGATCCCACAACCTCAACATCATCTCATACGCCAACGACACCCAGCTGATCATCTCCCTCACCAAGGACTCCGCCAAGACCTACCTCCACAAAGGAATGAAGGCCATTGCCAAATGGATGAAGAGCAGCTGCCTCAAACTCAATTCGGACACGACGGAAGTCCTTATCTTCGGCTCCACCCCCTCCCCATGGGATGACCACTGGTGGCCTGCCACTCTCGGAACCGCTCCGACTCCCACCGACCACACGCGCAACCTAGGATTCATCTTGGACCCCTCACTATCCATGACCCAGCAAGTCAACCCCACCTCCTCCTGCTGCTTCAACACCATCCGCATGCTCTGAAAGATCTACAAATGGATACCCACCGAAACGAGAAGAACAGTCACCCAAGCCCTCATAAGCAGCAAACTGGACTACAGCAATGCCCTCTACGCAGGAACCACGGCAAACACCAGAAGAGGCTGCAACGCATCCAGAATGCCTCTGTACGCCTCATCCTGGACATCCCACACCACTGCCACATCACAGACCACCTGAAAAACCTGCACTGGCTCCCAGTCAACAAGAGAATCACCTTCAAACCCCTCATCGACGCTCACAATGCACTGCACAACACTGGACCAGAATACCTCAACAAACGACTCTCCTTCTAGTCCCCTTCCCAGCATCTCTGCTCCGCTGACCTCGCCCTCGCAACCGTCCCACGCATCTGCAGAACTACAACCGGTGGTAGATCGTTTTCACACCTCGCCGCCAAAATGTGGAACACTCTTCCCACCCACCTGCACCAGACCAAAGACCTCCTTACCTTCAGGAAACTTCTCAAGACCTGGCTGTTTAAGCAGTAGCGGCACCTCCCTCCCCACCTTCTCCCCCTCCCCTCCTCAACACCTTGAGACCCTCACGGGTGAGTAGTGCGCTTTACAAATCCCTGATTGATTGATTGACTGACACTGCACAGCCACACTCCACAAAAACACGTCTGCCCATCTCAAGCACAGCAACAGTGAGGTGTTCAGAACATTGTGTCACACAATAGCAACTCCACAGCAACATCACACATAATTCAAATGACAGCCACACATTGATCAGATGCCATAGACTGTTGTCAGATGGAAGACACATATGTATGGATGTGTCATTTAACACAAACACCCGTCCCATGAAACAGCCCTGCAATGGACCCACACATTACCCACATTGCAACACAATGGAAGGGCTGTGGGATGCACAATAGTTTGAGAGACAAATATCCAAAGCTCACAATGCAAACAATACCTTCACAATAGGGATGGGGCATCAGGAGCACTTATGGAAGTATTCTGCTCTGGGACACATTACACTTTGCACATGCGCCTAAAACAACATTTGCACAAGAACTGGTCCTTCATGTATTTGTATTTCAGGGACACACAATAGTAGAGCTAAGTGATATGCCCATCTGCATAATGTGTAAGTGCAAGTCAAGAAAGCACATACAATAGCATGGGCCATACATCTAGATGAAGTAGCTGCATTGTACACATATCAAAATAGACACATTCTCCGTCTAGTGCAAAGGATGCAAGCACAATTAAACACCCTCAATGTGTGGACAAACCAATCTCGAGATTCCACATATGAGATGAATGTACAATCCATATCGGGGGGACAAGTGTAACACCATGCATGCTGACATTGGACAACACAAGATGAAATACTTACTATATCAAACAGAACACAAAGAATTACATATTTATTGGATTAACACCCACATACCCATACATTCCACATCTACCTTTGTCCTGGGTGACACCAACACTGCCCACAAAGTTAGGTATTGCAAACAACAGCAAATGGATCAGCAATCAGAGTGAAACACACACACAACTGTAGGCATACAACACAGGTTTTGTTTTGTGTGTATGTTTTTATTGATTTTTTCGTATAACAGCCTACTTGACATATGTTACAATAATCACATGCTGTTTCATTGTAGAAGTATATCTAGCATGTCATTTTCTAATTGAATGTGTTCCAAGAATATCTCTACTAATGTATTGGGTGCACCCATATCAAATATTCATAGAAAAAAGAGTAAGGAAGAAAGAGGAGAGAAAAATAACCATATTCTTCAATATTGCGTACATCATAACATTATCATTGATATTATCATTGCTGGTCTTTGAAAACATGTCTGTCATCAGAGCAAGGGTCTCCACTTTAAAAGTCTGGTCATTAATGCCATTCAGTGGTTCATACCTATTCCCATTACATATAGTTTGTCTGTTACAAGCACATCAAATAACCCCTGACGGTCCTGAGTGTTGCTGTATGTGGGTTTCCGGTGTTGAGACATTGAATTACATCTCCCTTAGGGCTGATCTCAGGGAGGATGCTCATCATTCTTGGCTTCTATTTTCACCACAAAACCATCCCAGCAATCCCCACCCTTTACTGGTAACCCTTTCAGTTTCATAGTTGAATAGTAAGCAGCTCCAGCTCGTGTCCATACCTAAAGTGTTCATAGCCACTCCCTAACTATCGAAGCAGCCGGTGCTTTCCAAAAATTCATTAATGGTTTTTACTATCATATCCCAAGTATGCTGAAGAGTCAGGCAGGCCCATGTCATATGGTAAAAATTTGCCCCCTGTAGATGTACATCACAGACATGTTGAGCTTGCCCCTGGAATCCTTTGTGCTATTCTGTGTTGAGATAAGTATGTCTGATGCAGGTAGTTGAACTGTGTATACTGAAAGCGTGCAATGCGAGAAACGTCTTTTATCTGTTGCATCGCTTGTGTCCATTGTCTATCAGCTAACAGAGCAGACAATACTGCATCCCATCTTGTCCGTGCTTGTGTGACCCCCTTGCCAGCTGCACCCTGTAATGCCAAGTAAATGATGGTGGTTGTGCATCTGGTGCCCCTGTTTGTGAGCAAAGTGTGCAATATTTGGGAGTAAAGAAGCTCCCTACCTTCCTCCAACCACGTGGTTAGTAACTATCACGGAGGTGCATAATATGTTAGGAAATGACCAATAGGAATCTTAAATCCATCTCGGATTTCTTGAAGCGATTAAAGGATGCCATCCTTGTATAGATTGCTCAATGTCAGAAGACCCGCTGTTTTCCATATTTCCACCACAATTCGACTTGGCACAGTAGTCAGGCCCAACATCTGCCATAGTGGGGTTAGAGGGGAATATGGTAGCACTTTATCATGTCCCATGACATATCTCGCCCAACACTGGTGAGCCACCATCATCTGCCTACATTCCACAATCTGATGTGGTCTCAAAGACATCAACCAGAAATACAGCAGAGGGCCATTGAGGGTTGTTTGGATCGGAGGTCTCTCTAAACAATCCTTAGACCCCAGCCACCACATTGGCTACTGGAGTTGAGCCGCTGCATATTACCATTCATAGTTGGGTGCCCCAGTCCCTTTTCTAGTTGTGGTTTCTGCAGCACCTGCCAAGTTACTTGTCACCTGTCTCCACCCCAAATCAATTTGGGTAGTATACTATGTACTTCTCTGAAAAAAGTCCTAGGTAAGTAAAGTGGAAGAGATGCAAAATAATATAATAGCCGATTTAATACTAGCATCTTAGCAATTGCGGCTCACCCCACAGGGGACAATGGAAGAGAGGGTCCAAAAAGGCAAGGACTTATGTATCCCTCTTAATGCCTTATTCAAAGTGCCATCCCTGAGGTCATCTGAATTGTGATAAATTTGTATTCCTAGATATTTAAAAGAGTCATAACACCATCTCAGGCGATAATTAGAAAGAGGAATCCTGTTCTAGCACTGGCACCGGAGCTAAAGGATAAATACACAATTTATCCCAGTTAACTCGCAACCCCGACATCTCTCCAAAATGCTTAATCAGGGTCATTAAGTGTGGAAGTGTGGAGGGGGCGACGCGCAGGAACATCAACTCATTTTTCGCATATAGGGATATCATGAGGAACTCCCATTGATCGGAATGCCCCACTGTCTCGCCTGAAGTCTCAGCTGACATGCCAAGGGCTCTATAGCAAGAGCAAACAACAGGGGAGACAATGGGCATCCCTGCCAAGTAACTCTATGAACAGCAAAGGTATCTGATATGGTAATAGCCATTGGGTCTCCATAGAGTGTCTTAATCCAGTTTATAAGAACAGGGCCAAAACCCATCTGCGTAAGTGTGGCTAATAGGAATCCTCATCCCAAGGTATCAAAGGCCTTCTCAGTATCCAGTGATACCGCACAGACCCCACTGCTACGATCAGGTGTCATATCGATAAGATGGAGTAATCGCCGAATATTAATGAAGGTGTTACGACCAGGAATGAAACCCGATTGGGCTGAGTGTACCATACTACGAACCATAGAGAGTAATCTATTGGGCAATATTTTGCCTTGTATTTTACAGTCCAGATTTAATAAGGACAAGGGTCAATAAGAGCTGACATCTAATGGATCGCGTTCAGGCTTAAGTAACACCGCTATCAGCGCTTCCCTAAGTGTTCGGGGTAGCTGACCCATCTGTCGGGCCTCATTTAAGACCTCCAATAATTTAGGCAGTAATGTGGCTGTATATTGTGCATAGTATTCGATAGGGAGACCATCAGTCCCCAGAGTCTTATTCCTGGCAATCTGTTGTATGGGCAGTTGAATTTCAGTTAATTGCAGTGGTGCTTCTAGTTCTTCTCTGTGTATCGGTAAAAGTGTGGGTAGTGCCAGATCACTTAAATAGGAATGGAGATGGTCCTCTGGTGGCAGAGCTGTAGCACTATATAATAGCTGATAATAGTCCCTGAACGCAGAGTTTATGGTTGTCTGTGTGTTCTCAATCCACCCGTCCGTTTGCCGGATCACTCCAATTGGTTGTTTAGATCTATCTTCCTTGATTAACCAAGCTAATAGCCTAACAGGGTGGTCTCCCTCAGTGTGTAATGTAGCCATTTGTCACCTATAATCGTGTCTCCCCAATCTCATACCAGCCTCTTTATATTCCCTTCTTAATTTCTATAATTCTTCTGCCACTGTGGGTTGGCACACCATTTCTGTTTTTAGAGTTCTCTTCTCCGTCTCTAGTCTAGACACTTCAGCAGTCAGCGCTCTTCAAACCCCCTCATGTCGCCCCCATACAATGACCTTGCACCACCACCTTGTGTGCTTCCCATTCTAAGGTCTGGGATGTTGCTGTATTATGATTGTGTTCAAAATAAATGAGCAGTAGTGTACAAGATCCTCTTTGTATCGAACTCTAACAGAGCTTCTGGCTGGAGCCACCATGTGGTTATTGCTGACTGCTCCCTGCCCCATAATAGTGAAAACATCAGTGGGGAGTGATCAGATAGCGTGCACGCCAGATATTAAGAGGCCTCAGTTCTCCCTCCAAATGAGCCACTACATAAAAACAGATAGAGCCTTGTGTGAATGTCATGTACTGTTGAATAATAGGAGTATTCCCTTACTAAGGGGTTGTGTAAGTGCCCAAACATCACAGAGGCGGTGCTGTGACTTCCATTCCCCCAATTGGCGTCTCACGTGGGTGCACGCCGACTCCTGTAGAGTGGGAATCGATCTATCTGTTAATATGTCAGGCATGGAGTTATAATCACCACCCCATATACCCAGAATCTGATGGTCTAGTAGCAACACAAGCGTAAGAGTATCAGGGAACGCCATCCAAGAAACATTTCTGGCATATATCCCTGCAATCACTAATGGAAAGCCATCAAGGTGTCCCTCTAAGATCACATGTTGGTCGTCCTGGTCAATCCTTGCCACTCTCACTACAAAGGGCACATTGGGAGAGATCCAAATAAATACCGTAGAAAGGTGGTCAGTAACACCATTTAGTAGCAAATCATCTGACAGTCGGGGTGTCAGCTAAGAGCCCTGGATTCCAGTGCCGAATGGTGTCTCTGAAATGTCATCCACAGAGCTGTCCTCTGAAGAGCGGTTAAGGTCGAGAGGTGCCAATGAGTTTGCATTAAGGAGCACCACCTCCTCCACTGCTTTCACTTGTTCTCTCGCCATTTGTGCCCAACCCGGGTGGTGCGCTGTTTTTCTAGGCCGAAGAGGTATCAGCCATTCCTCTGTGGCCTCTTCTGGGTCAGCCATTTCTGCTAGGCCCTTGTCGTTGAGCTAAGTCCAGATATCCTCCGGAGATGAAAAGAAGTGAGAGGACCCATCATGAATAACCTTTAGACAGTAAACAGTAGAGCATATGACAAGGAGAGCTCTCGATGCTTTTGTTTCACTGTATTATAAGAGCTACGACGTCTTTGGACCTCCACAGTAAAATCAGGAAACGCCATTATTGGGACATTCTCATTTTCCAATGGCCCTTTTGAACGAAACAATTGCAAAATCAAGTCTTGATCCCGGTAGTTGAGAGAACAGGCAGTCTTTGGGTGAGCTTTGTTCCCTCAGCGGGGTCGGCCTGGCAGGTATGTGATGTGCCCTCTCCACCGAGAAAAATGTAGGTACTCTGTCTTTGAGTACTGATGACATCAGCCAGTTTTCCCAAAATAGCTCGACATTGGGTCCTTCTGTGCATTCTAGAAGTCCAAGGAACCAGAAGTTATTACTGCAGGATCGCCCCTTTGCAACTTCCACCCACCAATAAGGCATGTCTACTTTCTCTTATAGTTCTTACACGTGTGTCTGCAAACCCTGAAGAGTGGGTCTCCTACCAGTGAGCGCTGATTCCGTATCATTCACCCGTTCAGTTAACTTATGATGGTTGGCTCTGAGGAGGTTGACTTCTATAGAAACTGTATCGATCTTAGCTTCCAACGCGGTCAGAGTAAGCTATTGTCAATTGTATCCTATCACAGAGTGGCTGTGAAGAGTGGCGTCTAATCTGGCGAGTAAATCTTCTGGCCCTGTAATCTGGAGAGCCTGCTTTGCGAATCCCAAGGTGTCTTGCCCAGTGAGTTTCGGGGCTTTGGACCGCACCATCACGGCGGACGGTATGCCTTCTTATTCAGCAGTGTCAGTTGGATTATGTGTGAATAGCTTCTCAGAGTGCTGCCTGTTCATATGGTCACAGCAAGTGTTGTTGTTGCATTAAAGACAGTCTTGATAGGTGATTTAGACCATGCAGAACAAAGACATAGTTAATAGATAATCATGCAAACACTCGCCAATGTCCATAAAGTCATGCACATTATTTCTGTCATGGGCACCTTCACTTTCACTTAGCTCTTTAGTCTGCTACTCCAATGTCACCAACGATCAATGAGGCCGAAGCCCAGGCCCTAACTCTGAGCATATTCTGCCTATGACAATATCCCCCATGCAGGTTATTTCACTCTCCTCTGCCCAGTTCTTACAGGCCCTCTCAAGGGGCTAGTGAAACACCACTATGTTTGTCTTCAATGCGCTTTTTCTCCTGGTTGCAATCATTGTTAAAATCCGATAGCCCAGTTTTAACTGGAGGCTGCTGCTCTGCAGTTCAAAGTCCGTATCTGTGGAGCATCTTTTCGGTCCGCGCCCTAAGGTCTGCGCACCTGACCCTCAAAGTGGCCTGTTGCAAACTTTGCTCAGGTCGTGAGTAGGCCTGGTCCACTGCTTCAGCATCCCAGGCTTGATGTTCCGCTGGCCATTGCCGCTGCGGGCTGGCCAGCGTCATCACTGCATTTGTGTCACTGTGCAGCTGGCAATATGCAGTCCCCACAGCTCCCTTGATGGCAGGCCCACATGACTGCTAGCTCCAGCTCACACACAGTTTTTCCGGGGAAGCCCCTGCGAACCCCAGCAGTGCCGTCCTCTCAGCAGGCTCTACTCCACCACTTATTCGGGGGTAGAAAACGTCCGAGCTGGCCAGCATTGCCACCCCACCAGTATTGCGGTGCAGCTGGCAATCTGCAGTACCCACAGCTCCTGCAGCAGCAGGCCCATACAGCCGCAAGCTCCTGGAGGCACCCCGGCTCGCACAGCGTCTTCAGGTACGGCGCTCAAGCTGTCCTGTCCCCTCAGCAGGCTCCACTCCACCACTTGTTAGGCTGTAGAGAGCACACGGACCCGCCTGTTTATCCAAAGATATTTGGAGGGCGGCTCAGAGCTCAGCAACTCATGTCCGTCTTGGCTGCCATGTTAGCCATGCCCCTTGCATACAACACAAGTTACTCAGGAACAACATAAAAGGTAGAAAAGCAATTGCAGGACAAATGTGTACCCAAGAAAAACAACAACTTGGCTTTATTCTATCCAAATGATTTAGAACAAAGGCCATTGACCAGTTCATAGAGTCCCAGGGAAAGGAGGTATTTTTCTTTGTAGGGGTGGGCTTCTTCTTAGTGGGAGGGGTATGGGTAATTGCGGGCAGGCAGGTGTGACAGGGGAGGACTTAGATGTGGAATGGATGGGTTGGGATGTGGGTGGGGTCCTCTTCAGTTTGGGAGGGAGTATGGAGGGAACAAGGGAAAGTGCAAGCTCAAAAAAGAAACTCTCCTTTGGAAAGCGGATAGGGTCATCAGAAGGGGCTTGGGATTTGAAGGTTGAGGGAGTGTGTGCATGTGTGAGGTATGCTGTTTGGGTGGTGTCTTTTGCGTCTGTGAGTGTGGGCGTTTACATGTCTTGGGGTGCTGGGCGGTTCGAGATGCTGGCTGATGTGGGAATGGTGGATGTGTGTGTTTCTGTTGGGGTGGTGTCTGTGAGTATGCTGGATATGGTGGATATGTCTGTGTGTGTAGGGGGGTTGGTGTCTGCGGGTATCGCCGGTGTGGTGGATTTGTCTGTGTGTGTTGTGGTGGTGTCTGAAGGTATGAGCTGTTGTCTGGGTGTATGGTGGGTGTGGTGGAAGTGTTACTGGCTGTTGTGGTAGTGTCTATGGGTGCGCTTGATGCGGTGTGTGCATTGGTTAGGGAGATGGGGTGTCTGTTGATGTGGTGCCTGGGGGTGAATGTTGAGTGCCTGCGTGCCAGTGTGTCTTATGGTGTTTTTGTCGATGTGTGCTCCTTGTGTGTGTTGAAGTAGGTGTCTGCTGAGGATGTGTCTGTGTGCTTGGGACAGGTAGGGGAATTGGGGATTTGGATTGGTGAGAGGGGTGTGTGGGGGTGATTGGCTGCCGTCTGTGAGGAGGTCAGAGCCTGAAAAGATCTCTGTAGGCCGGACATGGCACTATGAATGTCTTCCAGGAAAGAATTGGTCTGCTGAAGTTGGATGGTCAACCCCTGGATTGCATTCATAATGGCAGTCTGTTCCACAGAGATACTCCCCAGCAGGTCAATAGCCTCCTCACTCAGGGCAGCAGGGGTAACAGGGGATGGAGCTCAGGTGCCTGTAGGAAAGGAGATACCCACCCTCTTGGGTGAGTGGGCACAGCCAACTGGTTAGGGAGCACCAGGGAGGGACGCGCTAGAACTGGGGATGGCAGACAAAGATGTCACAGGAGTAGGTCCTGATGGGTCTGCCACCACTAGGGAGTGGAAACTTGAGGCAGAATCTGGTGATGACGATGTTGATCCAATCTCTTCTGTGGCACCCCCTCACCCTCCGGGACACTAGGTCCCTCTGTGTCGGTGGTGTCATGACTGGAGGTATCGTGGCCAGATGCTTCCCCACTTGGCTGTGCCACTGTCTCCCCAGATTGCCTGGACTGATGCTGCAAAGACAAAGAGGAAAAGGGTCACCACATGTTCCTGATCACACTTGAACAATAGCTGTTATTATCAAACATTAGTATGATGTCATGTGGGCTCCAGCAACAAACTCCCCCTAAGTTGCCCTTAAAGGTACCATACCATATGCATGCATGCCATATGAACTGTCATCAGTTGCCTATATGAAAATCAGGATCTAAGACAACCACAATTGCATGGCTGAAGTTATGTAAACACAGTAACCATTGAACAAGTAGGAGACCACATCACTTTCAGTGCTTTGCCTCATGAAGCATACCTCAGTTACCTGTTGTGATACAATAGTAGGCCAACGCCAAGTTCATTTTCACAGATCCCATGCAAGGCCATGCACACATCTATTTGTCACATACACAATGACACAGCAATAAGAATTGATGCTCCAAAAACTTGACATGTTTCTGACAGCAGTACAGGAGCCCAAAGAAGATGACATGGAAATACTCATATTGCACTGGAAACATATACACAATGTACACTTCAACGTGTAATTTGTCCTAATGGAGTCATGGAGGTAGTACTAATGCTATTCAGATATGCTACACATTTGACATGGAAATGTACACTGTAGACAAAATGTACAAATTGTCAAGGAGGTATGTCTCTAAAATCCACAACACAATGAATCAGCAAGCCCAGTGAAATCACCACTAATGTCTGGCAACCATTACAATGACATACTCTGATTGCATCAGTAGATGCCATTAGTTCTTGTGTGTTGGAGAGGCCAAGATATTTGCAAGTAATTGTTGAAGGCCCTCAACATGTTGCCCAATGGGAAGCTACATCACGTCTCCATTTTGGTCTCCTGACCTATTTTGGCCAGGTAATACACTCCCCTCGCGCACAGCACCACCAAGCCGTGCCCGTGTCTCCCCCTCCCTGCCCTCGCTGCTTCTAGGGATCGAGGCCCTCCGGGACCCGATCCGCTAGAGTGCCTTTCTGGTTCTTCTCCTCTTTTTGTCTGTGGGTCCTTCTCTGCTCTCAATCTTTTACTCTTTGCATTTTCTTCAGCCTTTTCACCCTTTTCCTCTACTTTTGCCTTTTTTCAGCCTTTACTTTGCCTCTTTCTCTTTTCCAATCTCGTGCCTTTTTGCCCTCTTTTTTGCACCTTTTTTTCCCTCTCCTTGGCCCGCTCCCCTCGCACCCCCATTTGCCCGCTCTTCCCGCCTCCCAGCTGCTACCCCCTCCCTTCTTAATGGCGGTTGCTGCGCGCTAAGGTGAGTGTCTCCTGACCTATTTTGGCCAGGGTATACACTCCCCGCACGCACAGCACCACCAAGCCGTGCCCATGTCTCTCCCTCCCCGCCCTCGCTGCTTCTAGGGATCGAGGCCCTCCGGGACCCGATCCGCTAAAGTGCCTTTCTGGTTCTTCCCCTGTTTTTCTCTGTCGGTCCTTCTCTGCTCTCAGTCTTTTACTCTTTGCATTTTCTTCAGCCTTTTCACCCTTTTCCTCTACTTTTGCCTTTTTTCAGCCTTTACTTTGCCTCTTTCTCTTTTTCCAATCTCGGGCCTTTTTGCCCTCTTTTTTGAGCCTTTTTTTCCCGCTCCTTGGCCCGCTCCCCCTTACCCCCACATACACCCAATCGTCCGCTCCTCCCGTCTCCCAGCTTCTCCTCCCTCCCCCCTCCCTTCTTAATGGCGATCGCTGCGTGAATGCGCAAGCCCGTCTGCGCCCGTCCGCGCCCGTCCGCGCCTGGACCGCGCCCAGCGCCAGAACCCCTGGACCTCGCAACAGCCACATCCCCAGCCTCTGCTATGACGCCGACACCCTCTGTGCACTCAATGCTGGCCGAGATACCACCTGCTTCCAGGCCACTCCGAAGAGCACACCCGGGCCTTTCTCCTGCCACGACTGCAGCTTCACCTGCACCAGAGCCCACAAACCCCCCAGGACCAAGACCAACCACCTCCGCTGCATACTCCTCAACACCCGCTCCGCACGCAAGCACGCCATCGAGCTCTGGGACCTGATCGACTCCACCACCCCATATGTGGCCTTCCTAACCGAAACCTGGTGGAATGATTCCTCTGTTCCTGATATCGCCATAGCCATTCCTGACGGGTACAAGGTCTCCGGCAGAGACTGCACCAACAGAACCGGAGGAGGCATAGCCATCATCCACAAAGCCACCCTCGCAGTCAAGACCCTCCTGGACGACTCCCTCAGTTCCGCCGAACTCCTGCACTTTCAAATCCACACCGATCCCAGCACCACCCTCAGAGGAACGCTCATCTATAGACCTCCTGGACCCAGGGCACCGTTCAGCAACTCCATCGCCGACCTTGCCAGCACCCACGCATTCGCCTCCATGGACCTGAACTTTCACCTCGAAAACAATAACGACATCAACTCCACCACCCTGATCGACAACCCCGCCAACCTCGGCTTCAGACAACTCGTCAACGCCCCCACCCACTCAGCCGGTCACACTCTTGACCCCATCTTATCCACAAGCGACCACGTCACCTTCAATCACACCACCGAACTCTATTGGACCGACCACCACTGCATCCATTTCACCTTCAAGAAACAAACCGAACACCACATCACTGAGCAACCACCCCACTGACGATGGGGCAAAATCACCGAAGATCAGCTAACCAAAGCCCTAGCCCAGAAACCACCCACCGACCCTGACATCGCCGCCCACGACCTCAATCGATGGATCAACGACTGTGCCAACCGCCTTGCACCACTCAAGAAACCCTCCAACAACCAAATCAACAAAAAAGCCCCCTGGTTCACCAACGACCTCCAGGCCTCCAAACGCAACTGCCGTAAACTCAAGCAAAAATGGCTCCTTGAACGCACACCAAACAACCACACAGCACTCAAGGACGCCACACGCAGCCATCACCAACTCATCAGACTAGCAAAAAGATCCTCCTTCAAAACTCGCCTAGAGAACAACGCTCACAACTGCAAAGAACATTTTAACATCGTAAAGGAGCTCTCCAGCCCAAGCGCCACCGTCAACGACATCACCCCCTTCCAAGAATTATGCAACGCCCTAGCCACCGCCTTCCACCGAAAAATCACAGACATCCACAACAGCTTCAACACCCCCCACACCTCGGACACACCTACCCCGCCCTCCACGAACTCCACCCGCTCCAGCCACCTGACCTCCTGGACCAGCATCAACGACAACGAAACTCGCAAGACCATGAATTCCATCCACTCCAGATCACCATCAGACCCCTGCCCACACCACATGTTCAACAAAGCAGACGCAGCCATCGCACCACACCTACGGAAGGTCATCAACATCTCCTTCGAAACAGCAAGATTCCCGGAAAGTTGGAAACACGCCAAAATCAATGCACTACTCAAAAAACCTAAAGTGGACCCCAAAGACCTGAAGGACTTCCGACCCATCTCCCTGCTCCCATTCCCGGCAAAGGTCATTGAGAAAATCGTCAACGCACAGCTCACCCGGTACCTCGAAGACAACAACATCCTCAACCCCTCCCAGTCTGGCTTCAGACGAAACCACAGCACCGAGACCGCCCTCCTCGCCGCCACAGACGATATCAGAAGCCATCTCGACAATGGAGAAACATCAGCCCTCATCCTCCTAGACCCGTCGGCCGCCTTCGACACTGTCTGCCGCCACACCCTGAAAATCTGCCTCAATGAAGCAGGGATCCAAGACCAGGCCCTCAACTGGACCACATCCTTCCTCTCCGGCAGAACCCACGGAGTCTGCCTCCCCCCGTTCCAATCCAAAGCCACCAACATCATCTGCGGCGTACCCCAGGGCTCATCCCTCAGCCCGACGCTGTTCAACATCTACATAGCCCCCCTCGCACAAGTGGCCAGCCTACACAACCTCAACATCATCTCCTACACCGACGACACCCAACTCATCCTCTCCCTCACCAAGGACCCTCACACCGCCAAAACCAACCTCCACGAGGGCTTGAAAGCCGTCGCCGACTGGATGAGAAGCAACCAGTTGAAACTAAACTCAGACAAAACAGAGGTTCTCATCCTTGGGCCCACCCCCTCTGCTTGGACGACTCGTGGTGGCCAGGCTCGCTAGGCACCCAACCAACACCAACCGACCATGCACAAAACCTCGGCTTCATCCTCGACTCATCCCTCTCCATGTCAAAACAAGTCAATGCCGTCTCCTCCTCCTGCTACAACACCCTCCGCATGCTTCGTAGAATCTACAAATGGATCCCATCCGAAACAAGAAAAACAGTAACCCAGGCCCTCGTCAGCAGCAAGCTCGACTAACCCAACGTACTCTACGCAGGCATCCCATCCAAACACCTGCAACGCCTCCAACGCATCCAAAATGCCTCCACCCGACTCATCCACAACATCCCTCGCCACAGCCACATCACCCCCCACCTAAGAGACCTCCACTGGCTCACCGTCGACAAAAGGATCACCTTCAAGCTCCTCACCACGCACACAAAGCACTTCACAACACCGGACCAACCTACCTGAACAGCAGACTCAGCTTCTACACCCCCACCCGGCAACTCCGCTCCGCCAACCTCGCCCTCGCCTCCATCCCCCGCATCGGCAGAGATCCTCCGGCGGCAGATCTTTCTCTTACCTCGCCGCCAAGACCTGGAACACCCTCCCGTCTGACCTAAGACAGATCCAGGACCTGCTCACCTTCAGAAGACACCTCATGACCTGGCTCCTCGAGCAGTAGCAGCACCCCTCCCCCCCCAGCGCCTTGAAACCCTCACCGGTAAGTAGTGCGCTTTAGAAATAGATTGATTGATTGATTGATTGATTGATTGGTCCTGCAAACCTAGATGTCTCTGGATAAATGGTTGTACCCATCCACATGTGATTCCAAAATAACTGCAAGTCAGTCCATGATGCATGCCAACAGCCAGTTAATGGTCCTTTCCTATTACACATGTGCAGTGCATTTTTCCACATGATGCCACATCAATGGCATTGAAATGCACATTATGTGTAAAAACTCTAGTCTTGTCCATCACGCCCCTCATTGCTACTGTAGTTGTACATGCCAAATGACAAGCTATGATGTGAGAGGGTATGTGTGAGTCAACAGTCAATGGTGACACACCCCTATTTGTGGCACCACAGGAAATGTATCCCCATTGCAAATGTCCTATTCCAAACACAGGTTGGTATGCACATATATGCGGGGGAATACATAAATCATCCCATGAACACAGGTAGACCATGCATGAAAGAGCAGTGTACACATTTTGTCAAAAGAGAAAGGGAAACATGCTAATATGTAGACAAAGGGAATGTTGGTAACAGTAATGGCACATAAATCATGTAATTGGACATTCCACACTTACCAAGGGAAAGTTATGATCTGTAGCTGCACCCAAAGAACAATGTATGGTCTTTCACTTGTATGATGGCCACCTTCACATGACAGACAGTAGTGAGGTACCAGCACTTGTCACACACTGAAGACAAGTGGTCTCTGGGGGACAGATACCAATTTACTCATTTGACCAGACACCTGGCTGAGGACAGTGATACATCACGCCTTTTTCTTTGGCTGTAACTCTGAGGAGTAGTGGTCAGTAATGTAGAATTAATACTCACTACAACAACAAACATTACTTGATTGATCAGTGTTCACAGCCATGTGTTGTCCTTCAAGAGCAAATTGTTTGTGGATTGTACCCAGTTGTGTCCTAGGCCCCTTGGCCAATAGGCAAGGCACATCAGTATGCACAACATACATATCTACACAAACAGTTGCTCATTTACTGTGTCACACATGGCCCATCGCCAATCGTTAGGGGGAGATGTCAGAACCTAACACATCAACTTGCCAATGTGACAGGCAGGATTATGCCCTGTACTCACCCCTTTGTGACTGCTATGCTCTCCTCAGACGCCCATCAAGGTCCGGGTACAGCACCCCCAGGATGCTGGACATTAGGGAGGTCATGGTCCAAAGTGCACCCGACGACATTGGGAGGAGAGCCCCAGTGGGACCTCTACAATCTCCCGTGCCCAGCACCTCAGGTCCTCCTACTGCTTGCGACAGTGGGTGCTCCACCGGCTGTGGACCCCCAGGGTCCACACCTTCCACGCAATGGCTCTCCAAATCTCCTTCTTATGATGGGCATTGATCTGTATCGATGCAAGAGACAAATAAAGTGATTTCAATCACAGGTTTTTGACAAAAGTGGTTGTGTCAAACACATGTCAGAAACACCAAACAAAAAATGGTCAATTTGTCAACACACCACAAGTGTAAAGCACACATACCAATACGTACGGGAGCATGACTACACATTTTTGGATCCATTTGGAAACTAACTGACTGCCCTGCTCATGGCCTACAATGACTAAGAAAACCTACTCTCATCAGGTAGCCAAGGCTCCAGCAACATGTACTGTGATGTGAGCCACAATGAAACCAATGTGGCTTCTGAAGGGTAACCTCCTTAGCCATGACTCGACCAACACCTTTACACTCTGCAAGATTGACTCACTGCATACAGTCCCTACACCCTTACACTTGAGTGACAATGAAGGGGCTTGCATGGTGAGTACGGAAGGTGTCTTCCCTGTACATGTGTCGACATGTGGCCTACCAAATGCAGACTCATGCCACTTCAGGGTGTGTTTCTGTGGTACATACCTGTACCACAGAAAACTCATTTGGACATATGTGTCCAAACTACAGAGATGGTATCAAACATACAAAGGTATTCATTTTACAATGTCTGCTATGTAACCAAGCTACTGAGTCACATGTCTTGGCCCCAAGGGAATCAACACACTATCTGCACTGTGGATTTGTATTTTGTGCAATAAGCCTTGTACAGGACAAAATTGAATTCTGTCAATGTGACAACAAGGCTGTAGGAGTAAGGGACCTTTCATGACTTAGAGACACACGTTGACAATGATGAAAAATGCACTTAAGGATCAGTTCAAGAATTTAACTCACTATCCATTTCTAATCTAGTCAATGGACTGAGGAATTCAGGGCAGGTGTTGCAACTAGAGCCTCATATTGGCCACATGCCAGGATCTGGTGGTGTAAAGGAAGTAGTAGTAACACAAAAGGATGATGGACGGAGTGATGACAATGCAAACACTCACCCCCAGTCACAGATCTGGGTTTAATCCATCGTTTTTTTGCTCACCATGCCACGCCAGTTCGGACCCAGCCATATGCAAATCAGTCTTGACCCTGTTCCTCATGGGAACAGTCCAGCCCGAACTGCCAGGCCAGGTCCTCCCTGGACTGGAAACAAGCATCCTGGGACCGGTTTCAGGGTATCACCCTTCTTCAATCAGGCTAGCTTGATTCCAGTGGCAAGAGGATGATGGACGGAGTGCTGACAATGCAAACACTCACCCCCAGTTACAGATCTGGGTTTAATCCATTGTTCTTTTGCTCACCATGCCACTCCAGTTCGGACCCAGCCATATGCAAATCAGTCTTGACCCTGTTCCTCATGGGAACAGTCCAGCCCGAACTGCCAGGCCAGGTCCTCCCTGGACCGGAAACAAGCATCCTGGGACCGGTTTCAGGGTATCACTCTTCTTCAGCCAGGCTAGTTTGATTCCACTTGCACAGTGAGCAAGGGACCCACATCTGGGCATACCCTTCCCACTTAGGGCAACATTAGTAACACAAAAGGATGAGGGACGGAGTGGTGACAATGCAAACACTCACCCCCAGTCACAGATCTGTGTTTAATCCATCGTTCTTCTGCTCACCATGACACCCCAGTTCGAACCCAGCCATATGCAAATCAGTCTTGACCCTGTTCCTCATGGGAACAGTCCAGCCCGAACTGCCAGGCCAGGTCCTCCCTGGACCGGAAACAAGCATCCTGGGACCGGTTTCAGGGTAGCACCCTTCTTCCGTCCATCACTTGTTGTTTTTGCTTTGTCGCCCCAAGTGGGAAGGGTATGCCCAGACGTGGGTCCCGTGCTTCCCATGCCACTGGATTCAAGCTAGCCTGGCTGATGAAGGGTGAAACCCCGAAACCGGTCCCAGGATGCTTGTTTCCAGTCCAGGGCAGACATGGCTTAGCAGTACGGGCTGGACTGTTCCCATGGGGAACAGGGTCAAGACTGATTTGCATATGGCTGGGTCCAAACTGGAATGGCACGGGCAGCAAAAAAATGATGGACTTAGGCCCAGATCACTATACTGGGGGTGAATGTTTGACAATGTTCAGCATTCTGTCCATCACTTGTTGTTTTTGCTTTGTCGCCCTAAGTGGGAAGGGTATGCCCAGACGTGGGTCCCATGCTTCCCATGCCACTGGCTCGAAACTGGTCCCAGGATGCTTGTTTCCAGTCCAGGGCAGACCTGGTCTAGCAGTTCAGGCTGGACTGTTCCCATGGGGAACAGGGTCAAGACTGATTTGCATATGGCTGGGTCCAAACTGGAATGGCATGGGCAGCAAAAAAATGATGGATTTAGGCCCAGATCACTGTACAGGGGGTGAATGTTTGACAATATTCAGCATTCCACCCATCACTTGTTTTTGCTTTGTTGCCGTAAAAGAAGTAGTCACAGTGCCACAGTTGCATTGCCACAGTGCCTCTCCACAGCCTGGACTTTTTCCCATATTGAGAAATACATTTGTCAGGTCCTGCTCTCTGCAGGCTGAGCACACAGAAATTACATGACACTCATATTTCCATCACTTCCATGCATGAAAGTACATCATGTGGCCATCAGCAATGTGGCTTGTGTAGCAATCTGAAGGGCACAGTAAGTCACAATATGCCTTCAATACAACAGTTTCGCAAGGCCAGATGTGGGGTGAAAGATCTGTGGCACAATACATATTGCTTACAAGATCCTCAAATGACTCAAGACACAATGCATACACAGCTCATGATGTCATGCATGTAAATGTTGTCTAACATGCACAACCATCATAAACATAGAAATATCATGGGATGGCAGTAAAGTCTTCTTGCCCAGTTATGTGTATCCAACACAAGGAGGATAAAGGAAGGACCCCAATAAACATCACACGACACAAAATAAATGTACACAATATATAGTACTGGTCACCAATACCTGCACCATGTACATCTCATTAATACCACACAGACTGCAACAACGGGCACACAAGCAGTCTGATTGGCACACAGGGGCACATTGTAGTGAGTAGGGACAGGATGGGGTTGGACAGAGTAAAGTGTACCAATAAGGGTCTTACATGCTTCTCTGGTGAGCCATAAAGCTGTCCATACAGGGAAAGACATCACTCACAAGCCTCTCCAGCTCCTCTGGAGAGAAAGCAGGGGTCCTTTCACCTGCTGAACATGGCATGATTACTCCCAGAGGTGGCATACAGTAGCTGAAGTGGTGGAGGTGTTGCTGGTAGCAGTGTCAGACGTCAAGTGACTGTTGTTTTTGGACAACTCACCTTATATGCAGACCAAGTATGCGTTCATCACTGCCGACTAACACAGCCATGGGCCCAATGGCCACAGGCAACAACTTTTGCCTATGGCTGTGCCCGCCTGGGTTAGAACCACCTACAACACGAACAACTTGAGTCAGCAGACAGAGGTGGTTCCTGTTGTCTAGTGGAGTAGGTCAGGCATGTGCTGTTTTGGCGGCTTGAAATTCTGTATATGGCCCTGTAAAATGTATCTTAACAACAATATACGTTTCATATCTTTAGGAACATCCTAAATCTGTCTTGTTGTGTAGGTCTGACTACACAACCACCAGTGTAGTGTATTGCAGGGCACAATGGCATATGATGGAGGTGCACAGTCCACCACAGCCGAGGGAATTTTTGGCGGTCCAAAAATACAGTCACATTTCGGGGGCAAGTGTGTAGCAGATATTTGAGTGTCACCTGAATCCATATTGTGGACACGTGTGGACAACCATGGGGGTCACATTTGACCCTTGCGTAGTTCCCAGCTGTGATGTGTACTGGGAGTTATGTCTATCTAGTTAGAAATGCTTTGTCACATTATATTGTTGGCATGCATCATGTATGTTGCTGTGGACACACTGATTAATGTAACAAATCATGTCTTGTCACCCATAGGCACCCTGTGAGAGGGAGGATGTGGCCACCTCCTGTCCACCGTCCACTGCCAGACCTTCAGACCATGGAGGAACACCACGTTATCTTGTTTTACCGTTGAAATAGGCAAACAATAGTGGACATATGCTGTCAGTTGGAGCCAGATCTGATGCCAGCTAACAGTAATCCAACCTGCATACCACCTATTGTACAAGTCATGTCAGTATTGCACTTCCTGGCCACAGAGTCCTTCCAACATACAGTCACCCTATTTGCTTGTATGTCCCAACCTATGTTCAGCCTGGTTTTGAAGGATTTCCTCTCAGCAATGTTGAAACACATTGACAGCTATATCAGGTTACCCCAATGTGAGGAGTTAGCCAATGTGAAGGCTGACTCATATGGTTTTACTCGCTTTCTAAATGCTGTGGGGGCCATTGATGGCACACATGTTGGGTTGATGCCACTGCAGGCCACTTAACAAGTCTATTGCAACATAAAGAACATGCAAATTATCTGTTTGACAGATCTCTACATCTCAAATGTGTGTGCCCGTTATCCAGGATCAGCACATGATTGCTTCATAATGGGAACACCACCATATCCCACCTGATGTCAAAAGTGCATCCGGAGAGGGCTTGGCTGGTTATGCTGATTGTCTGCCCTGGTTGTGCGAGCAATGTCAGGTGCTACAATCATGAAGTGAGTGACTCGTTGGTTCACTTATGTCCCATTCCTTAACAGGAGACTCAGCATATCCAAACCCTCCTTGGTTGTTGATGCCACTGAAGAATCCAACTACGCTAGGGGAAGTCTTCTTCATTGAAGCCCATGGAAGAACGCAGCAGCCAGTGGAGCAGGCTTTTGGGTTGACACAGCACTGTGCACATGATGACTCCAGTCACATGTGCAATAAAGTCCTGGGTCTGCCTGCATCCCACTCAACTAGACCTCAAAATGGTCAAAGCCATATCTTGCCTATTCACTGTGTTGGCTGCACTGGTGGTGAAATGTCATTTTCAGGCCATCTTCCAAAGGGCAGCTAATCTGCACATCTTATCAGCTGTTTAAGTCAAATTGGGTTGGCATGCTTCACACATGTCATGTCAAATCACCCCATACCATGGTCACTTAGCACAAATGGATTAACTACAACTTAACTTTGTCCAAGATATCTGCTTACTTTAACCCAAAACCTTTAGAGGAAGATGTCACAATACAACCAGTAACAATGTACGTTTTACATCAACAGGTAGATCTGCCACTGGGCACAAAGAGGCCATGGAACAGACTACCACTACCACCCTGGATAAAACCCTCAGAGGCAACAGCACTCCTGGACATCTGGGCGTGGAAGACAATTCTAGCCAATCTGGGCAACCTGGTCAGATGGCAACAGTGAGTCTCACTGTGCCCATAATATCACCTCCCAGCCCCATTGCTTCAACATCCCAGGCAATCATTCGACCCCCTCAACCTATGTCCCTAGCACAGTGTCCACCATCTCATGCTTCCCAGTCCTGAATCCTGAGGTGGAGTGCAACACTTGGGACAGAGAGGGTCCAGGAACAAGTTGGAGAGGGCAGCCTGTGGCACGGGTACAGGCAGTGGTGGTAGGGTGCATGGGAGGGATGCTGTGGGCCAGCGGGGTGAGGCCACTGGGGCTGCTCTTGGCCAGGGCACCATTAGCCATATCTTGGGGGGTCTACCAGTAGTCCCAACGTGTGATGGGCCAGGTGTTGAGTGAACTCTGGGAGCTACAGAGGGACATGCATATGGACATGTGCGAACAGATGGAGACCCACAGTTCCAACACGGTGTCCCTAAGAGGGGCCCAGACACCCCTGCTTCTGTAGCAGCTGACCACCCCTCTCCTGTAAGCCTGTACATCCAGCAAAGAATCCAGGAGGTGCGGATGGCAAGACACCCACCACTGCCAGCAATAACCCTCTTCTTTAAGGACCTCTTTTGGGTGTTACACATTCACTCTGGACTGATCCTGAACCACCTACCATTTCCAATTGGAGGAGTACTCTGGACTTTGCACTCCTAAAGGTGTGGCATCTACTCCAATGATTGCATTCGCCATGACTGACCCCTTCACATTTCAATTTATGTTGAGTCGTGTCACATATATTTTCTGTTAATCCTAGCTGCACAATTAAATCACCCTTCACTGACTCATTGTCTACTGATTTTGCTTTCATATTTGGCCAGGTAGGTATGTCAGATCATGTGAATCATACATTGACGATCCATGGTACTTGCTGAAGATGGGATATGTTGCATTAACACAGTGTCCAGCACATGAATAAAACCATCCCACACAAACCCATACATACAAGTGTCTGGTCAAAGTAAAAATTGTATTACATAGGCTGTTAACAAGTCTGAACTCATACTGAGTAAATGAACATTTTTACAGGTACAGACCTCGAGACCTCGGAAGGAGGTGATTTGTCATCCTGTAGAATAGGCAAACATTGAAGTGGTTGATGTCACCAGCTTGAGCCTTATCACATACCACTCCAAAGTAATTCAACATCACATAATCAAAGATACAGGCAGATGGCTGTGCAACAGTCCCTGATCACAAGGCCATTAAAATCCAATGTTCATGCATCTGGTGCATCTGGACATAAACATTTGTCAGTGTTGTGGCATAGGCACTGTGGCCTACAATGATGAAACACATCTACAGCTATATACATGTCATACAAAAGAGTGTTTTGCCAATGTGAAGAGAAAATAACTTGATTGTGGTCTAGGACTACATATGTTATTCCCACATGATGACACACATGATGCATCAGCCCCAACACAGCACACAAAACAATTCCAATGGGCACTTATGACCTTCCACCCAAACACTGGGCAAGCTGTCTTGGCACAGGTCTCATGCACCCCATCTCTGTCATCTACATTACCTGGAACAATCCGTGTCCACTCTGTATGTCAGAACAGCGTCACATACCTGCCAATGTCACAACTCTGAAATGCCCACATGAAGATGTCATGGTGAAGGTACCTGTCCAACACACAAAACTGAAACTATAGGCTTGAAACTATACATATGACCCAAGTCACATAGTAAGCATCTGAAAAACAAAGTGCATTGCATGGAAACTGACACAAACACAGCAACATCATCAAGGTGGGAATGTGTTAAAAGCTATCTAATCATTCAGCCTTTGGCTGATTATTGCAGATTATCAGCTCCCTAGCTGTTTCAAGAACACTAAACTCCACACATTCTCACAACTACAGTTCATTGTACAGTCACAGTCATGGTATCACATTCATGAGAAGTAGCTGTATATAAGAACTTCTCGCAAGTCATTTCCTTCCTCTTCACCACTGTCATCCCTGGTTGGCATTTCAGGATTCTCACTTGGTGGCACTGCAGGCTCCCCCTTCTCTGGGATGTATGGGATATTCCTCCGCAGGGCGATGTTGTGGAGCATGCAGCATACCACAGTGATCTAACATCCTTTTCCAGGTAAGTAGAAGAGGACTCCATCAGTCCTGTCCAGACACACCAAAATCTGGTCTGCTGCTTCTACCAATTGGTGATGCATCTTGAGGCCTTAGCAATACTTGTTGTCCATACTGGGTAAGGTGTGATTCCCGTCCTCAATAGATTCATCTTCGGTTCGCAGGTCAAGATGGAGCTAGGTAGACAGACACATCTCTGATTTGGGCATGATCTGTGCTTGATCACTCCCATGTGAGTAAACTTCATTTGGGAGCTGACAAACAGGGGTCTTTGGACAAGAGAACACTGGGCTGGTGGGTGGAGTTTGAGAAACAGGGCCTGTTAGGAGTTGTAGTCTGGTCAATCTCACTACTTCCCAATACTGGACAAATGTTATCCCCCCGGGTCAGTATACTTCATTTGGGAGTTGACAAACAAGGATCTTTGGACAAGAGAATACTGGGCTGGTGGGTGGGGTTAGAGAAATGGGGCATGCTGAGAGTTGCAGTCAGGTCCCTCTCTCGACTATACACACTTGACAAATGTTATCCCCCCAGGTGAGTAAACTTAATTTGGGAGTTGACAAACAGGGGTCTTTGGGCAAGCGAACACTGGGCTGGTGGTTTGAGTTAGAGAAACAAGGTCCGCTGGGAGTTGTAGTCAGGTCACTCTCACTACTCCCCAATACGTGACAAATGTTATCCCCCAGGTGAGTACGCTTCATTTGGGAGTTGACTAACAGAGGTCTTTGGACAAGAGAACACTGGGCTGGTGGTTGGAGTTAGAAAAACAGGGCCTGTTGGGAGTTGCAGTTAGGTCACTCTCACTACTCCCCAATACTGGACAAATGTTATCCCCCCAGGTGAGTACACTTAGGGGGTCATTCTGACCTCGGCGGTAAAAGGCCCTTACCGCCGGTCAGAAGTCCGCCATTCTACCGCCGCGGCTGCTGTAAACCGCCACGGTCATTCTGACCTCCAACTGTGAAACCGCCAAAAACCCGACATCCACGGAAGGCCGCCTCATCAGTGGGCAGCGATAAACTGGAGATGACCAAACCTCCACCGCCACGCCGACACAAACACGCCCATGCCATTCTGACCCACAAATCCACGCGGCGGTCTTTTAACTGCGGTATTCTATTGGCGGTACACACCGCCGTGGTCAAAATACACACACATATACAAAACACAGCCACATTGGACAATTTGAAATACACACACCTGATACAAATACAAACAACACTCCCACACACCCAACACAATATAAAACACACACCCACATCACCCACAAACCCCTACTACCAAAAATTCAGAGAGAAGGCGCAATACACTGAGAGAGAGCACAGGGAACGCAAAGCACAACACACACAGGAACCCAACATCATCCCCAACACCACATCTACTCACACATCACCACACATCACCACGCACATCACCACAAACACCACCCCACACCTCATCCACACCACCCCATGGCACCCCAAAGACACCCCAGGTTCTCGGACCAAGAACTCAGGGTTATGGTGGAGGAAATAATTAGGGTAGAGCCCCAGCTCTTCGGCACACAGGTGCAGCAGAACACAATAGCCAGGAAGGCGGAGCTATGGCAAAGGATCGTAGACAGGGTCAACGCTGTGGGACAGCATCCCAGAAATCGGGAAGACATCAGAAAGCGATGGAACGACCTACGGGGGAAGGTGCGCTCGATGGTGTCGCGACACAACATCGCAGTGCAGAAGACTGGCGGCGGACCCCCACCCACTCCACCCCAATTCACAGCATGGGAGCAAGAGGTATTAAACATCCTGCATCCTGATGGCCTCGCTGGAGTACCCGGAGGAATGGACTCTGGTAAGTCGAGTCTCAACTACTTCACCCCCCCCCCAGCATGCCAACCCACACCCCCACCCTCACCCCCAATCTCAACCCCCCCAGCACACATCCTCCCTGCCAATGTCTCACCAGCACAACCCACCCTAAACAACACCAACCCCTGAATGCCAACACAAACCATAGACATCCATCACCAATGCATGACCACTGCACAGACCCATCCCCCCCCAACCACCCTCACAACACCTCCCACAAGTGAATGACAGCACTGGTGGACAAGGGCACTCACAAAATGCACGCCATGGCACACTCAGAAACAATAACAATACTCTTTTACCCCTGCAGGGCCCGAACGCCAACACACCGCCACGGAGGGTCCAGATTTGTCCATCCCACCCCTAGAACAGGCCCCCAGTGAGGACAGCAGCTCTGTCGACCTAGAACCTGATGACCAGCCCAGACCATCGGGGACCTCTGGACAGTCGGTTCCCCACACACAGACACAGGCCACAACCCCCTCTGGTAATACCAGCACAGCTCCCACCCAGCGGGCCCATGTCTCTGTCTCCAGGACGCGTCAATCAGCGGTGTGTCCGCCACTACAGGGCACCCAGGCTGACCCAACACCCCAACAACAACAGGGACCTGGGGGCAGTGGTAGTGGGCACACCGTCCAGGGGACAGAGGCCCAGGGAAACAGGGGAACTGGGAGGGCTGCTTTGCGACAGGGGGGGAGGAGAGGCCCAGGGAACCCACTCTCCAAGAGGCCCTCACCACCATCATGGGAGCATACCACCACTCCCAGGAGACGATGGCGACGGTACTGGCCAGGTTCCAGGAGATCCAGGCACAGCAGGAGGAACAGTACATGGGGTTCAGCAATGAACTCAGGAACATCGCTACCGCTATGGGGACCATAGTCCAGGCCCTCAACCGGATAGAAACCACATTGCGGGACCATGTGGCACCCCAAAGGGCCCCTGTCACTAGCCTGGACCAGGAACAGCCTACCACCTCCGCCGGCGCTAGTGGACAGGAGGCCCCCACACAACGACAGGCCACCAGAACCCCACCTCCTGCTGAAGAACAACCACCCCGCAAGCGGAACCTGAGATCTCACAGGAAGACAGAGTAGGATGCCAAGACACCCGCCAGCACAACATACCCCCTGATGTCATCCCACTGTCCCACCTTGTGACCCTGTCCAACCTTGAACTGCCCCTGCTCCATCCTTCCACAGGCATATGGACAATGCACCTGTGAAACTGAGAACTGGACTCTGCCATGGACATTACTCCACCATCACCCATCACCGTTTTAATATCATGTACCAATATCTAGCACTAATAATAAATCACTAATTGCACAGAAAATATTCTGGAGTCAGCCTGTATTCTTTACAAATGTATTACACATTACTGTTCAATGATGTTCAGACAATTTGTGATGACAACATACCGATGTCAATAAGCCTTAGTCCATGGGCTAAACAAGCAGAAGTCACGCAGTGGGTCATACAGCACTGAAAAGGGAAGGGAAAAGCAAAAATCAGTTAAAAAGAACTGGGGGGAAATACAGAAAGTAGAGATGCAGGAGGCTTTAAGTAAATGTTAAATGGCGTGGGTGAATCTTACCTGTGTGCTACTGAAAATACTGTTGTATCACTGTGTCCCTGTTGTCTGTGTCGTCCCCGTCGTCTTCCTCCTCTTCACTCTCCACAGGCTCCACAGCTGCTACAACACCTCCATCTGGACCATCCTCCTGCAGGAAAGGCACCTAGCGTCGCAATGCAAGATTGTGAAGCATACAGCAGGCCACGATGATCTGGCACACCTTCTTTGGTGAGTACATGAGGGATCCCCCTGTCATATGCAAGCACCTAAACCTGGCTTTCAGGAGGCCGAAGGTCCTTCCTATGATCCTCCTAGTTCGCCCATGGGCCTCATTGTACCGTTCCTCTGCCCTGGTCCTGGGATTCCTCACTGGGGTCAGTAGCCAGGACAGGTTGGGGTAACCAGAGTCACCTATTAGCCACACACGGTGTCTCTGTAGCTGTTCCATCACATAAGGGATGCTGCTATTTCGCATGATGTACGCGTCATGCACTGACCCAGGGAACTTGGCATTTACATGGGAGATGTACTGGTCAGCCAAACAGACCACCTGCACATTCATAGAATGGTAATTTTTTCTGTTCCTGTACACCTGCTCATCGTCTTTTGGGGGTACTAAAGCCACATGGGTCCCATCAATAGCACCAATGATGTTGGGGATATGTCCAAGGGCATAGAAATCACCCTTCACAGTGGGCAAATCACCCTCCTGTGGGAAAACAATGTAGCTCCGCATGTATTTCATCAGGGCAGACAACACTCTGGACAAAATCTTTGAAAACATAGGCTGAGACATTCCAGATGACATGGCCACTGTTGTCTGGAATGAGCCACTAGCAAAAAAATGGAGGACTGACAGAACCTGCACTAGAGGGGGAATTCCTGTGGGTTGGCGGATGGGGGACATCAGGTCTGGCTCCAGCTGGGCACACAGTTCCTGTATAGTGGCTCTGTCAAGTCGGTATCGTAGTATAATATGGCGTTCTTCCATTGTCGACAGGTCCACCAGCGGTCGGTACACGCGAGGATTCATCCTTCTCCTCGCAAGTCCCAGCGGACGGTGCCTAGGAAGGACAACATGGAGTATGGAGTCAAGCAACTAACAGGTACGTTCACCACAGCTTGCACAGTACACGATTATCTATGTATTGAAAGGCGTGTATGTGTGGCAATGCAAGGCCTAGGCCTGTGTGACGCAGTTGAAATTAAGCCATGTGGGCCCTTGAAATGGCGGCTGCCTGACCTGTAAAGTGGGACAATGGGATGTGAGGTCAATGCTCTGGCGTGGCACACCGTGGCGGTAGGCGGTCGAAGACCGCTGTACGAAGCCGCATTGGTTAACATTGAAGCCTATGGGTTTCAGGAGCCAATGACGATGTGCGCCGGCGGTCGCGGTATGCACCGCCGCGGTACGCACCGCCGCGGGCGTGACCGCCATTTTCTATCAGATTAATCACTCGAGACCTGATCATCCACAGGAGAGGACCTATACTGCAAGTGCTGCTGTGAACTCGGTCTGGAAGAGACAATGGCTGCTGCGACTGGGGAAAGGGCCCCTGCCTTCACGTCTGAAGAGTTGGAGAAACTTGTGGATGGGGTCCACCCCCAGTATGCGCTACTCTACGGTCCTCCAGACCAACAGGTAAGAACACTGGGTGCACATCGAATGGGCTATGCCTGTGTGGAGTGGGGTGGATCTAAGATGGTGGGGTGGGGAGCGAATGAGGAGTGCAAGGCACGACAGATGAGAGCATGTGCCACATGGCAACGTTGGGGAGGGGGGGCAATCACATCTAACATGCAGATAAATGATGATATTTCCTTTCCCACCCTGTACATGTCAAATAGGTCAGCGCCCATCAGAAAATCGACATCAGACGGGGCACCCACTGCCGGAAGAGGTGGGAGGACATCCGCCGCGGAACCAGGAAGACCGCCGAGTCACTGCTGGGGATGGCCTCCCAACCTAGGAGGGGTGCCAGTCGTACCCTGACCCCCCTGATGTCCCGGATCCTGGCGGTGGCCTACCCTGATTTGGATGGGCGCTTGAGGACATCACAGCAGACACAAGGGGGTGAGTATCAGCACATTCTGCTATCTTTATGCGCAGTAGAGGCGTCTGGGTGGGGGAGGAGGGTTGTGGGTGACATTAGGCCAGGGCGCTTTCTGTAGTGTAGTCCTCTCCTTTAGGCATGGCCCTGTGCCCCCGCCCCTCACCTCTGCAGGGTGACAAGTACAGCTATCCATGGTCCTGCATCATCCATGTGTGTATTTTGTGTTCATAGACCTGTAGGCCTGGTCACAAGTACAGAGTAGTATACCCCGATTGCGCAGCGTAGTGCATGAGGTTCCTGTGTCTGTCCTCTCCGCCAACGGTGTTGACATTGCATGCACTCAACCTGTTTTATTTTTTCTCCCCCCACCCTTTTTCTTCATCTTCTTGTGCATGTGTGCATTAGCATCATCAGGCGGAGGAGAATTGGCATCGGAGCACGAGGGAGCTGCAAGTCACAAGGCCCCGGTGGGCTATGGTACAGACACCGAGGGCACCAGTGATCCGGAGGGCGAGGGGAGCACCACGACGGGGACCGGTGGTGACACCAGCGACACCGACACGTCCTCGGATGGGAGCTCCCTAGCGGTGGCGGCAACATCCGGGCCCCCCGCCTCTACAGGTACAGCCGCCACCCAGCGCACCAGCCCCACCCTCCAGCGGCCCCTCAGCCGTCGCTCCGTGCCCGCTCGCCCAGGAAGGCGGGCATCTCCTTCGCCCCAGGCACCTCAGGCCCTGCCCCTGTTACCCCTGCTGCCCTCAGTGCGGAGATCATTGACCTCCTCCAGACCATCATTGTTGGGCAGACTACCCTTTTGAATGCCATCCAGGGGGTAGAAAGGGAGGTGCATCGGAGCAATGCCTACCTGGAGGGCATTCATTCGGGTCAGGCCGCCCATCAATGATCGTTCACTGCTCTGGCCTCAGCACTGACGGCAGCCATTGTCCCTGTTTCCAGCCTCCCTCTTCTAACTGCCTCCACCCGGTCTCTGTCTCCTGTTCCTCAGCCTATCCCATCCACACCATCAGACCAGCCTGCACACACCTCAACACCCAAGGTCAGCTCATCCAGACACAAGCACCACAGATCCCACAAGCATTCACCCAAACAGCACCCAGATGCAGACATGCCAACAGTCACTACCACCTCTGTGTCCCCCTCCTCCTCGTCTCCCTCCTCCCTCCCTGTGACGTCTACACTCACACCTGCATGCACACCACCATCAGCCAGTACTTCCATCACCACCACACCCTCCAGTACAGTCCGCACACGTGCAGTCACCACCCCCACTGCCATTTACACGTCCCCTGTGTCCTCTCCCACTGTGTCTGTCACCCCCTCTTCCAAGACACACAAACGCAGGCAGCCACCCACCCAACAGCCATCCACCTCACAACAGCCTATGTCACAATAACCTGCACCCACAGACAGCACACCTGACTCTCCTACAACCACATCCTCTTCCTCCACTCCCATCACCACTACTCCCACCCTTTACCTTGGTCCTAAAAAAGTTTACCTCTCCAATCTTAACCTCTTTCCCTCCCCTGACCCACCCCCGCCATCTGCTAAGAGTCCCAAGAGCACCTCAACCACCACCAGCCCAGCTACAGGTGTCACTGTAGTACATGGGTTCTGGAGTCCACCCTTTGGCAGCAGTGACACATCTGTCAGCAGCAAGTGGCCAGCCAGCCCCCCCCCTGGCAAGAGGACCCGGAAACTGAAGGGCCGCCGTGAGAAGACTGACACGGCTGCCCCCAAGGACCAATGTTCTGCCACTTCACCTGCCACAACATCCAGGGAGGCAAGGGCCCGAGAGCCCCATCTAAGGAGCGAAAGGGCAGCAGGGCGGATAAGTCAGCCAGCAGGAGCGCGGAGCAGGAGGGCCCCACAAGACCCATCCCGGGTGTAAGGGAGGACACCCAAGGGCCCAGGACTCCGTCACCGAAGGGGCCAGCAACTGCACGGTCGGAGGGCGAGTGAGCAGGGAGTCCAGGCCATGTCTGGCTCCCTTGAATGACTGGACAAGCACCGCTGAACAAGCCCCGCCGTGCAGAAGAGCACCGCTGAACAGGGCCCCGCCGTGCAGAAGAGCACCGCTGAACAAGCCCCGCCGTGCAGAAGAGCACCGCTGAACAGGGCCCCGCCGTGCAGAAGAGCACCGCTGAACAGGGCCCCGCCGTGCAGAAGAGCACCGCTGAACAGGGCCCCGCCGTGCAGAAGAGCACCGCTGAACAGGGCCCCGCCGTGCAGAAGAGCACAGCTGAACAGGGCCCCGCCGTGCAGAAGAGCACCGCTGAACAGGGCCCCGCCATCTCAAGCACCGCTCCGCCGGGCACCGCCGTCTCAACCACCGCTCCGCTGGGCCCTTCCTGTCAAGCACCGCTCCGCTGGGCCCTTCCTGTCAAGCACCGCTCCGCTGGGCCCCGCCATCTCAAGCACCGCTCCGCTGGGCCCTTCCTGTCAAGCACCGCTCCGCTGGGCCCTTCCTGTCAAGCACCGCTCCGCTGGGCCCTTCCTGTCAAGCACCGCTCCGCTGGGCCCCGCCATCTCAAGCACCGCTCCTCCGGGCACCGCCGTCTCAAGCACCGCTGCCACAATGACAGTGCCGGTTCTGTGTCGAGCTCCTGTTCACGGTTCACTCTGCCCACCATGCCTCCTCCATGACCAGTGGTCTCTGTAATCCACCTGACGGACTGTGGCTTTGCACTCCCCAGGATGGCACAGTGGGCAAGCCACCCACTGTAGAGACATTGAGAGACTGTGGCTTTGCACTCCCCAGGATGGCACAGTGGGCAATCCACCCACTGTAGAGACATTGAGAGACTGTGGCTTTGCACTCCCCAGGATGGCACAGTGGGCAATCCACCCACTGTAGAGACATTGAGAGACTGTGGCTTTGCACTCCCCAGGATGGCACAGTGAGCATGGTGGCCCCTTCGTGGATCTGGCGTCATGGACTCATGTGGCTGTGGTGCCCCCCCTTCCCTTCCACCTGAGGTGCCTGTAGTTTTATCATCAGATGCCCCAGCAGTGTTCTCTCCAACGGACTCAGGTCTCCTGTGTGGGCTTTGCCCTTGTGTTATAACACTTTGGCCCACGGACAGTTGTGATTTCGTTTCATGTGCAGGACTATTTGCCTCGGTTTATTGATTGCAAAAATATAAAAAAAAATATTTCATATTTATTATGCTATTTGACCATTGTCTGCCGCCTGCCTGTTGACGGTGACCGCCGCACTGTTTGTCTCTACCGCCATGGCGGTCGGAGTGTTAAAGTGGCGGCCTGTGTTGGCGGTTCCCGCCAGGGTCAGAATTTAATTTTTTGGACCGCCGGCCTGTTGGCGGGTTGGCCGCCGCTTTATCACCGACCGCCAGGGTTAGAATCACCCCCTTAATTTTGGAGTTGATAATCAGGGCTCTTTGGACAAGAGAACAGTGGGCTGGTGGTTGGAGTTAGAGAAACAGGGCCTGCTGGTAGTGGCAGTCAGGTCACTCCCTCTACTACCCAATACTTGACAAATGGTATCCCCGCCCGGTGAGTACACTTCATTTGAGAGTTGACAAACAGGGGTCTTTGGACAAGAGAACACTGGGCTAGTGGTTGGAGTTACTGAAACACTGTAAAAATACTTTCTACCCATCTTCTCTACAATCCCAATAAACCATACAAATTAAATAAGAAAAAATATGAAAAAATTCAATTAATCACAAGAAACTGCAGAACAATACGAAGTATTTTAACAAAAACACAGTAAAATGGAGCACAAGTTGTTGAATTTACTAAATAATTTGCATAAGTAATGTAATTAAGCAATTAAAATACGAAATGACCTTTTTTTGAAAAAATAAAGTATACATTGAATACTTTATGTTACTAATAATTTAATTACAAATTGAAATAAAATTGAAATATAAATAATATCTAAAAAAAATCAGTACATAATTTATTAATTAAATAATCTACATAATTGATCATCTCACTTACCAATTAAAGTTTAACCCCTAACTTCTGGGCAACTCGACCTCCTCCTGTGCTGAGCCCATATGTATGCTATTTGGGTTAGTTTGTGTTTAGGACTCCATAGCTTTTCGGTCACGTATGGTATCCACACCAAATTTGTTTTTTTTTTTTTTTTTCTAACATCCTGGGGATTCAAAAGGTATGTAGGGTATACAGGGTTTCTGGTTTACCCTGGAGGGGATCAAGAAAATAGCCAAACTATAGTTAGAGTTTGAGAAAAATAGAAAAAAAGTACTCTGGATAAAAGTATCTGGCCTTTTTCATAAAAATGGCATCAACAAATGGTTTGCTGTGCTAAAGTCCCCATTGAGCTGAATCAAAAAACATAGGGGCATATTTGCACGAACTGACACACAACGGTGCTAGTGCAGTTGTGCATCAAAATGTTTAAAGCCAAGCTAAGTTGTTTCTTACCGCCATGCCTGTAACATATTTACAAAACACCTTTCCATGGCGGTAAGAAAAGGCTAGCATCAAAAAAACAAGCATTTGCAATGCAATAGGTCTCGCATTTGTAAGAGTTAGAGCTATAGGCATTGTAAATGGCAATGTCTTTTACCTATGTCTTTTGCTTTGGAGTGTAGAGCATGTAAATGGTTTGGAGTGGAAATGTGTGGCTTGTATTTTAATTGTTACACATGGAATTGTGCAGTATGGAATTGTGTGGTACGGAGTGTATTTGCGCAGAAAGGGACACCTTCACGCACAAACACAAATACAAGAGGTGGCTGCACTTACTATGAGTGTTGCAGGATACAACACACATAAAAAGAGGTGACAAGGAGAAGGAATGTGGACAGTTCTCTCCCTAGCATTACTCTTACAACACCTGTAGGCTGGCAGAGAAATCTGACACATACCCTAAATTGCAGATCTGGCAATGCAACAGATCTGTATGGTTCCATGGGTGTTGCATGAGAACACCCCAAGCAGCGTCCATGGAATGCAACTGCCACGCAGTGTAATGCATGAAAGGAGTCTATATGCAGAGGCCCATGAAAAGCCACGCAAGATGGCTTTGTCTAGACTTGTAAATGTGGACTGGCATAATGTGCCAATGAAACGTTCCAAAAAATGACGCGCTGGTGATGAGGTACTTGATGCATGGCTCTGCGCCATATAAATAAGGCACCATGGTTAACAAACTGATGACTCATGTGAACATCTAGTACAGATCAACAGTGACATATCTCCATCTCATTGCAGAGGATGATGTCATACCTCACCGTCAGTTGCCTGTCCTGGACTTCTCCGACGATGGTGATGACCAGCTACAAAGCATCAATCCCGTCACTCTCCAGCAGATCCTGTGTGCCATCCATACACCATCTCCGGTCACAGGGAGGACACACTGTGGTGGTCATTCCAACCCTGGCGGTCAATTACCGCCGGGTTGGAGGACCGCGGGAGCACCGCGACAGGCCGGCGGTGCTCCCAAGGGCATTCCGACCGCGGCGGTAAAGCCGCGGTCGGACCGGCAACACTGGCGGTCTCCCGCCAGTGTACCGCCGCCCTTTGGAATCCTCCAAGGCGGCGCAGCTAGCTGCGCCGCCGAGGGGATTCCGACCCCCCCTACCGCCATCCAGTTCCCGGCGGTCCGCCCGCCGGGAACCGGATGGCGGTAGGGGGGGTCGCGGGGCCCCTGGGGGCCCCTGCAGTGCCCATGCCACTGGCATGGGCACTGCAGGGGCCCCCGTAAGAGGGCCCCTACAAGTATTTCACTGTCTGCTTGGCAGACAGTGAAATACGCGACGGGTGCAACAGCACCCGTCGCACCTTCCCACTCCGCCGGCTCGATTACGAGCTGGCATCCTCGTGGGAAGGGGGTTTTTCCCTGGGCTGGCGGGCGGTCTTTTGGCGACTGCCCGCCAGCCCAGGGAAAAACTTAGAATACCCTCCGCGGTCGAAACGGTATTTCGGAGGGGGAAGTCTGGCGGGCGGCCTCCGCCGCCCGCCAGACTTAGAATAACCCCCTGTGTTACGTGGTCTCCAGATCATCCTCCCAACAGAGAACACACACAACCTCCCAGCTCACCCAGAGTCCTGGACTCCCAGAACCCTGACATTTTCCAAACTACAGTGGTAGGAGTCCAGTGGGAGCTGGTGCAGGTGGGGATGGAGACCATGGCAGGCAGCCTAGCGGGAGTCCATAGGTGAATCAGTCTGAATAAGGAAAACTCTGCTGCCATCAGAGGCACCCACCCTCCGCTTTGTGAACTTCAGCAGTCCCTGGCCAACATCGCTGGCGAAGACAAGGCGGCGAAGACAACGTTGAGTACTGCACCTACGAGACAGGGGAGGGGGGAGGGAAAAAACAGGGACACACACACGCAACACCCCCACCCCACCCCACCCTCACCCACTACAACACACACACACTAATACATATTTATACATTATAGTTACACCCCCCAAATCCCCCAGAAGAATGCAAAGACAAAAGGAAACAAGGATAACCATTGTAATATATTAAAATCAAGTACGCAAAAATATATATATATATATACACCATAAACAAAATATACACCAAGCTTAGTAGTCCAGGTAGTGCTGTAATGAAGTCCGTGGAACACTGGGCCCACACGGTGTGGGCGAGGCCCACACAAGATCCCCGACCATGACGGGAGAACACTGCAGGGGCATCAGAGAGCAAATAAACAGGCACCTCAGGGCGAGGGGAAGGGGGGGCACCTCAGCCGGTTGAGTGCACAATGCCAAATCCATGAGGGGGCCACATGCCCACTGTTCAATCCTGGGGAGTGCAAAGCCACAGTCTCTCAAGTCTATACAGTGGGTGGGTTGCCCACTGTTCAATCCTGGGGAGTGCAAAGCCACAGCCTCTCAAGTCTCTACAGTGCGTGGGTTGCCCACTGCTTTATCCTGGGGAGTGCAAAGCCACAGTCTCTCAAGTCTCTACAAAGGGTGGTTTGCCCACTGCTCAATCCTGGGGAGTGCAAAGCCACAGTCTCTCAAGTCTATACAGTGGGTGGTTTGCCCACTGTTCAATCCTGGGGAGTGCAAAGCCACAGTCTCTCAAGTCTCTCCAGTGGGTGGGTTGCCCACTGTGCCATCCTGGGGAGTGCAAAGCCACAGTCTCTCAAGTGGATGCCTTTCTCCACTGGTTCTGGAGGGGGCCTTGTGCCCAGAGTGCTTCATCCTGCCAAGGAGAGAGGTAGTGGATGTATCTCTCCACTGGTTCTGGAGGGGGCATGGTGCCCAGAGTGCTTCATCCTTCTAAGAACAGAGGTAGCGGATGTATCTCTCCACTGGTTCTGGAGGGGGAATGGTGCCCAGAGTGCTTCATCCTGCTAAGGACAGAGGTAGTGGATGACAGTCTCCACTGGTTCTGGAGGGGGCATGGTGCCCAGAGTGCTTCATCCTGCTAAGGACAGAGGTAGGGGATGTATCTCTCCAATGGTTCTGGAGGGGGCATGGTGCCTAGAGTGCTTCATCCTGCTAAGGACAGAGGTAGTGGATGCCTTTCTCCACTGGTTCTTGAGGGGGCATGGGGCCCAGAGTGCTTCATCCTGCTAAGGACAGAGGTAGTGGATTACAGTCTCCACTGGTTCTGGAGGGGGCTCTGTCCCCAGAGCGCTTCATCATGCTCGCGATGGACTCAGTAGCGTCAGTGCCCTTGGCGCTCATGGGCCAGCGATGCTTGTGGCGGCGGTGCCCTGTTCAGCAGTGCTTGTAGTGGCGGTGCCCTGTTCAGTGGTGCTTGTAGCGGCGGTGCCCTGTTCAGCAGTGCTTGTGGCGGCGGTGCCCTGTTCAGCGGTGCTTGGAGCGGCGGTGCCCTGTTCAGCGCTGCTTGTAGCGCTGGTGCCCTGTTCAGTAGTGCTTGGAGCGGCGGTGCCTTGTTCAGCGGTGCTTGAGGCGGCGGTGCCCTGTTCAGAGGTGTTTGTAGCGGTGGTGCCCTGTTCAGCGGTGCTTGAGGCGGCGGTGCCCTGTTCAGCAGTGTTTGAGGCGGCGATGCCCTGTTCAGTGGTGCTTGAGGCGGCGGTGCCCTGTTCAGCGGTGCATGAGGCGGCGGTGTGCTTGAGGCGGCGGTGCCCTGTTCAGCGGTGCATGAGGCGGCGGTGCCCTGTTCAGCGGTGCTTGTAGTGGCGGGGCCCTGTTCAGCGGTGCATTGAGCGGCGGTGCCCTGTTCAGCGGTGCTTGAGGCGGCGGGCTCCTTTGCAGTCACTCAGCTGCTGGCGGTCCTCTCTGTCCCATCAGGGCTTGTGCTGGCGGTCCTCTCTGTCCCAGCAGGACTTGAGCTGGGCTTGTGCTGGCTGTCCTCTCTGTCCCAGCGGGACTTGTGCTGGCGGTCCTCTCTGTCCCAGCGGGGCTTGTGCTGGCAGTCCTCTATAGCCTAGCGGGGTTTGTGCTGGTGGTTCTCTCTGTCCCAGCAGGGCTTGTGCTGGCGGTCCTCTCTCGCCCAGCGGGGCTTGTGCTGGCGGTGGCCTCCAGGGCAGCAGGGCAGGTACTGCCGGAGGCCTCCTGGGCAGCGGGGATGATGGCGGTGGCCTCCTGGGCAGCGGGGAGGATGGCGGTGGCCTCCTGGGCAGCGGGGATGATGGCGGTCTCCTCCACCGTGCTGCTCTTCCCAGACTTTCCAGGTTTCTTGTGGCCATTCCCCACCTTGGAAGGTGTCGCACCTGACTCCACACTCCCACCGGGACCCCTGGGAGCGGCTTAGGTGGCTGGAGTATTCCCTCTCTCCCGCCAGACACTGGGCAACTTTTGATGCTTGACTGGTGGGGGACTGCCCGTGCTGTGGCTCCGTGCCACACTGGCTGCCCTGGTGGCTGGTACACTCCAGATTCCGGTGACTACAGGCACCACTGGTCCCGGAGATGTTGTGGCTGAGGTGCTAGGTTGGGACCTGGAGAGTCGGGCCCTAGGAGACGGACGGGGTGGGGGAGGTGTGGGAAAGAGGTCAAGGTTGGACAGGAAAAGGTTTTGGGAGACACTGGGGCGGGTAGCTGGAGGGGGTTTGGGAGTGGAGGAAGAGTTTGTGGTTGTAGGAGGTGTTCGTTTGGTGACTTTCGGTGAAGGTGCATGCACTGGAGGATGTTGTGAGGTGGATGGCTGTTGTGTGGGTGTGTGCCTGCATTTGTGTATCTTGGGAGGTGGCGTCACAGACACACTGGGAGAGGACACAGGGGACGTGTGAATGCTAGTGGGGGTGGTGACTGCACGTGAGCGGGGTGTGGTTGTGGGTGTGCTGGTGATGGCAGTAGTGGCTGTAGATGTAGTGCATGCAGGTGTGAGTGTAGACGAGACTGGGAGGGAGGAGGGAGACGAGGAACAGGGGGACACAGTGGAGGAAGTGGATGTTGGTGTGTCTGTATGTGTGTGATGCTTGCGTGAGTACCTGTGTGGTGCTTATGTTTGCCTGAGCTTCCCTTGTGTGTTGACGTGTGTGCATGCTGGTCTGAAGGTGTGCTTGGGATAGGCTGGGGTACAGGGGATTGGGTCTGGGTGGAGGAATTTGGAGCGGGGAGGCTAGAGAAAGGGACAATGGTTGCCATCAGTGCTGAGGCCAGATTCTGAAAAGCTTTCTGAAGGGCCGCCTGACCAGAATGAATGCCCTACAGGAATGCATTTGTTAGTTCCAACTGCCTCTCTACACCCTGGATGGCATTCAAAATGGTAGACTGCCCAACAGTGAGGGACCTGAGGAGGTCAATGGCCTCCTCACTGAGGGCAGCAGGGGTGAGTGGGGCAGGAGTTGAGGTGCCTGGGGCGAAGGTGATGCCCACCCTCCTGGGTGAGCGGGCACGGGGCAAAGGCTGAGGGGCTGCTGGGAGGGTGGTGCTGGTAGGGGGGTGGCGGCTGTACCTGTAGATGCGGGGGTCACAGATGTTGCTGCCACCACAAGGGAGCTCCCATCAGAGGACGAGTCCGTGTTGCTGGTGTCAGCTCCTGTCCCCACCGTAGAGCTCCCCTCGCCCTCTGTCCCACTGGTGAACTCCGAGTCTGTAGTGTCGCCCTCCAGGGCTATGTGGGATACAGCTCCATCGTGCTCCGGTGCCACTGCTCCTCCGCCTGATGATGCAAATGCACACAAGAACAGGGAGACCACAAAAAGGGGGGGGGCAACAGAAGAAAGACATGTTCAGTGCATGCATTACCGCTAACGTTGGCGAACACGACAGGCACAGAAGCCCCCTGAACTATGCTGCGCTCTTGGCCTTCACTGTTCAATCCCTGGGAAATGGCCTACTAGGCTATGGACGACATCTGCACACATGGATGACACAGGGGCATGACTAGGTGTACTTGGCACTCTACAGAGGTGGGGTGGGGTGCCACATGGGCTGCCTTACGGAGGGACCTTGCCTACTAAACTCGCCCTGGCTTAGGGAAACCCACAGCCCACCTCTCCCACCCAGACACCTCCACTGCACGCAAAATCAGCAGGATGAGAGTGTACTCACCCCCTTGTGGCTGCTGTGATGCCCTCAAGCGCACATCTAACTCCAGGTACGCCACCGCCAGGATCCAGAACATCAGGGGGGTCATGGTGCGACGGGCACCCCTCCCATATTGGGAGCCCATCCCCAGCTGAGCCTCCGCCGCACTCTTGCTCCAGCAGCAAATGTCTTCCCATCTTTTCCAGCAGTGGGTGCTCTGTCTGTGGTAGACCCGCAGGGTCCGGACGTCCTTGGCAATGGCACGCCAAATATATTTTTTCTGGTGGGCGCTGACCTACATGAATTGTACAGGGGGAAGAGAAACTTATTACCAACTGCACCGTCACAGTCATTGGCCCCATCCCTACCCTTGCCATGTGACACATGCACTCACTGTCGTTTCATGCACGCTGCAATCTCCCCCCCTTCTTACATCCACCCCACTCCACACAAGCATAGCCCATACAGCATGCTCCCAGTATACTTACCTGTTTGTCTGGAGGACCGTAGAGTAGCGTGTACTGGGGGAGGATCCCATCCTCCGATGTGAAGGCAGGGGCCCTTTCCCCAGACACTCGAGCCATTGTCTATTCCAGACCGAGGTCACAGCAGCACTTGCAGTGTAGGTCCTCTCCTGTCGAAGATCAGGTATCGAGTGATTGAACAGATAGAAAATGGCAGTCACGTCCGCAGCAGTGCGTATCGTCACTGCCGGCGTACATCCTCATTGGCTCCTGGGACCCATAGGGTCCAACGTTAAGCAATGCAGCATTGCGCTGCAGTCTTTGACCGCCTACCGCGATGGTGTACAACGCCAGAAGCAGTTACCTCACATCCCACTGTCCCACTTTAGAGGTCAGGCAGCCGCCATTTCAGGGGCCCACATGGCTTCATTTTTAACTGCGTCACACATACCTAGGCCTAGACTCAACACACATACAGGCCACTTTTCGGATTATGATTCGTGTTCTGTGTAAGCTGTGGATACGTACCTCTCAGTTGTTTGACTCTGTGCTCGCTGTTGTCCTTCATAGGCACCGTCCGCTGGGACATGTGAGGAGATGGCGGCATCCTCCGGTGTACAGACCGCTGGTGGACCTGTCGACAATGGAGGAAAGACATGTGATCATCACATACAGGCTTGACCGTGCCACAATCCAGGAACTGTGTACCTAGCTGGAGCCAGACCTGGTGTCAGATATCCGCCATCCCACAGGAATCCCCCTTCAAGTGCAGGTGCTGTCAGTGCTCCATTTCCTTGCAAGTGGGTCATTTCAAACAACAGTGGCCATAGCATCAAGGATGTCCCAGCCTATGTTTTCAAACGTGTTGTCCAGACTGTTGTCTGCCCTGATGAAACACATGCGGAGCTACATCGTTTTCCCTCAGGTTGAGGATTTGCCTACAGTGAAAGGTGATTTCTATGCCCTGGGACATATCCCCAACATCATAGGTGCCATTGATGGGACACATGTGGCTTTGGTCCCCCCGCAGGACTGAACAGGTGTACAGAAACCGAAAGTGTTATCATTCGGTGAGTGTGCAGATGGTATGTTTGGCAGACCAGTCCATCTCCCATGTGAATGCTAAGTTCCCTGGCTCAGTGCATGGATGCCTACATCCTGCGGAATAGCAGCATCCCTTATGTGATGGGTGAACTCCAGAGGCACCGTGCGTGGCTATTAGGTGAGCACCTGGAAGCAAGACAGTGGGAATGGTTGTCTGGGTCTGGGGTTATCCCTACAGGTTAGTGTGAGTCTAACAGTTGTCCCTCGCCATTTGCAGGTGACTCTGGTTACCCCAACCTGTCATGGCTACTGAACCCAGTGAGGAATCCCACAACAAGGGCAGAGGAACGCTGCAATGAGGCCCATGGGCGAACACGGCGGATAATCGAGCGTACCTACGGCCTACTGAAGGTCAGGTTCAGGTCCCTCCATATGACAGGTGGATCCCTATTCTACTCACCAAAGCAGGTGTGCCAGATCATCGTGGCCTGCTGTATGCTTCACAACTTAGCTTTGCAACGACAGGCGCCTTTTCTGCAGGAGGATGGTCCAGATGGCGGTGTTGTTGCAGCTGTGGAGCCTGTGGACAGTGAAGACGAGGAAGCAGAAGAAGATGACATGGACAACAGGGACTCGGTGATCCTGCAATATTTCCAGTGAGACACAGGTAAGAATACAAACCTGCCTACTACATGTACTTTAACACTACTACCTCTCTACTGTCTGTTGTTTTCACCCAATGTATGGTCACTGAGTTGTCACTTTCCCTTACGATTTCACAGATGTGGGTCCCACTGTGTGACATCTGCTTTGATTCCTCATGGACTAGAGCTGTGTGACATAGGTATGTTGACATTACAATTGAAAGAGCTTTTTGCTTCAGTAATTGCTACTACACTATTCCGTAATCACAGACTGACTCCAGATTGTTTTGTGCTTCAAGGGTGTTTATTTAAGTGCAAAATATTGGAGGGGGTTGCAAAATGGTGAGGGGTGATGGTGGAGGAATGTCCATGGCAGAGTCCAGTCTATTAGTCTCACAGATGCATTGCCCAAATGGGCATAGGAAGTGGAGCTGGGGCAGTTTAAGGATGGACAGGGTGACAAAGTGGGACAGAAGGATGACATTCAGGGTGGTCTCATTTCTTGGCGGGGGTCTTGGCATCATTCTCTGTCTTTGTCCTGGATCTCAGGGACCGTTTGTGTGGTGGTTCTCCCTCTGCAGGGGGTGGGGTGCTAATGTGGTGGTCCTGTGGTGGTGCCTCTTGTCCACTAGCGCCGGCAGAGGTGGTGGGCAGTTCATCGTCCATGCTAGTGTAAAGGGCCCCTTGTTGTTCCACAGTGTCCCTCCTGGTGTTGAGTACTTCCTTCAGCACCCCTACGATGGTGCCCCGGGTGGAATTGATGGCTCTGAGTTTCTCCTTGAAGCCCAAATACTGTTCCTCCTGCAGGCGCTGGGTCTCCTGAAACTTGGCCAGTACCGTTGTCATCGTCTCCTGGGAGTGGTGGTAGGCTCCCATGATGGAGGAGAGGGCCTTGGGAGAGTGGGTTCCCTTGGCCTGTCCTCCCCCTGTCGCACAGCAGCCCTCCCAGTTCCCCTGTGTTCCTGGGCCTCCGTCCCCTGGACCGTGTGCCCACTGCCACTGCCCCCAGGTCCCTGTTGTTGTTGGGGTGGTGGGTTAGCCTGGGTTCCCTGTAGTGGTGGATACACTGCTGATTGACTTGTCCTGGGGACAGAGGTATGGGCCCGCTGGGTGGGTGCTGTGCTGGTGTTTCCAGAGGTGGGAAGCTCTGTAGTGGCCTGTGACTGTGTGATGGGAACCGACTGTCATGAGGTCCCTGATGGGCCGGGCTGGTCATCTAGATCCAGTTGGACAGAGCTGCTGTTATCACTGTGGGTCTCTTCTGTTTGTGGTGTGGACATGTGTGGACCCTCCTGTCCGGTGACGTTGGGTAGGGGTCCTGCAGGGGTATAAAAGGATGTTTATTACATCTGTGTGTGCCATGGTGTGCAATGGGTGGGTGACTGTGTACCCCAGTGCTTGCATTCCTGTGTGGGACCTTGTGTGATGATGGTTTGAGGGGGCGTGTTTGGGTTTGTGCAGTGGGCATGCTTTGGTGATGGGTGTCCATGCTTTGTTGTTGCATGCAGGGCTTGGTGTTGGGATGTGTGGGTTGTGATTTTGGGACATTTGTGAGGAGTTGGAGTCATGGGGGTGAGGGTGGGGGTATGTGATGGCATGCAGGTAGGGTGGGGGATGTAATAGTTAAGATTTGACTAACCAGAGTCCATTCCGCCATCTACTCCTGCGAGGCCCTCAGGATGCAGAATCGCCAAGACCTGCTCCTCCCATGTTGTTAGTTGTGGGGGAAGAGGTGGGGGTCCGTCGCCAGTCTGCTGAACCGCAAGGTGGTGTCTTGAGACCACGGAATGCACCTTCCCCCGTAGGTCTTTCCATCTCTTCCTAATGTCATCCCGATTTCTTGGGTGCTGTCCCACTGCGTGACCCTGTCCACTATTCTTCGCCATAGCTCCATCTTCCTTGCAATGGAGGTGTGCTGCACCTGTGATCCGAATAGCTGTGGCTCTACCTGTACGATTTCCTCCACCATGACCCTGAGCTCCTCCTCAGAGAACCTGGGGTGTCTTTGCCGTACCATGGGGTGGTGTGGGTGATGTGTGGGGTGGTGTGTGTGGTGATAAGTGTGCTGATATGTAGTGGGGTGTTGTGTGAGGTGCGTGGAAGTTATGTGGGTGATGGTCTGGTGTGCCTGTGGATGCTAGTATTGTTGATGGTGGTGTCTCTCTGTGTGCTTCTTTCTCAATTGTGGTCATAGGGGTTTGTGGGTGATTTGGGTGTGTGTTTTATATTGTATTGGGTGTGTGGGAGTGGTGTGTGTATGTGTATCAGGTGTGTGTATTTTGAATTGTCCAATGTGGCTGTGTTTTGTATGTGTGTGTGTATTTTGAGCGCGGCGGTGTGTACCGCCAATGGAATACCGCGGCTGAAAGACCGCCACGTGGATTCGTGTGTCGTGATAGTGTGGGCGTATTTCTGTTGGCATGACGGTGGAGGTTTTTTTTTCGCCAGTTTATCACTGACCTTTGGTGTGGCGGACTTGTGTGGGTGTCTGAATTTTGGCGGATTCCGTGCTGTGGGTCATAATAGCTGTGGTGGATTTTCGCGGCGGTGTGTTGGTGGTCTTCTGCACGGCGGTAAGTGGCATTTACCGCCAATGTTGTAATGAGGGCCATAGTAATGTGTTTTATATGTCCTTACAGTGAAATATTGCTAAATTCGTTTTTCACTGTTGCAAGGCCTTTCCCACTCATAGGTTAACATGGGGGCAACCTTTAAATATGATTAAAGTGTTGATTCCCTTTGGGAGTGGATGGACATGTGGAGTTTGAGGTCTATGTGTTCACAATTTAAAAATACATCTTTTAGTAAAGTTGTTTTTCAGATTGTGTGTTTGAAAATGTCACTTTTAGAAAGTGATCATTTTCTTGCTCATACCATTTCTGTGACTCTGCCTGTTTGTGGGTTCCCTGTCTGGGTCATTTTGACAGTTGACCCTCACCCTAGACAGTGACACAAAGGGAGCTGGGGTGTAGTCTGCATTTCCTGATGAGCCATCTGTGCTAGGAGGGAGGGCAGGAGTGGTCACTCATACCTGAAAGGGCTGTGCCTGCCCTCACACAGTGCAGTCTCCACCCCCTGGTGAGTGTCTGGGGCCTGGCCTGTTCAAGGCAGGATTTCACAATCAAGAGAGACTTTGCTTTGAAGTAGGCCTACTTCAAAGGAGAAAATGGGTATAAGAAGGGCACCCAAAAACCACAGGCTTTAGAGCACTTCTGGAAACCAAGAGGAACCTCTGCCTGGAGATGTGCTGATGAGCTGAGGAAGAAGAGCTGCCCTGCCTGTGACTGTGCTTTGTGGAGCTATCCTGCAGTTGCTGCTTCTACCTGTGCTAAGAGGACAAAGACTGGACTCAAAGGGCTTGATTTAGAGCTTGCCTCCTGTTTTTGGAAGTCTCAGGGACAGCAAAGAATTCTCTCTGCCAGCACCTGGAGTCTCTGGAGAGACTCTACTATTCCAAGTGGCGCCCATCCAGTTCCGTGGACCCTTAAAGGAGAAGCTAGCAGCCCAAGAGTGAGAAATCCACGCACCGACCGACGTGCAGGGAAAAGATTGACGAGACTCCGATCTGTGGCAGAAAAATTGACCCGCCCCCCAGCTTCGCAGCTGAAAATCGACACTCGCCTGCAACGCAACACGAAGATCGACACCCGGGGCTGGAGAAACAACGTACAGCATCGCTGACGGAGGTTGGTGAGATCGCAACCCGCGCTGTGTGGTTTTCGGACCATTTGCGGCTGGATTTCCAACGCAAACACTGCTGGACGTGTAAAAATGACGCAAGGCATGCCTGGACCCAAGAGTGCTGACAGGATCAATTCATTGCTCTCCTGCGGAGAGAAGAAACAATGCACGCCGACCCATCTAAAGGAGAAACGACGCAAGGTCTTGCTCATGAGTGATATCGCATGCCCTTTTTGCCACACACTTGCCCGTGCAGGGTTATTTTTGATGCACCCAAGGTACATTTTCACGCTAACAGTGTTATTTTTGCATTTTTAGTGATAACTTGACTTGTGTATTGTGGATTTTTGTTGTTTTGGTCTTGTTTTGTTTAGATAAATATTTTTTATTTTCCTAAACCCGTGTTTTGTCATGTTGTAGTGTTTTCATTAAATTACTGAGTGTGTTGGTACAAATTCTTTACACCTAGCACTCTGAAGTTAAGGCTACTACTCGTGCCAAGCTGCCAAGGGGGTAACCAGGGGTTAGCTGAGGGTGATTCTCTTTTACCCTGACTAGAGTGAGGGTCCTTGCTTGGACAGGGGATAACTTGACTGCCAACCAAAGACCCCATTTCTAACAGTCATTAATCACACCATGATCAGAGTTACTCTTTGCTACGTGTGGCACACAGATCAGTAATATGTTTAGTGACCACCATCTTGCCCCCCAGCATATATGTGTAGGACCCTGAATGTCTGGCACATGTCCTAACTGTCATCACAGTGTTTCTGGACGTGTGTACCATGTTACTTACATAGGCCTTTCTGTACATGTTGTCACCAGTGCATTTTTTCTTGGGATGCACATCCTACACACAACTGCAACCATACAGTCCATATGAATGTATAACATATGATGTTTGTAGTAGCAAATGCACTTGGTACAATGCATTGCACAAGGCAGGCATTGAACTGATGCTAGTGCTATATCCTATGAGTGCACCTGGGGTTTGCTGGACTAGTGCCACAATTTTTGGCACTAATTCAGCAAAGCGCCACAACAGTACCAAACATTTTTGCACAGTTGTGCTAATGAGTGCCATGGTGTGCTGTACTGTAAATACAGTGCTACCGTGGTGTTGTTAGGGGGGCACGGGGCAGCGCAATTAAACTGGTGCATCAGAGCCTGTGCACCATTTCCTTGTTGCCATGCCCCTATGTGTTTTCACACAAGTCCATTGTTTAGTTTATCCCCAGGATTACGATGAGCTAACCATGGAATGGAGCCCCTACAGCCACAGGTAGGACTGTGCACATCAAACAATATGTGCTTTGTTCCAAAGTACAGACAACAGGCTGTCAAGTTACAATGGGGGTCATTACAACATTGGCAGTAAAAGCCTCATACCGCTGTGCAGAAGACCGCCAACACACCGCCGCGGCTGCGGAAAACCGCCACAGCTATTATGTCCCACAGCACGGAATCCGCCAAAATTCAGACACCCACACAAGTCCGCCACACCAAAGGTCAGTGATAAACTGGCGATAACAAAACCTCCACCGTCACACCAACAGAAATTTGCCCACACTATCACGACACACGAATCCACGTGGCGGTCTTTCAACCGCGGTATTCCATTGGTGGTACACACCGCCGCTCTCAAAATACACACACACATACAAAACACAGCCACATTGGACAATTCAAAATACACACACCTGATACACATACACACACCACTCCCACACACCCAATACAATATAAAACACACACCCAAATCACCCACAAACCCCTATGACCACAATTGAGAAAGAAGCACAGAGAGAGACACCACCATCAACAATACTAGCATCCACAGGCACACAACACCATCTACCACAGAACTTCCACGCACCTCACACTACACACCACTACATATCAGCACATTTATCACCCCACACATCACCTACACCACCCCAGGGCACCGCAAAGACACCCCTGGTTCTCGGAGGAGGAGCTCAGGCTCATGGTGGAGGAAATCGTCCAAGTAGAGCCACAGCTATTCGGATCAGAGGTGCAGCACACCTCCATTGCAAGGAAGATGGAGCTGTGGCGAAGAATAGTGGACAGGATCAACGCAGTGGGACAGCACCCAAGAAATCGGGAGGACATCAGGAAGAGGTGGAATGACCTATGGGGGAAGGTGCGTTCCGTGGTCTCAAGACACCACCTGGCGGTTCAGCGGAAAGGCGGCGGACCCCACCTCCTCCCCCACAACTAACAACATGGGAGGAGCAGGTCTTGGAGATTCTGCATCCTGAGGGCCTCGCAGGAGTAGCTGGAAGAATGGACTCTGGTAAGTCAAATCTTAACTATTACATCCCCCACCCTACCTGCATGCCAGCACATACCCCCACTCTCACCCTCACCCCCATCACTCAAACTCCTCACAAATGTCCCAATATCACAAACCACACATCCTAACACCAAGCCCTGCATGCAACAACAAAGCACGGACACCCATCACTAAAGCATGCCCACTGCACATACCCATACACCCCCCTAAACCATCATCATACAAGGTCCCACACAGGAATGCAAGCAATGTGGTACACGGTCACCCACCCATTGCACACCATGCCACACACAGCTGTAATAAACATCCTTTTATACCCCTGCAGGACCCCTACCCAACATCACCGCACAGGAGGGTCCACACATGTCCACACCCCCAACAGAAGAGGCCCACAGTGATGACAGCACCTCTGTCCAACTGGATCTAGATGACCAGCCCGGCCCATCAGGGACCTCGGGACAGTCGGTTCCCCTCACACAGGCACAGGCCACCACAGACCTTCCCCCCTCTGGAAACACCAGCACAGCACCCACCCAGCGGGCCCATACCTCCGCCCCCAGGACACGTCAATCTGCAGTGTGTCCACCACTACAGGGAACCCAGGCTAACCCACCACCCCAACAACAGGGACCTGGGGCAGTGGTAGTGGGCACACGGTCCAGGGTACGGAGGCCTAGGAACACAGGGGAACTGGGAGGGCTGCTGTGCGACAGGGGGCGGACAGACCAAGGGAACCCACTCTCCATGAGGCCCTCTCCATCATGGGAGCATACCACCACTCCCAGGAGACGATGGCAACGGTACTGGCCAAGTTTCAGGAGACCCATCGCCTGCAGGAGGAACAGTATTTGGGCTTCAGGGAGGAACTCAGAACCATCAGTTCCACCCTGGGCACCATCGTAGGGGTGCTGAAGGAAGTACTCAACACCAGGAGGGACACTGTGGCACTACAAGGGGCCCCTGACACTAGCCTGGATGATGAACTGCCCACCACCTCCGCTGGCGCTAGTGGACAGGAGGCACTGCCACAGGACCACCAGCACCCTACCCCCAGCAGAGGGAGAACCACCTCGCAAATGTTCCCTTAGATCCAGGACAAAGACAGAGAACGATGCCAAGACCCCCCCCCAAGAAATGAGATCACCCTGATTGTAATCCTTCTGTCCCTCTTTGTCACCCTGTCCATCCTTAAACTGCCCCAGCTCCACTTCCTATGCCCATTTGGGCAATGCACCTGTGAGACTAATGGACTGGACTCTGCCATGAACATTCCTCCGCCATCACCCCTCACCATTTTGCTACCTCCTCCAATTTTGAGCACTAAAATAAACACCCTTAAAGCACAAAACAATCTGGAGTCAGTCTGTGATTTCGAAATGGTGTATTAGCAATTAGTGTCAAAATGCTCTTTCAAATTTATTGTCAACATACCTGTGTCACACAGCTCTAGTCCATGAGAAAACAAAGCAGATGTCCCACTGTAGGACCCACATCTGTGAAATCGTAAGGGAAAATGACAACTCAGTGACCATACACTGGGTAAAAACGACAGACAGTAGAGAGGTAGTAGTGTTAAAGTACATGTAGTAGGCAGGTTTGTATTCTTACCTGTGTTTCACTGGAAATATTGTAGGATCACCGTGTGCCTGTTGTCCATGTCTTCTTCTTCTGCTTCCTCGTCTTCACTGTCCACAGGCTCCACAGCTGCAACAACACCGCCATCTGGACCATCCTCCTGCAGAAAAGGCACCTGTTGTCACAAAGCCAAGTTGTGAAGCATACAGCATGCCACGATGATCTGGCACACCTTCTTTGGTGAGTAGAATAGGGATCCACCTGTCATATGGAGGCACCTGAACCTGGCCTTCAGGAGGCCGAAGGTCCACTCGATCACCCTCCTAGTTCGCCCATGGGCCTCATTATAGCGTTCCTCTGCCCGTGTCCTGGGATTCCTCACTGGGGTCAGTAGCCATGACAGGTTGGGGTTACCTAGAGTCACCTGCAAATGGCGAGGGACAACTGTTAGACACACACTAACCTGTAGGGACAACCCCAGACCCAGACAACCGTTCCCACTGTCTTGCTTCCAGGTGCTCACCTAATAGCCACACACGGTGCTTCTGGAGTTGACCCATCACATAAGGGATGCTGCTATTCCGCAGGATGTAGGCGTCATGCACTGAGCCAGGGAACTTGGCATTCACATGGGAGATGTAGTGGTTGGCCAAACATACCATCTGTACATTCATCGAATGATAACTCTTCTGGTTTCTGTACACCTGTTCACTCCTGTGGGGGTGGGGACCAAAGCCACATGTGTCCCATCAATGGCACCTATGATGTTGGGGATATGTCCCAGGGAAAGAAATCACCTTTCACTGTAGGCAAATCCTCCACCTGAGGGAACACGATGTAGCTCCGCATGTGTTTCAGCAGGGCAGACAACACTCTGGTCAACACGTTGGAAAACATAGGCTGGGACATCCCTGATGCTATGGCCACTGTTGTTTGAAATGACCCACTTGCAAGGAAATGGAGCACTGACAGCACCTGCACTTGAGGGGGATTCCTGTGAGATGGCGGATAGCTGACATCATGTCTGGCTCCAACTGGGTACACAGTTCCTGGATTGTGGCACGGTCAAGCCTGTATGTGATGATCACATGTCTTTCCTCCATTGTCGACAGGTCCACCAACGGTCGATACAACGGAGGATGCCGCCATCTAATCACATGTCCCAGCGGACGGTGCCTATGAAGGACAACAGCGAGCACAGAGTCAAACAACTCAGAGGTACGTACCCACAGCTTACACAGAACACAATTCATAATCTAAAAAGTGGCCTGTATGTGTGTTGAGTCTAGGCCTAGGTATGTGTGACGCAGTTGGAAATGAAGCCATGTGGGCCCCTGAAATGGCGGCTGCCTGACCTCTAAAGTAGGACAATGAGATGTGAGGTAACTGCGCTGCCGTTGTACACCGTTGCGGTAGGCAGTCGAAGACCGCAGCGCAATGCTGCATTGGTTAACATTGGACCCTATGGGTCCCAAGAGCCAATGATGATGTATGCCGGCGGTGACGGTACGCACCGCCGTGGACGTGACCGCCATTTTCTATCACTTCAATCACTCGATACCTGATCTTCGACAGGAGAGGACCTACACTGCAAGTGCTGCTGTGAACTCGGTCTGGAAGAGACAATGGCTCGAGTGTCTGGGAAAAGGGCCCCTGCCTTCACATCAGAGGAGTTGGAGAAACTCGTGGATGGGGTCCTCCCCCAGTACACGCTACTTTACGGTCCTCCAGACAAACAGGTAAGTACACTGTGAGCATGCTGTATGGGATATGCCTGTGTGGAGAGGGGTGGATGTAAGAAGGAAGGGGGGAGAGTGCGACCTGTATAAAACAACGGGGAGTGCATGTGCCACATGGCAAGGGTAGGGATGGGGGCCAATGACTGTGATGGTGCAGTGGGTAATAAGTTTCTCTTCCCCCTGTACAAATCATGTAGGTCAGCGCCCACCAGAAAAAAGATATTTGGCGTGCCATCGCCAAGGACGTCCGGACCCTGGGGGTCTACCACAGACGGAGCACCCACTGCCGGAAAAGATGGGAGGACATTCGCCGCTGGAGCAAGAAGACAGTGGAGGCTCAGCTGGGGATGGCCTCCCAACGTGGGAGGGGTGCCCGTCGCACCATGACCCCTCTGATGTTCACGATCCTGGCGGTGGCATACCCGGACTTGGATGGGCACTTGAGGGCATCACAGCAGCCACAAGGGGGTGAGTACTCTCTCAATCTGCTGATTTTGCACACAGGGGAGGCGTCTGGGTGGTGGAGGTGGGCTGTGGGTTTCCCTAGGCCAGGGCGAGTTCCGTAGGCATGGTCCCTCCATAAGCCATGCCATGTGTGTGAGAAAGTAGCCTCTTTCTAGCCTTGCTACCCCCACTTTTGGCCTGTTTGTGAGTGTATGTCAGGGTGTTTTCACTGTCTCACTGGGATCCTGCCAGCCAGGGCCCAGTGCTCATAGTGAAAACCCTATGTTTTCAGTATGTTTGTTATGTGTCACTGGGATCCTGCTAGCCAGGACCCCAGTGCTCATAAGTTTGTGACCTATATGTATGTGTTCCCTGTGTGGTGCCTAACTGTCTCACTGAGGCTCTGTTAACCAGAACCTCAGTGGTTATGCCCTCTCTGTACAAAGTGTCACTAACAGGCTAGTGACCAATTTCACCAATTCACATTGGCATACTGGAACACCCTTATAATTCCCTAGTATATGGTACTGAGGTACCCAGGGTATTGGGGTTCCAGGAGATCCCTATGGGCTGCAGCATTTCTTGTGCCACCCATAGGGAGATCTGACAATTCTTACAAAGGCCTGCCAGTGCAGCCTGAGTGAAATAACGTCCACGTTATTTCACAGCCATTTACCACTGCACTTAAGTAACCTATAAGTCACCTATATGTCTAACCTTTACCTGGTAAAGGTTGGGTGCTAAGTTACTTAGTGTGTGGGCACCCTGGCACTAGCCAAGGTGCTCCCACATTGTTCAGGGCAAATTCCCCGGACTTTGTGAGTGCGGGGACACCATTACACGCGTGCACTATGCATATGTCACGACATATGTATAGCGTCACAATGGTAACTCCGAACATGGCCATGTAACATGTCTAGGATCATGGAATTGTCACCCCAATGCCATTTTGGCATTGGGGAGACAATTCCATGATCCCCCGAGTCTTTAACTCAGACCCAGGTACTGCCAAACTACCTTTCCCGGGGTTTCACTGCAGCTGCTGCTGCTGCCAACCCCTCAGACAGGTTTCTGCCCTCCTGGGGTCCAGCCAGGCCTGGCCCAGGAAGGCAGAGCAAAGGACTTCCTCAGAGAGAGGGTGTTACCCCCTCTCCCTTTGGAAAAAGGTGTCAGGGCTGGGGAGGAGCCCTGACACCTTTATCCAAAAAAAAGCCTCTGGAAATGCTTTGATTGGCACAGATGGTGCCCATCTCTGCATAAGCCAGTCTGCACCGGTTCAGGGATCCCTCAGCCCTGCTCTGGCGCAAAACTGGACAAAGGAAAGGGGAGTGACCACTCCCCTGACCTGCACCTCCCCTGGGAGGTGCCCAGAGCTCCTCCAGTGTGCTCCAGACCTCTGCCATCTTGGAAACAGAGGTGCTGCTGGCACACTGGACTGCTCTGAGTGGCCAGTGCCAGCAGGTGACATCAGAGACTCCTTCTGATAGGCTCCTTCAGGTGTTGCTAGCCTATCCTCTCTCCTAGGTAGCCAAACCTCCTTTTCTGGCTATTTAGGGTCACTGCTTTGGGGAATTCCTTAGATAATGAATGCAAGAGCTCACCAGAGTTCCTCTGCATCTCTCTCTTCACCTTCTGCCAAGGAATCGACTGCTGACCGCGCTGGAAGCCTGCAAAACTGCAACAAAGTAGCAACGACGGCTACTGCGACCTTGTAACGTTGATCCTGCCGCCTTCTCGACTGTTTTCCTGGTGGTGCATGCTGTGGGGGTAGTCTGCCTCCTCTCTGCACTAGAAGCTCCGAAGAAATCTCCCGTGGGTTGACGGAATCTTCCCCCTGCAACCGCAGGCACCAAAGAACTGCATCACCGGTCCTCTGGGTCTCCTCTCAGCACGACGAGCAAGGTCCCTTGAACTCAGCAACTCTGTCCAAGTGACTGCCACAGTCCAGTGACTCTTCAGTCCAAGTTTGGTGGAGGTAAGTCCTTGCCTCCCCACGCTAGACTGCATTGCTGGGAACCGCATGTTTTGCAGCTACTCCGGCTCCTGTGCACTCTCCGAGGATTTCCTTTGTGCACAGCCAAGCCTGGGTCCCCGGCACTCTAATCTGCATTGCACAACCTCCTGAGTTGTCCTCTGGTGTCGTGGGACTCTCTTGTGCAACTTCGGGTGAGCACCAATTCACTCCACTTCGTAGTGCCTGTTCCGGCACTTCTGCGGGTGCTGCTTGCTTCTGAGTGGGCTCCTTGTCTTGCTGGACGCCCCCTCTGTCTCCTCACGCAATTGGCGACATCCTGGTCCCTCCTGGGCCACAGCAGCATCCAAAAACCCTTACTGCGACCGTTGCAGCTAGCAAGGCTTGTTTGGGGTCTTTCTGCTGGAAAACACTTCTGCACGACTCTTCACGACGTGGGACATCCATCTTCTAAAGGGGATGTTTCTAGCCCTTGTCGTTCTTGCAGAATCCATAGCTTCTACCATCCGGTGGCAGCTTCTTTGCACCCACAGCTGGCATTTCCTGGGCATCTGCCCACTCCCGACTTTATCGTGACTTTTGGACTTGGTCCCCTTGTTCCACAGGTACTCTCATCTGGAAATCCATCGTTGTTGCATTGCTGGTGTTGGTCTTTCCTGCAGAATTCCCCTATCACGACTTCTGTGCTCTTTGGGAAACTTAGGTGCACTTTGCACCCACTTTTCAGGGTCTTGGGGTGGGCTATTTTTCTAACCCTCACTGTTTCCTTACAGTCCCAGCGACCCTCTACAAGGTCACATAGGTTTGGGGTCCATTCGTGGTTCGCATTCCACTTCTAGAGTATATGGTTTGTGTTGCCCCTATCCCTATGTGCCCCCATTGCATTCTATTGTGACTATACATTGTTTGCACTGTTTTCTATTGCTATTACTGCATATTTTGGTATTGTGTACATATATCTTGCGTATATTTGCTATCCTCATACTGACGGTACTCACTGAGATACTTTTGGCATATTGTCATAAAAATAAAGTACCTTTATTTTTAGTATATCTGTGTATTGTGTTTTCTTATGATATTGTGCATATGACATTAGTGGTACTGTAGGAGCTTCACTCGTCTCCTAGTTCAGCCTAAGCTGCTCTGCTAAGCTACCTTTTCTATCAGCCTAAGCTGCTAGACACCCCTCTACACTAATAAGGGATACCTGGGCCTGGTGCAAGGTGTAAGTACCCCTTGGTACTCACTACAAGCCAGTCCAGCCTCCTACAATGTGGCACCCCACCGCACCTCTGTAAAGTGCCAAGTACACGTAGTCATGCCCCTGTGTCATCCATGTGTGCAGATGTCATCCATAGCCTAGTAGGCCATTTCCCAGGAATTGAACAGTGGAGGCCAAGAGCGCGGCGTAGTGCAGGGGGCTTCTGTGTCTGTCGTGTCCGCCAACGGTAGCGCTAATGCATGCACTGAACATGTCTTTCTTCTGTCGTCCCCCCCCCTTTTTATGGTCTCCCTGTTCTTGTGTGCATTAGCATCACCAGGCGGAGGAGCAGTGGAACCGGAGCACGAGGGGGCTGCATCCCACATGGCCATGGAGGGCCACACTACGGAATTGGACTTCACCAGTGGGACGGAGGGCGAGGGGAGCTCCACGGCGGGGACAGGAGCTGACACCAGTGACACGGACTCGTCCTCTGATGGGAGCTCCCTTGTGGTAGCAGCAACATCTGTGCCCCCCCATCTACAGGAACAGCCGCCACCCCCCCTTTCAGCACCGCCTTCCCAGCAGCTCCTCAGCCTTTGCCCTGTGCCCGCTCACCCGGGAGGGTGGGCATCACCTTCGCCCCAGGCACCTCAGGCCCTGCCCCAGTCACCCCTGCTGCCCTCAGTGAGGAGGCCATTGACCTCCTCAGTTCCCTCACTGTTGGGCAGTCTACCATGTTGAATGCCATCCAGGGTGTAGAAAGGCAGTTGCAACAAACAAATGCATTCCTGGAGGGCATTCATTCTGGTCAGGTGGCCCTTCAGCGAGCTTTTCAGACTCTGGCCTCAGCACTGATGGCAGCCATTGTCCCTGTCTCTAGCCTCCCCCCCCCAACTTCCTCCACCCAGACCCAATCTCCTGTACCCCAGCCTATCCCAAGCACACCTCTAGACCAGCATGCACACACGTCAACACACAAGGGAAGCTCAGGCAAACATAAGCACCACACATCCCACAGGCACTTACACAAGCATCACACACATGCAGACACACCAACATCCACTGCCTCCACTGTGCCCCCCTCCTCCTCGTCTCCCTCCTCCCTCCCAGTCTCGTCTACACTCACACCTGCATGCACTACCTCTACAGCAACTACTGCCATCACCAGCACACCCACCACCACACCCCGCTCACGTGCAGTCACCACTCCCACTACCATTCATACGTCCCCTGTGTCCTCTCCCAGTGTGTCTGTGATGCCCCCTCCCAAGATACACAAACACAGGCACACACCCACCCAACAGCCATCCACCTCACAACAGCCTCCAGCGCATGCACCTTCACCCAAAGTCAGCAAACAAACACCTCCTACAACCACAACCTCTTCCTCCACTCCCAAATCCCCTCCAGCTATCCGTTCCAGTGTCTCCAAAAAACATTTCCTGTCCAACCTTGACCTCTTTCCCACACCTCCCCCACCCCGTCCGTCTCCTAGGTCCCGAACTAGCACCTCAGCCACAACATCTCCGGGACCAGTGGTGCCTGTAGTCACCGGAATCTGGAGTGCACCGGCCACCAGGGCAGCCAGTGTGGCACGGAGCCACAGCACAGACAGTCCCCCATCTGTCAAGCATCAGAAGTTGGCCAGTGCCCGGCGGGAGAGGGGGAAGACTCCAGCCACCAAAGCCGCTCCCAGGGCTACAGGTGGGAGTGTGGAGTCAGCTGCAACACCTTCCAAGGTGGGGAAGGGGCACAAGAAAGTCAGCAAGTTTGGGAAGAGCAGCACGGCGGAGAAGACCGCCATCATCCCTGCTGCCCAGGAGGCCACCGCAAGCACCAGCCCTGCTGCCCGGGAGGGCACCGCCAGCACCAGCCCTGCTGCCCAGGAGGGCACCGCCAGCACCAGCCGTGCTGCCCAGGAGGCTACCGCCAGCACCAGCCCTGCTGCCTAGGAGGCCACCGCCACTAGCCCTGCTGGCCAGGAGGCCACCGTCAGCACAAGCCCCGCTGGGCTAGAGAGGACCGCCCGCACAAGCCCCGCTGGGCTAGAGAGGACTGCCAGCACAAGCCCTGCTGGGACAGAGAGGACTGCCAGCACAAGACCCGCTGGGTTAGAGAGGACCGCCAGCACAAGCCCCGCTGGGCTAGAGAGGACCGCCAGCACAAGCCCCGCTGGGACAGAGAGGACTGCCAGCAGCTGAGTCACTGCAAAGGAGCCTGCCGCTCCAAGCACCGCTGAACAGGGCACCGCCGTCTCAAGCACCGCTGAACAGGGCACCGCCGTCTCCAGCACCGCTGAACAGGGCACCGCCGTCTCAAGAAAAGCTGGCCCATGAGCGCCAAGGGCACTGACGCTACTGAGTCCGTCACAGGCAGAATGAAGCACTCTGGGCACCATGCCCCCTCCAGAACCAGTTCAGAGATCCATCCACTACCTCTGTCCTTAGCAGGATGAAGCACTCTGGGCACCATGCCCCCTCCAGAACCAGTGGAGAGATCCATCCACTACCTCTGTCCTTAACAGGATGAAGCACTCTGGTCACCATGCCCCCTCCAGAACCAGTGGAGAGATCCATCCACTACCTCTGTCCTTAGCAGGATGAAGCACTCTGGGCACAATGCCCCCTCCAGAACCAGTGGAGACTGTTATCCACTTGAGAGACTGTGGCTTTGCATTCCCTAGGATTGAACAGTGGGCAAACCGCCCACTGTTGAGACTTGTGAGACTGTGGCTTTGCACTCCCAAGGATTGAACAGGGGCAAACCACCCACTGTAGAGACTTGTGAGACTGTGGCTTTGCTCTCCCCAGGATTGTACAGTGGGCAAACCACCCACTGTAGAGACTTGTGAGACTGTGGCTTTGCACTCCCCAGGATTGAACACTGGGCAAAACACCCACTGTAGACACTTGTGAGACTGTGGCTTTGCACTCCCCAGGATTGAACAGTGGGCAAACCACCCACTGTAGGGACTTGTGAGACTGTGGCTTTGCACTCCTCAGGATTGAACTGTGGGCATGTGGCCCCCTCGTAGATTTGGCATCGTGCACTCAACCGGCTGAGGTGCCCCCCCTTTCCCTCCCCCTGAGGTGCCTGTTTTCTTGCTCTCTGATGCCCCTGCAGTATACTCTCCATCATGGTCGGGGATCTTGTGTGGGACTCGCCCATACCGTGTGGGCCCAGTGTTCCACTGACGTAATTGGAGCACTACCTGGACTACTATGCTTGGTGTATATTTTGTTATATATATATTTTTGCATACTTGCTTTTAATATATTACAATGGTTACACTCATTTACTTTTGTCTTTGCATTCTTTCGGGGGGTTCGGGGGTGTAACTGTGATGTATCAATATATATTAGTGTGTGTGTTGTAGTGGGTGAGGGTGGGGGTGTTGCGTGTTGCATGTCCCTGTTTTTTCCCTCCCCCCTCCCCTGTGTCGTAGGTGCAGTACTCACTGAGGTCTTCGCCGCCGGCGTTTGTGCTCCTGGTAGAGGAGCAGGAAGACTATAGCAGGGAGAATTTGGAGTTCCGGATCCATGGTGTCCTAGTTCCTTGTGGGGTGTGTAGAGGTCAGCGTTTTCCCTTCGGAATCCTGTTTCCTCCAAGTTTTTATTCGCGGTGAATCCGCCCCGGAAAAGGTGGTGGATTGGCCTGTTGTGATACTGTGGGCGGTACTTGGTCCTCCGCCTGTCTGTTGGCGGTGACCGCCGCGCTGTTTGTTTGTACCGCCGTGGCGGTCGGAGTGTTAAAGTGGCTGTCTTTGTTGGTGGTTTCCGCCACTGTCGTAATTGCAAACGTTTTACCGCCGGCCTGTTGGCGGTCTTACCGCCGCTTTATCACCGACCGCCAGGGTTGTAATGACCACCAATGTGTGGTACTGGCAAGTGTGGTGATACTTAGGGTCTCATTTACAAGCTGGTAGCTCCACAGAAGCTTCACTATTAACCACCTTTTTGTCTTCCCATGTGTACAATATGTTTACAGTGAGTGTACATATGTGAGGGTACATGCATTTTTGGGATCAGACTACACAGATGGCACATTTCCACTATTTGTGAAGTCACACAGCTTAGGATAGCTAATCCATGTGCTCACCATGTTTATGCACACAATACCCTTGCTAAGTGTATATCCAGGGATGCTGTTGACTTTCCCTGGATTGTGACCAGCTAACCCACCCCTATGACGGTGCATTTGTGTGACAATCTAATGTGTGTCCCAAGGAGCAGACATCCGGCTGTCATGCAACATGGGTAACTTACAGTTCCCCGTGCAGGCAAGTGTTTGGATGGGCTGGACAGACATGTGCCATGGATGTGTTTTTCGTGCCATGCATGTGGGTGGTTTGTGTTCTTCATGTGTGGTTTCTTCTGTCTGCTACAGTGGTGTGTTTAGGAATATCAGTTCAACAATCTTCATGATCCATTCATGGGTCATAGAGCTCCTTTAGAGCAATATATTTGTTCATATCAATGAATAACATGTTACCCTCTGTAGATACATCTCTACTGTGTATAAGAGTTAAGAGGGGGTTTCCTCAAACACAAAGCACTATGATGCATCTCTGTATTTGTCCATGCTCAAAGTTGTAGGCCATACAGGCCCTGGGGCACCTGGGGGGTACATTAAGGTTGCATTTTGTGACAATGTTCTTTGCACATACACTTTGCCTGCACAATTCCTCACCACGTAGTTTTGCACAGACTTCCCTTTTAGCACACAGTCTGCTTGGCGTGGCTGCCATCAGATAGGGATGGCAGGCTACACATTGGTTCTCATGCAAATGGAGGTATACAACTGTATGACTACACTCCCATGGCCTATTATCTACTAGGGAATTAAAGGTGATTTATGTCAGCCTTGCCCTGTTATCTACTAGAGAGTTACAGGTGATTTATGTCAGCCCTGGCCTATCATCTCCTAGGGACTTATATGAGTCTGTGAATTCGGATGGTATTTTTGCCTTCATTGCATTGGCACTCCATTGGTAAATAATGGGACAGGGATAATATGTCTGCAGACCCAGGGTACAGATAGTGTCAGCTCACACATGCATTACTCATAGTTGTTTGTGTTGGGCAAGCACACAGGTGGACTTGCTAACAGTGTGACTGTGATGTTAAGTAGCCTACACAATGTATGTGCACTGTAGGCCTCAAGTCCCATGTTGCTGCCACTGTTTGGACATCTTCCTCCTCCTCACTGTCCAGTCCTTCATGCATGTCACTGTATTTTGTCCATGTGATATTTGCCAATGAACATTGATTCTTCTACATTGTGAGTATTTGCTGAGGCATATCCATTGTATGCAGGATGCGTGACTGACATCCACACATCTCCAGACTCCAGCCTCACCACTTGTGTAGACTGTGTCACGTCCACAAAGTGGCTGTGCCAGTTCAGTACAAGAGTGCCTCAGCTGTACTTCAATATGTGTGTGTTTTACATGGGCACTCACAGACAGCTCCAGCCAACATCATTTTGTCAGATGCACAATGAGTGTGGGTGGATTGCACAAATAGTCCTGACAGCTATGAGTACAATGTGCATGTGGAAATATGCCTGTGTCCTGATTGACACATGGAGTATGAGACATGCTATCACATTGTTTGACATGCATGTGAGATGACTAGTGATTTGAGTAAGACAGGCCTAGACATATTGTTGGTGTCCTCTGTACATCACACACTATTGTCATACATGTGAGTGCCACTGAGGGGTATGAGTTGTCACCTGTGATTGTGACATGAAGACATTGCGTTGTCAAATAGCTGACACTGACCTACTGTTGTAGATACTGACTACTCTTGTCCTACCAAGGCCTGACATATGGACTCCATTCATCACATGGAGTTCCAATGTGACTGCTGGCAAATTTCAACCAGACAGACTTGTGTGATATGTGTGTTGCTTTGTAAAATGTATGTTCAACTGGCAATGCATGTATTACACCGGCACATTCCTTTATCAGTGATTTGTATGTAGTTGTTTGGTGTTCCTGAGTGTGTTCCTACTTGTGTTTCCACAGTTGTGGCCTAATCTTACTTTCCTAGATGTGGATGAGTTGCTGTTGCATTTGAATGTGACAGATACTTCAAGACAATTATGTGGTAAAGTGATTTATTTACAAAGCGTTGCAATGTGAAATATTATTTTCAATGTTCATGGCAAAGACGTTCTGCACAATATGTGCACGTCTGCGTACCACCGCAGCAGTATTTTCTGTTTCCCCAACCAGAGGTGGGGCATCATTGTCCTCCTCCCTGGGGTCCTCCATCTTTTCAGCCCAGGGGGCATTTTCCACACACAAATGTTGTGCAATATGGCACACACCACAATAATTGTTCAGACAAGGGGTGGTAAATATAGGAGTCTCTTCCCTGATAAATCAAGGCATTCCAGGACCGGATATGTGCCTGCTTGTATGCCTTCTCTGCGTTGCTCTGTGGGTTTTCATATGGTGTCATCACCCATGGCTGGATGCCATATCCTTAGTTCGCTGTAATGGAAGAGGAGAGACAGTGCTAGACTTGCCCTTGTGTTTCTTTCCAACTGGCCTTACACAATATTTGTCCATGAAGTAGAGATTCGGACTTGCATCTGGCATTGTGTGGGTCCCTGTTTGCATGCATGATTGTATTTGTGTGTGGTCGTGCACCTTTCAGTCAAGGGTACAGCCTAAGTGGCATGGTGATTGTGTGATTTGTGTGGCATGACAGTTCACCCATGCAGGATATGTGTGATGTTGCAGATAATTGTACGTGTCCAGTAACGCGACCTTCTGATGAGCCATGTTGTGTGAGTTTTCACCTAGTTTATGTTGTGTGTGCCATGAGATGGGTGTTGTGCCCTGTGTGTTGCATATGAACCCCCCATACTCCTTCTGGACATGGTACACCTCCCTTGCACACAGAGCTGTTATCCATATATCCTGGCTGGCATGCATGTGCATGTGTAGACATCATGCAACATGTTGCATAGTGGCTTAAGATGCATTGCCATGTATGTGGCTAATTTACACGCCCCTGTGGCACAGGGCAGGAATTATCTTGCTGCGTCACCCTGCCCCACTGGAAAAGGCCAGCAATGTGCCACATCTACTAGATACAATGCATTTCTGTCCTCTCTCCCTGCCCTGGCACTGATTCAGCTGCCGAGCTCCAACATTGGCACCCTTGCACAGTGGTGCACAGATGCCTGTTTTGCAGGGGTAATTGATTATGTGCAGGAAGGGACTTCTGTAGTGCGCTCTGCATGGTGCTGTTCACACTAATTGTACAGCGCAGAATAAGCTCCCTGTGCTAAGAATCAGCATTGCTCAGCGTGTCTGAATTTCACCTACTCGCAGATCTCTTCAGAATCTCGCAGTTTGCATGTAACTGCGAAATTCCACAGAGTAAAACTCTACGATTTCTCGAATGCAGCACTGAAGGTTTAGAACTCACTCCCATGAGATATTACAGTATTCTAGACAGAGTGAAAGGCTTTTATCTGTTCTGTTTTTCATACCATTTTTTTCTAGCTGGATTCATTTTAATGTTTCATTGAGCAGGTACAAGATCATTCATAGGCATCACCGCTTTGCATAGCTTTGTGTATAAACTGAGCAATATTACACAGGATTCTTGAAACACTTTACATTGTAATGATGTCACCAAGGTAATAGTAAGAGCTCATCACAATGTCAGCTGAGTACTTGATAGGTGATGGGAATAATACATGTTGCTATCTCACAAATGTGCAAATTGTATTTCTGAATGTGTGAGGGGGGTTTGCCACCACTCGGGTTTGCAACCACACTGAAAAAAATGTATTTTCTATCCTCCAAAAAGTGGAAGTGGATGCCCTCTTTACTGGGTGGCTGGTAGGAGATTGAACCTAGGATTGCAAGTTTCATAGCCTGTTAATAGTGTACCTGGTTCATGTGATCTTAAGATCCATTGTAGGTTTCAAACTTACTCCTGTTTACAAGATTGCATATTTTTAGCTAATCTCATGGAAAGGGCGGCTAGATGGCCTGTCTGCATTTGAGTCAGGGTTTGCTGGCCTGTGAATTGTGAGAGACTGACAGTAATAGAAGGGAATTTAAAACAGTGCATATGTTGACAACACAGTGTCTGTATCACAAACTGTGCAGGGACTGGTGCATAAGCAGAAGAAGATTCTGTATCAGAGGCTCCTCCTTGATTTATGTCATATATTTAGGAAGAGGATATGCATTTTAAAGTTTACAGCCAGTGTCATTATTAACTTGGCCAACACAAAAGGATGATGGACAGAGTGCTGCAGCTTTTTAAACACTCACCCCCAGTTACATATCTGGGTTTAATCCATCATTTTTTTTGCTCAAGATGCCACCCCTGTTTGTACCCAGCCATATGCAAATCAGTCTTGACCCTGCTCCCCTTGGGAATGGTCCAGCCCAAACTGCCAGGCCAGGACCTCCCTAGACGGGAAACAAGCATCCTGGGACCGGTTTTGGGGTATCAACTTTTATCAGCCATGCTAGCTTGAATCCAGTGGCACAGTGAGCATGGGACCCACTTCTACGAATACCCTTTCCATTTAGAGCAACTTTAGCAACACAAAAGGATGATGCACGTGGTGCTGAAACTTTTCAAACACTCGACCCCCAGTCACAGATCTGGGTTGAATCCATCATTCTTTTGCTCACCATGCCACCCCAGTTTGTACCCATCCATATGTAAATCTGTCTTGACCCTGTTCCCTAAGGGAACAGTCTAGTCCGATCTGCCAGGCCAGGTCCTCCCTGGACCAGAAACAAGCATCCTCAGTCCGGTTTTGGGGTATCACCCTTCATCAGCCAGGCCAGCTTGAATCCAGAGGCACAGTGAGCATGGGACCTACGTCTGGGCATGCCCTTACCCCTTAGGGCAACTTTAGAAATACAAAAGGATGATGGACGGAGTGATGAAGCTTTTCAAATACTCACCCCTAGTCTCAAATCTGGGTTTAACCCATCTACTTTGTAGGGCCTGACAATCAGCTTTCTGTACAGCCAAACCACACTACTCATGTGCTGCAGTTCCTGCTCACACAGGACTTTTGGTGCATTGAACCATCAACAGGTTAATTCCCTCATGCTCCAATGCAGAAAGAAAGAATCTGTGTGTCTGCCAAGGTACTACTGTATATTACAACTAAGGTGGTAGTTTTAAGGTCCTACTGTGAGTCTACTGCTCAATTTGCAGCATAATCATGGTAAAATGAATTGGGGCCATGGCTTATCCAGCCTGACCAAGTAGAAAACAGGGCCCCTAAATCAATAAAGAGAGAGATCAAGGGTAATCTACCAAAGGTATGACAAATTTGTACATAGAAATAATTGTTATTTTTGATAAAAAGGATGATATTATTGTGCTTATTATAGATAAATATTACTAATGTTTGATAGTATTATCGTTTATGATTTCTTTGCCTTGTTCTTTTTATATGATATGCAAGAGAGAGATGTTGTCATACTTATCCAGCCCGACCTCCATCGTGCCTTTTCTTATTTTGCATTCCTACACAAGGGATCACCAGATACCTATAGTATTCTTAGTTGAGGCCCCACTGATCCATGCCTGTCTCTGTAAATATGAGTATTGTGATTTACAAAGGCCTTGGAAGTTAGAGGCTAGGCCTGATTTTTCTCTTACCAAATTAAGCTTGTCAATAGGATGTCTCATACCAGCTGTGCAAGAAATTAGTTTATTAGTCAAGTGGGGTAAGTACACACCTCAAGTACTAACCATAATTCTTGTCAGAGTGAACCACTAAAGTCACCAGATAGACCTGAGCCCATCCCTTGGTACAGATCAATGACTTAAAGGCAGTGTGCAAAGTATTTATGGAGAACTAAAACAGTAATAAAGATGAAATTCAAAACAATAAAAGTAAAATATAACACACAAAATGACACCAAAATGAGAAAATTCCAAAAGGGAAACCACATATATGCATTTTAAAGTTTTAGGTAGAACTCGTGGGAAGAGACACAAAGGCTATCATTTTGACATTGGCAGTAAATCTCGGTTACTGCTACGGTGACGGCCACCAACATACCGTCGTGGAGGCGAACATCTGTTTGCCATATTATGACACACACACACACACACTAAACCGACAGAATACTGCCACAAACATATATCCGCCAGACCAAAGGTCAGTGGTAAAGTGTCGGGACAAACACCCATACCGTTACGCCAACAAAACTACACCCACCACATTATGACCCACTAATCACCATGGTGGACATTCAATGGCAGTAAACCATTGGCAGTACACATCGGTGCAGTCAGAATGGCCACCCAAATACAAAAAACAACACAACATTGGACAAAACTAAAATCACACACCTGGCACCTATACACACACCACACCCACCACCCACAGCAGTATAAAGCACACACCCACATTACACACAACCCTTTCTGAACACGAAAAGACTACAATAGTTAGCAACGCAAATCACAGACCACAAACACCCATTCATCCATCACGCACCCCACATCCCACACCCCACCACATTACTCAACACCCTCTGACCAACACACACCACACAACACCCATGTCCCCACTAAGGCACCCCCGTTTCACAGATGAGGAGTTGTGGGTCATGGTGGTGGAAATAGTCTGGGTAGAGCCACAGCTGTTTGGAGCACAGGTATAGCAAATATCCATTGCCAGGAAGATGAAGCTATGGTGGAGAATCGTGGACAGGGTGAACGCCGTGGGACAGTATCCAAGAACAAGGGGCGACATCAGGAAGAGGTGGAACAACTTACGGGGGAAGGTACGTTCCGTGGCAACAAGGCACCAGCTCGCCGTCCAGAGGACTGGCGGTGGACCCCCACTTCCTCCCCCACGGCTGATAGCATGGGAGGAGCAAGACTTGACAATCCTGAGGGACTCACTGGAGTAGCCAGAGGACTGAACACTGGTGAGTTAATATTTGCTATTTATCACCCCCCACACCTGCATGCCATCTCACCCCCTCACCCTAACTCCCATCACTCTACTCCATCCCACACAGTGCACCTACACATGTGACTAACCCCAATGCCAAGCCCTGCATGCCATACCAATGCATGTAAAGCCCTCCCAGCCCTGCATGTACACCCATCACCAAAGCATGGACAGTATGGAGAACAAACAATCCCACAATACATCACCATACACAAACAAAGGTGGCAGGGCAACAGCAACGATAGAGGGGAAGCTAGGCATGTACAATATGTCACAGACATGAAGCATAATACATAATTTACATCCCCACAGGTGCCCCCAGCCAATCCCAGCGGTGAGGAGGTGCCACAACTATCCAGCCCCCCAACAGAAGATGCCTCCAGTGATGACAGTAACTCTGGACTTCTGGAGCTGGATAAACTACCTGGCCCATCAGGAACCACTGGCCAGTTGGCCACCTCGGCCCACTCCTAGTCCTCCACAGAGCCGCCCCCAGTATCTAACACCACAGCACCCACCCAACGTCCCCACACCACTGTCCCCCGGACACGTCAGTCAGCAATGTGCCCACTTGTACAGGGACCCCAGTCCACACCTCACAGCCAAGACAATCAGGGTCCTGGGATCAGTGGCAGTGGGCACACCGTTCACTGAACACAGGCACAGGGGGACTGGGACACACTGTGCGCCAGGGGGAAGACAGGCCCAGACCGACTCTCCAGGAGGCACTCCCTTATGTCCTGGGTGCTTACCAACAATCCCAGAACAAGATGGGCCAGATCTTTAACAACATACAGGAGAACAAGGGACTGCAGGAGGTACACCATCAGGAGATCAGGGAAGATTTGCAGGCCCTTAACACCACCATGGTCTCCATAGCAAGGGTGCTGGCTGATATGGCCAATATCATGAGGGAATGGACAGCACACCAGTGGGCCTTTTCCCCTAGCCAGTCAACTGAACAGCCCACCACATCTGCTGCAGCTAATGGACAGGAGGCCCTGCCACAGTACCCACAGGCCACCAGCACCCCTCTCCCTGCAAGAGGTGAACCACCCCGCAAACGTTTCCAGTGACCCAGACAGAAGCCAGAGACACTAGCCAAGACCAAGACCACCGCCAGGAAATGAAACCCTCCTGAATGTCCCCCTTGTGTCCCACCCTGTCACCTTGTCCACTTTGAACTGCCTTAGCTCCCTTTCTTATGGCCCCTTTGACACTGGACTTGTGCAACAAACAGACTGGACCAATACCCTGGACTTACCTCTACCATCACCCCTTTCCATTTTCCATTGCACTTTTCCATCTAAAAATCCACTAAAATAAACACCCTTGAACATAACTTGAGGGGTAGTGTTTTATGTGATGAAAATGTGCCAATATGGAAACAGTCACATCTTGTGCAAATGATCTGAACACTGTGATAGCATAAAAATAATGACCTGTAGCTGTATGTAGACATCAGATCAGTACACAGTTGGTATACCACCAACATCTGCAAAATGAGAAGGCATAGGTGACAGTCAGTTGAGATGCAAAGGAATTGAATGCCATCCTGCTACAGCCACACTGAAAACACAAATAATCAGAGGAATGGTCAGTTCCACTGTCTCACCTGTGTGTCAATGGAAGTATTGATGTATAACTGATGTTCTGCTGTCCACATCCTCATCCTATGCCTCCTCATCCTCACTGTCCTCAGGGTCCACTGCTGACACAGGGGCATTTCCAATCTCCTCCTCCTGCGGATAAGGCAGATGTTGTCTGAGGTTCAGGCTGTACAACATGCAGCATGCTACTACGCTCTGACATACCTTCTCAGGGGAGTAGCACAGGGATCCACCTGTCAGATTGAGGCAACTGAACCTGGCCTTCAGGAGGCTGAAGGTACGTTTTATGATCCGACTGGTTCGCTCATGTGCATCATTATACTGTCCTGGCATTCCTCACAGGGGTCAGGAGCCACAATAGGTTTGGGTAACCAGAGTCACCTGCAAGTATTGAGGGGAAAACATGAGCCTTACACAATGGTATGGGGCAACTTCTGAAGGCATATACGGAAATGCACTGGGTGGGGACTTTGACTCACCTATTAGCCACACCCTGTGCCTCTGTAGTTGTGCCATCACATTTAGGATGCTGCTATTCCTCAGGACGAAGGCGTCATGTACTGACCCAGGATACTTGGCAGTGACGTGGGAGATGTACTGGTCTGCCGTGCACACCATTTGCAGCTTGAGTGAGTGGAAACTCTTCTGATTCCTGAGCACCTGTTCATTGTTCAGGAGGGTGTGAGGGGTGGGGGGGACAAATGCAATATGTGTTCTGTCAATCCGCCCCACTAATATTTGGTATATGTCCCATTGCATAGAATCCCGCCTTCACAGTGGGCACATTTTCCACCTGGGGGAAAGCGATGTAGCTGCACATGTGTTTGACCAAGGCAGACAAAACCCTTGACAGCACGATTGAGAACATTAGCTGTGACATTCCTGCTGCCAAGCCCACTGTCACTTGGAATGAACCAGTTGCCAGGAAATGGAGCACTGATAGAACTTGCACAAGAGGGGTGATCCCTGTGGAATGACGGATAGTTGATATCAGATCAGGCTCCAATTATGCACACAGATCTGTGATAGTGGCCCTGTCCACAAGGGGTCTGTACATGGGGTCTTGTCTCCTCCTCCTATCCCTCTGCAGTGGTAGATATCTAAGGAACACAAGAGTGAGTAGGGTGTCACAAATTGAAGAATGGAACCACCACCTCAGTGTACATAGAGCATTTATGTGATGGGACAATGTGAATGGCAATGTATGTGCAATTTACAGCAATGACGCAGTTCTTAATTTTCAAAATGTTGTCCACCACCATAAAATGGCGACTGCCTGTCCTGTATGTAGGGACAGGTGGAAGTGAGGTAACTCTGCGGGCCCTGGGCGTCATGGAGGAAGGCGGCCTTGCACCGCCGTGCTAGTCCTCATTGGCTACAATGGGGCTCTATGGAGTACAGTGGCCAATGGGGATCAGCGATGACGGTGTACACCACCGTGGACGTCACCACTATTTTCTGTCTAAAACCTCACTTGATTCCTGACTTTCCACAAGACCACACCTCCACTGCATGTGCTGCTGTGACCTGTGTCTGGAACCTGCCATGACCTGTGTGAGGGGGGAAAGGTTCCCTGCCTTCACTTCGGAGGAGGTGGAGCACTTGGTGGATGGGGTCCTACCCCTGTATGAACAGCTGTATGAACAGCTGTATGGGCCTCCAGACTAACAGGTAAGTACACCATGGGCACGATGCATGTGACAAAGTTGCATGGAGATGTGTGAGCTAGCAGAGTGTCATTTGGGGGGGATGTCTGGTGGTAGTGTACATGGTGGGCTCCGGGTGATGTGTGTGCCAATTGAGATGGAAATAGTATTTGTGGGCCATATGTGTGACAGGCTGGATTGTATGTTTAATGTTGTCCTCCTGTCTGAATTACCTCTGCAGATCAACGCCCATCAGAAGATGGGAATGTGGCGTGCCATCGCCAAGGACATGCCTACCCTGGGGGTCTAAAGCAGGCAGAGCACCCACTGTAGGAAAAGGTGGGAGGATCTGAGAGACTGGGCCCGGAAGACCACGGAGGCCCAGCTGGGGATGGCCTCTCAACGTACGCAGGGTGCCCATCAAAACCTGACCCCCCTGATGGCCCGCATCCTTGTTGTGGCCTACACAGAGCTGGATGGGCGCTTGAGGGCAGCAGAGCAGCCACAAGGGGGTGAGTACAGTGAGCGTGACAACCATGTTTTTGGCTGGCTGGTGGGATCCTGGTGGTGGATTTCAGTTAGTGGGTACCCCTTAATGACAGCTAAGACATTGCTGCGTGGTCCAGGTCAAGGTAAATGGGTGTATAGCATAATCTTGTAATCTAGCTAGGTGGCATTCCAGGTCAGACATGGCTTAGTGGGTCCCAGGAGGGGCGCAGTTGGCAGTGGTTGGCTCTCAACTTGCTGTGGTACCTAGCCAATGGAATGCCAGTGCGATGCATAGTGTTCAATCCTGATCCCTGTGTGTGATGGTAATGTGTATGCCATCTGTGGTGTTGGTGCTTTAATTGACCCAGTGCTCCCTTTCTCTCTCTCCCCCTATTTTCTTCTGTCATCCTGTTCATGTGTGCATTAGCATCATTTGGCGGAGGAGATGGGGCACCAATGGCTGAGGGAGCTGGTGAAGCCGCCACCCCTGTGCCAGTACTGCCCTCCCAGTAGCCCCCCACTGAGTTTGCTGTGCCCGCTCACCCAGGAGGGTGGGCATCTTCTTTGCCTCAGGCACCTCAGGCCCTGCCCCAGTGGGCCCTGCTGCCCTCAGTGAGAAGGCTGTTGACCTCCTGAGATCCATCTCTATAGAGCAGTCAACCATAGTGAATGCCACCCAGGGCTGGCATCCTAGATGCAGCAGTGCAATGCATACCTGGAGGCCATCCACTGTGGTTTGGCGGCCCTACAGAGATTGTTTCAGGCACTGGCCTCCTCTCTGATGGTAGCCAGTGTCCCTGTTCCTACCATCCCCCTTCCAACTACCACTTTCCAGTCCCATTCTCCTCAATCCCAACCCATCCCATGCACATATAAAGACAAGCATGCATACCAAACATCAGAAAAGAGTAGCACAGTCAAACACAGGCCACAAGCACTCACACAAACCACAGACAATTGCACACACAACAATATCCACTGCCTCCACTGTCTGCCCCCTACTCCTCCTCCTACCTCACAGTCACATCTGCACTCACACTTGCATGCACTGCATCAACAGCCAGCACCACCATCAAATCAAGCAGCACACACACTTCACTTACACTTCACTTACAGACACCTCCACGACATCCATCCATGCATCCCCTTTGTCTTCTCCCACCCTGTCTGCCCCCCTAAGAGACACAAACACATGCACTCTGGAAGGAAATGCCTCCTCTGTATGGTTACTCCCTAACTTTTTGCCTTTGCTGATGCTAAGCTATGATTTGAAAGTGTGCTGGGACCCTGCTAACCAGGCCCCAGCACCAGTGTTTGTTCCCTAAACTGTACCTTTGTCTCCACAATTGGCACAACCCTGGCACCCATGTAAGTCCCTTGTAACTGGTACCCCTGGTACCAAGGGCCCTGTGCAAAGGAAAGTTCTCTAAAGGCTGCAAAATGTCTTATGCCACCCTGGGGACCCTTCACTCAGCACATGCACACTGTCTCCCAGCTTGTGTGTGCTGGTTGGGAGAAAATGACTAAGTCGACATGGCACTCCCCTCAGAGTGCCATGCCAACCTCACACTGCCTGTAGCATAGGTAAGTCACCCCTCTAGCAGGCCTTACAGCCCTAAGGCAGGGTGCACTATACCACAGGTGAGGGCATATGTGCAGGAGAACTATGCCCCTACAGTGTCTAAGCAAAACCTTAGATATTGTAAGTGCAGGGTAGCCATAAGAGTATATGGTCTGGGAGTTTGTCAAACACAAACTCCACAGTTCTATAATGGCTACACTGAAGACTGGGAAGTTTGGTATCAAACTTCTCAGCACAATAAATGCACACTGATGCCAGTGTGCAAATCATTGTAACATACACCCAGAGGGCATCATAGAGATGCCTCCTGAATACCTACCCGACTTCTAGTGTAGGCTGACCAGTTTCTGCCAGCCTGCCACACACCAGACAAGTTGGTGGGGACATGAGGAGAGTGCCTTTGTCACCCTGTGGCCAGGAACAAAGCCTGTACTGGGTGGAGGTGCTTCTCACCTCCCCCTGCAAGAACTGTAACACCTGGCAGTGAGCCTCAAAAGCTCACCCCTTTTGTTACAGCGCCCCAGGGCATCCCACCTAGTGTAGATGCCCGCCCCTCCAGCCATTGCCCCCACTTTTGGCGGCAAGGCTGGAGGAGATAATGAGAAAAACAAGGAGGAGTCACCCACCAGTCAGGACAGCCCCTAAGGTGTCCTGAGCTGAGGTGACCCCTGCCTTGAGAAATCCTCCATCTTGAATTTGAGGATTCCCCCAGTAGGATTAGGGATGTGCCCTCTCCCCATAGGGAGGAGGCACAAAGAGGGTGTAGCCACCCTCAAGGACAGTAGCCATTGGCTACTGCACTCCCAGACCTAAACACACCCCTAAATTCAGTATTTAGGGGCTCCCCAGATCCCAGGAAATCAGATTCCTGCAACCTGAAGAAACAAGGACTGCTGACCTATAAGCCTGCAGAGAAGGAGGAAGACGACAACTGCTTTGGCCCTAGCCCTACCGGCCTGTCTCCAACTTCGAAAACCTGCTTCAGTGATGCATCCGACAGGGACCAGCGACCTCTGAAGCCTCAGAGGACTGCCCTGGACTAAAGGACCAAGAAACTCCCGTGAACAGCGGCCCTGTTCAAAACCAGCTACTTCTTTGCAACAAAGAAGCAACTTTCAAAGACTACACGTTTCCCACCAGCAGCATGGGACTTCACACTCTGCACCTGACTCCCCTGGCTTGAGATCCAGAGAATAAACACCTCAGGGAAGACTCCCCGGCGACTGCAAGCCTGTGAGTAACCAGAGACGACCCCCCTGAGCTCCCACAGCGACACCTGCAGCGAGAATCCAGAGGCTACCCCTGACCGCGACTGCCTGTAACAAGGGACCCGACGCCTGGAACTAACACTGCACCGCAGCCCCCAGGACCTGAAGGAACCAAACTTCGATGCAGGAGTGACCCCCTGGCGACCCTCTGCCTAGCCCAGGTGGTAGCTGTCCCGAGAAGCCCCCCTGTGCCTGCCTGCACCGCTAGAGTGACCCCCGGGTCCCTCCATTGTTTCCTACCTGAAACCCGACGCCTGCTTTGCACACTGCACCCGGCCGCCCCTGTGCGGCTGAGGGTGTGTTTTGTGTGCCTACTTGTGTCCTCCCCAGTGCTCTACAAAACCCTCTGGTCTGCCCCACGAGGACGCAGATACTTACCTGATGTCAGATTGGAACCGGAGCACCCCCTGTTCTCCATAGGCGCCTATGTGTTTTGGGCACCTCTTTGACCTCTGCACCTGACCGGACCTGGTGTGGTACATTTGGGGTAGCCTTGAACCCCCAACGGTGGGCTTCCTATGCCCCAGGACTGAGACTTGTAAGTGTTTTACTTACCTCTTAATCTAACCTTTACTTACCTCCCCCAGGAACTGTTGATTTTGCACTGTGTCTACTTTGAAAATAGCGTATTGCCATTTTTACAGAGACTGTACATTATATTGTTTTCATTCAAAGTTCCTAAAGTATCTAAGTGAAGTACCTTACATTTAAAGTGTTTGATATAAATCTTGAACCTGTGGTTCTTAAAATAAACTAAGAAAAGATATTTTTGAATATAAAAACCTATTGGCCTGGAGTAATTCTTTGAGTGTGTGTTCCTAATTTATTTCCTGTGTGTACAACAAATGCTTAAAACCAGCCTCTGATAAGCCTACTGCTCGACCACACTACCACAAAATAGAGCATTAGAATGATCTACTTTTGCCACTATCTTACCTCTAAGGGGAACCCTTGGACTTTGTGCACACTATTTCTTACTTTGAAATAGTATATACAGAGCCAACTTCCTACACACTCAGACTCCCAACAGCCATCCATCTCACACATGCACACTGCCCATGCACCTGTCCCCAAGTCCAGCATACTTACACCTCCGACATCCACTCCCTCAACCTCCACTCCCATTCCCCCCCCCACATCCCGCCCCAACGTCCCTAAGAAGCTTTTCCTTGCCCATCTTTACCTCTTCCCTCCCTCTTCACCCTGTAAGAGTAGTGTCCCAAAGACACAGCACAGCACCTCAGCCAATGTCTGCCACTGCTCCCATCAGATCCTCAGCTGCTGGCACAAAGGGACCCCAGAGTGTGATGGCTGCCATTCCGACTAGGGTGGTGAATACCAAGGGACAAGAGACGGGGACAGTGGTGGCAACTCCTAGTCGTGGAGGCAAGAAAGGGAAGGTTCCCACTCCACCAACCAAGAAAGGGAAGGATCCCATTCCACCACCAAAGAGAGGCAAGAGGCCCCCCTACCGGCACTGGGCATGGAGCTCTCACCTCCAGCAGAGGCAGCCACCGTAACACCTCCACGAGCAGTGGGCAAGGAGACCTCACCTCCAGCAGAGGCAGCCAGGGTAACATCTCCACCAGCAGTGAGCAAGGAGCCCTCACCTCCAACAGAAGCAGCCAGGGTAACAGCTCCACCAGCAGTGGGCAAGGAGCTGTCACCCCCAGAAGAGAGCATATAGGCCACCCACCAGGGAAAGTTGGGCAAGGAGCCCCCTCCAGAACTAGTGAGCATGATACCCACTCCAGGGACTGTGGCCTAAGACTCCCCACTAGAGATAATTGGGCAAGAAGCCCCCTCCAGAACCAGTGGGCATGATACCCACTGCAGAGACTGTGGCCTAAGACTTCCCACCAGAGACAATTGGGCAAGGATCCCCCTCCAGAACCAGTGGGCATGATACCCACTCCAGAGACTGTCGCCTAAGACTCCCAACCAGAGACAATTGGGCAAGGAGGCCCCTCCAGAATCAGTGGGCATGATACCCACTCCAGAGACTGTGGCCTAAGACTCCCCTCCTGAGTCAATGGGCAAGGAGCCCCCTCCAGAACCAGTGGGCATGATACCCACTACAGGGACTGTGGCCTAAGACTCCCCACCAGAGACAATTGGGCAAGAAGCCCCCTCCAGAACCAGTGGGCATGATATTCACTCCAGAGACTGTGGCCGTAGAACCCCCACCAGGGACAGTGGGCAAGGAGCCCCCTCCAGAACCAGTGGGCATGATACCCGCTCCAGGGACTATGGCCTAAGAATCCCCACCAGAGACAATTGGGCAAGGAGCCCCCTCCAGAACCAGTGGGCATGATACCCACTCCAGAGACTGTGGCCTAAGTCTTCCCTCCAGGGACAGTGAGCAAGGAGCCCCCTCCAGAACCAGTGGGCATGATACCTATTCCAGGGACTGTGGCCTAAGACTCCCCTCCAAGGACAGTGGGCAAGGTGCCTCCTCCAGAACCAGTGGGCATGATACCCACTCCAGGGAATGTGGCCTAAGTCTTCCCTCCAGGGACAGTGGGCAAGGTGCCCCCTCCAGAACTAGTGGGCATGTTACCCTCTTCAGCTGAGGTTACCCCCACCCCGTTCCCCCCAGGTGCCTGCCCATTGTCAACATGATGCCCCTGCACAGTGGAGTCCGGATGATGTCAGGAATCAAGTTGGGGCTTGGACTGTGCCCTGTGGCCATGTGGGCCTTTTGTACTTTGGACTCGCCATTGGCCCTTTCTAGACATTGACGCCTGTTTTTGTTACCGCATGGACAATATGGTGGCTGTTGGCATAATATTACAGTACCAGTTATACCTTAATGTCGTCCTTGTTTTAATTAGACGTGGGTCCTGTGACATTGGTTTGACTCTGCAGCTGGTTGTGTGTATGGTGTGTGTGTGAATGGTGTGTGTTGTATGTGTGTGTGTGTGTGTCACTCTCCTTTTTCTCCCTCCCTCCCTTGTGTGCTAGGCGGCTGTACTCACCGCCGTCGTCTTCGTTGGCGTTGGTGTTCCTGGTGGACAATGGCATAGAAGAGCATCAGGAAGACTTGAAGTTCCGGTTCCATAGCAGCGGAGGTCTTCTCTGTGTCATTGATGGTGAGTTTCTGTATTCTGTTTCCGCCAGGCTTTTGATGGCATTGGTACCGCCCCAGAAATTGTGGCGGTTTGCTATGTCATAATGTGGTGGACGGTACCTTGTCTACTGCCTGGCTGTTGATGGCTACCGCCGTGGTCAGTAGTGTTAACACCCTGGCATTTGGTGTGGTACATTGGCTGTCTATGGAAGGTATCACCACCATAAGTTGGTGGTATTTACCGCCAGCCTGTTGACTTTATTACCCCCACTTTAATGGTCGCTGCCAATGTCATAATGACCACCAAACTGCCAATGCTAGTCAATGATCATGATAGAATAAGACATGAGCTCAATTTGATCCTGACTATGATGGAGCCCGAGTCAAATGCATTACCAGGATTGTCCTGGTCAAAGGTTTTACCTTTTGACTTTAGTCCTTTATGTCCTAATATATCACAGGAGCACACTTCTAAAGCCCTCTAGGACCTGAGGGGAGGCAGGTCCAGTTGCCACTGGTTCAGCTGGGCAGTTGCATGGTAAGTCCTCTTGTAGTTTGTTGTGTCCTCTTAGCTTTAACAGGAGGCCAACTTACAACCCTGGGAGCCCACTCCTTTATCCTGGATTCCAGAAGGACAGCAGGTCCAGTCTTCGAGATTCTTCTCAGGCCTCAGGCAGCGTGTTCAGTCCTCCAAACTTCCACAGGTCCTGGACTGTTCTGAAGTGAGTGCCTGGAGATGCCACATTTATGTCTGACACAAGCTTGTGAGTTGGATTGACCTTTGGGGGCGATGTAATCAGCAGGATACGTTTCCCGGGCTAATCTAATCCACTTTGGGGATTTACAACAGCCTTTGGCCACACTAAATATGGGCTTTGAGGGCAGGGTGTGTGTCTGGAGTGTACTATGGTAGTGCTTGTGCCCTCCCACATCAAACACTAAAATCTAGTTTTAGGCAGAGCCCCCAACAAACTCAGGGACAGATGTCTGAGAGAATTACGCCGAGTTTTCAGCAACCAAACATTAGGCATACACAAATTATTTTGGCATTCTGTTTCCCTCCTTTGAAGTGCTGAAATGATACACATGTTCAAGTCTCCAAAGAGGGTGTTTGATTATACAGTAATAATGTGTGAATTTAGAGATGCCCATGTCCCCCTCCAGAGACAATGTATGGTTATAGTCACATCCCTGCAAAGAGAGTGTATGGTGATTGCGTTCATGTCCCTGTAGTGACAGTCTGCGATGATAGACATGCTCATCCCCTTGATGAGATATTATGTGGCAATAATCATGTTCAGTCCCTCCTGTGATAGTCAACAAAGCTGGTGATGCCTGAGTCTCCCAGAGACAATGTTTGATTATATGGCTGCTCAGGTCAATGCAGAGGGAATGTGTGATAATAGTGATGCCCAGCTCCTCACAGAGATAACGTGCAGTTATGGGAATGCCCAGGTACCCACAGAAAAAGCGTGTGATAACAGTGGTTTCCAGTTTGCCACAGAGATAGTGTGAGGTGTTATTGTTGCCCACAGAGATAATGTCATAATAACCAGGCCTTTGTCCACTCAGAGATTGTGCATGAATATAATGCGGTCCAGATCCCCCCAGAGAAAGTATGTGAATGTAATCATGCTCAAGCCCCTGTAGATACAGTGTGTTATGATTGTCATGTTGATGCTGAGATTTCTGTGATGATAGACATATTCAACCCCCTATGGAGAACGTATGTGATGATAGTCATGTTCAAGTCCTCAGAAGAGAGAGTCTGGAAGGGTTATATGCCATAATATCATGGAAAAAGTGAGGGGCAACAATAATTGAGGCCTAAATATCAAGAAGAAAAATATTGTGTACGTAACTGCATTTGATAAGTACAGATTTTGGATTCTTAACTCCATATCTAAATACCTGAGTCAGTTAGGGTATGCATGGGTCACTGCATTCCTGTTGCCACTGATCCATGTTTTTGCATATCATTCTTCCCATGTACCTCTGTATCCCTCATGCATGCCTCATTGTTTTTACATATATCTGTATCGTCCCGTGTCAGTCCACTCTACACCCTCCCATGTCAGTCTTCCCTTGTTTCCTTATCCGTGAGTCTCTTAGTCCATGACTCCTCTTGCCCTTTACCCTGGTCACTGAATTTAAAATTACGTTTCATTGCCAGATTTATTTATTTTTGTTCGAAGAAGCACAGACCTATCATTTCCAGAAATAGAGGGACTTTATAGAGATAAAATGTTTATATCAGAAGCTTCTTGAACCTGAGGTGTTGTACACAGACGTATGTGTGTTGGATCATTAGTGACTGAATTACATATACCAGGATGTGATAGGAACATGGAGTGTCGCTGAAGGCAAGCCATTTTTGCACCCATCCATGCCTGAACAACACTGGAAACTAGGACCATTGGCCATTCTGCTTCAGGTTACTAGCCAATCCACTATTCATTACATCAAGAGCTTCTCCACCCCATCACCATGTGTTGCTCTTACCTACCTGTTTGTTCTTTACAGGACGCACCTTCTTTGCCATTATAATACTTTGCCCCATGTCTGAGCAATACTTGTCCAGTCTCAGTAAGGTGTGCAAACTGATAGCCCTTTCCCAAACTTACTGATGCTGTGCTACCTTATTAATGGTTATTCACTCCTTAAACAGGTTGTGGACATCTACGATGTCATTAAGTCATTCAAACCTGATGTTCTTTTTACACCTGAGACATGGCTCTCTGGGTCACCTGCTCCCGACATGATTGCAATTCCATAAGGCTCCACCATTTCTCATTCTGACTTCTCTATCACTCAAGGCGATCATTTACCTAAAGCACATTTCTTGTTCTGCATTTACATTAAATATTCATTCAGATATGGAAGTCTTAGAGTTTTTGCTTACAATTAATCATTCACTCGTCCTATCTCCTTTGAAGGTAACCTAGGGGAGGCTCTTACCCCCTTTGTGGTGAAGTATTCAAACTATACATTAATCGGGAGACCATAAAATCCATGTGTATACTCAGTCTGACCCTGTGCTCCAGCTCTTTCAGATGTGCTAGCTACCCTTAGAATTGATCAGAAAGTTTCTGCCACAGTACATAAGTGGGTGCGTATCCTGGATATATCCCGGATTCTATCTTTTCCAATCTGTCCTCCCTCAATACTGAGAAGCTGATACTGCTTATCTGGACAGATCATTCTGTGAGCCATTTAAAATGCATTTTCTCTTGTAGGAAATTGCCCATCTCCCCTATGCCCCTTTCCAGTATCTCTCTCAAGTGCAATTTGGCCAAAATCACATAAGCCAATTTAAAACCTACTCTAAAGGCTTATCCTTTCTCTAAGTGTTGAAATACATTTATTGGTAATATTCATAATCTATGGTTCATGTCTTTCCTTGAAGACTTTGTCCCCTTCACAACACAGTATTCTGCTCATTTCTCCCTATCTGCTTCCTGGATGACAAACAGTTTTACAGAGTAAAAATAAACAAATACCACAAATTGATAAAAAGATTATAGGCAGAATATTACCATTCCAGAATTCATTCTGCGTGAAAGGAGCCATCACTATTGGTAATTATTTTAATATGCTAGAGATAGCTCATCCTCCTCCAACTCCCTCCTAGGTAATATTTAATAACTGTGCATCCTATTTTATTTATAGAATTGCTAAAATTCCTCTCATTTTTTTTCTCCACCCCCTTAGCATCTGTTGTTGCGGACACAATAAGATTTCCTACATCACAGGTCATCCATCACTGTGTACCTTTATTCATATTTTGCCTGAAGAAACAGAAAAATAGTATTCCCACTCTTAAACATTTTGAACCATGCCCCCTCGTATTATGAGCATAATGGCAGATATAATCTCAAAAAACTTGTTAATAATTTCCCTGTTTCCATGGGGTGCCCTCCATTTAGAAACAGCTGCATGTCTGCCACTGTTAATAGAGCCCTCTGCTGATCCTACCGTTCTGTCAAACTACAAATCTATTTTTCTTTATCCAGCTGTTTCGAAGATGCATGAAAAACTTATCAATGAACTCCTCTTGGATTTTATGGACTCCAATACTCTTTGACATAAAACTCAATCATGGTCTGCCCACACTATCATATGGAGTCGGATGTTTTGGCAATATCTGAACATCTTTTTTGGATCCTTGACTTTCGAGGCACCTCAGCACTTACTCTTCCATATTTTTCAGCTGCCTTTGACACTATGGGGGTCATTACAACCCTGGCGGATGGCGGAGAACCGGTGGTGAGACCGCCAACAGGCTAGTGGTCTTACCTTGGAGTATTATGACCATGGCGGTTACCGCCATGGTCATCGGCCGGTTCTCCGTCCCGCCCGCCAGGGCAGAGACGATCGCCGGGCTGGAGACCTGGGTCTCCAGCCCGGCGGCCGTCAGTATACCGCCGGCGGTATTTGGACCCGGCTTACCGCCGTGGATTTCCAGCGGTTTCAACCGCCATGAAATCCATGGCGGTAAGCACTATCAGTGCCAGGGAATTCCTTCCCTGGCACTGATAGGGGTCTCCCCCATCCCCCACCCGACTCCCTCCCCTACACCCTCCACCACCCCTGCCACCCCCCAAAGGTGGCAGGGCCCCTCTCCCCACCCCGACCCCCAAAATAACATTACTCACACACACCCGACACGCATGAAGGCACCACCAACACACACACGCACACACCCTGACATACATGCCTACATCCACACACACAGTCAGACACGCACACCCACATTCAAACATACATGCACACATCCATACAGACTTACCCACAGCCATACATGCACTCATTCCCATACACACAACACCCCGCAAGCATACACACACTCACACACCCCCTCTACATACACACACGCACACCCCCATGCATGCACACAACACACAACACCCCCCACACCCATCCCCTAACGGACGATCGACTTACTTGTTCCGTCAATCCTCCGGGAGGGGACGGGAGCCATGGGAGCAGCTCCGCCGACACCACACCGCCAACAGGACCTGATTTGCTGGGCGGTGTTCTGTTGGCATGGCGGTGGAGGTGGAGCAACCTCCACTTCCCCGCCGCCCGCAAGTATGGCTGTTGGCGGCTCTCCATCGGAATAACAACAGAGAGCAGCCAACAGTCATAATACGCCGAGCGGCAAACCGCCTGCACAGGCGGTCTTCCGCACGGCGGTCCCTCGGCGGTCTTGCAAAAAGACCGCCTAGGTCGTAATGACCCCCAATATCATGCTATTCTGCTTCAGCTGCCAAATTCTGTTGGAGTGCATAAAGCTGCATTTAAGTGTATTGTTAGAAATGGGGTGTCTGGTTGGCATTCAGTTGGCACTATGTCCAAGCAGAGACCCCCACTCTAGTCAGGGTAAGGGAGATGCACACCTAGTATAACCACTGCTCACCACTTTGGCAACTTGGCACAAGCAGTCAGGCTTACCTCAGAGGCAATGTGTAAAGTATTGTGCCAACACACACAGTAATAAAGTGAGAACACCAAAAAAGGGACACAACAAAGTTTAGAATAATAGCCAATATTTATCTAAATCAAACAAGACCAAAATCACAAACATCCAACATACACAAGCAAAGTTATGCTTTTTTAATTAAAAAGAGTTTTACTCCATAGAAAACAATGGATGCGTTGCTTTTACACAAAGTACCTGCTTTATGTAAAAAATAAAGCCATATGGGCAAGCGTGCATTGGTAAAGTCAGCAATGCGTCAATACCGTACTTGCAAGTGAAGCTGTGCGTCCTTTCTTCTCCGGTCAGGCAGGCGATGTGTCATTTTTTTCTCCCGCAGAAGAGCGAAACATTGATTTCAAGGCAGGCAAACTCAGGTGCACGCAGGTTCACAATGACTTTGATGCCCAGCGACAATGCATGTGGAATCCAGCTCACAGTGGTGAAGAGCCACTCTGTGTGGGTGATAAACCAATTTTGGCAGCTGCACATGGGTGTTGCGTCAGTTTCCCAGCCGCGATGCAGGTGGTGCATCGATTTTTCAGCTGCGAAGCAGGTGCTGCCTCGATTTGTTTCCCTGCACGGCTCCTGTGTGGATTTTGGTCTTGGTTCCACCAGCTTCTCCTTTCAAGGGCCCAGGGACTGGAATGTGCACCACTTGGCAGGGTAGGAGTCCCAGCAAGAGGTGCTGGAAAAGGAAGTCTTTGATGGCCCTGACACTTCAGAACAGGGGGCAATCTCAGTCTAAGCCCTTGGAGACACTTCACAAGCAGGAACGCATAGCAAAGTCCAGTCTTTGTCTTCCCACAAGCAGAAGCAGCAACTGCAGGCCAACCCCTCTAAGCACACTCAGAGGCAAAGGGCAGTTCTCCTCCAGCTTTTAGCTCTTCTCCTTGGCAGAGGTTCCTCTTGGTTCCAGAAGTAATCTAAAAGTCTGGGGTTTGGGGTCCACTACTTATACCCCTTTCTGCCTTTGAAGTAGGCAAACGTCAAAGGAAAGTCTGTGTTGTTGACAAGATACTGCCTTGCCCAGGCCTAGCCCCAGACACACACCAGGGGCTTGGAAACTGCATTGTTGAAGGGCACGCACATCTCTTTCAGGTGTCAGTGTCACCTCCTCCCTCCCCACTCTAGCCCAGGAGACTCATCTGGATATGAGCAACCCCACAGACTGGGTTGCTTTCTGGTTTTCCTGGCTCATCAGGAGATGCAGGCTAACCCCAGCTCCCTTTGTGTCAGTGCCTATTGGAAAGTAACAAACAGCCCAACTGTCAGTCTGACCCAGGCGAGGAACACACAAGCAGACAGGGGCACAGAATGGTTTAAGCAAGAAAATACCCACTTTCTAAAAGTGGCATTTTCAAACTGACAATCTAAAAAACAACTTTACCAAAAGATGCATTTTTAAATTGTGAGTTCAGAGACCCCAAACTCCAGATCTCTATCTGCTCCCAATGGGAAACTGAACTTAAAAGATATTTAAAGGCAGTCCCAATTTTAACCTATGAAAGAGATAGGCTTTGCAACAGTGAAAACCGAATTTGGCAGTATTCACTGTCAGGGCACGTAAAACACATCAGTACATGTCCTACCTGTAACATACAGTGCACCCTGCCCAGGGGGCTACGTAGGCCTACCTTAGGGGTGCCTTACATGTACAAAAAGGGAAGGTTTGGGCCTGGCATGTGGGTACAGTTGCCAGGCCGAAATGGCAGTTTAACACTGCACACACAGACACTGCAGGGGCAGGTCTGTGCCATGTTTGCAGGACTACTCATGTGGGTGGCACAATCAGTGCTGCAGGCCCACTAGTAGCATTTGATTTACAGGCCCTGGGCACCTCTAATACACTTTACTAGGGACTTACTAGTAAATCAAATATGCCAATCATGGATAAACCAATCACCAATACAATTTAGACAGAGAGCATATGCACTTTAACACTGGTTAGCAGCGGTAAAGTGCCCAGAGTCCTAAAGCCAACAAACACTGGTCAGAAAAATAGGAGGAAGGAGGCAAAAGGTTTGGGATGACCCTGCAAAAAGAGCCAGGTCGAACATGGTTTCATGCATCTGTTAGCGTACGTTCTCAAGCAGTCTCTTTCATACCTTTTACATCTGCTTCCCATTCACTGATATACAGAGTACCCCAGGGCTCTTCACCAAGCCCAACTCTGTTCAACAAATATATGTTTCCATTAGATGCATTAGTTTAGTTTTTTGGCATCAAACTAATTTCCTATGATGATGACGCTCAGCTTACTGCTCCTATTTCAGAGAACACCAGTCAGTCAACACTCATTCAAAGGCTATTTGGTATCCTTATCCAGTTGGATGAAAGAAGTTTTATGCAGCTCAACACAGACAAAACAGACGTTCTTATGTTTGGAATGGCTAAACCCATCTGGTTGCATGCATAGTGGTCAAATTTGACTACAAACTATCCTTTGGACCTCAGCAGAATACAGGGATACCTTTCCTCATCAAACTGGAAAGTGGCAGTTGTCCCGACCCGGGAAATGACATCACATCCGTTACCAGGATTTCCGGTGCCACTGAGAGCCCGCCCTGGAACTGATGTAGGTGTAGGTGGGTCATGTGGGTTGTGACATCATGTGATCATGTGTTAGTCACGTGCCAGGGTCCTAGCCACAGTGTCTACGGGTATGCACTGTGTAAAAAGGGGACCCTGCTGGTGTGTGCCATGTTTCTGCAAGAGGACATGTCAGACGGTCAGGACTTTGTGGCTGCTGGGTGTCTCCTCACAGGGAGGAACAGTGGAAATGTAAGGCCAAACCTCCACACTGCTGGCTAATCCAAAAAAGGGAGCTGGTCAAATGTTGCTTTTGTTAGAGTCACACAATCAATTTAGAAATGGAAACCTAAAACTGATGTTTGCTCCAAAAGTCTGAGGAATTATGATTAGCAGAGGTCAAAGTATTAAGGGTCCCTCTCACTTAAGGACTGAAGTCGAGCCTGTGAAATGAAAAACCTAGAGCACATATGAAAACCCCTAGAGTGTGTTAAAAGACCCCACAATTAAAAAAAAGTTTGAAACAGACAGATGATATAACATGAAAAACTAAAACAGATGTCTGTCCCAAGACTTCCCAGGCCCTGGTTCAAAGGGGTCAGCACAGGTCAAAGTATAAAGGGTCCAAGCAATTTAAAAGTGTGAAACAGCCAGATGACATGACATGAAAACTTAAAACAGATGTATGCCCCTAAGACTTCCCAGGACAGGGATCAAAAGGTGGTTAGCAGAGTTCAAAGTATAAACAAGCCTCACAATTAAAAAAGTTTGAAACAGCCAGAGGTCATGAAATGCAAATCTAAAACAGATGTTGCACTGCAAAGACTTCCTAGGACAGGGCTCAAAGGATGACATGCAATGCAAACCTAAAACAGATGTTTGCCCCCATGAGTTCCCAGGACAGGACTCAAAGGTGGTTAGCAGAGGTCAAAGTATAAACAGGCCATGCAATTAAAAGAGGTTGAGACAAACAGATGACATGCAATGCAAACCTAAAACAGATGTCTGCTCCCCAAGAGTTCCCAGGATCGGGTTCAAAGGGGATCAGCAGAGGTCAAAGTATAAACAGGCCATGCAATTAAACAAAAATTTGAAATAAACAGATGACATGCAATGTATACCTAAAACAGATGTTAGACCCCCAAAAGTTCCAGGACAGGACTCAAAGGTGGTCAGCAGAGGTCAAAGTATAAAGTGACAGTGCAATTAAAAAATTTTGAAACAAACAGACGACATGCAATGCATACCGAAAACAGATGTCTATTTCTGGGCCTACCCCTCCACAAAGCCTATGCATAATTAGCATAATGAGGCTGTTATAAAAGCCCCCACATTCACAGGCCTCTTTTTTATGGACTACACATTGAAGTTTGTGGAGAGCAGGGAACCACCCGAACGTTCAAGGCAGAAAACATGAAGGGCAGAGTGCAGACTGGTGATGCTAAGCAACTCCTGCTTAAGGTATGTAACTATGGACGGTATGTATATGTTGTATTGTAGTTTCAACCTTTAGTTATACTCCCAAAGTGTCTGTAGTGTAAAATGTTTTTCATTTTTGATGCAAAAAGTGGTGGGAGTGCCTGGTTACAAAACCCATGGCCCTTCAAGCTTTGGGGAGGGATCGACTAGCCATGCAAACCCTACCCAGGTGTCTGGTATTTTACAGGGGCTGGGGTCCGCCAAGGCCCCTACCCTCAAAACACCAGAGTACATGGACAGGCTCCCAGGCCCACTGAATTGATTTTTAATAAAAAGCACTTCTGAGGATCCGTGGGGGGGGTACGGGCATCACGCATGGTCCTGCAGCCCCAGGACCATACAGTTCTTTGTGGGGGCATGGGTCGCAAGCCTCGAGCTTTGTGGCTCTAGCCTCCAAGGATCTCGGTCCTCACGATGGGGATCGCAGAGGGCAAGGCTTGTGACCCTGCCCCACCGACATCCACAGTGCACATGGGCAGGGCCTGTTGGCCCGAGCGCGAGACTCGGGCCCACCTGAAGTCCTTTTAAAAAAAAAAACACTTCAGGGTGTCCCGAGGGGTACGGGCCTTGCGATTGAGCGCTCTGGCCCTACATTCAGGACCATGTTGTTTTTTGGGGCGAGGGTCACGGGCCTCAAACTCTGCGATCCCCGCCCCAAGGATCTCGGTTCTCACAGCTCAGGTCACAGAGTGTGCTATTTAATAAAGATTGTTGTTGTTAGGAGGGGTAACTTTTCAACTCTTAATTAACTGAGTATGTGTTTTTACAGCTTTTTCGGTATATTTTTAATAGTCTTTGTTAATATGTCTGTAAGGTGCTCAGTAAGACTGTTAAGCCGAAAAAAGTAAGTACGGCGCATGGGTCTAGACATGATCTTAATTATTAGCAGTTGTTAAAAGATATTTCAAGAGGAGTTTGTATTTATATGTGGAACATTTATTCAAACTATACAAATGTAGTTCTGAACAAATAGTGTAAATAGACACCTGTAAATAGAACCTTTACGTTTATATTTTATGTGTTTTAGTCAGCAGCCTTGTCTCCAGGATTGGGTTTTCAGATTGTTGCGTTATGGTTTTAGCCATATATTATGCAGGCTTAGTATATTGTTTAAAATGAGTGGCTAACAGGTGATGAATGTAGCTTAAAAAGCATTAGGGTCTAAAAGTCCTTTTTGTCGCTTCTGCGTGCAGGATCCGCAAGAACTAACGCTGTCTCCAGAGGAAATGGAAGCCTTGCAACAAGGTATATGTATCTAGAGATTTATGGTTCAAAGAACCTTGTCAACATCCATCCTAAACAACGATGTCTTGATTGTTATTTTTTATTTTTCCATTAATGTTTTCCTATGTTTGTGTGCTTTTAAAGGCTATGATGCTGAACTACAGTTGGCTGTGGGTGCTCTTCAACAAGTCTTTCAGACTCAAGACGGCCCAGGCAAACTGTCTCAGGATCCAGCTTTTGCGGGTAAATAAAATGAGTCCTTGTGTAAACGCTGTGAAAACATCAAAAAGCCCTATAAAACCCTGTAGATGGTACCCTCAGAGATCCTGCATAGTCAGTGTATTACATTGTAAATGTGACATTTATTCTTCTTTTTTCCAGGTCCCCAGGCGTCTCAAACGGGCGCATGCCAGCGACGCAGAAGGTGGTAGGGGTTACTAAAATGACGGTTCACAAAAGGAAGTCTACAGCTCCTAAGGAAGGATCCCCTATAAAGAAAGGCCCCCACAATGGAATACAGCAGGGGTGTTTTAGAAACTGTAGAGCCAAATGAATCCTAACCTTACTGTCTCTCAAACTTCTTTCTCCTCTAGGATATATCAGTTAAAGCAATACCTAATATGTACGTTTTTATCTTAACATCATAGAGATGTCACAAAAGAGCTCTGGAGGAGTCAGCTTAAGGCTAAGCGGACGTCAGAGCCTTCAAAGGACAACATCGTGGCCCTTCAAAGCACAAAGACTTCAGCAGCAGCCATGATCAGCGTAGACCACCAGGACAAACCATATGCAGACAGCTGTCATAGACCAGGTACAGCCTTTACCCTCACCACTCCCGCAATAATAAAGGATATGCCCAGTACCATGAACACTTCTACAGGAACTCCATATGTGCAATGGTTTAGACACAGTGGCAGTGGAGCTTTTACACCCCAGACACACAACACCCGGTACCATGTAGAACCAATGGTTGGGACCCTAATCAGTGCAAAAAAACTAAAATAAATCGGCTTTCATTAAAGAACCGCAAGAAGGAGCAGGCGCCCCCCGAGCTACAATCATTGCCTTTAGACTTATCTTTTAAAAATATAGTTATACCTCAGGCTGTTCCACATAATCCGCAGCATAAATGCTTAATGTTTGAGGAGCCTAATATAGATGTGCATGGTGACGACCTAGCACCAACACCCTGTATAACTAGCCCTCCTAGTCTCTGGACACACATTTGGAAAATGATCACCCCAAGGAGGACCCTGATTATGGATGTATTGTACTACTCTGGGCACTAGCGGGTATGGCAGAGACTTCTGAAGCAACAGCCACAGCAACGCACAGTTGGCCTTCTAGCGCGGGCCCTGAAGGGTTGCAATCATCCGTTCCTCAAGCACCCGATCCCAGACCCATCGCTTCCTACACCTCAGAGGCCTTGAGTTATTATGACCACCATTTAACTTGCCGTACAATCCCCCCAGCCCTACATCAAGTGTATGCGCGCATTGGTCTTCAACCTCCTCTTAAACATACCCAAACAGCAGTACAGGCGGTATTTGGTCATAAAATCAGAGTTTTGGAACCCCATCTAGCGAGGAACAGGCCTTCGAAGCACCCGGGTGTTGGTATTGGGCCCCCGTTTTTTTGACCCGTCCTCACTCTCCCATTCAGAAATGGGTTATTGATGTTATCAGTGGTACTGCCATAGGGGTGGCCCGGGGCAATATGCACCACTTAGCTTATGACTCAAGTAATGGCCCAAAATATGGTGCAATGGACCACAACCGGGTATTGGAAACATATATGAAAGAAATACTGCATGCCATTAGAAAACTAAAATCCAGACTGATCCTCAAGACCTTAAAACTGGGGAAGGTGGGGCGCGATACCAGGTCCTCCAGACCCACCTAGAGAGCATTAATCTTGAAGTTGGCAAAGTGTAGAAGGGAGGTGGTCCAATCTTGTGAAGCAGCCGCTGTAGACATAGACAATATACCAGCATGACTAGGCCGGCAGGGCACCCTTAGGAGTGTAAGATCCGCTTTTTGCAAAAAGGGTGTCCAGAGGTCTAAATATAAAAACAAAACCTTTGATATACTCACTAAGGCTCTACGGCTGTTACACGCGCTCAAAAAGCCGCTGGAACGCCCCAACAACTCCTTAAAAGTCACAAAATCTGATACTGTGACATATAAAACGACCCCTGCTAGGCCTCAAAACATAACGTCTGGACAGAACATCACAAACATCGGGTGTTTTAGGACCTCAATGTAGGAAAGTACCATCTTGCCTGGCATGTTACCCCCATTTTTCACTGTATATATGTTGTTTTAGTTGTATGTGTCACTGGGACCCTGCTAGCCAGGGCCCCAGTGCTCATAAGTGTGCCTGAATGTGTTTCCTGTGTTATGACTAACTGTCTCACTGAGGCTCTGCTATCCAGAACCTCAGTGGTTATGCTCTCTCATTTCTTTCCAAATTGTCACTAACAGGCTAGTGACCAATTTTACCAATTCACATTGGCATACTGGAACACCCTTATAATTCCCTAGTCTATGGTACTGAGGTACCCAGGGTATTGGGGTTCCAGGAGATCCCTATGGGCTGCAGCATTTCTTTTGCCACCCATAGGGAGCTCTGACAATTCTTACACAGGCCTGCCACTGCAGCCTGAGTGAAATAATGCACACATTATTTCACAGCCATTTTCACTGCACTTAAGTAACTTATAAGTCACCTATATGTCTAACCTTTGCTTGGTAAAGGTTAGGTGCAAAGTTACTTAGTGTGTGGGCACCCTGGCACTAGCCAAGGTGCTCCCACATAGTTCAGGGCAAATTACCCGGACGTTGTGAGTGCAGGGACACCATTACACGTGTGCACTACACATAGGTCAATACCTATGTGTAGCTTCACAATGGTAACTCCGAATATGGCCATGTAACATGTCTAAGATCATGGAATTGCCCCCTCTATGCCATCCTGGCATTGTTGGCACAATCCCATGATCCCACGGGTCTGTTGCTCAGACCCGGGTACTGCCAAACTGCCTTTTCAGGGGTTTCACTGCAGCTGCTGCTGCTGCCAACCCCTCAGACAGGTTTATGCCCTCCTGGGGTCCAGCCAGGCTTGGCCCAGGATGGCAGAACAAAGGACTTCCTCAGAGAGAGGGTGTTACACCCTCTCCCTTTGGAAAAAGGTGTTAAGGCAGGGGATGAGTAGCCTCCCCCAGCCTCTGGAAATGCTTTCATGGGCACAGATGGTGCCCATTTCTGCATAAGCCAGTCTACACCGGTTCAGAGACCCCTCAGCCCTGCTCTGGCGCGAAACTGGACAAAGGAAAGGGGAGTGACCACTCCCCTGACCTGCACCTCCCCTGGGAGGTGCCCAGAGCTCCTCCAGTGTGCTCCAGACCTCTGCCATCTTGGAAACAGAGGTGCTGCTGGCACACTGGACTACTCTGAGTGGCCAGTGCCAGCAGGTGACGTCAGAGACTCCTTCTGATAGGCTCCTTGAGGTGTTGCTAGCCTATCCTCTCTCCTAAGTAGCCAAACCCTCTTTTCTGGCTATTTAGGGTCCCTGCTTTGAGGAATTCCTTAGATAACGAATGCAAGAGCTCATCAGAGTTCCTCTGCATCTCTCTCTTCACCTTCTGCCAAGGAATCGACTGCTGACCGCGCTGGAAGCCTGCAAAACTGCAACAAAGTAGCAAAGACGACTACTGCAACTCTGAAACGCTGATCCTGTCGCCTTCTCGACTGTTTTCCTGGTGGTGCATGCTGCGGGGGTAGTCTGCCTCCTCTCTGCACTAGAAGCTCCGACGAAATCTCCCGTGGGTCGACGGAATCTTCCCCCTGCAACCGCAGGCACCAAAGAACTGCATCACCGGTCCCCTGGGTCTCCTCTCAGCACGACGAGCGAGGTCCCTTGAATCCAGCAACTCTGTCCAAGTGACTCCCACAGTCCAGTGACTCTTCAGTCCAAGTTTGGTGGAGGTAAGTCCTTGCCTCCCCACGCCAGACTGCATTGCTGGGAACCACGTCTTTTGCAGCTACTCCGGCCTCTGTGCACTTCTGGCGGTAATCCTTTGTGCACAGCCAAGCCTGGGTCCACGGCACTCTAACCTGCATTGCACGACTTTTTAAGTTGTCCTCCGGCGGCGTAGGACTCCTTTGTGCAACTTCGGGTGAGCACTGTTTCACTCCTCTTTGTAGTGCCTGTTCCGGCACTTCTGCGGGTGCTGCCTGCTTTTGAGAGGGCTCCTTGTCTTGCTCGACGCCCCCTCTGTCCCCAGACGCAATTGCCGACATCCTGGTCCCTCCTGGGCCACAGCAGCATCCAAAAACCCTAACCACACGATTTGCAGCTAGCAAGGCTTGTTGGCGGTCTTTCTTGAGGAAAACACTTCTGCACGACTCTCCACGGCGTGGGGGATCCATCCTCCAAAGGGGAAGTCTCTAGCCCTTGTCGTTCCTTCAGAATCCTCAGCTTCTCTTGTCCAGTAGCAGCTTCTTTGCACCCACAGCTGGCATTTCCTGGGCATCTGCCCATCTCCGACTTGCTTGTGACTTTTGGACTTGGTCCCCTTGTTCGACAGGTACCCTCGACTGGAAATCCATTGTTGTTGCATTGCTGGATTGTGTCTTTCCTGCAGAATTCCCCTATCACAACTTCTATGTCCTTTGGGGAACTTTAGTGCACTTTGCACTCACTTTTCAGGGCCTTGGGGTGGGCTATTTTTCTAACCCTTACTATTTTCTAATAGTCCCAGCGACCCTCTACAAGTTCACATAGGTTTGGGGTCCATTCGTGGTTCGCATTCCACTTTTGGAGTATATGGTTTGTGTTGCCCCTATCCCTATGTGTCCCCATTGCATCCTATTGTAACTATACATTGTTTGCACTGTTTTCTAAGACTATACTGCATATTTTTGGTATTGTGTATATATATCTTGTGTATATTTGCTATCCTCATACTGAGGGTACTCACTGAGATACTTTGGCATATTGTCATAAAAATAAAGTACCTTTATTTTCAGTATATCTGTGTATTGTGTTTTCTTATGATATTGTGCAAGTGACACTAGTGGTACTGTAGGAGCTTCACTCGTCTCCTAGTTCAGCCTAAGCTGCTCTGCTAAGCTACCATTATCTATCAGCCTAAGCTGCTAGACACCCTATACACTAATAAGGGATACCTGGGCCTGGTGCAAGGTGTAAGTACCCCTTGGTACTCACTACAAGCCAGTCCAGCCTCCTACATTGGTTGTGCAGCGGTGGGATAAGTACTTTGCAACTACTTACCACTTTTGTCACTGTACTTTTTATAAGAGAAAAATATACAAAACAAGTTCAGTGTGTATACACATAACCAAAAAGTTTTGCATTTCCTCTTTTCACTTCTTTTCTAAAGTGCTGAAAAGTACCTCTAAACTTTCTAAAAGTTCTTAAAAAGTTTAAAGAGTTTTTTTTTTCTGTCTTTCAAAAAGTTCTGAAAACTTTTTCTCACTTTTTCTATCACTTAAACACTGTCTAAAATGTCTGGCACAGGCCAAACTGTTGATCTTTCCAAACTTGCTTATGATCACCTTAGCTGGAAAGGAGCAAGGAGTCTCTGCATAGAAAGAGGTTTAAGTGTAGGGAAGAATCCCCCCAGATAACTGTTGGTTAACATGCTTATAGAACAAGATAAGGCCAAAGGGGCCCACTCTGTTGAAAAAGTAGCTAATGGTTCACAATCTGATCCAGGGACTCCCCTAGAAAAAGAATCAGGAAAGAAACTTCCTAGCCTACCCATTACTAGACAGCCTAGCATAGTTGGTACTGAAGTAGAGTCACACCATACTGATAGTGTTGTCTCACATCATAGCAAGAGTATTGCTTCTCACCATAGTAGAAGTGATGTTTCTGTTAACCAAGCTGTTAGGATACCTTATGTAAGGGATGGGTCTCCTTCTGTTCATTCTCACCATACTTCTGTTTCAAGGAATGTCCCTCCCACCTACCCTGATGACAGATTGTTAGAAAGGGAGCTCAATAGATTGAGAGTGGAACAAACCAGACTGAAGCTCAAGAAGCAACAGCTGGATTTGGATAGACAGTCCTTAGAAGTGGAAAGGGAAAGACAGAAATTGGGTTTAGAAACCCATGGTGGCAGCAGCAGTATTCCCCATAGTCATCCTGCAAAAGAGCATGATTCCAGGAATCTGCACAAGATAGTTCCCCCTTATAAGGAGGGGGATGACATTAACAAGTGGTTTGCTGCACTTGAGAGGGCTTGTGGTGTACAGGATGTCCCTCAAAGGCAGTGGGCTGCTATCCTATGGCTATCATTTAGTGGTAAGGGTAGAGATAGGCTCCTTACTGTGAAAGAAAGTGATGCCAATAATTTTACAGTTCTTAAGAAGTTATGGCTTAACCACTGAACAGTACAGGATGAAGTTCAGAGAGACCAAAAAGGAGTCTTCACAAGACTGGGTTGATTTTGTTGACCATTCAGTGAAGGCCTTGGAGGGGTGGTTACATGGCAGTAAAGTTACTGATTATGAAAGCCTGTATAACTTGATCCTGAGAGAGCATATTCTTAATAATTGTGTGTCTGATTTGTTGCACCAGTACTTGGTGGACTCTGATCTGACCTCTCCCCAAGAATTGGGAAAGAAGGCAGACAAATGGGTCAGAACAAGGGTGAACAGAAAAGTTCATACAGGGGGTGACAAAGATGGCAATAAGAAGAAGGATGGTAAGTCTTCTGACAAGGGTGGGGACAAATCTAAAAATGAGTCTTCATCAGGACCACAAAAACACTCTGGTGGGGGTGGTGGGCCCAAATCCTCTTCCAATCAAAACAAAGAAAAGAAACCATGGTGCTATTTATGTAAAATAAAAGGCCATTGGACAACAGATCCCAGTTGTCCAAAGAAAAGCACCAAACCTCCTACCACTACAACCCCTACTGCTACACCTAGTGTCCCTACTAATAGCAGTGGTGGTGGGAGCAAACCTACTAATAGCCAATCCAAGGGAGTAGCTGGGCTCACTATTGGTAACTTAGTTGGGGTTGGTCTGATTAGGGAGACCACAGAGGCTGTGTTAGTCTCTGAGGGGGCTATTGATTTAGCCACCTTGGTTGCTTGTCCCCTTAACATGGATAAGTACAAGCAACTACCCCTAATAAATGGTGTTGAGGTTCAGGCCTACAGGGACACTGGTGCCAGTGTTACAATGGTAATAGAGAAACTGGTCCACCCTGAACAACACCTACTTGGTCACCAGTACGAAGTAACCGATGCTCACAACAACACACTTAGCCACCCCATGGCTGTTGTAAATCTCAACTGGGGGGGTTACTGGCCCAAAGATAGTTGTGGTTGCCTCAGATTTACCTGTAGACTGTCTGTTAGGGAATTATTTAGAGACATCAGCTTGGGCAGAAGTGGAGTTAGAGGCTCATGCAGCAATGCTGGGCATTCAAGGGCATATTTTTGCTTTGACCAGGGCTCAGGCCAAAAAGCAAAAAGGACAGGGTGACTTGGATCCTGGAAGAATGGACCAAGTGCTCCCTAAAGCTAGGGCTAGTAGAACTAAAGCACTACCTACTATCCCTCCCTCTACAGTGGATTCTTCTTCAGAGGAAGAAGAATTTCCACCCTGTGCAGAACCTACACCAGAGGAGCTGGAAGCAGACACTGCTGAGCTTTTGGGTGAAGGGGGGCCTGCCAGGGAGGAGCTGAGTGTGGCACAGCAGACCTGTCCCACACTAGAGGGTCTAAGACAGCAAGCTGTCAAACAAGCAAATGGGGATGTCAGTGACTCTCACAGAGTTTACTGGGAGGACAACCTCTTGTACACTGAAGCAAGGGATCCAAAACCTGGAGCTGCCAGGAGATTGGTGATTCCTCAGGAGTACAGAAAGTTCCTCCTAACTCTTTCTCACGACATTCCCTTAGCTGGACATCTGGGGCAAATGAAAACTTGGGACAGGCTTGTTCCCCTGTTTCATTGACCTAGAATGTCTGAGGACACAAAAGATTTTTGTAAGTCCTGTGAAACCTGTCAAGCCAGTGGCAAGACAGGTGGCACCCCAAAGGCACCCCTTATTCCACTGCCTGTGGTTGGGGTTCCCTTTGAAAGGGTAGGGGTTGACATAGTTGGCCCCCTTGACCCTCCTACTGCTTCAGGCAATAGGTTTATCTTGGTGGTAGTGGACCATGCCACCAGATATCCTGAAGCAATTCCTCTAAGGACCACTACAGCTCCTGCAGTGGCAAAGGCCCTCCTGGGAATCTTTTCCAGGGTGGGCTTCCCAAAAGAGGTAGTATCAGACAGAGGAGGCAATTTCATGCCTGCTTACTTAAAGGCCATGTGGAAGGAGTGTGGTGTGACTTACAAGTTCACTACACCCTATCATCCACAAACAAATGGACTGGTGGAGAGATTTAATAAAACTCTCAAAGGCATGATTATGGGACTCCCTGAAAAACTCCGCAGGAGATGGGATATCCTTTTACCATGCCTCTTTTTTGCTTACAGGGAGGTACCCCAGAAAGGAGTGGGCTTCAGCCCCTTTGAACTCCTCTTTGGACACCCTGTGAGAGGTCCACTAACACTTGTCAAGGAGGGTTGGGAACAACCTTTAAAAGCTCCAAAGCAAGACATAGTGGACTATATACTTGGCCTCAGATCAAGGATGGCTGAGTACATGAAAAAGGCCAGTAAAAACCTTCAGGCCAGCCAAGAGCTCCAGAAGCAATGGCATGACCAGAAGGCTGTTTTGGTTCAGTACCAACCAGGGCAGAAAGTGTGGGTCTTGGAGCCTGTGGCCCCAAGAGCACTCCAAGACAAATGGAGTGGACCCCACACAATTGTTGAAAAGAAGGGTGAAGTCACCTATTTAGTTGACTTAGGCACTGCCAGGAGTCCCCTTAGGGTGCTCCATGCCAATCGCCTGAAACCCTACTATGACAGGGCTGATCTCACCCTGCTCATGGCAAGTGATAAGGGACAGGAAGAAGACAGTGATCCTCTCCCTGATCTCTTCTCTTCCACAGAACAAGATGCTCTAGTGGAAGGTGTTGTACTAGCAGATTGTCTCACTGCTGAGCAGAAAGACCACTGCATTAATCTCCTGGGTCAGTTTTCGGAACTCTTCTCTACTGTGCCAGGTACCACTTCTTGGTGTGAGCACACTATAGATACTGGAGACAGCTTGCCTGTCAAAAGTAAGATCTATAGGCAGCCTGACCATGTCAGAGACTGCATAAAACAAGAGGTGCAGAAAATGTTAGAACTGGGAGTGGTTGAGCACTCTGAAAGTCCATGGGCCTCTCCTGTGGTACTTGTACCAAAACCCCATTCCAAAGATGGAAAGAAGGAAATGCGGTTTTGTGTAGACTACAGAGGTCTCAACCAGGTAACCAAAACTGATGCTCACCCTATACCCAGGGCAGATGAGCTCATAGATACACTGGCATTTGCCAAGTATCTAAGCACTTTTGACTTGACTGCAGGGTATTGGCAGATCAAATTATCAGAAGATGCAAAAGCTAAAACTGCATTTTCAACCATTGGAGGCCATTACCAATTCACAGTAATGCCTTTTGGATTGAAAAATGCACCTGCCACTTTTCAGAGGTTGGTGAACACAGTCCTGCAAGGGCTGGAAGCTTTTAGTGCAGCATATTTGGACGATATACCTGTCTTTAGCTCCAGCTGGGATGATCACCTGGTCCACCTATGGAAAGTTTTAGAGGCCCTGCAAAAGGCAGGCCTCACTATCAAGGCTTCAAAGTGCCAGATAGGGCAGGGGAAGAGGGTTTATCTGGGACACCTGGTTGGTGGAGAACAGATTGCACCACTTCAGGGTCAGATTGGGTTCCCCCTACTACTCAGACTCAAGTGAGAGCCTTTTTAGGCCTCACTGGGTACTATAGGAGGTTCTTAAGTACTATGGCTCCATTGCAGCCCCTCTTAATGACCTCACATCCAAGAAAATGCCTACAAAGGTATTATGGACAGCAAACTGTCAGAAAGCTTTTGAGGAGCTGAAGCAGGCCATGTGCTCTGCACCTGTCCTGAAAAGCCCTTGTGACTCTAAAAAATTCTATGTCCAAATCGATGCATCTGAATTAGGAGTAGGGGCAGTCCTATCACAACTTAATTCTGAGGGCCAGGATCAACCTGTTGCTTTTATTAGTAGGAGGTTGACCCCTAGAGAAAAGCGTTAGTCTGCCATTGAGAGGGAGGCCTTTGCTGTGGTCTGGGCACTGAAGAAGTTGAGGCCATACCTGTTTGGCACTCACTTCATTGTTCAGACAGACCACAAACCTCTACTTTGGCTAAAACAAATGAAAGGTGAAAATCCTAAATTGTTGAGGTGGTCCATATCCCTACAGGGAATGGACTATACAGTGGAACATAGACCTGGGAGTACCCACTCCAATGGAGATGGACTCTCCAGATATTTCCACTTAGACAATGAAGACCCATCAGGTAATAACTAGTCTTATTGTCCTTCGTTTGGGGGGGGTTGTGTAGGAAAGTACAATCTTGCCTGGCATGTTACCCCCATTTTTCACTGTATATATGTTGTTTTAGTTGTATGTGTCACTGGGACCCTGCTAGCCAGGGCCCCAGTGCTCATAAGTGTGCCTGAATGTGTTACCTGTGTTATGACTAACTGTCTCACTGAGGCTCTGCTATCCAGAACCTCAGTGGTTATGCTCTCTCATTTCTTTCCAAATTGTCACTAACAGGCTAGTGACCAATTTTACCAAACCACATTGGCATACTGGAACACCCTTATAATTCCCTAGTATATGGTACTGAGGTACCCAAGGTATTGGGGTTCCAGGAGATCCCTATGGGCTGCAGCATTTCTTTTGCCACCCATAGGGAGCTCTGACAATTCTTACACAGGCCTGCCACTGCAGCCTGAGTGAAATAATGCACACATTATTTCACAGCCATTTTCACTGCACTTAAGTAACTTATAAGTCACCTATATGTCTAACCTTTACTTGGTAAAGGTTAGGTGCAAAGTTACTTAGTGTGTGGGCACCCTGGCACTAGCCAAGGTGCTCCCACATAGTTCAGGGCAAATTCCCCGGACTTTGTGAGTGCGGGGACACCATTACACGTGTGCACTACACATAGGTCAATACCTATGTGTAGCTTCACAATGGTAACTCCGAATATGGCCATGTAACAGGTCTAAGATCATGGAATTGCCCCCTCTATGCCATCCTGGCATTGTTGGCACAATCCCATGATCCCACAGGTCTGTAGCTCAGACCCGGGTACTGCCAAACTGCCTTTTCAGGGGTTTCACTGCAGCTGCTGCTGCTGCCAACCCCTCAGACAGGTTTCTGCCCTCCTGGGGTCCAGCCAGGCTTGGCCCAGGATGGCAGAACAAAGGACTTCCTCAGAGAGAGGGTGTTACACCCTCTCCCTTTGGAAAAAGGTGTTAAGGCAGGGGAGGAGTAGCCTCCCCCAGCCTCTGGAAATGCTTTCATGGGCACAGATGGTGCCCATTTCTGCATAAGCCAGTCTACACCGGTTCAGAGACCCCTCAGCCCTGCTCTGGCGCGAAACTGGACAAATGAAAGGGGAGTGACCACTCCCCTGACCTGCACCTCCTCTGGGAGGTGCCCAGAGCTCCTCCAGTGTGCTCCAGACCTCTGCCATCTTGGAAACAGAGGTGCTGCTGGCACACTGGACTACTCTGAGTGGCCAGTGCCAGCAGGTGACGTCAGAGACTCCTTCTGATAGGCTCCTTCAGGTGTTGCTAGCCTATCGTCTCTCCTAAGTAGCCAAACCCTCTTTTCTGGCTATTTAGGGTCTCTGCTTTGAGGAATTCCTTAGATAACGAATGCAAGAGCTCATCAGAGTTCCTCTGCATCTCTCTCTTCACCTTCTGCCAAGGAATCGACTGCTGACCGCGCTGGAAGCCTGCAAAACGGCAACAAAGTAGCAAAGACGACTACTGCAACTCTGTAACGCTGATCCTGTCGCCTTCTCGACTGTTTTCCTGGTGGTGCATGCTGTGGGGGTAGTCTGCCTCCTCTCTGCACTAGAAGCTCCGAAGAAATCTCCCGTGGGTCGACGGAATCTTCCCCCTGCAACCGCAGGCACCAAAGAACTGCATCACCGGTCCCCTGGGTCTCCTCTCAGCACGACGAGCGAGGTCCCTTGAATCCAGCAACTCTGTCCAAGTGACTACAACAGTCCAGTGACTCTTCAGTCCAAGTTTGGTGGAGGTAAGTCCTTGCCTCCCCACGCCAGACTGCATTGCTGGGAACCGCGCCTTTTGCAGCTACTCCGGCCTCTGTGCACTTCCGGCGGTAATCCTTTGTGCACAGCCAAGCCTGGGTCCACGGCACTCTAACCTGCATTGCACGACTTTCTAAGTTGTCCTCCGGCGGCGTGGGACTCCTTTGTGCAACTTCGGGTGAGCACCGTTTCACTCCTCTTTGTAGTGCCTGTTCTGGCACTTCTGCGGGCGCTGCCTGCTTCTGAGAGGGCTCCTTGTCTTGCTCGACGCCCCCTCTGTCCCCAGACGCAGTTGCCAACATCCTGGTCCCTCCTGGGCTACAGCAGCATCCAAAAACCCTATCTGCACGATTTGCAGCTAGCAAGGCTTGTTGGCAGTCTTTCTTCAGGAAAACACTTCTGCACGACTCTTCACGGCGTGGGGGATCCATCCTCCAAAGGGGAAGTCTCTAGCCCTTGTCGTTCCTTCAGAATCCTCAGCTTCTACTGTCCAGTAGCAGCTTCTTTGCACCCACAGCTGGCATTTCCTGGGCATCTGCCCATCTCCGACTTGCTTGTGACTTTTGGACTTGGTCCCCTTGTTCCACAGGTACCCTCGACTGGAAATCCATTGTTGTTGCATTGCTGGATTGTGTCTTTCTTGCAGAATTCCCCTATCACGACTTCTATGTCCTTTGGGGAACTTTAGTGCACTTTGCACTCACTTTTCAGGGTCTTGGGGTGGGCTATTTTTCTAACCCTTACTATTTTCTAATAGTCCCAGCGACCCTCTACAAGGTCACATAGGTTTGGGGTCCATTCGTGGTTCGCATTCCACTTTTGGAGTATATGGTTTGTGTTGCCCCTATCCCTATGTGTCCCCATTGCATCCTATTGTAACTATACATTGTTTGCACTGTTTTCTAAGACTATACTGCATATTATTGGTATTGTGTATATATATCTTGTGTATATTTGCTATCCTCATACTGAGGGTACTCACTGAGATACTTTGGCATATTGTCATAAAAATAAAGTACCTTTATTTTTAGTATATCTGTGTATTGTGTTTTCTTATGATATTGTGCAAGTGACACTAGTGGTACTGTAGGAGCTTCACTCGTCTCCTAGTTCAGCCTAAGCTACCATTATCTATCAGCCTAAGCTGCTAGACACCCTATACACTAATAAGGGATACCTGGGCCTGGTGCAAGGTGTAAGTACCCCTTGGTACTCACTACACGCCAGACCAGCCTCCTACACTCAAGGGGTGGTGTTCAGAGACTGGTAGCCCCCCAGAACCCTGAAAGGTCCTTAGCCGGGCTGTAGTAGGTAAAGTTACAACAGCCCGTAAATACAACACCGGCTGTACAAATAGGATGTGGGTGGTTACTTAAAAACAGCAGGGCTTGTAACAAATAGAAGTGGGCTTGTAGCGCTAGATGCCGTGGGCGTCTTATAAGGAAATTAAAGAAAGCCAAACTGTGTGTTACAAAGATGCTTAAAAACACACCAACACCAAACCTTAGTACGTTACCCCAGAATGATAATTAAGGGAGCCCAACCGCCAACATCGATCCTCAAGCTGAGGTTTCAGAACCTGTGTTTTTAGAAAGTGATAGAAGGTACAGTCGTACTATAGATTGGTTTAGCACTACAAAACACTTTGAGGACTTCAGGTTTGTTAACCTAGACCACATGAATTTCTCAGATCCTGGGGTTTTAGTCATCCATCAAGCTGTACAAACACTCATAGAAAGGTTGTTACACGATGTGGGTCCTAGTGATTACTTCTAACTGCATTTCCAAGGGCAGGGCATTGACAGTCTGTTGTTCACACATAGGACATCCAGGGATGTGTTTGACGCTGTAGAATTTCTAGAGAAACTCTCTAACCTGTTGCAGAATAAGGCAGAAATAGTAGCATATAGGACCTTTAGAGTTATAGCCCTCATTGTCCAGGGCCGTTAAGGTTCTGTTTCCAGACTATTAAAGAGTATCTTGTATGGTAAGATCATTGGTAAGAAACAACACGGGTTGCTCAATTTTAACACAGGGGCATCAAACACGTGTCCGGCTGCTAGCATAGTGGGTTAACTGGTAGATTGCACTACGCCCAATGCTCATATTATGTCAAGAGCAGCTGAAGTCCGTAGGGCTCTTGAAATACAGCACAACAGAATGGTCAGTTTTGGCTTTTTGGAACTATTTTGCTGTTACGGTAAAAGTTATTTACCACAATGGTTCCTGGAAGCACTTCACAACCGGGGAGCGTGCGAAAAATATAAGACTGTTTATGTTCTCCATCATGAAAATCACTTCTATGGTATTTTGAACCTGAATGTTTTTTTAGGAGCCAAGTACGTGTGCCCCCACTGTGACCATATCTACAGCACACAGGCAACTCATCAGTGTGAAATGCACTGTAAAATATGTCAGAGGGACCGGTGTATTGAGGCCGCTGAGCAGAAGGTACAGTGTTGCATGTGTAATCTGTTTTGTCGCTCGCAAAACTGCTTGAGCATACACAACAGACTTGTCCACTGCTTCCCTAAAATAGACTGTAGGGCTTGTGGGCGTTACATCCTCTATCAGCATAAATGTAAAGGCATGAAATGTCCCAGGTGTAAGGGGTATTATCAGGCTGGGACAGAGCACAAATGTTACATGGTTAAAGGGCGACCTCAGACCAAAACTGAAGAATACATAGTGTTTGATATAGAGTGTACACAGGAGGCAGGTGTACACCAGCCTTATTATATTTATGCTCATCATCAAACTTCTGATGACAACTGGGAGTTTAAAGGACGCATGAGCGTTAACGGCTTCCTCACTACTTTCATGCAGCAAAAAATTCAAAGGGTATTCTATGATGGCTCATAACTTAAAAGCATACGACTCCTTCTTTATGTTGCAGGCTATGACTGGTGAAAAGATGGCTGTAGAACTCACAACCCAGGGCTCCAAACTGATGCTGTTAACGGCAGTGCCTTTTCAAATAAGGTTCATCAATACCCTAAATTTTCGACCTATGAAATTGAGTAAATCACCCAAAGCCGTTGCTTTCCCAGGTTTTTAAGGTTATTTCCCCCACTTTTTTAATACCTCAACCAACCAGAATTATGAGGGCCCCATGCCTCTATCCGCCTGCTAAGGTGTTGAGTATATGATGCTTGCTGAGAAAGAGAGCTTTCTACAATGGTACGGTGAAAACCATGAAAATAACTTTCCTTTTCAAACCGAGTTGAAAGCGTACTGTCAGGTCAATGTATTGATCTTACAATAAGCCTCCAACCTTTTCAGAGATGTAGCTGTGGAGATGACCAAACAGGTGAAGGTTTTGAAGTGCAACACACCCCAGATGACAAAGGACGTAGAATACATAGACACTTTCCAAAATATCACGCGGGCCTCCATGTGTAAGTCCATCTACAAGCACATGTTTTTGAAACCGTACAGCATCACCCTAGTACCGCCAGACCTCTGTAATGCTAAACAGAAGTGTTATTCAACCCCCTCTATCCAATGGCTCATGTATATCTCGGACAAGGAAAACATAGCATTACAGGGTGGTGAATACGGTTTGGGGCCTTATTATCTTGACGGTTATGCCATAATTAATGGTGTGCCAACGGTCTTTGAATACAATGGGTGTTTTTACCATGGTTGTACTTGTTGTTACAAACCCCATGAGTTTAACAGGCTGCTGAGCACCAAGTTTGAGCACGTACATGGTCGTACTCTGATGAAGGTGCAATTTATTAAAAATTGCGGCTTTGACATGAGAACACTTTTGGGAGCATAAATGGTTAGATATGCTAAGAACAAATGCTGAGCTCGGGTCTTTCATTAAGAGTTGCCGGTTACCTTAGCCTTTGGAGCCCCACAACGCCTTATTTGGGGAGCTTACAAGCGCTATACAGCTGTACAGGGCTGTGGGCGAGGGTGAGAAAATACACTATTAGGATTTCACAAGTCTGCATACGTTTGTGACAAGCAAAAGTTATACTCAGTAGGCCACCCCACCACCATATACAGGGACCTTGAGCCCATTTTCAAATACTTTGGGCTCATTAAGTGCTAAATCTCCCCACCCTGCCATCTTTAATTCCCTGTACTACCCTACAGAGTCGACGGTAAGCTAATGTTCCCACTATGTTGTACATGCGCTGAAAGTAAAGAGACTAGCGTGTGTAGACATAGTGGAGAGCAAAGGTAACTGACTGGTATGTGGTGGAGCACTGAGGTACAAAAGTGGAAATATGTTACTTTGAAAGGATGACAGTAAAACTATTTTCTAACTATAGCAACCTGTTTCTAAGAGACAAACAGGAGGCTTCTGAGGTTTCAGAGTGGTGTGTTAATGAGGCCTCTGAGCAAAAGTACGTAGATGACTACTACACTCACAAGGGTATACGCTTGAGACCCGAATTCATCAAGGTCAACCCTGCCCATCGGCAGTTAGCCAAACTCTGCCTAAACTCCTTATGGGGGGAATTTGCACAGCATACAAACTTGTCAAACACAACCATAATAACAGATCCTGACGAGTTGTTTAAGTACCTTTTTGCCCCATGTTATGGGGTGCCCAGTTGTGAGTTTATCGATGATAAGACAGCAGCTCTGTGCTGGAAGTACACTAAAGAGTACCCCAAGACATGTAACAATATAAACATCTTCATAGCATGTTTCACAACCACTCACACCCTTTAAGAGCTTTACAGAGTGCTAGATAAACTGCAGAATCAGTGTCTGTATCATGATACAGACTCTGTTATATTTGTGAGTTAAGTAGATGATGAAGACCCTCCATTTGGTGATTATCGAGGTGATTTCACCAACAAACTATAAAATGGCGAACACATAGTGGGATTCACCTCATCCAGACCCAAAACATATTTGTATAAAACCTCAAACAATACAGTGTGTATGAAGGTCAAAGGTATCACCTTAAATGTCAACAATACAGTCAAAATCAATTTTGACAGTCTTAAGGATCTGGTGAACGAATATGCTATGTACGACACCTGTGAAAATAATAAAACAATTGTTGTATATCAGCCTAGCATAGTGCAGTCCAAAACACAGTGGGAAATCACAACCCAGCCTTCACATAAAACCTTACGTGTACTGTTTGATAAAAGGGTCCTGACTGAGGACAACAAAACCCTGCTGTATGGTTATTAAAGGGGCATTAGACTCTCAAATCTAGACACCCGCTTGCAACATCCGCTCTCCTGCATTCTAGCAGGTCCCTCAATTGCGGTAAAAGTTATTTTATAAAGAAGTTGTTAGAGAACGCTTCCAATGTTTCATCCCAAAAATCCAACAATATTGTATGGCTTTATTCATGCTGGCAAGATCTTTATACAGAACTATCCCTAAGGTTCACACACATCAAATTTATAGAAAGCATACCTAGTAATCTCAACGACAATGAACTGTTACCTACACACCTTGTAAACAGGGTGATTGTAGACGATCTTATGCGCGAGGGCGGGGATCATCCCAAGATAGAAAAAGATTTTACCTAATATTCACACCACCGTAATCTAAGCATATGCTACATTGTGCATAACTTGTTTTACAACGGTAAGAGCAGTTGGTCTATAACTCTGAATGCCTCATACCCTGTTTTATTTAAAAACCCCAGGGACTATCATTGCTAAGCAGATGTACCCTTGAAACGATGCTACCACTGAACCTCATGGATACCTGCTGGTAGACTTAAAACCCAAGACTCTAGAAGACTACAGACTACATGCTGATATTTTCCCACCACATCTCCCAGTAGCTTACACACCCAAAACCAGACCCCGAGCCTATAAAAAGAATCATTAAAAAGACTTTTGTAACATTTACTTTCTAAACCTTATAACATAAGGTGTTGACCATGTCTGCACGTGTACGCCGTAATTTAGCTCCTCTTAAAATGATAGTAACCCCTAGCCCCAAAAAGGAAGGCTATCCTATGCGTGGCTTCGGACGACTTAGTGGCAGCCCTTTCAGAAATTGTCCTAAACACCCTAAAAGGCAACATCCCTATAACAGAGAGCCAGTTCTGCGTGCTGAAGAAAAGGTGTGCCCTTATCGAAAAGCTTAGTAATAAAAGGGTGGCCCTCATTTCTAGGAAGAAACTTGTAAAACAGTTGGGGGGCTTTATAGGAGCGCTCAGGGGCATAGCGCTACCTTTAATTACAAACCTCCTAACCAGGAACTGATTTATGCCCAAAAGATGTACATGGTACCGGGCCAACAGCTGGAACAGTTGGGCCATCTACCTGCAATTCATGGAATATACATAAAAATGAATCACTGTGCTTAGTTGCTGAAACTAAAAACATTTTGAACCGTACTAATTTAAAACCTTACCACAGAGCGGAACTTTACTCCAGAGCTCTTCAAAACTTCCTACAATACTATAAGCAATGGTGCCCTGAAAGAAACACTCTGACTCTATATACCCCTGACCATGATCCACCACCACCAGCAGTCGCAACGCCTCAGGCTCAGCAGCACCCACAACCGCTGCGCCCAACGCCACCATCCTCAGATGCCTTTGTTGAAGAACTTTAAAACATATATGTCAGAGGTACAGAGGGGCAGCACAGATGTTACTAAGTAAAATGGCTGCTTCTAAAGATCTAACCACGTGAAACAATCGGGGTGAATTTCTCTACAATTGTTGGGTCTCATATGTACGACCTCATCAAAGGCTTCACACACACCAAAACCCTATCACTCCAGAAAGTGCCTAGAGGTTAGGACCAGTTTCTACAGGCAGTTGCAGAACTCAACGGGCCTTCTACACTCATCGATAATGCTGAACACCGGCGGCTGCTTGAAAGTTTGCGAGATCCTACTTACAGTCTGCTAAGTACACCATCAGCGGTTGTTTTGAGTGTCAATGTCCCCTTTTATCCCACCGCTATCCCCCTCTGGGAACACTGCACCTCTACATTCAGAGTCTAAAAAGACATTTTCAAAAAGAAAAACGTGGTTAAGTGTGTGATACTTCTGACTTTTGAGCCTGTGTATATGTTTTACAGTGTCCGTGTGTATAGTTTTACAGCGGTTAATGTATTGATTAATTTCTTTCATCATTTATTTTCTTTAGTATATTTGTCTGCTTAATGTTTGTACTAAAATTATCTGTAATAAACACTTTTTAACTGTTTCATCACTCTTATGTCATCTCTTTTTTTTTTATGTGTGTCTTGGCCTCAGAATGAAAATGTACAGTCTGATTTTGAGGGTAAATTATTTTGTTGTAGACATTTAAATTTAACGTTACACATACTTATGCATTACAAGGCCTTACACTTTTGACAAACAGCATATTCTGTTTGAACAGAGCTCGATGTAGACCGAGCATTTTATTTTACATATTTTACAACAATACTATAATTGTTTACTAGATTGTTCGAATACAGATTTAGAAAATTTCTAAACATCATACCCTCGACATTTTATTAATATATATATGCAGTGCTCCCCACTTGTGATGGCTAGAGAATCCTGCACCCAAATCTTGTTATACTTGACCCTAACAGCCATTTTGCTTAGATACCTGAATACAGGTTTTGTATAGAGCTATGCTCGGGGAACGCTCTTGAACTGTCAAGCAGTGTAATCTTGTCGATATCCAAAAACATTCTCACCCAGTGAGTTCCATCCTTGTATTGCGGATCTGGGTTAAAGACTAGCGTTCGTGGACTTTTATACACCCATTTCCTTGGGTAGCCTGTCGCTTGGGAAAACATTTAAAAAGTATTTCTTCACATATTTATGACAGCTTAAGAACTCACGTATCTGAACAGTTTCCATTGTACAACATTTTAAAGATAGTCAAACATAATCTGTCAGACGTGGTTGACCAGAATGACGCTGGCAAACACTGCAAATACAAATATGTTCACATGGGTAGCAAGGGTTTGACTAAAACATATTCCAGCTTTTAGATTTCCCTTTTTTATCAGATTATAGTGATCCCTGTCTTCGATGTCGGGTGTTAGATCAAAAGCAAAAAGGGTGTAGCCAGTCCCATACTCTTCTCTTGACACGACAACTCCTGAGGCCCTCAAATGTTTTCCTGTTACTGACACTAGTCTGAGATATTCCCTGATAAAATTAGAGGTTCCAAAACTTGGCATGTATGGCTTTCCAGGAATCACAGCCCCCTCGTGTACCAGCGCAGCGTAGTTGATGTCGTAGTGTTTGAAACTGAAATGGTTTGAGGTATACAGGCCGCTAAATGCAGTATTGTCCACAAACCCTATGATAATAAGTTTCAGTTGTTGGCCCAGAAATACCTTTTGCTGTTGGGTTAATCTGGTACCGGTCGGTTTGCTGAATATCTTGAGAGCTACTCTTTCATGGCACACTTGGCTTTTGATAGCAGTAGGGCCTCTGCATGAGCCAGTCTGATGCTTGGTGACACTTTCACTCTCTTTACAAACAAACTGGCAGACAGTATAACATGTTTATACTGTTCCGCATCACCACTGATGATACAAAACGAGTCCTTGTTGCAGGTTAGTTTGATCTTAAGATTGATACCATTGCTGAGTAGTTTATCTTGGTAGAAAAGGTCTGAATGTATGCCTCCTAGGAGGTCAAACTGTCTACTGCCGGCGGTGAAATTTGCTTTTTTTTTTACAAAACCCCGATTGTGACCATCCAGCGCCGTAGCTTCTAAGTGGCCGTAGGTATCTTTGTAGAAGAGTCCATCTGAAAGCTATGTGTCCAGGGCATCATGGCTGTAATTCAGAATACTCTCAATGTATTTCCTATACGCGTGCACGTTATCACTTTGCGTGATAAGCCAATCACCGAGGGCAATGTCCATCTAATTAAACATGGTTGTGATGGGGTAAGCGATCGTCGGCACTTTAGCGTTCTTCACTATATTGGAACCGTCGGCTTTTACAATTTCACAGATGATGTGCAGTAGCGTATTGTTGAGATCCAAATACATATCCATAGACCCTGACACATAACACTCTATCAGCACCAAAGGCGTTAAAGCGGATAGTGATAATACCTCCATTTTAAAAAAGTATTTCCGTTAGCGCTCCTTCTCTTCTTCTTCTTCAAAGCTGTTAGAAATGGGGTCTTTGGTTGGCAGTCAGGTTGCCCATTGTCCAAGCAAGGACCCTCACTCTAGTCAGGGTAAAGGAGAATCACACTCAGTTAACCCCCACTCACCCCCTCTGTAGCTTGGCATGAGCAGGCAAGCTTAACTTCAGAAGCAATGTGTAAAGTATTTGTACCCAAACAGTGAGAATGCTTGTGTTGCACAAAGTACCTGGTTAGCTACAAAAATAAAGCTGCAAGGGCAACCGTGCGTCGGAAAAGGGTAGCGATGCGTCAGTTCCTTACTCACAAGTGAGATTGTGCATTGTTTCCTTCTCCGGTCAGCGACGCGTCGTTTTTCTCCCTCGATTTCCAGATGGGGCACCTAGGATCCACACAGAGTCAGGTTGACTTTGATGCCCAGGGATGCACGGTATCAGAAAACCGAGCTGCGATGGGCTTCTGTCGTTATCAGCCTCCGTAAGCGGGTGTTGTACGTTGTTTCCCCAACCCTGACGCGTCGATCTCACAGCCGCAATTCAGATGGAGCATCGAATTCAGCCGCGCAGCCGGTGGCGTGTCGTTTATCAGCCGCGTTGCAGAAGGTGCGTCAAAAATGTCCCTGCATGGCGGTCTGTGCATAGATTTTCAGTTCTTGTCTGCCAACTTCACCTTTCAAGGGCCCAGGGACTGGATAGGGCACCACTTGGCAGGGCAGGAGTCTCAGCAGAGAGTCCAGGTTCTGGCAGGGGAAGTATTTGCTAGCCCTGAGACTTCAACACAGGAGGCAAGCTCGGTTCAAGCCCTTGGATATTCTTCTCAAGCAGGAATACACAACAAAGTCCAGTGTTTGTCCCCTTTCACAGGCAGAAGCAGCAACTTCAGGATAGCCCATCAAAGCAGGGTCACAGGCAGGGGCAGCACTTCTCCTCAGCTCTTCTCCTTGGCAGAGGTTCCTATTGGTTCCAGAAGTTACTTTTCAGGGGATTTGGGTATACTACTGGGTACACTACTTATACCCCTTTCTGCCTTTGAAGTAGGCAAACTTCAATGGAAAGTCTCTCTTGTTTGTAAGATCCTGCCTTGCCCAGGCAAGGCCCCAGACACATACCAGGGGGTTGGAGACTGCATTGTGTGAGGGCAGACACACCCTTTCAGGGTGTGCTTGACCACTCCTCCCCTCTCTCCCAGCATTGATGGCTCATCAGAATATGCAGACTACACTCCAGCTCCCTTTGTGTCACTGTCAAGAGGACAGGTGTAAACAGCCTAACTGTCAAACTGACCCACACAGGGAATCCACAAACAGGCAGAATCACAGAATGGTTTAAGCAAGAAAATTCCTACTTTCTGAAAGTGGCATTTTCAAACGCACAATTTAAAAACAACTTTCACCAAACAATGTATTTTTAAATTGTGAGTTCAGAGACCCTAAACTTTATATTTCGATCTGCTCCCAAAGGAAATCTGTACTTTAATAACATTTAAAGGCAGCCCCCATGTTAACCTATGAGAGAGCTAGGCCTTGTACAGAGAAAAACGAATTCTGCAGTATTTCACTATTAGGATCATATAAAACACATTAGTATATGTCTTGCCTTAAACATACATTTTACCCTGCCCATGGGGCTACATAGGGCATACCTCAGGGGGTGCCTTACAGGTATGAAAAGGGAAGGTTTAGGCCTGCAAGTGGGTACACTTGCCATGTTGAATTTGCAGTTTTAAACTGCACACACAGACACTGCAATAGCAGGTCTGAGCCATGTTTACAGGGCTACTCGTGGGTGGCACCCCCAGTTCTGCAGCCCCCCAATAGCAGTTGATTTAGAGGCCCTAGGTACCTCTAGTGCACTGTACTAGGGACTTACTAGTAAATCAAATATGCCAATCATGGAAAGCCAATTACACATAAGCACTTGCACTTTAGCACTGGATAGCAGTGGTAAAGTACCCAGAGTATAAATTAGCACACATCAACAACCTGGGAAACGGAGGCAAAAAGTTAGGGCAGACCACGCCAAGGATTTCAAGCCTAACAGAAACTTTCTTCCGACTTACGGATCTTCATTTGTGAGTGCTTTTTGAAGATCAGTGTCTTTTGTTATAGGGGGACGGCTTTTACACCAGCCCGCTCCTTCCTGAGGTTGCTTATTCATACGTTCGACAACCGCAGACGTTACGGAACCCACCACATCCTGCGCAATGTTCGTAGCAGTCGCCTTGATGTGCGGTTGTGCAATTTCGTAGCCTTTTCTCAAGAACGGCATGGCTCTTCATGGCTTCACAAACTACGGAAGAATCCCCCCAAACCATCCCCATGCATAACCGGGGCCCCTTGAAAGTATGGCGGTGGGGATCCATAGAAAGCCTGGTGTCTGTAATAATCCCTATACATAGAGGGGTCGCCGTATGTTTTTATAATCATCATGATGAGTTGTTAATAGTCGCTGTCGCCTCGCAGTCTTAAATTAAGCTTAACAATAACTTTCCCATATTTAAAGGACACCGGTTCAGCCTGATCATCGTAGATCTTGATTATTATGGTGTCAAATTGTTTTTTTTAGAAATTGATACGTAGTCAGGTTTGTTGTATTGTATATTAACCATTGTGTTGTTTTCACTCTTCACCTGGACCCATCTTAGCAAAGGTGAATAACTATCCCCTGCGACTTTACGATGTCGCTATGCACGTAGAATGTATAGAAACCACTGTTAATATCTTGGCACCACTGGTCCGGTTCTACTTGACTGCTGATATGATTGCAATTTGGAGCTTTAAGAAACACTTTCCATCTAACGTTATCTAACATTAACTGAATATTCGCCAGTGTCTCAATGCTGGCTTTGGATTAGTTGATAGCTTCGACTAGCGCGGCCACAGATGGGTAATAACCGTGAGGAAATCCGGCGTGGATGCTCAAAGCATCCTGAGCCCGCTTTATATTAAATATGGCATTGTACATTGAAAACGTATTCCATGTTCTGGGGTACTGGATATCTGTAAGGGCTACCTCCCAATCCCCTTTCATGTGTATGGGTTTAGCCAATTTCACTGTATAATTACAAATTCAATTGTCAGGGAACATGTCCTTTGAGGCATTGGGCGGCAGAGTTATATAAAATGACGCTGTATCCATGCTGGTGTCTACAACTAAACCCTGTCGTACTCACACAACCTGCACGGAACTTGCCAACGTCCAACTGTTACATTTCTTGGCTTACCCCCACCATTTGACAAAAACCTGATGGTTACCTCCGCTGCCTTTACTTTTCAGAATCCTTTCAACCGTGTACACCCTGTGCGGATCATTGGGTACCTTCTGTAGCTCCCCCTTGTAAAAGACCCCGACAGCTTTTCCCAGTTATTGTCCTTTAGCCCGTAAATATATACTTCCTCTTTAAGCTCCATACTTTTCACTATAAATATCTCATTACTAAAAGTCTGTTGGTCGCCCTTCGTAAAGACCCCTTTCAATTTTGAAACCCTAACATGGTCACCTTCTTTTAAAAGGGGAATCTTTACATCTGCAGCAATTCGACTCCCGTACACAGTTCACCACACCTTTAACGAATTATCAGCTGTTATGTCTACGGGTGCGATTTTGATGGTTCTGTGGTAAGTGGCATTATAAATGTCTATAAAAGCCTGTAGAACATCCATGTATTGGTAGGTGTCCACATCTTAGACTTTAGGATTCTGTTAAAACGCTCTATAACAGATGCTTTTACCTCCATGTGTGTTACAAAATGTTTAACATTACGCTGTTTTAATAATTTCTGAAACATTGTGTTTAAAAATTATTTTCCTGCATCTGTTTGTAGTTTTTGAGGGGTGCGCCCTTTCCTGAAGACTGTTTTAAACACTGGACCCACTTTTATCGCTTAGCGCTTCTGCATAGGCATACTTAGACAATACAACCATAACCGGTAATCTGTATTGAGCACTGTTATTATGCTTTGCTAAATCTTGAAGACTGATTATGTCCACCTGCCACTGACAATCTACTTGAGCGTTAACGATTGTAGGTCTTCTCTTAAAATGCTTTCGGGTGGGCTTATGGAGTGAATTTGCCTCTTCCCCAGATAACCATGTCTTCACCTGTGCTCTGTTTACTGGCTCATTTTCAACTAGAGCCCTTCTAAACAGTGCTATGGCAGCCCGAAGCTGCCAACACCACTTTAATCATGATAAAGCTTCCTTATCCCGCCGCCACCGGACATATTATCAGCTGTTACAATCCATGAAATGAAAGACAAATGTTTTGTGTGAGGCCATTTTTATTAAAAAATAAAGAATATTAGCACAACATAAACACAACATACTTTACAGTTTCTAGCTACCAGTCTTATGGATGGCATTGTTGGACAGTATGTCGACTTTTCACTATGCGTACATGGTATGACACATGCTGCATACATTACTAGGGGCCATGCCGCTACTCGGTCTCAGCGTCACAAGTTTTTCTATTTTTATAGATATACACTCAATCGCTCTAGATACGACTTCCCTCTCACCCCTCCTATAACTTTGTACACTCAGGATACTGACAGCATCCACAAGTTTGTACAGTTCTAGGCCTGACAATACAAAACCCTTATTTGTGAAATAATCATCGGTCAGAAGCTCCAAAGCTGTGCATAACGCTGTAGTCGGCAAAAGTCTTAACTCCCGCATACGTCCTTTGTACACGCTCTAGTATTTATCAGCTGTAGGCATCCACGCGTTGATACACCATCTGGTTATACATTCAGGAATGTCGCACAGCACCGTAGCAGACGGCTCAGAAATGTTCAGATACTGCAGAGTTATAGGGTGCATTTCAGCTATTCTTTCTTTAATCAGCACATATGCCATTCTGGCAATGCATACATATCCAGGGTGTAACTCACAGGCATCTTACACCGCAACATTCTGATTCTCGTCCCAAAAGTGAGTAAGTATGTAACATAAAAGAACACAGTTATGGCCCGCTACCATCGCCCTCTGTATTTTTTAAAACAACCTTTGTAGGGCTTAAGACCCAATTCTTCTATTTTTATAATACATTTCACACATTTGTCTTTCTGTGACCCTTTCTATTATTCTTCTGTCAAAATAGGTACACATCCCTTGCATACGGTCGCTTTTTGAGCATGGCTCGCTCACATATCGGATCTCACTAAGCGCTGCTGCCAAGACCTTAATCATATCAGCGTAGACCTATTTATTTTCCTCTGACAATCCGTACACCACCATTAACAATTATATACTTTATGCGGGTTTAACCTCCTACATATGTGGCGAATTGTTCTTGCTGCACGACCCGTAAGCCTCTTGTTGTGGATCATTAATTTTATGCTCATATCAAAAGTTACAATAGTCACATTGAACACAGGTGTTCACAACAGTCGCCGCAAAACTTTTAACAGGCCATAAGGCGTCATAGAGGAGGCCCGGAGTTTCCTTTTCAAAATCTGTGCTATTATAGGTGCAAACACATTTCTTACGCGGCTCTTTGTTCTGGCTTGTAATACTTTCAGACTATTTGGAACAGCATAAGCAGTAGAAATGTACATTGTTAACCTTTGGCGCCGGCCTCTCTAGCGTATCTCTTTTTGCGCATGCCTTATACGGTTCAAACAGAAAGAAAGACAAACTAGTAGTTAAAAGTATGATATCAACGTATACACGTTAAGTGTCTATAGAGGTTTTTTTTACTAACCTCATCATTTTCACTACATTCAGTGGCTGCTCTGAAATCTTGGGTGTCACATAGGTTCATTGGGGCATAAGTGGCGTCGGAGTTTACACTTGACGGCTGTACGATGACTGCCTCAGGATCAGGGTCCTCCTGAAAGCCCATATCTTCATAGACCAGCGAATTCGGTGGTGATATAGCTTCTTCATCATCTTCAGTGTCAATTAAGTTGATTCCAACATTTAAATCGCCTTTCGAGGCTTCACCACTGCTGCTGTCAGCCTTAACAGGGGATATCAGTTGCAGCAAATCCTTGAGGCTGAGCTTTTCAAGCCAGCAGCAGAGGTCCTCTTGAAATCCTGTAAAGTCGGAACCCCCATATTTAGATGCAGCTGGCTGTGCATTCTCATCCATCACCGAAGGTGTTAGGGTATGATAATATCTATTGATAGTGTTCAGGGCACCTGAGGAGGTGGCCTTTTTGGGTAGAGCACTGTATCTATTCATAATGACCTGACAATCTATTTCAGCTGTGGCTCATAGTTTAGCATATGGCTCTAGCAGAATCCTTATATGTATTCTACATTTCAAAAGGGCGTACTCCTCTAAAACACATAGCGGTTACCTGCTCCCCTTGACGGCTCTGATATGTTGATGGGTTATGCATTAAGCTAACCACGTGGCATGACCATAACAACATTTGACCAGCCCCCTTTTTGGATTAGCCAGCAGTGTGGAGGTTTTACCTTACAATTCCACTGCTCCTCCCTGTAAGGAGACACCCAGCAGTCACAATGTCCTGACTGTCTGACATGTCCAGACTTGTCCTCTTAGGCGCAGAAACATGGCACACACCAGCTGGGCCCCCATTTTACACAACCCATAACCCTAGAAACTGTGGCTAGGACCCTGGCACATGAATAACGTGATCACACGATGTCACAACCGAAGTGATCCACCTACACCTACATTAGTTCCGGGGCAGGCTCTCAGAGGCACCTGAAGTCCCAGTAAAGGATGTGACATCATTTTCGGGGCGGGGATAACTGTCACCAGTTTGATGAGGAAAGGTATCCCTGTATTCTACTGCCCTCACATCTCTGCAGTTTCAACTTTCTGTTTAACTATAAAAAAACACCCTTAGGAAAGTATTAAACATCCTTCACTTTCAGCATACATAGATGTGATTCAGTTTTACAGGCTACATGGGGCATTTACGACAAGGACTCTGTCCTGAGGAAAGCTCTCCATGACAGCCTACTCGACTGCTCACACTGGTGAGTCTGTCTATATATGCACAAGAAAATGGAGTTCTGCTCTGGTGTTCGGGTGCAAACAAAGAATATGCAGATGCCCCCACTAGTATGTGGGCAATAAACATGTTGGGAATCTGGTTATATATCTGCTAGAGCATCTGCTGCTGGTCTTGGTATGGTTGTATATGCTGAAACAATTACGACTGCTGAAACTTGGTGAATGAGTCATCTAATCAAACATGTGACAATGTAGCAATTTAAAACGCGTCTGAGTGCCACAACACATTGTTCACAGTTGCTCTCAGTAGGAAATGTTATATAAAGGAACATAATTGCCTGCTGCATGGGTGGATATGGAGACAGGGTGCTCACAAAGCTGCAAGGTTGAATATGCACATCATAACTTCTTTGTGTATAGGACAATGCAAACCCGCACTTTTGTGAAATGGCTTTACTTGTGCAGGAACAAGCTGTCTGTAAAATGAGTGAGGATATAGAAGCACATGTCTTAAGGCACAGATTTATTTTTAAAAGATTTTGTGTAATGACAACAGCTGGGTCACAGATTGACAGGAGAACCTCCTCTAATACATGTTAGATCCAAGGTTCACCAGGTTCATAAGCTATTGAGTACTGTTCTGACTACATGTTGCACCATTTTATTTTTTTAAATGTCAAAGAATAAAACTATTTTTGTAACTCCTGCAAACAAAACTGAGTACAAATCTTGCATAATATAGAGCTGAGAAGGGTTTTAGTGGTAGGCGCCTCTTAGCTCTCACGACTCTATGCATCTCTGAAGATGTTGTTTAGCCTCCTATATCTCTGAACACTCCATATTTCATACTGTAAATCTATTTTTTTTCTTCTTTTTATTAGAGAACTTGTTTTGGGAAACAGAAACATCATCTGGTAAATTTCAGAGGATGCAGCTTGTTGTGTCAGTGTAATGGAGGGGTGGAGGAGGGAAGAATCCAGAAGTGTTAACTGGGAGTTTATGGTAATAGGATTTAGGCTTGGGATGAGTAAAGGGGGGATGGAGGAGGGAAGAGTCTGTGGAAAGGGTTAGGGAGATCATAGTAGCAGGGTGAGATAAATGAGGGAGAATATAGCAGGGTTGTTTTGAAGATCATGGTAGTAAAGTGAGGTTTGATTGAGTTAGATGTGGAAGAGGAGGGAATAGCTTAGGCAGGGTTATTTAGGATGGGAAAGTAGTAGAATGGATTTGGGATGAGTCAGAGTGGGAATGGAGGATAGATTGATAGAGACATGACATGGTTATGGGTAGACAAAGTGTGATTTAAAATGAGAGCAGCTCCAGTCAATCCAACTAACAAACTCACATATCCGCGGCTCAAATGAACTCGTAATAATACTAAAACTGTACTTATATTTTCGTATACTAATCCACCACTAATTCCTTTTGTGTTCCGGAGTAGCATGCTATTCGCTGAAAAGCGCTTCGACGCCTCGTCAGGGGTAGTAAGTGCTATATAAATACTATTACAATACAATACAATACAAGCACTAATCACAAGTTTAGGCAACTCCAATGCGCTCTCTATCGGGGCTCCCAGATATTACCTGTGATTATTATTACCCACTCTTCCAGGTGAAATCTAGGACCTTATTTTTTAGGGTCAAGAGCAAAGCGCTCCGTCCATGGTGTAATCTCTCTGTGGGCTTTTAACCACGCCCATGTCAAGCCCATCAGTTTGGTTGGTTCGTCGGTTTGCCTTTTAAAATCCGCTTGCTTTCATTAGTGCAAGGCATGCATATGTCATGCCTCTTCCGGTGTTTACCCCGTCTCGAGCGCACTGGCCAACTACTGAAAACATACGAGCCTCCATGTTTTCTGTATGGTTTCTACACTACTTTATCTTTTTATTTCGTAGGCAGCGCAATCTTGCTGGGCAGAAGTCAGTACTTTGCATAACATTGACCATTTTAAAAGGATATTTGCACTTTTGCCGGTTACATGGGTAATTGCTCTTTTGCCGGTTACATGGATAATTGCACTTTTGCAGATACCTTTCACTGCGAGCGAACTTCTGTTTCCTCGTGTGTCTCCATCATGCTTCATAGTGGCCGTGGGCTCGCTTATGTGAACCTGTTTTACTTTTCAGCACTTAAAAACACATAGCGCTTTTTGTGGGTGGTTTCGAAGTGCTGCGAATGCCATCTTTTTTGTTGTTTCCTTTTTTATTATACCTTAATGGTTCTTCTTTTTTTATCCCCCCCGGGAGGATGAAAAGTGGAATTAAGTCACCCGGGATTCCCTAACTTTATTACATCCATGTGATCTGTATTACATGCATGGCGGTGCTACAGGTTCCCTATTTCCAGCCCTTCAGTTCATACCCAGGCAGCTGAGTGCCCAGAAGTACAGCACACGGCCGCTAGTTCTGGGAGTGCTGCAGGCGGGAGGGCACATGTGAGAGAGCAAGATGCCAGGCGTTGCGGTTAAAGGTTACACCTGCCTACACTGACCCCACAGCCAGCAGACACACGAGAGCAAGCAAGATGCTTGCTTCTGTGCTGAATGGCAGCCCCTAAACTTTCCTGTTACAATTCTTGAGCAGATTTTGCCTTTTCTTTTACCTAAAGTGCGTAATCAGGAATTTGGGCACACTAAGTCCCAGCTCAGGTAATTTTCACACTGCTTGATCTTGGGCACTCATGACAAGTGATTGAACCTTCTTGTCAGGGGCCAGAGGGCCATACGTTAATTGACTGTTCCTTTCACATAGTGTGTGATCTTCAACAAGTCACTGCATGCCAGTACCTCAGTTACTTGTAGCCCACCAGTCCCTCCCATCCTAGTCCACATATAATCTCCACCACAGTTGTACTGAAATGTATATCCTGAGACCTTCGAAGCTGGCTCCAGGAGACGAGGCCAGCACTCCTTACCTGGGGTTCGCAGATCCCCGGGGCTCCTCGAGGCCTACTATTGGGGTCCAGGTTTATAAATTATGGACACATTAAGAAGCGAAATTCGAAAATTTAAAACATTTGGTAAATGTGAAAAATTTGACATAGAAGGCTAAAAATGAAGATAGTTCTCTTGTCTTGATTCGCGGAAACAGCAAAGGACCATGGAACTGATGATTGGTGGCCTCCACTGAAGCACTGGTGTACACCCACAAAAAGAACATGTATTAGGGGCAAAAAACACAAAGTGATGTACTAGAGTCTAGTCTATCAGTACTTCTTTAAGATAAGAAATTACATTTTGAAAACCTCTAAACATGCCATTAATATTACAATTTCGATTTCTGCAGACTTTTTGTGAATTAAATAAAACATTTCATAACTTTTTTGTTATATACTTGTTTCTGTATCTTTGTGTATTGCTTTAGAGTTCAAGTCATATAAATAGGGGGGTCTGCAGTAATTCACTCGAAGGGCCACAAGCTTGAGAACTGATGGTCTGGGTGCTATACATGGAATTCCTACTCTTGTTTTTACGAAAGAGACAAGGAGTGATGCTACATTGCTGCCTGCACACCCAGAGAGTTTCGGTACAGGAAATGCAGACACACACATCGCAATGTACCGAACCAGTACTAAGGCCGTGCTTCTGAAGAAGAGGGGTGAACCCCATCAGCAGTATAAGTGTGCTATACTGTGTCCACTGTACTCAGACATTTTGTATTTACACAGCTGCAGAATTTACCAGATTTAGAGGGTATAGCCTACGTTGAAATTATTTTCACCCTCACAAAGTGGTCACTGTGCATGTCAAACTATATGCCCCCAAACAAAAATTGATTTATTCCAAAAATAGGTAACTTCACTCTGGGGGTACAACTGGTTGACAGGTATACCGCAAACCATTGCGTTCAGGGAGTTGTAGTCCTGGTTTATATCAAGGAACACGTTGGACTTAAGTTATAACTTACAGTGGTTTGATGGAAGGAAAAGCACTGAAATCTCAGGTATCTGAAGCCATTGTGGCAGTCAGTAGCCTCAAGTCTCATGTTTCAGACTTTATTCTTCCTCAAGAAGCTTGCACTTTTGAAAGTGCCAGGCTTTATTATGACAAAATTAAAAGTGCAATATAGTAACATAAATTACCAATGCCTACCACAAACACCAGTTGTAAAGGAGAGCAGCTACTGAGTGAGTCACAGCCAGAGTTGGACTGTCCTATAGGGCACTAAGGCAGTGGCTGATGGGCTGGTCAGACAGTTCAGGGTGCAGGCCTATTTTTAGCGCTACTTTTCCAATGTGTTGGTATGTATCTGGGCTTTTAACCACACCCACTGCACGCCCATCACTGTCACTCGTTCATGGGCTTGCCCTTCAAAAATCCTTTATTTTTATTGGTAAATGCTTTACGTTTGTCCCTCCTTGGGGAGATTTAGGCCCATATTTATACTTTTTTAGTGCCGCATTTGCGTAATTTTTTCACGCAAAAGCAGCGCAAACTTACAAAACACAATTGTATTTTGTAAGTTTGCGCCGTTTTTGCGTCAAAAAACGACACAAATGCGGCGCTAAAAAAGTATAAATATGGGCCTTAGTTACCGCCTTGGACATCGCCCCTGTTACATGGATAGTTACACTTTTGTCGATGCGTTTGACTGTGAGCAAACTTTTTTTTCTTTTGTGTGCTGCTTCAAGCTGATGCCCTGGCGCTTTGAATCGGCTCACTTATGTGAAACTGTATTACTTTTCATTTTCACTTTATGTGGCAAGAAAAGTCCAGTTGGGAGTTTATAACGCTAATAGCTCTAACTCCAGCAAATGCGAGACCCATTGATTTACAAATGTGTGTTCCATATGCCCCAGCTCTAAAAGCCACCCTGGCAGCTGCATTCCTCATAAGCTAAATTTGTTGCTACATCAAAATATGTTAGAAGCAGAAAAAGCATCAAGGCCCATATTTATACTTTTTGACGCTAAACTGCGCTAACGCAGTTTAGCGTCAAAAAATTTTGCGCCGTCTAACGCCATTCTGAAGCGCCATGCGGGCGCCGTATTTATGGAATGGCGTTAGACGGCGCAATCAGACCGGCGCTGCCTGGTGTGCGTGGAAAAAAACCACGTAGACCAGGCAGCGCCGGCGTTGGGAAAAAATGACGTTAGGGCGTCTTAAAATGGCGCAAGTCAGGTTGACGCTAAAAAATCGTCTTAACCCGATTTGCGCCATTTTTTCGACGCCCAGACGCCATTTCATGACTCCTGTCTTAGTAAAGACAGGAGTCATGCCCCCTTGCCCAATGGCATGCCCAGGGGACTTGTGTCCCCTGGGCATGGTCATTGGGCATAGTGGCATGTAGGGGGGCACAAATCAGGCCCCCCTATGCCACAAAAAAAATAAAAAAATAAAAAAAATTATACTTACCTGAACTTACCTGTACTTCACTGGGATGGGTCCCTCCATCCTTGGGTGTCCTCCTGGGGTGGGCAGGGGTGGCAGGGGGGGGTCCCTGGGGGCAGGGGAGGGCACCTGTGGGCTCATTCTGAGCCCACAGGTCCCTTAACGCCTACCCTGACCCAGGCGTTAAATTCAGGCGCAAATGCGGGTTTTTTTGACCCGCCACCTCCCGGGCGTGATTTTTGCCCGGGAGTATAAATACGACGTATTTGCGTCGCCGTCATTTTTTTAGACGGGAACGCCTTCCTTGCATCTCATTAACGCAAGGAAGGCGTTCACGCAAAACAATGACGCTCTTTCTTCATACTTTGGCGCTAGACGCGTCTAACGCCAAAGTATAAATATGGCGTTAGTTTTGCGCCGAATTTGCGTCGAAAAAAACGACGCAAATTCGGCGCAAACGGAGTATAAATACGGGCCCAAATCCTTTCGTTTTCTAGCCACTATTCAATGAAACAAGCTTCCTCCCAATTTGCGGTCTGCCCCTAAGGTGACTGATTCCCGCAAGCGTCTTAAAATCTGGCTATTCCGTTGTTTTATATAACCTTCTGCAGTTCCCTACAGACTGTGGACACTCCTCTCTAGCGTCGCTATGGCAAGAAACAGGCAGCTGTTCGAGCTTTAGATTGTTGTACATATAGCGCTACACTGTGCTTTTGCCATTTGCAACATAGCAAAACACATTTGATCTGTATTGTCTACATATTAGAAATAAGCCCAATAGAGTTGCAACTAGATCGTTTTTAGAGCTTAATCATTATACAATGCTTTTGAAAATATTAACTAATATAATAACTAGCAGCTAACAAAATCTTATCATTGTACATGTGGAAGGCGAGAGCATAGTTTGACAACAGTGTTTTTCCGTGAGACAGAAAACGGTGTTCACAAAGTGTCATTTGAAAATGTGCGGTTGACAAAACAACTTTCTTGGACAAAACAACTTCTTCCACATCTCCCAGAGACAGATGCCTTTGAAGTATATGGAGTCTATTTGCATAGTAAAAGGTTAACGACTGAGAGATACGGAGTTAAAGGATGCGGTTCTGAAATAGGTTTTGTTTCAATCAAGAGCATCTTCTTCAGGTAGTATGATAGTTTTTCAAGACTGCAGATTGATAAAAGGCTCGGTTTTATCGAATGCACTTATTTTGGAAGGCCGGCGCTTATTTTTTGCTTCAAGCATTTACTGCGAGCAAAAGACACATATGGGAAAGACTGAGGAAGAGAAAAAAGAAAATGCGTCACTATGGGAGAAAACAGAAAGCTGCAAGAGTGAGCTGAAGGGGCAGGGAGTGGCTGCAAATGGATGAAAAGGGCCCGAGATGGCTTCAAGATTACGCTGCCTCGGTATTCAGTGTTCGCACATTTAATTACAGCAGCCGCTTGTTTAAGAGGAGGGCTTTGGGTACAGGCACGTTTTTTTTTTTTTTTTTTTACAAATTAAACATTGGATAAACATTTCTGCTAAGGAACTCCTTTGTGGGGGAGGAGTAGCAGGAGAGGGGGGGGGGGGGGGGGGTGGGCAATACCTCAACCCAGTCTATGCAGCAGTTGACACTGGATGGCTCACTGCTGTGCTGTGAGTGTCATGCTCCCAGCCCTTTGTTACATTGAACCTGGTGGACAGCGTCTTCACACCTGCGCTTCAGCCATTAACATTGCAAGAGAGGCTTACAAGAGAACATCTTACCCCTCGAATTTTGCGGAGGGCGGGTTATAACAAAGTATTGGGACACGGAAGGTTTTCTGTTTGAAAGAAGAAACACAAAGGGCCATATGTACGAGCACATTTTCCCATTGACACAGAATGGGAAAAACCCTTTGCTACATCTGGCCCTAAATGGAAATCTTTCAATCCAATTCATGCATGTTCTGTTTTTAGTAGACACGGGGAAAGGAAAACTTCTATTCTTAGACCTGTAAAAAAACACGGTATGCCGACCACTTTATATCTTTCAAAGTGTAAAAATCAGCGTACAATTGCGAGACACGTGGAAATAAAATTACATTTACATCCCTACCTAAATGCGCATCCCTAGTGAAAGGCAAGTCTCCAAATATGTCTGTAAAAATAATGCTATTTCTGTGCATGCATTAGCGAAAGGGTATTACTGAAATGCGGACAATGTGGACGAGACTGCATGTGTTCTTTCCATAAGTTAATTTTCTTAGCTAAACTACTTGTGAAGACATTCTAATAAAAGCTGCAAGCACAAGTGGCATTGGGTCCTAACAAGTAGCCCCTTGCTTTTGTAAGAATAGTCAAATTCCGGCTTTATTTTTTGCATTCTACAAACTTTAGTTTTGCTTTTACTGTTACAAATACAGGATTTAAAGCATCAAAATGCTAAAAAAAAAAGAAAACGAGAAAGGTGGTGTGAGCTGATTATTGATAACTTCAGAACGAATTTATGACTATACAAGCATGCCTTTACCATGCCTTGGCTAGGCATGCCTTTACCACTCATCCTTTAACACCCAATATCCTTGCCACACAATTTAAGGTAACTTAACATATACATATATATGTACACACACCTATATATACAGATGTATGATAATGTAATTTAAAATTATTTTTTTGAGGGAGACCCCACAAACTAATGTAGAAACCTGAATTCCTAAAATAATTTTAAAGCCTCCTTTTTTAAATTACCCTTACCACCCTTTATCCATTCCATCCCTAAACCCTAAAAATACCCTTACCACCCTATATCCCTACCCACCCCTAAACTCTAAATATACCTTGCTATTTTATTGTACACTTCTAGCCCCTAAAATACCCTTACCACCATATACCATATACTCCTGTCCATCCCTAAACACTAAAAATACCTTTACCAGCATATACCCCTAGCCACCACTAAATCCTAAAACTACCTTTAGCACCCTATACACTTGCCCACCCCTAAACTCTAAAAATAACCATACAATCCTATACTGTTAAACACCCCATAACACTAAAAATACAATAAGCATCCTATAGCCCTACTCACCGCTAAACCCTAAAAATACCTTTACCACACTATGGGGGTCATTTTGACCTTGGCGGACGGCGGAGGCCGTCCGCCAAGGTACCGCTGCTGAATGACCGCACCGCGGTCAAAAGACCGCGGCGGCCATTCAGACATTTCCTCTGGGCCGGCGGGCGCTCTCCAAAAGAGCACCCGCCGGCCCAGAGGTAATGCCCCTGCAACGAGGACGCCGGCTCAGAATTGAGCCGGCGTAGTTGCAGGGGTGCGACGGGTGCAGTTGCACCAGTCGCGTATTTCAGTGTCTGCTTAGCAGACACTGAAATACTTTGCGGGGCCCTCTTATGGGGGCCCCGAGGCACCCCCTACTGCCATCCTGTTCCTGGCGGGAGACCCGCCAGGAACAGGATGGCGGTAGGGGGTGTCAGAATCCCCATGGCTGCGGAGCGCGCTCCGCAGCCATGGAGGATTCACAAGGGCAGTGGTAAACCGGCGGGAGACCGCCGGTTTACCCTTTCTGGCCGCGGCTGAACCGCCGCGGTCAGAATGCCCTCGGGAGCACCGCCAGCCTGTTGGCGGTGCTCCCGTGGTCGGTGACCCTGGCGGTCACCGGCCGCCAGGGTCAGAATGACCCCCTATATCCTTACCCACTCCTAAACCCTAAAAAATCTCTTACCATCATTTACCCCTAACGACCCACAAACATTAAAAAATACCTTTACCAGCATATACCCCTTGCCACTCCTCAATCCTAAAACTACCCTTACCACCCTTACCACCCCTAAACCCTAAAAATACCATTAGCACCCTATAACTTTACGAACCCCAAATCCTAAAATTCCCTTACTACCATATATCCCATTTCCTCCCCTAAACCCTAAAAATAACCTTAACACCGTATATCCCTACCCACCCCTAAAACCTAAAGATACCCTTACCACCTTATACCCTTCACCACCCAAACTCAAAAAAAACCTTACCACCCTGTATCCTTACTCATGCCTGAACCTTTATCTACCCATAAATCCTAAAACTACCCTTATCACTCTATATCCTTACGCATCCCTAGACCTTAAAAACACCCTTCTCATTGTATATCCCACCCATCCCTAAACTCTAAAAATAACTATACCATCCTATACCTTTAAACACCCCTAAACATTAGAAGTACCCTACCCATCCTATACTCCTACTAACCGCTAAACCCTAAAAATACCCTTACCATGTTATGGGCCAGATGTACTGTGCTTTTTCCTGGTCGCAACGGCCTGATTCATAAAATAAGGCCGTTGGTGACCAAAAAAAAGCATTTCTGGCTGGACAGACCCCATTTTGCGATTCGGTAATCCATTACCGAATTGCAAAATGTTTTTGCGAGTCGCTATTAGGAAGGGGTGTACCAAGGACATCTCTTGCTAATAGCAAGTTGCAGTGCCATGTAAGATTGTTTTGCGACCGTGAAGGCGGAAACGGTACCTCTTACCCTTTGCGAATGCAAGCAAAAATATTTTCTGTGAGACCACTGCCTACTTTGAAAAAAATGAAAAGAAAACCTTTTATTTTTTTGTTTGAAATACAGCCTGTTTTTCGGTAAGGAAAACGGGCTGCATTTAGAAAAACTGCTTTATTTAAAAAGCAGTCATGGGCAAGGTAGTCTGCTCTCCCCAGCAGGCCACCATCCCAGTGAGTGTGGCCATTTCCCAATTGGGTCGTAAATTGCAACTTACCTCATTAATATTGATGAGGTAGGTCTTTGCGACCCATTTTGGAATCACTAAATGTGTCTGAGACACATTTGTACATTTCATTTTGCGAGTCTCTAATTGCAACTTGCAATAAGTCACAATTGAAGACTCTCAAAATGAAATGGTCATACATCTGGCCCTATAAACTTACCAACTCCTAAACTCTAAAAATTCCCTTATCATCATTTACCCCAACCACCCATAAACATTGAAAATACCTTTACCAGCATATACCCTTAGCCACCCCTAAACATTAAAAATGCCTTTACCACCCTATACCCTGCTAAACCCTAAAACTACCCTTACCACCCTATACCTCAACCCACCCAAACCCCTAAAAATACAATTTGCACCCTGTAACCTAACCCACCATAAACCCTAAAAATACCCATACTACCCTGTACCCCTAAACCCTAAAAATACCCCTACTCATCCCTAAAACCTAGAACTACCCTTACCCCCTTATACCCTTTATCCACCTTTAAACCCTACAAATACTCATGCCTTCCTGCCCTTACACACCAATTAATCCTAAAAATAACCTAGCCACCCTGTACTTTATCTAGTACTCTAACTTCATGCAAAGCAAGAACCCATTAGTTTAGTAAATCTGGCTTTGTTGTGAATCCAGGTGTCTTTGCACTGTTCTCAACCCATTAGATCCACACCGCATCAGTGGGCTGGTGCTCAGTCCATTATATGTGGGAAAGATGATTGAATCCCTCTTAATGCCATGCAAGCACATAATCAGAACGTTAACAAATCATAGCTGTGTTTCTAATATGTACTCTCTACATTTAATTCACTAACGGAGTGCTTCAGTGTTAGTGTGTGAGCTTTAGGTGCTGTAGCCTACTTGCATTCAGAAACAGATACACAACTACTTTTTTTTGCATCTGCATGCATATCCATTATATGTCTCTCTCCTTTTAGAAAGTCAAAAAGGAGATAAAAAAGCAGAAACACAACAACAAGCCAGACAGGTTCCCCGCACACCTGCTGCTGCCTTTCACCCTCTGAGCCTGTCTGGCTCGTTGTGTTTGAGGCCCTCCTCCACCCGGAGAGTCCCCCCTGCGCCTCATCCATGGTAGCCTCATAGTTGCCTTATGTCACTCTCTCTGCTGCCTTCTGACTTCTCTGTGCCCTTTTTTTGCCTTTTTTGCTCTGTTGCCTTTCTTTGATTTTTTTACTCCTTTTTTGCCCTTTTTTTCCTCCGTTCCCTGCGCCTCCCCTGATGCTGCTGCCCCTTCGGCCCCACCCCCTCCCAACGCTGTGTTTCCTGACCTCCCGCCCCCCAACTTAGCGACCCCTCCCATCTACCTCCCCTTCTTAATGGCAGCTGCTGAGTAGTAATAGGAGCGACTTCACTGACCTCTGGTCAGTGCTAGCATCGCTCCCCCCACGCAGCTCCACCTGCTACTGCCTTTCACTCTCCGAGCCTGCCTGGCTTGTTGTGCTCGACGCCCTCCTCTTCCCACAGGCTCCCACTTGCACTTCATCCATGGTGGCCTAGTGGTTGGCTTCTGTCTCTCTCTGCTGCCTTCTGCCTTTTCTATGCTCTTATTCTGCCTTCTGTACTCTGTTGCGTTTCTTTCTGTTCTTTTAACTCCATTTTGCCTTTTTCTCTCCATTCCCCATGCCTCCCCTACTGCTGCTGCCCCTGAGGCCCTGCCCCTCTCCCAAAGCTGAGTTTTAT